>NW_028327181.1:19076000-19686666 GCF_987537825.1 Furipterus horrens | reverse complement strand
AACTGACAGGCAAGAGAGCCTTTCCACACTGGGCCTCTCACTAAGGAGAAACTGCTCAATCAAAATTGAGCAAGTTAGGGACAATACGAAAAGGAAAGAGAGGGTGCAGATGAAAACACATAGGGGTTTAGTGAAGGTTCTAGCCAGCACAATCAGGCAAGAAAATGAAATAAAAGGCAGATTGGAAAGGAAGAAGTGAAACTACCTCTTTTTGCATATGACATGATCTTGTATATAGAAAGTCCTAAGGAATCCTCTATAAAACTACTGGCACTAACACGTAAACAAGTTAAGCAACAATGCAGAATATAAGGTCAATATGCAAAAAATCAACTGTATTTATTCAGTAGCAATGAAAAAAAGAAAAGAAAACAAGTCCATTTACAACAGCATCAAAAAGAATAAAATATTTAGGAATAAATTTAACAAAAGAAGAGCAAAGTTTATCCTCTAAAAACTACAAAACATTGTTGAAAGAAATTAAAGTTTCTAAGTAAATAAAAAACCACCCCATGTTCATCAGTTGGAAGACTTAACATTGTTAAGATAGCAATACTCTTCAAATTGATCTATAGGTTCAATACAATCTGACTTCTTTGCAGAAATGACAAGCTGATCCTAAAATTCATGGAAATCCAAGGAACCCAGAATAGCCAAAATTTGCTACAAAGCTGCAGTAATCAAAACAATGTGGTACTGCAATAAGTATATTGATGAACTAGAATTGAGAACCTACAAATAAATCTTCCCATTTACAGTCAACCAATCTTCAACATGGGTGCCAAAATAATTCAATGGAGGAAAGAAGTCTTTTCAGCAAATGGTGCTAGATCAACTGGATGTCGCATGCAAAAAAAAAATTAAGTTGGGCCCCTTCCTTACATCAGACACAAAAGTTAATCTCAAATAAATTATACACCTAATATGAAGGCCAAAACTATAACACTCTTATAAAAAGCAAAAGTGTAAATCTTCATGACCTTGAATTAAGCTATGCTTCCTCAGATATGACACCAAAAGCACAAGAAACAAAAGAAAACATAGATAACATAAGCATCAAAATTAAAACTTTTGTGCTTCAAAGTACATCAAGAAAATCAAAAGACAACCCACAGGATGAGAAAAAAACATTTGCAAATCATGTACATAAAAATGGATTTGTATTTAGAATACATAAAACAATCCTTACAACTCAATAACAAATAGAGCCCAACTGAAAAATGGACAAAGGACGTGAATAAACAATTCTCCAAACAAAACATACAAATAGCGCATAAGCACATGAAAAGCTGTTCAACATCATTAACCATCAAGGAAATGCAGATCAAAACCACAATAAGATACCACTGCATACCCACTAACATGGCTTGATCAAACAAGACAAAAACAAATGTTTGCAAGGATATGGAAAAATCGAAACTTTCATACACTGCCAGTGAGAATATAAAATGGGGCAGTTGTTTTGGAAAACAGTCTGGCAATTAGCTCCTCAAAAGGTTAAACACAGATTTAGCATATAACCCAGCAAGTCCATTCCTAGGCATATGCCCAAGAGAAATAAAAAGATATGTTCACACAATTTATATGTGCATGTTTATGGCAGTATTATTCATAATGGTTTCCCCTGGCTGGTTTGGCTCAGTGGATTGAGCGTCGGCCTGCGAGCTAAGTGTCGCTGGTTCGATCTTCCAGTCAGGGCACATCAGAGAAGGAAAACTCTGACTCCAAAAAACCTCCGCTGCCTTGCGGCATACCTCTTCAGGGGAAAGGCTAAGGGAGTAAACCCCGACAGAAAATCCGGAGCCGGAGTCCCTAAGGCGGTTTGACGTTGTAGTCAACACCGGCAACTCCTGCGGTGCACCTGAAGCCAAGCTGTATTGACTCCGTCTTTCCCTTGGACCCTTCAGCTGCGAAGAGAGGGGGGGTCTGCTGCATGGGCAACAGCACACCCTCCATATCACCCTGCCCAGGCTCTGTAGCTTCAGCTTCACTGGAGAGGACACTCCAGCGTCATCACAAGATGTCGATTCAACACGGGAGGAGACAGATACCGTGTCACTCCCGAGTTGGACTGCACAGCCATTCTCGGCGGTGCAGATAGACTCTTAAGAAGCTACACCATCGTCTCTCGAGACGGACGGCTGCCGACGATTCATAATGGTTAAAAGGAAGAAATTACCCAAATGTCTATCAACTGATGACCAGACTAATAAAATGTGGTATATCCCTATAATAGAAAATTATTGGAAATAAAAAGGAAGAAAATTCTCACCCATGCTACAAAATGGATGAAGCTTGAAAACATTATTCTAAGTGACAGAAGCCAGACATAAAGGACTACGTATTATCTGACCAAATGATATGAATTGTCCAGAATAGCAAATCCATGGAGACAGAAAGTAGATTAGTGGTTGCCTAGGGCTGACAAAGATGGGGTATTTGGAAAGTAATGGCTAAGGGGAGCAGGGTTTTGGGGGGGGCAATAAAAAGATTTTTAAATTAGTGATGATTGCACAACCTTGTGAATATACTAAAAGCCATCGAATTGCATACTTTAAACGCATGAAGTATATGATGTGTGAATTATAGCTCAGTAAAGCTGTTTTTAAAAAGTATGCCAGGGAACAAGACCAGGACACCCCAGAAAGCAAGACCCTATGTTTTTTAACACTGCAGAAAAGCAACAGTGGCAGCTTTCTGGAGTTAGAAAGGTTCTGAATCATGCCTCCTCCTAAAAGCCAGGGTAACTAAATTCACAAAGAAAATGAGCAACAGATGAGTTTCAAGGCCAAATCCTCTCAAAGTAACTATTGGAGAAAAAAAGAGACTAAGGAGCAGAACAGCATTCCTGTCGTCAATGAGTGCATCATAAGACATGCCCTCAAATGATCTAAACTGTAATGTTTCATCCTATTTCAAACCCAGCTAAAAGACATTAAAAAATAATATAAGACATCTTGGGAAGTAAAATAAGAAAAAAAAAGAAATAAAAGATGAAGAACGGGAAATGAAGAGTCAACTAGAAGAAACAAAAGTATGAATAAACACCACAAATAATGCCTTAAGAACTGAAAAAGAAAATTTTAGAAATCAAAAGGAAAAAAAAAAGAGACAAAAAGAATTCAAGAGAAAGTGACATGTACTGAAGATGGACAGGAAATGTGTCACGTGCGCCCCTCCCTCTGGTGCACTGTGATCCCAATGTGCACTTCAGCAGTTTCTGCAGGCCAGTCACCCCCACACTCCGGGGGTCCCTGGACAGTGTGAGGTTGAGGGCAGGAGGTGCCCCAAGGGGCTGGAGGACATGGCCACGGCCACGTAACTACCTGGAGAGACTGTCCAGAGCCTGGATGAAGTTATCCGTCCCTGAGCTGTCCTTCTCAGGGCTCTCCATCAGTGACATGGTAGCAAAGATCACGTCACTGGCCAGGAACTTATGCTTGAAGCCAAAATGAATGCTGAAAGTCTGCACACGCATATCCTTCATCCTGCAACAGGAGGAAGCAATGTGGCTGTCACATGGGAGTGTCCTCATGCTGTGAGTGGGTTCTCACCACGAGGCTAGAACAGCAAAATGTGCTGCTGTTGGTCCCCGCACAATACACGATGGCAGTACAACTCTTTTGGTCAGAGAATGAAGGGGGTTAGAAGCCCTGACATAGGACCAAAGCTGCCCATCTGGTTGGGGGCAGAACAATAACCAGCCGTTGGGCCGGGTTGCCAGGAGCAGCCAGACACGGGTCCTCCAGCTACGCTAGAGAACGTGGTTGGAAAGAGCTGGCCTGAACCTTGCCCCAGTGGGCTCTCTTCCACGCCTGTTTCCTGTGTCCACTGAGGGACACTCTGGGTTGACCTCAAATATCCACACCTCAGCCCCAGGATTTGAGGATTCTGTATCTTCTGCGCACTTAACAAAAGCCCTATTTTTAACCCAGCGAGAACTCAAAACTTCAGGAAATGCTCGACAGGTCATGCTCATTTGTGCATTCCTGGTTTTTTTGCATTAATCTAGGAATGTGGTTAAAGCTGAAGTCTTAAAGTAGTTTAATACAGAAAAACATGTTTACCCAAATTTATTCGCAGATTCTTCAATCATCTCCCGCAAATTCTCCTTCAAGGAGATGTCCATGGATTGAAACTTCTGCTTCACCTGTTTCAGGGGGAGACTGGAAGGGCAGGAAGCATTAGGCACACGAGCAACCTGGCTTCAAACAGAGAATGCTGAAACACCAAAGGGACGGAGAGAACCCCACAAGGGGTCCCAGTGTTTGTAAGCAAGAGGCATCCCGTGTGGGCCTTCAGGCGACATTCTGGGAACTGAGAGAGGACCTCATGGCAGAAACAGACAGCAGCTAAATATTACGACCAAGTCTGTGACAGCGAAGGAGAGGGGCTTTTCCTTGGGGGCTGCCGGGTGGGGAACTCCAGGCCAAGGCAGGCAGTCACTCACCCCATGTCTGCGAGGAACTCCTGGAGCCGCTTCTGCCCGTGCACAGACCAGAGCCTGAACCTGGCTGCCGTGTAGCACGTGTTGCACAGGCTGTCATGGAGGGACCAGTGCTGATAGAGCGCCAGGCAGAGGCTGGGCCCAGTCAAGGAGGCTGCACGGTGACCAGGGGTCCCACCCGCCCTGCGACGGCCCACTTCCGATGCTCCAACAGATGGCCTGCCCCACTCACCAGCGTGCACCCAGTTACCGCCTGGGTAAACTGGAGTTCTTTGACCTTCTTAGCTTAATTTGACCCACACAGAGAGCTTGTGAGGTGGTGGTGTACACCATTATCTCTGGGTGATAGACAGGGAAACTAGGGTAAAGGGGTCCTGAGAGCTTGTATACTCTGGTCATAGAGAGCCCTTGGGGCTCCCTGTGTTCTCCACCTGGCCCTGCCCTCCACCCCACCCATCCTCCTGCCGGGACCCCCTCAGAAAGCCCCCATCCTCACCCCTCCTCCTGAATACACCCCTCAGTGCTCATGGGGTCAATAGTGAGGCTGTGTATGAGGACGTGCCCACCTCCCAAGGCCTCTCCTCACACTGGAGGGTCTCAGGCAGGATGCCAGGCCAGCCCTGCCCGCATCTGAGTGAAACCGCTCCTGCCAACACACCCGTCCTGACCAGCCTCTGGGCACATGGCAGTCTGTGTCCTCTTTGCTGCCCCTCCAGAGAGCTGAACTCCAGGGCCACCATCTTCTCTGCCCACACCCCAGGTGTGATGTCACACATCTGGACATGCCACACCCAGCCCCTCTTCCGACACCTGTTGTGGACATGTCCCATATGATCTGTCCAAACCCATGTTTACTCATTCCCAGCCAACCCAGCACAGGGAAAGGGAGGCACCGTCCTTGTCCTTACTCTACCCACTGCCGAAGCAGCAACCCCAGCAGCATGCCTCGCGCGGTCTGACCCAAGCCACCATCCAGTCTCTTTTCCTCAAATCGGCAGGCCGGGGGCCTTCTAAATACCAAGACCTGAACTCAGTCACTGCTGGGCTCACAGGGCCACCTGCTCGGGCCTCTCTGACTCCCAAACCCTGCCTACCCTTCAAGCCCACCTTAGGGCCTCTGCATGGCCAACAGCCTCTGCCCAGACCGCTCTCCCTCCCATGGAGCATAGCTGAATCTCAGCCTGAGCTGGGGCCTCTCCAAGGACTTTCCTGAGCAACGTGCTCCCATTGCTCCCTGGTTACTCCATCAAAACCCCACATGATCTCCTCACAAAACACCACTCTGTATAATCACATGCTGGCTCACTTTTTCCCTGATTTGACAGTAGCCGGCAAATGTCACTGAACTGTCACCACCACACAGGCAGTCCCACATGCCATCACTCACATACACCTAGTGCCAGGCCTACAAAGAGCTCTAAACAGATATGCAACATTTCTAAAAAGAGCTGTGGTGTCTAGAAGCCAAGGCCGCACAGAAATGTGAGGCAGAGCGTGCTGCCCAGTAACTGGGGCTTTGCCTGACCCAGGGACACAAGAGGCCCCTCTTCTCGAAGCCTCTTATCCCGTCTGCTGCCCATCCTCGGGACCCGGCAGCCACAACTGCACAACCTGCAGCTCTGCCGCCAGCAAGCATGCCACACACAGAGGACGGGAGCTGGGGTCTGCAGAGGTGACAAACAAATAGCACACAACAGGGCCAAGCGTCTGAAGGCAGGGGTGCTGCCTGCACCCGAAGGCCTGAGCCACAAGGATACTCATACTCGAAGGAGATGCGCATGCAGTCTACGGACAGGGCATTCTCCTCGTCCTCGTCCCGGTGGTTGTGCCGGGACACGTGGCGCTGCAGGACGCCAACGTCGGTCACGTACTTCATCCTGGGAAAGAAGCACCGCTGGCGGGTGGGCTCCCTCCTCTCCTCACAGGCAGACTGCCACAGCTTCCCCTCTCCCGCAGGGCCTCCCCTCACACGCTCAGGGGCCAGCCCACCGTGCAGGTTGTTCCTTCCAGGACTAAGGAAGGCCCCCACCTCTGCATTGAAACCATCACAGCAAAGGGGGCAGCAGGGCTGGGCAGTGAGGGGAGCAGGGCTGGGGAGTAGGGGGAGCTGAGCAGACAGAGCTGGGAGGGGTGAGCTCCAGCTTCCCCCACCATCACCTCCCCTGCACTCTCCTCTGGGTGTTTGAGGCCTGAGAGTGGGCACTGCCCACTAGTTACAATCAAGTGGACAGAACCCCGTGACAGTGATCCACAGCAGAGGGTGTAGACCAGGCAGAGGAAGTGCTTTTGAGCACAGTAGGAAAGGGCAGACCCAAGTCCAGGTCCACCTAAATAAAGGCGGTCACTGAACAGAATGATGACAGCATAGCCTTTCTGAACGGGAGGCCACAGGCCAGAGATGGGGCCTGGTGCTGCGCACAGGCCATGCTGCCCTCAGCAGGGGAGGGGGAGGAAGGCCCAGCAGGGTGGCAGGCTGGGCCAAGATGACAGATCCAGGAAGTGCCCCAGGCCTATGAAAAGCAGGACCCTCCCACTCCCTGGGCCACACTACAAGACTTGGGAGGGGGGGGGCAGAAAATAGGGGGCACAGGGCTGTGTCTGGGGCAATACCAAGTAACAGACTTGGGTCCCCTGGGGAAGGGTTAGCGCCTTGGGGCTGCAGTCCCTTTGATTCCCTGGGAGTCCCCACCTCACGGCCACCAGAGGAGTGGGAATGAGACAAAGCCCTGGCACCCTGCCCCCCCTGGCATCTGCATTCTGGGCTGCCCTTTCAGCTTATCTACCTGACTCCAATAGCAAGCACCAAACTCTGCCCACCAAGGGACAAAAAAGGATTCATTCTATACCAGCCCTTCTTGCAACCCTCTCGAGCCTTCCCTTTGCCTTTGAGATCACATCCACCCTCCCTGACAGGACCCCTGGGGCCTTCACCTCCTCCTCCTGCCCGATGTCCCAAGCCTCGACCATACCCAAAGACAGGGCACAACCAGCACTCAGAGCTGGGACTCTGGGCTCCCTCCTCTCACCTCTGGCTCCACCTGGTGGGCTCCCCAAGGGTGGACGAAATGTCCACAATAAGGCCACATGAGTTCCTGGTACAAAGCCCTTCCTTGGTGACAAGGACCCAGGCCTAAGGCCAGCCCATCCTCAGTGGGGCTCTGCAGTGATGCTGCCAACCACTCCCCATTGCAAACTCAGAGGCTGCAGCCAATATGTGTACATCACTGCAACACAGGCCGACCGGGACAGCCCAAGGAAGTGCATCCTTACTGGGTGATCTTGTCCTGTACCCACTGGTCTGTTAGTCCAACGATGGCCCACCTGAAAGGAGAGGACAATGAAGCAGTGAACAGAACAGGAGAGGCAGGAGCATCCTGCCATCGTGGCCAGACCCAGGCCCACCTTCAGAAAGGCAGTGTCCCTCTCAGGGTAGAGAGATGATGGAGACTCAGAGCTCCTGATTCGGTGTCGTCATTGCAGGAGCTTGTGATCTCAAGGAGGGAGATCTAGGACAAGGACGCAGGGCACTGCTCTCTGTCTCCTGGGGTGCCCGCCACTCTCCGCCCTCATGTTGCCAGAGCAGGACCGCGGCGGCCACCCATGCTCAGGCCTCTGTGCCTCACTCTGTCTCTCCAAGCCCACACATTACCCCTCTCTCTGCGATATGCCCGCAGAAAAGCATACCGTCATCACATCCACGGCTCACTGTTCTTCCAGTGTAAACGGTGGGACATAGAGTAACAGCATTTGGGCCCCTTAAGAACCTTTCAAGATTCCTTCTCCAAGCTTATCTTTTATGGATGAGATAACAGAGTTCTAGGCTGACCTGACTTCCCTGGGTCAGACAGTCCACAGCAGCAGGGACCAGGACCCCAAGTATGTGCCATCTGCTGGTCCTAGGCGGCATCCTTCAAGATGCCCCTCTAGACCCACAGCTGAAAACAGCTAAGGACACCTGGCACAAAGTGAGGCAGGAGAGGCCCTGGGGGTGGGAGGTAGGTCACTGGAGCACCCACCCCATCTTAGTGCAGCATGCTCCCACCTCACAGGGACCTCTTCAGGAAATGCCACCTGGCTGTTATCCCTGGGACCAACCCTACCTCCTGATTTTTTCCACCCTGGTGTGCTAGGAGCTCCTGCTTGAAGCAAACTCAGAGGTGGCAAGACAATTTTTCCTGCATCAGATTTCACCACATGCCAGGGTTGCAAGGATGCCTAGTATAGGCTGCCTTGTTCAAACCTCATGCTCCTTCGGTAACCTGGGCAGCAAGGCTCAGTGGTAGGATGGGAAGGGAGGCACTGTACACAGGCTCCACTGTCTGACCCTCTGCACTGGCCATGCTTCCTCCACGTCTGGGAAGTCATGTGCTGTCCTGAGAGCCTCACAGTTAGAAAGAGTTAGAAAGAAAACCAGGGCCATGCACACTCCCAGAAAGGGAGCTGCATCCAACGTTCCCAGTTGGCATAAGGAGGTGTACACGGTGACATCTTCCTCAGACCCTGTCTTCACTGTGGGAGGAGACAGATACTAGAAGGAAGTCACACGTGGCACTGACCTTGACTAGAGACTACGTACCACAGCATGTCATTCAGATCCTTGGACATCATCCATGCCAGATCGAACATTACCATGGCTGACTGCAAGAAAAAGGGAAGCCTAAGTCCAGAGGTAGCCTTGCTCATGGAAGGGGCATACACTGGGGCCAGGCCACACAGCCAGGCCAGACCTGAGCTGCCCAGGGCCCAGCCCGACCAGGGTATGTAAGTGGATTCTAGGCTAAACTAAATAAGACAGTGTAACTCAAGTGACCTGAACTGTCTCCTCTGCTAACTAAATTCATTACTATGCATACACTTCATCCAGCAAGGGAGGGCAGCCAGGCACAGCATGTACTGGGGCCTCTACACATTTCACTGGGTCCCTTGTTGATACCCAACAGAGGCAATGAACTTGGGAGGGCAGGGACCTCATCATCTTCATGACCCTTTGTCCACATGCTCTTCCTGGCTGGCTGGCTGGCAGCTTCTAATACATTTCAGGGAAGGCCAGGTGAGACAGGGCCTTGGTTCCAGTTACCTGGACATTAAAGAGGGAGGGGGCCTTAGCATCCCTTGTGAGGAAGGTCTTTCTAACACGACTGTCCATGGAAGAAGGATATAGCTCCCTGTGAGCACAGGGTGTGTTTTGGTAGGAGGCAATGAAGGAGGATCCGTGTCTGACTAGAAGACACTAAAGTCTCCTAAGCTGTGAGATACTAGGTTTCCTTTTAGGGAGAAGATTTCCAAGGGAACATCCACATATCCAGAGGGACCTGGGCACCCGCTGCCCCGTCTGCACCTTCTCAGAGTAAGCATCCCCCACCTACCCACTGCTTAAGACTTTCCCATTGGCCAGGGCAAAGCAGAGAGGGCAAAAGGATGATCCTTCAAAGGACAGTGGCACCTTAACATAAAAGAGACATTGGAAATATGTTCAACGCCTCGGGACCAAATATAGCATGTTTTACTGGAAACTTATTTTTCAGACCTCCTTAAGGCCCTGAGCTCTGCTCAACACTACTGGCGCCAACAGAGGAGGTTCTCTATATGAAATTCCATTCCATAATGTACACTGAGAGGCCTTTTATAAGTCTCCAGTTTTATCCTCTTGCACAGAGGCTAATATAGACTAGTTCTACGTTTCCGATGATGGATAAAAATGATCACTGCTATTCTTTGGGCACTTATTGGGTGTGAGGGCTCATACTAAAACTGCCTCTGAAATGAAGATTGTTCTCTTCCTTTAATGGAAGAGGAGGAATTTCAGGCTCAGAGAGGCTATACCTCCTCCCCAAGACCACACAGCAGGAAACTGTAAGGCTCAGATTCAAACCAGGCTTTTGTAGCTCTAAAACTATGCTCATTCCTCCTCAGGTTTCAGGGCACTGATCCCGCCCAAGTCAGAACTCTGTAGTGAATTCCACCATCCATACTTACCGATGTCCCATAATATTCATACTGCTCATAGTCAAAGAGGATGTCTCTTCTGTAATAAAATAAAAGTGAGACATAAAACACAGGTCTTCAATAGGAAGTTCAGGGAGCCAAAGGTTTGGGAAAAATGCTAAAATCCACAATACTCTAAGAAATGCAACTAAAGTCCTGGTAGTCTTTGCTTTCACTTATTGACTCTCTCTTGGAGTATATGGGCACAAGGCCGGGAAGGGAGTCATATAAATGCAAACCGCCTGTGGCAATGGAAGATGTACAACGGCACAGTCCCAGAACGGCACTTCTGAGAAATTACCCCCAGACAACAATTCAAAGGAACAAGCAAGACCAAACTTGCTATATGCACAGGGTTGTTCACTGCAGGCTTACCTGTCACGGCAAAATACTGAAGCAATATACAGTTCAAAAAGGAGAACAGCCAATTAATTACTATGTGGTTATGAAGGCTGTTTGGACTATCTAAAAGGGTATATTAGGTAGAAAAATAAGAAATTAGTGCCTATCATGATTACATAAAATACACGTCTGTGCAAGTATAAATAACCCAGGAAGATCAATCCAAAGCCAGAATCTCTTCTCATTAGTGAAAGTAGATTATATTCACTTTTCTTTTCTTACACTTCCCGAAAGTTTTCTGTTGTCCTTCCACAAGGAACAGCAGGGCACAGCAGCCTGACCTTGAACAATTGGATCCAGCAAGGCGTTCCCAGCCCAGGGGCATTGCTGCACATTCACTTCCAACTAGAATAACCTATCCAATATTTTTACTTCAGAGCACTTCAGTTTTTAAATTTGCAGTAGGAAAAGCAATTGTGGATAACTTAAGTTTTCTTTAATACTTTTATTCCTATGAAAAGCTTTACACAATTAGCATCTCACTCATTTGTAAATAAGTTATCTATATCTGGAAAACAATAAAAATAAAAGAGCCAGGGCTGTCATCCTTAACAGATGGCATGTATTTGGGAGACTTTTGGGTCTGGTTCTGTCACTCATGGTACCAGGACCACTACAAAAAGGACCCAGAGTTGTCCCTCCAATCAGGGATCACATGCTCACTAGAGGAGCCACTGGCCCAGAGGTTCTAAACTAAACAAATTACCCTCAAGTGGAAAAAAATGCATGCAGCTCCCAGGGAAAAAACCGGTGTCAGTGACGCCACAGACCCACAGAGAGAGTGGGGTGTTGCTTGAAGGGCACACTCACCTCCGGGCCTCCCATTCTCTTCGCTCTCTCCTTTTCATGGTTTGTGCTACTATCTCCTGATACAGGAACAAAGAAAAGAAAAGATTAAACAAATGAGGCAGGAATTTATCCCCACAGCCCAAGACGGTTCTGATTTGACAGAAGCCACTGGGCTCAGATTCAAAACATGGGTCATTCCTATGACTCGAGCAGTCTGCTCCTGCAGAAGGGAGATGAGGCGGGGGTGGCTGGGACCCCTCTGGCCCATCAGCACTGAAGACACTGTGACAAGAGGGGATGCTTCCCCAGGGTCTGCTCAGGCTACACTCTGTCTGCCTCAGCTTTCCATCGCCCCCACCACCATGTGATCTGGGATAAGCGCTCGGCTACCTCATACTGGCCTCCCCACGAGATTAATAAGAGCTAATGTTTCTTACATCCTACCATGTGTCAGTTACTACTCTAATTATACAAGCACAGTCTCATTTAGTTCTCACACCAAGGCATAAGGCAGTGTGGCAGTTTTAAACGTCCTGAGACTTCTGCTTCCAGGAATATGCAATAAACATGTTTTCCCTGTCTGTCCGCTAACTATACCTAAAAACCCTGATATTATATGTAATACAAAATAAGACTCTGAAAGGCGGAGAGAAAGGCTCACCAGCTAGGGACCCCAGGACCTGAGGAATGATACCCTGATAAAATTCCCTGGGTTTTATTTTTGGCTCATATATTGCAAACTTGGAGCTGAAGAAACTGGTGCCCTAATAACACCAACAATTGCAGGCAAAAAAATAAATAAATAAAATAAAAAACCAACAAAAGCCAAAGTATCAGGAAGAAACAGCCATAAAAGACAAAGAACTTTTAGACAATACCACCAAAAATGCCGTGGCCTCACCCCCATCCACCCCAGCAAATGTCAAGTTGAAGCCTGGACACTCACCCTTTCAACACCTCCCTCCCACCTGTAACACCTCCGCTGTTCTACCTGTAACATTTCCCAAAATCCCCACCGGGGTGGTGTCAGACCAGGCCACGTAGGGAGCCTAGACTTTCCCTGCCCAGTGGTAATATGGAGTCACTCCCCTCAGAGGTTAAGGAAGGTCAAGTGAGGGAACCTAAACTTTTACCTCCACCTGGCTCTGAAGAGTCCACGCTGCCCACCTCCTCCTTTGCCAGAGTGGGTCAGAGAAAGCAGATAAAACAATAGGTCTAAATAAGACCCAGTGTCTCATAACATAATACAAAAATGTCCCAGTTTCATTTGAAAAATCACTCATCATGTGAAGACCAGGAAAACACAAACTGAGTACAAAAAAGGAAATCCATAGATGCCAATACCAAAATGACAGAGATGTCAGAATTAGCTGACAAAGATTTTAGAGTAGCCATCATAAAAACACTTCAATAAGCAATTACGAACATACTTGAAGCAAGTGAAAAATAGGAAGCCTCAGCAAGAAAGAGAAGATATAAAAAAACAAACAAACTTACAACTTAAAAATACAATGACTGAAATATAAACTCAGTGAATGGGCAAGAGCAGTGTAAAGGGACAGAGGAAAGAATCAGGAGTGAAGTAACAGACACAATGATAGAAACCAGCCAATCTGAGCAAGAGAGAGAAAATAGACCTGGAGGGACAAAAAGAGCCCCAGGGACATGTGGGACTGTAACCAAAGACTACCATGCATGTCACTGGTGTCCTGAAAGGAGAGGAAAAAGAAGGTGGGCTGAAAATGTACCTGGTAGATGAAGAAGAGTAAGAAGGAGGGGAGGAAGAGGAGGAGGAGAAGAAGGAGGAAGAAGGTGGTGGTGAGGAAGAGGATGAAGATGAGGTGGCTGAGGCAGCTACAGAGAAAAGAGCAGCTGAAGATGATGAGGATGACAATGTTGACATGAAGAAGCAGAAGACTGATGAGGAGGACTACATAGCAAAAAATGAAAAGCTAAACTTAGGGAAAGAAAAGACTGCCATGACCTAGTCACCCTCTGCTTCTCTGAGACCCATGCTGCTCCTCCATGGGGACGGCACAGAGAGCAATTCTGGAAGGGCATGGGCAAGGGAGGTGACACTTAGGCAATTTATCATTTCTCTGTATCACTTTTTATAAATATTTGCTGTCTACGTGTACAGCTGAGCTGTCCTAAGTGTCATTTCACCTGATGGGATTCTATTGTACAGATAAGAAACTGTGCCTCAAAGAAGTCCAGTAATCTGCCTGAGGCCACACAGCCAGCACACAGCACTCACACCTGCTACCTCCCATCTATGTCTGGTCCCAGAAGACACTGGACCAACCTCTGACCTCTGGGATAGACAAGTTTCTTCAGACTTGTGAGAAGCCCAAACGCACCTCTTCTAACCCTTCCAACCGTGTGCGCTTCTCAGAAGGCTCTGACCCATCATCCTTTTCATTTTCCAAATGCTCTTCATCCTCCTCGTCATCCCTAAAGATGTCATCATAGGCAGGAACTTCAAGGTCATCATCTTGTTTAATGAGTAGCTTAATCTAAGATTAAAACACAGTGCGATCAAGTCTCTCCTCTCTCTTACAAAAAAACCTATTCATCACATGTTTATTTCTTGAAGAATCTTATTTCCTAATTGGCTGACTCATAACTTTTCCGTACATACAAATAGCCACATTTGAGAATTTGTCATTTCAAACTTTTCAGGTATTTAAAACTTTCATTTCCATTACATGAGGTGCTGGAATGTAGAAGTTACAAAAACTTGAGAACTACCTATAGCCACTGTTCGGCAGCCGTCCGTCTCGAGAGACGATGGTGTAGCTTCTTAAGAGTCTATCTGCACCGCCGAGAATGGCTGTGCAGTCCGACTCGAGAGTGACATGGTATCTGTCTCCTCCCGTGTTGAATCGACATCTTGCGATGACGCTGAAGCTACAGAGCCTGGGCAGGGTAATATGGAGGGTCTGCTGTTGCCCATGCAGCAGACCCCCCCCTCTCTTCGCAGCTGAAGGGTCCAAGGGAAAGACGGAGTCAATACAGCTTGGCTTCAGGTGCGCCGCAGGAGTTGCCGGTGTTGACTACAACGTCAAACCGCCTTAGGGACTCCGGCTCCGGATTTTCTGTCGGGGTTTACTCCCTTAGCCTTTCCCCTGAAGAGGTATGCCGCAAGGCAGCGGAGGTTTTTTGGAGTCAGAGTTTTCCTTCTCTGATGTGCCCTGACTGGAAGATCGAACCAGCGACACTTAGCTCGCAGGCCGACGCTCAATCCACTGAGCTACTGGCGAAAAACTCCCTTATGGCACACACCAGGCCAACAAAATGAACATCCCACAACTTGGCCTCTGACAGAGGACACGAAGGTGTGCAACCCCAAAGTGAGTAAAATTCTTCTCTAAAAGCAGCTCCAGGCAGGCTGATTTCTCTTGGAGAAGCCTTTCACCTGAGAATTCCGAGGCTGACACTTTGTTAACGTGGGTAGAAGATCAACTCAGAAAAAGGTGAGGTAGCTGCTCTGCACCAGGCTCCCTACTTGCTGCTCAGGAGTTCAAAGAGTAAGTGCCGCCGAGACACTTTAGGCTAACAGTGGCCTTTCACACCACTGTCTTGCTGATCCTCCTGCCACCCCCTGGATGAGCAGGACAGATGCCTCTGAGATCCCTTAATATTTAATGAGGCTGGGCTTTGCCAGAGCTCCGAGGGCAGACTACATGCAGGGCTCTGGTCCCTACACCTTTCAGGTCGAGCAAATTCCACAAATGCATTCTGAGCAACTCCAAGAGTTACATGTCACGTTTCTCATCAAAGATGGACAAAACCAGGTTCTTGTCTTGCTAAGGATACCAAGTGTAAAGCTGTCCCTGGCATACAATGGAACAGAAAGATAGATGGGAGAACACAGAAGACGCATGGGCCCCAAAGGCCTAGGTACCTGGGTATCATTGTACACGTTCACAACATTGACTGGCCTATGGGTGTCACACACAAAAAATACGATGTCTTCATCAGGTTGAAGGATATCCAATAGGTCTGCATTAGCTCCACAGTTTATGAGGATAAAATAACGGAACTGGGAAAAAAAAACCCATATTGTGTCGTTAAGCACATGGAGAGGGTCCCTTTACCATCAGCACACTTGGTAGGCCTCTGAGTCCTTCTGCTGAAACACGCCAAACCCGACACTTGGCAAGGCCCTGATGAAAAGGGGCTCCAGAAGGGCCACAGCTGGCCTGTGCCAAGTCTATAACATACTCCATATACTATTTCATTTCCATAACAACACTGTGAAGTAGGTCCTGTGGTTGTCCCCACTTAACCCCAGAGCATGCAGAGGCTCAGCACACCCGAGTCTCACACATGGGGCCAAGGATTTGATAAGGAGCAGACCAAAACTTCAAAGGTGTAACTGGGCCTCTCCAGATCTCAATCACTCTACTGTGATGAACTGCCTTTCCATGCCAGTAATATTCTATAGGCTTAACTTTTTAGCAAATCTTGGGTAGCACATACTTAATGGACACTTAAATATTAAGTTCTTATTACATCCCATTATTATAAATAAAGAACTAGCTGAGGTCCCTCCCATGATGACAGGAGCTCTTTACCTCTGCCAGACAGTCTTACATACGGCCAGAGACTTCAAGGACCCTCTTCCATACTCCAGCCCCCTCCCTGTGAGGTCTGATATCCCAACTCTCATTATAGCCCCATGTAGAGGTGAGAGGAATCCTGGCCTCTATTTTAAATTATGTTTCTGGATTCCAAGTTGGAAACTAGAACACATTTTCTTGGAAAGATAATGTAAAATAGTCTAATCTAAAATATCAGTGAGTGTTAACTAGGCCATATCTAAGACAAACTGCTGAATTCCAATTACCTTATAATAAAACGTCTGCAACGCAAGTTCAAAGTTAGAGGCTATCCATATTTATTATCTTTTTTTGTTTTTGTAGACTTGAGGGTAAGTGACCCAAACATAAAGCTTGTTTTTTCTCTTCCATATTGCCTAATATATTTGAGACTAAAATAACAAACAGCATTTGAAAAAAAATAAAAGCCTAATTGTTCCAAAATACATCTCACATACCTGTTCTTTATGTTCAAGAAACGCGGTTTCAAGTTCTTGCCACCCAGAAACAGGAACCAACGTATACTGTACGTGGTCACACTGGAACAGGGCCTGGAGAGAGATTATTCCAAAGCCTATCATATTTGGAATGTTTTTAATTTACGTTGATGCACTTAAAAAAATAAGATGAGTTGAGAGACAAATAACATGTGATAAAGTAAGGTTAGTAAAATATTAATGGAGGAAACTAGGTGATGGGGATGTGAGTGTTCACTATACTATTCTGTAAAGTTTGTTAAAAATTACCAAAGGAAAACATTGGGCGAAAAGCTGATCTTATTTCTAGGTCTTTTTCTTCTTTTTTTAAGATTTTATTTATTTATTCCTTGAGAGAGGAGAAGGGAAGGACAAAGAGAAGGAGAGAAACATCGAGGTGTGAAAGAAGCACCAACTGGTTGCTTCTCCTCGGCTCCCTGACCCAGGGATCCCGCAACCCAGGCCTACGTCCTGATGGGGTGTGACTTTTTGCTTTGCAGGATGATGCCAACCGAGCCACACATGTCAGAGCTTTTTAGGTCTTCTTAGAAGTAGTTTCTGAACCAAGGGCTTGATCAAAGCTCATGTAAACATCCATTGCACCATATTCAAAACCGAACCAATGGCCTCTCATAACAGGCTAAGGAATCCTGTATTTCCAGTATTGCTTATGGTACCACTGTGTCCTCAATTGTCACAGATTCCTCTGTTTCAAACCCCACGTTTGAGAAGTCACTACAGGTCTACAGTTCTCTCTAATGCAGTCATTTTTTGCGTAGTTTATTGCAAAAATACTTATTAGTCTCTCTGACTTTTGCCTAATCCTTTTTTAACCCACCCAATACTGTCCTGCCAGAGGCGACCTCTCAAGAGTCCCTCTCCCAATCTTTCGGTTGTTGTTGATCCGGCCCCCGCCCAACCAGAGCTCTCACCTGGGAAGGGGTTCCTTCCCTTGCTCCTCACCTCCCTCCCTGCTCTCCACCCCAACAAGTTCCCTCCAAACTCTATGCCCCGCACCTCCCGCCCGGGCTCACGCTGCACCCTCACATCTTGCCCAGTCCCACCCTCCCCGGGTCCTCAGTGCTCACCTGAAGGATCTTGCAAGCGCACAGAGCATCCACGTCCGAAGCCACGAAGAGAAGGACCCTCTGTCAGGAGAAGAGGATACCTGAGCGCAGCGCCCCGAACCCGAGCCCCTCCCAGCCTTCCACAGCCGCTGCCTTTCATCCCTTCCCCGCGAAAAGCCTCGGGGCTCAAGAAAGGGAGTCACCTGGTTCTGGACCACCTCGTAGAACTCTTTGCGGAAATCGGACACAAACATGACCACGGTGGCCGAACACTCTGAGCTGGCACTTAAGACTCCGAGAACCCCGGCGGGGGTCAAGACTCCCGCCAAATCAGCGTTCTTCCAATTGGTCCATAGACCAACCAATAGCTACTTAGTTCCCGCCTTTCTTCCACTATGATTGGTTCACATTGTGGCAGCTGTAGGGCTCCGCCATTCACCGCTGGAAAATACTGGCCCTCATCAAGCAGGACGCAAACAGATTGCCATTCCGACTCCTATTTGCCCAAAAACCCCCCACAGTCGGTGGACATCTTTACTTTGGGCAGAGAAGTCTATTACTCCTCTACTGGAACTCCAGGGAAAATTAAATATATTTATACATCTAACGAAGGCGTTAGTTCAATGATTTCAATCGGCCCTTGGTCTAGTTCAAAGGCGGATGTGTAGCTTACTTCCGTTCCAGCTCTCCAAGGCTGCAGCAAAGACCAGAAGGTCTAGTGCATCCTGGGTAGTGTAGTCAGTAAGGAAAATGAGACCTAGTAAATTATTCTAGAGGGGGATGCTATCAAAATGTAATTTTAAATAATTTTTTAAATTCCTATAAAGGGGACACAAGTTCGAAAGGGTACTTTAGTGTTCTTTCAGGAGAAACTTTAAACCCAGGCCCCTTTGCCCGGCTTTGTATCTTTTTGCCACCGAGCTCTGTTCTCAGCACCTCCCCCCGGAACTGAAGTCCGGCACTTCCGGTGAACCTCCCAGGACTTCCGAGCCAAGGGGCTGCGGTGGTGGTGGTTGTGAGGGGAGAGAGTTGGCGGACTAGGGTCGTAACGTTCTCTGGACCTAGCGACATCTGTGTGTCAGAGGCGCCATCATGGTGAGTGCGGCGGGGCAGGGGCTGGGAGCTGGGGCCGGGGTTGGGGCCCGGCGGGGCGGACAGAACGGCTGAGGAGATGCCGAGTCACCGGGCCTGAGTAAGGCCCGTCGGCGCGTCCGGGGAGCCTTAAGGCTAGAGCTGTACCCCTGACTACGAACGGTCGTGGGTCGGGACGTGGTTCGCATTTCTTCTCAGTTGGACTTGAGCTCCTTCCATGTTTGTGTCCACCCACGGAGTTCGCAAGTGGTAGACACGTAACAGACTTCCATAAACGCCAAATTAATGGAAAGGTTGTTGGGATGGGGAGCAGAATCTGGAACTTCTGAGGAAGAATGCATGGGGAGAACATTCCTGTGAGCAGGAACGCTCCGTTCTTGCCCCAATTCCTTGAGCCCAGTTTCTCCTGGTCATGCCTGGGTAATAATCATGTCTTTAGCTTTTTAAGTGATTCAGTAAAGATACCAGTAATAACTAATATTTCCTAGCGCTTTTCCTGTTACACAGCTTTTTGTTTTTTAACACCTGCAGTCCCTCATTACACCTTATCTTCTCTAATCCCTACAGTGCCTTGGAGGCAAGGGTGACAACTATCGTTTTATAACCATCCCCAGAAAAGTAAAGTTCAAAGAGCTAGACAGTTTAGGTCAAAAAATGGGGAGTGGAAATTTGAAACCAAGTCTGTCTGGCTGCAAAGCTCAGTCTAATTACTCCTGTACACAGCATGGCCTCCGTATCACTTGTTCATTTTTGTAAAAACAAGGAATGATTATTAGAGTTTATCCTGAGTGTGTCGGTGTCGAATCATACTTCTATTCTCAAGTTCATCCGCATAAGAGACATTGAATACCTGATACGTGGTAGGCAATATGCTAGGCATTGGACTTACAAAGGAAAGTAGGATTTGGGGTGTGGAGGAGCCGGGAGGGACCGAAAGGCAGGTTTCTGGGTGGACTGAAGGCAGATTGGTATGGGTTTAGATGTGGTGATGCAGTGAGAGGGACTCAGGAAGGCCCCCACTCCTTCCTTCTTTCATCCAGAAACACTTCCATTTGTTAGGCTTCTAGCCAAGATTGTGTTGAACAGAGTTCTGTTAATTAAAAGAAGAGAGTCAACGTTTTGAAAACATCTAGTAGAACACAGGGCGTGAAGAACCATTTTGAGATTTTGAGCAGGAGCATGCTATAATAGCAATTTAGGAAGATGCTGATTCAGCTTACTAATTTTGGAATTGCTAGTAAACGATCTTATCAGTAGATGGCTTTCCCTCCACTTAATGTATATTTGGAATCAAATCAAGAAATATGTGTCTATTTTCAGGCTTTTTAAAAACTTGTGGTAAAAAAAAAGTTTTTAAGCAAACAGTTGAATAACGTGTGTAATGGGTCTGCAGAACTTTCTCATCTTGCAAAACTGAAACTATATACGTCCGCATTAAGGATTTCTCCATTTCCCCCTTCCCCCAGCCCCCGGAAACCAACATTATACTTTTTGTCTCTATGAATTTGACTGCTCGTGGGGTCTCATATAAAGTGAAACATACACTGAACAATATTCCATTGTATGTATACACTACATTTTCTTTATCTATTCATCCATCAGTGGACAGCTCCATTTCCACTCTTCACTATTGTGAATAGTGCAGCTGTGAGCATGGGTGTACGGATATCTCCTCAAGACCCCGCTTTCAATTCTTTTGGATATATACCCTGTTATGCTTTTTTTTTTTTTGAAACCTCATAATAATTGCACTATTTTGAGAAGGCCCCAGGTTGCTGTGTAACATGTTTTCTAAGCCTCATCGTAATCCACAACTTTAAGAGTTGGGTTCTTACCTTGATGGCACCATGTCTTGGCTTATTAACAGGAGGGAAGGAGTACCATGGTACAACATGAGAGCACATTGGTGGAGCACCAGCTCTGACCCTAGGCAGAGCAGGAAAGGCTCCCGGAGAAAGGAAAGGATGGTCATGGAAACTAGGGGAAGAGGTGTTTTTCTGCTTGGCTCCCTCTCCAGGTGTTCAGAACTCTGTGGGGTTCCTTCCTGACCACCCACTTAAAATAGCATTCCCAGGACCTCTTTGTCCTCTAACCTCTTTTGTCCTCAGAGCACTTTTCACCTGAATGCAGGCATTTTCTTTTGCTTATTTCCCTTGTCTTGAATGTCAGCTCCAGGGCAGAGATTGTATCTGTTTTGTTAGTAAACGACATCATAGTGCTTACATCAGAGCCTGGCAGATAGTGGGTACTCAATAAATAGATGTGTTTTTTTAAATAAGGAGAAGAGAAGTATACTGGGCAAAGGAACCAGCCCAGGCTGGGGGTGTAGGGAGATGAGGGGATGGCAGGTGTAGGAGATTGTGGGTCCTTCAGTAACCAGTCCCAGGGGTGTGTGGAGGTCCTACCTGGATCACAGGGTGTGTATATGAGGAGGGGGGCGTGCCTGAAAGAGATTAAGGACAGGCTTAATGTGCCCAGTTATTTTAGTAAGATCATACCATCTAAAAATGGTGGAGACTAGATTGGAGGGACAGACTGGGCATGGCGGAAAGGTGGAAACAGATTTAAGAATTACTGTGCTACCAGAAAGTGCTTCAGGCAGACTGCTATGGTCCTTTAGAAGTTCAGTGCCATCTTGTTCTTTGACAGTGTTTAGCAGCATTAACTACCCCAGTGGTTCTCAACCTTCCTAATGCCGTGACCCTTTAATACAGCTCCTCATGTTGAGGTGACCCCCAACCATAAAATTATTTTCATTGCTACTTCATAACTGTAATTTTGCTACTGTTATGAATCGTAATGTAAATATCTGATATGCAGGATGTATTTTCATTGTTGCAAATTGAACATAATTAAAGCATAGTGATTAATCACAAAAACAATATGTAATTATATATGTGTTTTCCAATGGTCTTAGGCGACCCCTGTGAAAGGGTCATTTGATCCCTAAAGGGGTCACAACCCACAGGCTGAGAACCGCTGAACTACCCTGGTCTGTTTTGGCTTTTGATGAGTTGAAATGTACCTTTCTTCTGTTCTAACTCTGGCATCTCTTTTCTCCTTCTAGTTCTCTTTCAACATGTTTGACCACCCGATTCCTCGGGTCTTCCAGAACCGCTTCTCCACGCAGTACCGCTGCTTCTCCGTGTCCATGCTTGCAGGGCCTAATGACAGGTCAGATGTGGAGAAAGGCGGGAAGAGTATGTGCTTGTTTTTATTTTGAATAGTAACTTTTCCTGCCCTCAGCCTGCAATGCTTATAATCGTCAACACTGCTTATTTTGCATGTGTAACAGTAGCTACTTACAGTGAAAATATTGCTTTACCCAGATTTTGGGGGCGGGGGGGACGCCCATATCCAATTAGGTTTATAGCTAATAGCCATTTGGTTCCCCAGAATAAATTACAGCAAGTAAAATTCTTTTTGAAAGATTATAATTAAATTCTGGCTACCATATAAGTATCATTTAATACTTTTTAAAGATATAACAGAAACTGCATTTGGGCTTTTACTCTGTCCTTTTAATTTTTATTTTCTAATATTTTAAAAATGTTCTTTCCACAGTAATTATGCCGCCCTCAGCCCTCGATCAACTCAGTAAGTATTTTCTGCATGACTTGAGAACTGAGGTAATATAAAGATGGATGCCACATCTGGCCAGGAATTGTACCTGGAATATGCATGCTGGGCTGGGAGAGCTGAGGCCACAGATGGCCCTGTGAGGTAGCCCTGGGGGCCAGTGAATATTCAGCTCCAGGTCCCTCCTCTGTGAAGGGGATCTCCCCTGACTCCATGTCTCTGATCCCATCAGTACCAAAGGAAGGTTCAAGCACCAGTGCTTATCACACGGCCTGGGCAGCTGCTGTTGCTGTTGGCTGGGTTTACCAGGTTTTCTCTTGAGGACGATGGTTGGCTCCCAAGTGGATGCTATGCGACAGGGCTCTCATCTTTTCCCCAAGCATCTTTCCTCAATCCAGGCCCTTATTTCTACCCCCCTCTGTTCTAGTATGATACATCCGTAGCCTGTCAGCTTTCATCCCAGAAGCTGTTCCTCTCACTGGCTCCTACCTCTGTCCCTCGACCCCCTAATCCCTTGGAGCAATTTGGAGACCTCATGCCCGGGCCCCACTCCACTTGTACGCAAAACCCTGACCACAGGCACAGTTATTGCCTTTTGAGATTTAGTGGTTTTCTGGTGTGAATTGCTCCCGTCTGAAGCAGGAGACGTGGAGGCCACCAGCAGGAGCGTCCATACTTGGTGTTCAGTACACCTAGAAAAAGAGTGCCAGCTCTGGTGTCACTCTGGCTTGGACTTTGCACCTTGCCTGGCCTAGCTCTAAACTAGTGACTTGGCCTCTCTGAACTTCAGTGGCCTCATCTTTAGACAGGGACACACAGTACCTGTCCACCAGAGCTGCTGTGTGGCAGGAGTACCTCCTCCTAGATGGTGCCCTGTGATGTATCAACAGCCTAAACCCATATAACACCCATCCGAAGGCATGAGGTGGTAGCCTTTAGCCATCAGGGCTTCACTAATGCCAAGCGCAGCCATGGCCACACCCAGAGGAATCCTTTAATCCTGGCCTCAGCTCAGCCACTGGGTGGATAAGAGTTGAGAGGTTCATATCCCTCAGACAGGTCCCTGTAATAACAGGAGAGGCCAGGCCCCCCAGAGAGCCTGCCGTTCCATTCGAGCTGACCCAGCAGCTGAGCATCAATGTGACCCTTGGCACAAGTATCTGAGAAGAAACTCTGGGATTGGGACAGTGGGGTTTAGATTAGTGTTCTTCAAACCTTTTAAGTAGTGGGAGAAACTGTCCAAACGGTATCTTACAGGGAGTCCTAATTTATAAAGAGGATTGCTGCTCAGGCTGGAGAAAGTGAGCAAGTGCAGACTTCTTGGAGCCCCAAGGCATTTCTCTAAATTACAAAATGCAGTTCGAAAACCAACAGATGAGGAACACAGGGTTTTCTTCCAGCCACAAGAGTCTTGAACCCTGACTTGACTTCATTTCCTTCCCATGGCTTTGAAGCTGGGAGGGGTCCTACGGCCTAAAGGCCTGGCTTTTGGGCCCTTGGCTACGTACTGTCAGCATTCAAGTCACCCTTGTGATGGGGGAAACACCCATATCCACCACTGCCTCTGCAGTGAGGAGCCGCTTCTGGAGGCTCTCCTTTGCTCCCTGTGGTGTCGTGCCCAAGCTCGTTACTTGGTCTGCTTTACCAGACTTTTTAGGGAGATCCCAGATGGAGCCTACCATACCTCCTGACTGCTGAATGAAACTTCTGTGGCCATGTTTTTCTAAATCAACAGGCTAAAGTGGGCTTCAGTGGTTTTAAGCCCCAGACTTGAGCCAGTAGCCTGGGTTGAATCCCAATGTTGACCACTTCTGGGCCATGGATCCTGGGCATGTTGCTGAACCTGGGAGTGCTTTAGTTCGCTGTAGATAAAAGGGGTAATGGGAAGACTAATTGAGGGCCTGGCACGTGACAAACACTGTCACTATTTCAGTTTGTCCCAGTCCTAGACTTTCCTGGGTTTTCCTCCCTGTTGCTAGCTCCTTTTTGTGTCCCCTGTGCTTCTGGGTCAGCACGCCAGCAATCCTTTTGCCTGTCCGTGGCCCTCTGGCCTCATCCTTAGAGGGTATGGACTGTGCCATGACCCTGCTGAGAGCCTACACTGCTGACTGGTGTCTGTCACCCTACATGGTGTCTCACCCAGCCTCGCTTCATACCCTGTCCCTGTGCCCCAGTCAGCCATTCCAGAACTGGCTTGGCTCCCCTGCCCTCCATGCCTTTGCTCAGGCTGCTTCCTCTGCCTGGGATTCCCTTCCTGGCCTTCCCACCATGACTCGACTGGAGGACATCCTCACGGAGCCCTGCTTCCTCCTGCCCCACCCTTCCCATACCACCATTGCATCTGGGTACACTTGTTTTTTTCTCAGTTTGTTCACTAGAAAATTTTGAAGGTGACAGTTTTGTCTAGCACATGATTGGCACTTAAAATTATTTGCAAGTAAATGAGTGAACATGCCACTTTTTAAAACTGGAATTTCAAAAAATCACAAGTATAAGCTGCCACTGAGAACCTGAGTCACCGAACATTTCCGAGTTCTGGGCCAAGTTCTATGATATCACAGGAAATGAGAATGTGGGGTCCAGTGGGTGGGCAGACACTGAAGGACTAAGCACCAAGTGGGTCCGAGTGCCTGCTTTGGGGGTCAAGGCTGTGTGCAGCCATGGTGGGTGCCCAGAAGGCCGCTTTCTAGGGGAGCATGTTGGGGAACAGGGTTTCTCTCCCTTGCAGAAGCCTTGTCACATAGCCTTTCTTGTTTGTAGGCCGACTCAACATCACCTACCCCATGCTCTTCAAGCTGACCAACAAGAACTCGGACCGCATGACGCACTGCGGTGTGCTGGAATTTGTGGCTGATGAGGGTATCTGCTACCTGCCTCACTGGGTAAGTGGGGCCCTCCCAGTCTCTGCAGAGTCTGTGAACCTGTCTTAGCGGTAGGACCTCAGGGAGGGATCATCCCACCTCCCCAAAGCATATGCAAGTGTCTTTCCCTCAGAATAAAAGTGAGAGAGGGCATTCTAACTAGGCTTTTCTTTGATGGTTGCTCAGCTGGTAGCCTAGATGCCACGGCCATGCCATTTACCTTTGATCTTCTGGGTAAAGTTTTTTAAAGATAATGGAGCAGGAGTATTTTTGAAATGGTATAAGTACAGAATTTTAGATTTTATACATTTTCTCCCCATATTTAGTAGTTTCTCCCCCAGTTCTGTTGCAATGTGTATGTACCCTCTTGCCTATAACTTGAGTCTTTTTAAAACATGTGACTTTGTTGCCATGAAAACAAACCCTTTCTAGAGCACTTATGCTTTCATCCTTCCCCAAGTGCTAGGCAGGGCCAGCCTCTCCCCCACAGGACATCTGCAATCCATCACACCTGCTGCCTGGCCTCTCTTGTGATGTTTCCCAATCTCAATCCCATGGGCATCTCTTAATCTTAGACCCAACTTGCTTTCTTGCTCACTTGCCATTCCCAGCACTTGCCTCTCAGTGCGTAGTTCTCCTGCGTGTCTGGAGGTCCTCCTCCTGGGTTGGAGGCCTTCTTCTGCTCATCTAGTAGAGCACTGTGGGTGGCTGAAGTATCGGGCAGTGACAACTTACAGAGGCCACTCTGGATCTACAGAGACCCCTCCATAGCCCCTCTGTAGAGGTGAGAGAGGAGGTGGTGATACTGGGATACACTGGCCCTCAAAGGTTCTCTCTCCAACCCACAGACTTGGTGGCCCCTTGTCTAGGTTCTTAGACTACTCTAGACCAGAAAATTAATTGAATCTTTTCACTGAGAAACATCATATCCCCTGGGATACCTGTTTAGGTAGCAAGGAGCTACCGGCTCACCTCTTCCTGAGCTGGCCTTCCAGCTCTCAGAAAGAGTAGGTGGTTGCCTGGGGTTTCTCAGCTGCTCCCACTGAGTCAGCCTCCATGAATAAGCATTCTGTCGGCTGATTGGCTGGCTCCATCCCACCTCAGGCTCCCGGGCTTCTACAGGGTGAGTCAGTCTGGAACAGGGTCCCAAGGAAGAGGCCACCTGAATGTCAGGCTTCAGCCTGCCCAGTGTTTGAGTCGGTGACAGTCCTGCTGGCCATTTGATTTCCAGGAGCCTCATGTATCCTTCTTTTTCCTTTAGATGATGCAGAATTTGCTGCTGGAAGAAGGGGGCCTGGTTCAGGTGGAAAGTGTCAACCTTCAAGTGGCCACATACTCCAAATTTCAGCCTCAGAGCCCTGACTTCCTGGACATCACCAACCCCAAAGCAGTGTATCTTTTTGAGTTAAAAAGGGTTCTTCTGGGCACTTTTTTGAATGTGTGCCTACTTTTGGGAGCATATACTTATTGTGATTGGAGAATAATGACATTCAACCAGCATATCTGCCACGGCTCCTGGACCTGGATCTGACACGTGTGCTAGACGCTCTGCGGGCCTCTTCTGGACTCTTTGTATACTTCCTTGTGGGCAAAGTGGAATCCTTCCTTCAACTGGATTATGACACCTAGCACAAAACCCAGTGTGTTCTGGTAGAAGGGGGCCAACTGATCTGCCTTTCAGTCCCCATCCACTTTGAGGCACTAGTGCCCATGAACTTCCCACTTAACCTCCCCTTTTCACCCAAGCTTAGGGCTTTTCATTCCAAACCAGTGGGGAACATTGACTTAGTAACTTTCCTCAACAAGAGGAAAGCAAAGGTTTTAGGTTCTAGTGAATTTGGGGGGGGGGGGGGTGAGGGGTACGTTATCCTCTGAACATAAGCCAGACGTGTGTTTATAATTTAAGGAGTGACCAGTGTGGTTGAGGGGTGAGCTGTGTGTGTACTATAATAGCTTGGAGCCCCCAGTTTGGCTGGTTGAGATTTAAGTTACAGAGTGGTCACTCTATCACCTATTTGTTTTTAAAAATGCATGTTTGAAAAAAACACAGATAAGTCCATAGTAAAAGAAAAGCTGCCTCCACCTGCCCCCCTGCACACTCTCCCCAGGCAGCTCAGGAGCAGGCTGCTGCCAGCCATGTCCTAGATATGGGTGGGCCATGGTGAGCTGCCCACTAACAGTGTCTGTGGACTGGCCTGTTGAGCCCCTTGCAGCCAGATCCTGGACATGCAGAGGTGCTGGGTTTTGCTCATGGCAGTCAGTGGTGGAGGCTTCCTGTCCTGCAGACAGGACAGTGTCCTGTGGCAAAGTCTAGTTACCTGGTCCTTCAGATCTTTGCTTGGGGGTGCTTGTCTGGCTCTCAGTGCCTAGGAGTGGGGCCTGCCTCTGTGATCATAGCCCCTCCTGATTTTCTCTGAATTTTTACATGTATTGTGTACTTACTGGATTGCCTTCAGAAGCAGTTTCTCCCGTAGTTAACTTGTTAGTCTGTGGAGAAAGGGCTGAGAGTCAACCCAGTGCTCCCTGGTCTGGCTGACAGTTCAGATAAATGCAGTTGGCATAGAGCAGAGAGTGTGGAAGGCACACAGAGCAGTGATGCCGGAGCCATTTTCATCCTCAGAGGCCCAGTGGATTGGGTTTGACAGCTCAGGGGTCGTCAGGAGGAGCCGAGGGCAGGGCACTCCTGCAGCATGCATTTCAGATGTACAGAGGTGGCATCCCACACAAGGCCCTTTTTACAAAGTGGATGTCACCCTGGAAGACTGTGTGACCAAGAGAAGTGAACCTAAACGGCCTGGCTCTTTCTCCCTCAGACTCTTAAGATCCTCTCTGGGATGTACCATTTCATGGTGGTGTATTCTGGAGCCACAATTTATGTTTATGCCTTGACAACGTGTGTCTGCAGATTAGAAAACGCATTGAGAAACTTTGCCTGTCTGACCACTGGGGATGTGATTGCCATCAACTACAATGAGAAGGTGAGCGTGTTGGCCACGGGGCCTTCGGGGCCTGGAGAGAAATAAGCATCGATTTGTTGTACCTCATTTTTGTCAGCGAATTGCTGCCTATTCTTTGCTCTTTAGAGCCCTTTACTAATCATTCAGCAACTATGTTTTGGTGATTGATTACATTTATAAGTGAATGAGCTTAACATTGTTATTAATCACACATCCCTGTATCATGGTGGCGAGCCTGCCAATTGTGCCTCAGTTAGAAAGGTCTGCATTGCTCCTAAAATCTGAGATAAACTCTTTGCTAGGCTGTTGGGTCACAGAAACGAGCCAGTCTGGGTCCTTGTCCTTGTGATTTCCTCCCTTGGAAGCATACAGCCCCTCCTGGAGATTTCCCTGCAGTGTGCTGCTAGTGCTATGGGGCACCTGGAAGCAGAGCCTGGACCCCCTAATGATAGTGCCACCTGAGGGCACCTCTCTTCATGGGAGCCCACGTCCTCTTCCTTCTCTTTTCTTTAGCTTTGGTTTTCTTTTAGGTCCTCTGGGCTTGTCTTTTGTGATTTGATTCAAGTTTTTCAGGTCTGAACACATCCATGTTTCAATGCTTCTTAGGTACCTGGATCTAGACAATTTAGCTGTAAAGTGAAATACTATATTTCATCCTCCATTTCTCATTCATTTTATGCATAGGGACAGATGATTTCCCACTAGTTCAAGACAGTATCCACTTACTCATTATCCATGGCAACTTGTCTGAGGGAAGATGTAATAGTTGCTAGTCCTGTTGATAGGCCATCCTAACACAGGCATGGAACAGTGATGTGGATACCCTTTGTCCACTGTGACAGTGACCATGATTAAGCCTCACATACTTGCTGTCAAGGTGGACTGCCTAGTTGCTCAGGAGGGACCATGGCCCTGGTGTACCTTTCCCTGAGGCCAGATTTTAGCTCCTTCACACACTCTCCTGTCCCGTCGGGAACTGGGGCCCTCATAGCCATGAACAAGAAGAGCTTGTGGTTCAGCCAGTCCCTTCCTCCAGGATCGAGAAGACAGTTACTCCCTTGGTGTCAGTGTAGGGATCCAGTGTGTTCTACAGCAATTTCCTTCTGTTTGCAACATCTGATATTGAGATTTCCTTACTTTTCAATTTTGGAGGTTTTCAATCACACTTTTCTATAAAACTAAGAAGTAATCCTTTTGCTTTTAGCCTTGTGGGGAACATTTTAGGCACTGTATACTTTAACTGACTTTCATAAGCTTTCATAATTAATTACAGGTAGACAGTGTTATTGTTCTTAATATTAAGGTAGTAACACTAAATTGATTAAATTTTTGAACTGAAGGGGAAGATGAGCTACATAAAGCATGGAAGACTAGATACTCTAAAGGGTCCTTCTGGTAAAACCCTGTTAAATCAGGATAAAACCTAGGTTATTAATGTATTGGTGGACTCACAAGAAACATAGGATGTTTTTAAGAATATCTCTGTTAAATAATGGAGACACTTAAAACAGACACAGCACATTGAGCCTTCTCACTTCGGTGACTTTTCTTCTTCATGTTTGGGTTTTTTAAACGATGGGACTATCTGGGCTGTTCATTACCAAAACAAGGCATGCTCAAGGTCAAAATAACCTAAAGTAATGCTGAAAAAAACAGATCCAGCTACTTTTAGTTCCTATCCTCTGGGTGTTTTTAATGTATGTTTTTACATATGTGAGACTATCCTAGACACAGCAATATAACTGGTTTTAAATTTATTTTCTTCTGACTGCATTGTTTCCACTGGTGACTATAATTTATGCATGACTAAATTTTGGCTATATACTCGTCGTCGTCGGCAGCCGTCCGTCTCGAGAGACGATGGTGTAGCTTCTTTTTTTTTTTTTTTTTTTTTTTTTCAGATTTAATGTGTTTTATTGATTAAAATATTACATTTGTGCCACTTTCCCTTCCCTCTGCTCCCCTCCACCCGGTGGCCCTCTCCCTCCAGTTGTCCCCCCCTTTTAGATTATGTCCATTATTTGTGCTTACAGTTCCTCCCAACCTCTCTCCGTCTATTCCATTCCCTCCTACCATGATCCCCAATTCCTATATCATCTCCCTCCCTCTCCCCACTCCCCCTCCCTGTTGGCCTCCCCCCACTATGTTTCCCTTACCCACAGTTCCTTTTCCACTCTCGTTGCCTGTTTCGTTTGCCTTTGTTTCATCTCCCTAGCTTCTGTTTTTTAAACCAGTCCCTTTAACTTCTCATATAACAGTGGTTTGGATCTAATGAACTCTTTCAGTTTTATTTTGTCCTGGAAACACTTTCTCTGTCCTTCTATTCTGAATGACAATTTCGCTGGATAGAGTATTCGTGGTTGTAGGTTTTGGATTTTCATTACTTTGAATATTTCTTGCCAGTCCCTTCTTGTCTGTAGGGTTTCCCTTGAGAAGTCAGCTGATAGTCTAATTGGGACCCCTTTGTACATAATTCTTTTCTTCTCTCTTGCTGCTTTTAAGATTCTCTCTTTATCTTTAATTTTTGACATTTTGATTATAATGTGTCTTGGAGTGGTTCTCCCTGGGTCCAGTCTCTTGGGAACTCTCCTTGCTTCCTGGACCTGCAAGTCTATTCCCTTCCCCAAGTCTGGGAAGTTCTCCTTTATTATATTTTCACTCAATTTTTCAAGTTCTAGTTCATCTTCCTCATTCTCTGGCAAACCAATGATTCTTATGTTGGGCCTTTTATAGCTGTCCCAGAGGTTTCTGATCCTCTCATTGTTGCTTGCCATTTCCTCTCGCTGCATTGGTTGACTGCTTGTTCCTTCTCCATATTCCAGTTTGTTGAAATGGACTCTGGATTCCTCACCATCTGTCTCGTATGTGGTTTTGTTCCTTTCGTTATGAAAGTTTTTCGCTTCTTTCATATCTTTTTCCTGCTCTTTTGTGAATTCTGTAAGCCACCTGATAACAATGGCCCAGAACTGAGCCTCTGACAGGTTTCTTATCTGTTCATCTGTCAGGTTCTCTATCTGCTGTCTGGTGAGTTGTGCCACCGGGATCTCTATATTTGTCTGCCACATTTTGACAGATGCGTTTTGTTTTCCTGGGCCGGCTGTCGGGGGCAGGGGGCAGTGCCTACGTACGCGTCACAAATCAGCGACCGCCGGCGCCTGCCTGTCCGCGACCTATTTCGCAGCCCTGTGGTGCTTTCTGTGGGGGCGGGGGTCCAAGATGGATTCACACAGTTATTCAGCTAGGAGACCGGGATCCGTCCTCCCGCCCCCCTGGGCCTCACTGTTCAAGGCGATGCTGCGGCTGCTCCCCAGCGCCGGAGTCGGGCACGCCAGGGGCTTGATTGCCTCCAGGATTTTTCGCCGCCCCGCCCCGCCGCTCCGCAGCTCCGCAAACAGCTTTGCCTTCTTTAACTCTTACCTGCCCAAATGGCACCGCTGGTTTATAACTTCATATGTTGGGCTTCCGTGTAGCTTTATTTTCTGGAATTTCTAGTTATCCTTTGTTTTGAAGTAGTTGTATTCCACTATAGTTGTAGAGGGAGACCTAGCGTGTCCGTCTAAGCCTCCATCTTGTGGTGTAGCTTCTTAAGAGTCTATCTGCACCGCCGAGAATGGCTGTGCAGTCCGACTCGGGAGTGACACGGTATCTGTCTCCTCCCGTGTTAAATCGACATCTTGTGATGACGCTGGAGTGTCCTCTCCAGTGAAGCTGAAGCTACAGAGCCTGGGCAGAGTGATATGGAGGGTCTGCTGTTGCCCAAGCAGCAGACCCCCCCTCTCTTCGCAGCTGAAGGGTCCAAGGGAAAGACGGAGTCAATACAGCTTGGCTTCAGGTGCGCCGCAGGAGTTGCCGGTGTTGACTACAACGTCAAACCGCCTTAGGGACTCCGGCTCCGGATTTTCTGTCGGGGTTTACTCCCTTAGCCTTTCCCCTGAAGAGGTCTGCCACAAGGCAGCGGAGGTTTTTTGGAGTCAGAGTTTTCCTTCTCTGATGTACCCTGACTGGAAGATCGAACCAGCGACACTTAGCTCGCAGGCCGACGCTCAATCCACTGAGCCAAACCAGCCAGGGCAAAACTGGCTATATACTATTCTTAGCAATGTTGGAATGAGCATTCTAAGAATTTTCTCTTTGTGTATTTAAGCTAATTATTTATTTAGAATAAATTTCTGCCCTGGCTGGGTGGCTCTATTGGTTGGAGCATTGAACCATACACCAAAATGTTGTGGGATCAGGGCATATACCTAGGTTGTGGGTTCAGTCCCCAGTTGGGGCACAAATGGGAGACAATCTATCGATGTTTCTCCCTTCTCTCTCTCGTTCTCTCTCTCTCTCTCTGTGTCTCTCTCTCTCCCCCTCCATCTCCCTTTACACCCCTCACCTCTTCCTTCTGCCTTTCTAAAATTAATAAAGCATACCCTTGGGTAAGGTTAAGGAGAAAAAGAATAAATTCCTAGGAGTGTACTGTCTGGGATAAAGGTTATGAGACTCTTTTGCAATTCAGAAATCCCTTGTCTGATTTGAACCACTTTTGAGAAATAGCTTCTTTTGAGTGATGGGCAGGGACCAAGGCAGTCCACCCCATAACCTCATTGTCGCAGCAAGAGGTGTGGCTGAGGAGGGTGTCGTGAGGGTGAATGAGGTGTCTGCAAGCTCCTGGTAGGAAGTCACAGTAACATGAATGATGAACAACTCCCAGTGCTGCCGTGAAACTATCCAACTGATTTCTTTGTTCTTCCCACAGATATATGAACTGCGGGTGATGGAGACCAAGCCCGACAAGGCTGTGTCCATCATCGAGTGTGACATGAATGTGAGTGGCTTTGCTGTTTACAACACATTCAGGCCTGGGGGAGACAAGCATTTCATAGCCCCTGCATGCCAGTGCCCCAGGAGGGTGTCACTGTCACAGTGAGAGAGCTTGAAAATGCTACCAGAACATCATGAGGAGGCTGCTGACCTTGTGATCCTCCTCAAAGCCAGTGGAGGTGGCAGAGTTGCCTCCAGTTCTGAGATGGCTAAATCCACTGGCATCTCAGACCTGCCAGGGAATGAATCTTCTTAAAAGCTATGGAAGCTCAATTTTTAAAAAAAAAAGGCTAAGGAAGGCTACTCAGCTCCTGAGTAGGAAGGACTGTTGGGACACAGAAAAGCCAAGTGGCTTTCCAAAGAATGATGCTGAGGGAAAAAAAATAATGCCAATCCCAAATGGTTGCACAGTGATTCCATTTTTATAACATTCTTGAAATGACAACACTTCAGAAAAAGAGGTCAGAGTCGTGGTTGCAAGGGGCTCTGGGTGGTGGAGAAGGCCACCAGCAAATGTGTGGGTGTAGACTCACAAGTACAACATGAAGGGATCCTGTGTTGTTGGAACTGTTCAGTGTCTTGACTGGGCACGGATGCAGAGACCTACACTAGTGATAACATTGTGAGAACCTACACACACAGTGAGTTCTTGTAAAACTGAGGAATTCTGAATAGTGTAGATGTCAATATCCTGGTGATGCTACTGTACTATAGTTTTGTAAAAATGTCACCATCGGGAAAACTGGGCAAAGTGTTCAGGGCATCCTTCTGTGTTATTTCTTACAACTGCATGTAAATCTAGAGTTGTTTTAATTACAAACAGAAAAGCAAAGGAAGTCTGAGTGCCACCATGTCTCACAATTTTACCTTTCATCTTGGGAACACAGGTAGATTTTGATGCTCCGCTGGGCTACAAAGAACCAGAAAGACAAGTCCAGCATGAGGAGTCGACTGTAAGTTTCTCCCCTCTGCCAGCCCATGTTTGGCCTCTACTGGTGCCATCGTAGCCACATTCCCTGCCTTTCTTCCAACCCTGCTGCCAGGAGGTGTCCCAACTGTTTGGGTGCCGAGACAGCAATAAAAGTCAGGGAAAATTTGGAGTGTCCCTGCTGAGAACCTATCTCCCATTTTCTGTCCCCTGTCAGGAAGGAGAAGCTGACCATAGCAGCTATGCTGGAGAGCTGGGCTTCCGAGTGAGTACCAGGCCCCGTGTTTTACTTCCTATGCTACTGTCGTGCCGTCTGCTCCTCCAGCCACTCTGTAACACTCCATGGACCTCAGCAGGGATTGGGCTTCTGGGGATCTGTACACACATGTGTCTGCCACTTCATCAGTTACATGGCACTTGACATCCACTTTCGTATGGAATCCTTCTAACAAATCAGTAAGGCAACCACATTTTCTTCTTTTTAACATTCTAACCTACCAAAAAGTTAAAATAGTATAATGGATACACATACATCCTCCACTTAGATTCACCAATGTGACCACCTTTGCTTTATCTCTGAGAACATGTCCTCTTTCTGCCTACACTGCTTGAAAGTAAATTGTAACATGACCCTTCAGCACTGCCGCCAGCCAGGCTCCCTGGGAAAAGAGTGGAGATGGCTGGTGTGAGGGCACTGGTACACCGGGAGGCAGTGGAGGAGGCAGAACTGGAAAATTGAGCTGTGGGGCAGATGCAAGGAAGGTCTTAGCCTACCCACAGGGTCCTAAACTGGGTGGTCCTGCAGAGGCCAGGGCCAGACCTTTCAGCCTGTCATTGGCTACTGGGTGCCTCCGGGGGGTGGCTGCTCTGGGGCCAGTAGGCTCTTCAGCTCACAGCAGTGGAGGGGCTGGGCAGAGAATTCTCAGCTGCCCGTACTTCAGCAGCTAGGAGTGAGGGCTTCGTTCCTGAGGGAGACTGGGTAGCATCCCCCTGCAGCGGTCTCAGCAAAAGGCGTGCATGTGCTCACTCTTTTGGGGCTCGGTACATCCACACTCCCCTGCTTGCCTGTCTAGGCCTTCTCTGGCTCCGGGAATAGACTGGATGGGAAGAAGAAAGGTGTAGAGCCCAGCCCCTCCCCAATCAAGCCTGGAGACATTAAAAGGTGAGTCTGCCCTGTATCTGCTCCAGCCTGATGTTTTATCACCATCTAGGGAGGGTCTATGCCAGACCTCTGGGGTGAGCAGGCTCACTCCTGCACTGGAGACAAAGCCTGAATCAAAGAGACTAGCTGGGTAGATGAATCCCTGCCACCCCTCACCCCCATCTGCTCTCCTTGGGAGACTAGTAATCTATTTTTCTGTTTTGTGACTTCATCAAGTCACAGTATCTTAAGTCCCTTCAAGCAGGAGGCAGGAGCTGTCTCAGTGAGATGCTTTTTTGTTGTTTGATCCAGGGACTTAAGAGCAGATTCCTTGCCTGGTGGCTGTCACGGTGGTGGCAGGGACAAGATACGACACCTCTCTACTGTGTGTTAGAGCAAAAGGAGAATGCTAGAAATGGGTTTTTTTCCCACTTTCTGAAGGAGTGAAATGAGTTTAGTGCAAGTGTACCCCTTCCAGGGTGATCCATGAAGCTGGAGGACAGATTTGATGAAAGATTTCCAAGCTTCCAGATGACCTCTCACGGCAGGCGAGGCCCCAAGTCTGAAGACCCCTGACCCAGTTGCCTGCTGGTCCTCTCCTGGAGGGTTGCTAGGGAGAACCAGAGGGTGGCCCAAGGCCAGGGTGGGTACAGCCTCATACCCCAGAATGAGACTCGCCAGGAGGATACTCATCATCTCTGGCTTGCCTTCCTCTTAATTGTCAAAAGTGAATTTGAGTCTTTTTTCCCCTGGAACTAACATTTCTTGTCTTCTGTCTTTACAGAGGAATTCCCAATTATGAATTTAAACTTGGTAAGATTACTTTCATCAGAAATTCACGTCCACTGGTCAAAAAGGTTGAAGAGGTGAGTGTATTTCATGAGTAAGGAGAAGTTTTATTTTCTAGTGATAGAACTGACTAGTAATACAAGCACATAAAAGATGTCTGCTGTTTTTGAGGGTTCAGAAAAACAAGCCCTCTTTCTGCTGGTTGGAGAATAGCTTACTGAGGAATTCAACTTCTAGGGAATAACAGAGCTGTGTGCAAACATGTTAAGCTACTCACCCCAGCAATTTAAAATACTGCAAACCTGGAAGTGACATCCGATAGTAGAGGATTGCCTCTCCCATGGGATGAAATTCTCTGTAGGTTTTAGAATGTACTAGATAAGAAATTCATTGACTTGAAACTTGGGGATTAAGTATGAAAATAATTTACATAAGCATATACAGAAAATTGACTAGAAATGTCATTTTTGAGTGGTGGAGTTACAGGTCATTTTTCTTTTGGGGGTGTATTTTTAACATCGAAAATCTGATGCTTCTGCAAAAGGATATACATTCCTCCTGAGAATAAAAGGCTGTGATAGACACATAGTTGTGATTGTGTGGTTGTGTTTTCAGCTTAGTTGATTATGATTTGTATTTATATTTCAAAGACATTTCTTATGAATAATGTGGAAGTAAGGAAAATGGGTGGATGGTATAATACATGAGTAACAGAATAAAGCATTTTCTATAAACCTCCAAGAAGTTTCTGAAAATAGCATTTTATCCTAACACAGGATGAAGCTGGAGGCAGATTCGTCGCTTTCTCTGGAGAAGGACAGTCATTGCGTAAAAAGGGAAGAAAGCCATAAGTTGGGACTGTTAGCGGATTGGAAAATAAAATGATCGGTTGCAGCATAATGGCTTTTAGTTACTGGCTCTGACAGGGGTGAGACTACCGCAGAGAATGCTCTGTCACTTTAGGTTTGTTTAGTTACCTAAGAATTGTTGAATTTAACCTGGAAGTGAAACAGCAGGACCTTGTGTACTTGGATTGCGGAACGAGAAAGCCGTCTCTGAGGGCCATAGGCGGCCTCTTCACCACTTCTTGCTTTCAGCCCTTGGGAGCACTCCCACTGCCTCAGCAGAACTAGAGTCCCCAGTTCCTGATACAAACCAATGGAGGGGATTGAATTGCTCCAACTTGTGTTCTTTCTTTTTTATTTATCCTCTTTTTTTGCAGGTCTATAGCTTAGACATTGCTATTGGCTTAGAGAAAAGTGGTTTAAATAGATCTGTGCTCTATAAATAGTGGTTATTCCATTACTCTGGCTGCAATTTAAGTACTTGAGGATGGGTGTTTTTATTTTGATTTTACATATTTTCTTTTTTCAAAAGAACCATTCCTCAGAAGGAAAACCTGATCTGAAAGCGTTTCTACTTTTAGAGTTCATTTGGAAATAACTGGCTCCTTAATGAATATATTCTATAGGGAAGGAAAAAAGAAACAACTTCATGGTGAAGCACAAATATGAATATTAGAATAAATAAAAGCTAAAGATAACAGTTCTCTTTTTTCTTTCCCTATTCCCCATTCCCAGTTTAAAGTATGAAATTATCCAAGGTTCTGCTGGCCTATCTTTATTTTGTATTGGTCTCAGATCCTCACTTTCTATAAAGTGAGCACTTTTGACATGTTAATACAATTTAATCTTTTTTGTCCTTTGAAAATAATTCTAAATAAAGAATTTCAAATAAAAACAGGGAATGACTAAAACCTGGATTGCCTCTAAATATTTGATAAGGTGCCAACATGGACTGATGGTGGGTCTGCTGACCAGGAGTTGGAGGAAGGCCTGCTTGCAGGTGCTCCTTCTTCCATCCTACTGTTAGAAAAGAGCTTCTCTGCAGGGCTTCTCCTGGACAATGTAGGGAGAAATGAGGTTTTCTGACTGCTGGGGTGAGGATGGTCAGGCCCAGCAGGGTCTCCCCCTTGTACCAGGTCTCCTGCTTGTAGGCGGAGGGATCCTTTCTGGCTAGGGCTTCTTCCAATACTTAAAAGAGGATAGGCTATACCCTCCAGGACAGTAACTCCGGGGCCCACCCATGTAACTTCAGTAATGAGCACTAAAGATTGTCATGATGACCAGGACTGGGTTCTGTGACCCAAAATGACACTGCTGGTGGTGAATGTGGTTTCAGAAGGCATGAAGCATTGCTGTGACCTACGTGACCCTTCATTTCAGGGGTCTCGGTTTCACTAGCAGAGGTAGAAGCCCTTGGTGAGTAGGATCACAGTGCCTGACACATTGTCATTTTATGCTTAATAAGCTGGCCCGGGTTTTTGTCTTCCCTAAGCATCATCTACTGTATATGCAATGAAACGACTCCTGTTTTGCTGGAGACACTCCCCTGCCTGAGCCAGGGGTGGACCCCAGATAATGGAGCTGGTTACACAGTGGGGTTACTGGAGCAAAAGTCCTGGTCATTACTGCTGTACCCTAGCCCACAGCCTTATTGTCACACAGTTCTTCAAGCTTGATCTGTGTGCCAACATGGCAGGACTCCTGATAAAATAGCAGTTTTCTGGTCCACCTGCTGGGCATCTGACCCAGTCTCAGTCCCAGAGGGGGCCCGGTAATCTCCAGCACGTGATTTAGGTTTGTAGAAGTCGGAGAACCATTGCATTGCTATTGCCGGACTTCCTGTCTCAGTCAAGTTCTCTCTCCTAATCATACAAGCCGCCCCTGGACTTGCACCTCATGCTGTTCACAGCCATCATTCCTTTGACCACCCTGCCTCTGTGCTCAGAAAGCCCTTTTTGCCTCCACTGCCAGCCTGGGTTCCCTCAAGAAGTCATCCTGCACCCTAGATACCCGACCCTCAACAGGTCATGCCCAGCTAACCCTGGTTAGTTTGTAAGTCCATCTCTTGCCTTCAAGTGTCCAGACACTACAGCAGTAGACTTGGCAGCTTCACGACAGTTACTGCCCAGTATGTGCTTACGACAATAAATCTAATCTTTGAGATTTATGAAAATAGCCGCTGAAAAGAATTGGCCCGCGTGGTTTCAGAAACAGCGCACTTGCCGTGGTCGTGCGGCAGCGGGCGGACCTGCGGGCGCTCGCTCCCGGCCGAGCTTTCTCACGCTCCCGGCACGCCCCCGGCCCTCCTTGCGTGCACCACCTCCCCCGTTTGTTATTGGCTGCCCAACCCGGACACCCCGTTTATTGGTGTGTCTCAAAGAGGTGGCGAGGATTTCAATCGTCATATCTCTGAGTTCCTTGGTTTCTCACGTGGTGCCAGCCTAATCAATCTTCATTGGCTAGTGGGCTGAGAAGGGTGACGATTTGGTACTCGCCTTGACATGGCTGACGGTGCCGGCTGGCGGGTAAGTGTGGTGGGCGCCAGGGACCTGCAGGGATCTTGTCAGACCGTGTGACCGGCTTAACCGAGCTTTCTCCTGGGATGGGTTCGGGATGGGGCTCAGGGGTGGGCGGTGCAGCGGCTTCCGCCTTAGGTGCACCTCTCGCTGCAGCCACCGCGCCCCTGCGAAGCCTACCGCGCTGAGTGGAAGCTCTGCCGCAGCGTGGGGCACTTCCTGCGCCACTACTACGTCCACGGCGAGCGGCCGGCCTGCGAGCAATGGCGACGCGACCTGGACAGCTGCCGCGAATGGGAGGAGCGCCGGAGCGCGGAGGCCCAGGTGCGCCCGGGAAGCCGGGGGTGGCGCTGAGCCCCCTAGGAGCATCGTCGGGGCTCCAGAGTGCACAGGCCACCCCTGTCCACATTCCAGGTCCCGGGGCTCTGGATAAGAGCTGCCGCGGGCCTTCCTCTTTTTGTGTTTTATTTCTTTCAAGAAATACCAAAAATTAGCTTATCAACTGGGTTTTCAGACACTGAAGGACAAGGACGGGAATGTAGATTGGTTTGGAAAGAGAGGAGGATCCCCCTAACAGTGTTAGCGGTGTCAGCTTACCTACAAAGATGGTGATATTGCTGCATCCTGAAAGACCAGGAACCAGCCTTAGCAGCCTTCTTCCAGTCCCAGGGGCTCAGACTGAGGAACAAGGTCCAGGTGCTTGGAGCAGAAGGACGATGGGCTCTAGAGGGGTAGGGTATGAAGCTGCCTAAGGTACCAGAGACCTGGTGGGCCTTTCAAAAGGGTTTAGATTATAGCCTAAACATGTGCTGGGAAGCATGATTTGATTTATACCTTTAAAATATCAGTCTGGCTGCCAGGATAGAACAGTACATTATAGAGGGCACAGAGACCAGTAAGGAGGTGGTTTTAATCGCTCATGCATTCAGCAGATATTTGTCATGTTGCACACTCTCAGGGATACAGAAGTAATGAGAACAGAGCACCTGCCCTCCTAGCACCTACATTCTAGTCTAGAGTACAATGGTGCCTTGGAGCTGTGGATGGGGAGATGGAGAGAAGCTGTGAGGGTGCATGGGGAAGTGCCTGGGGAAGGGGAGCCTGAAGGACTGGTAGCTGCTTCCACGTTGTTAAGTGTATGTTATTATTGAAAGAGACAAACTGATATGGAAACCAAGCTACTGAGAAAATGGGGCAAGTCCATAGTAAGTAGAATTCAAAAAAATGGAAAAGATAACTTGCAGACTGTATGGCAAGAGATTTAGTAACCTTTATATATGTATGAGCTGATATATCAGTAAGGAAAATGGGGATGATTTCAGAATAGAAAAATAGGCAAAGGACACAAAGAAGGAATTCATTCAAGAAGAAAACCCAATGGCCTAGTATAGAAGTTAAAATGAAAATAGGTGGTTTCTACCTAGCAGAAGGTCAGAAGTGTCCATAGGAGTTTGGAGAGCCAGGGGCCCTTATGCAGTATTGGTGGTGTCAGGTGTTCTGATTGTCTAAATGTTAAGTGCATGCCTTTTGACCCCAGTTGTACTTCTAGAAGTTTATCTGAGGGAAGTAATTGGGTAACACAACAGTTAAAAGTTCAAAATGTCCATTTTGTTTGTGATAATACAAAAACTGAAAGTGTCCTAAATTACACCAACAGACATGTGACCAAATAACTTCTTCCACACAATGGAGTATTATATAGCATATAAAAAGAATAGATAGTAACATATCCTGGTTAAAAACAATAGCTACTAACATCCTAGCATAGAAAGATACCTCAGTGGAAAAAGCAGAAAGTATACACTAGCCAATAGAAGATTATTTCATCTTTAGGGAAACATGTAATGGCTCTAAAATTTAGGCCTAAAAGCATGTTGGGGAAGCTGTTAACTTCACCTCGGGGATGAAGGTCTGGGAGTGTTTTGTATTCTACTTTGTGTTTCTGATCACTTTTTAAACATGAACAAAAACATCTGAGACAATAGAGTTTAAGAAGAAAACTGTGAAATTAACCTGTGTGAAGAGGCCAGCATAGCCCCTGGCACCTAACCAAGGGGCCCTGCCACAGTTATGATGTACTGCCCAGTGTTTATTTTGGGGAGAGTGGCATCTGTGGTCTGGCTTCCTCTTCCCCCATCCAGGACTCCCTGGACATGTGTCTCTTGCCTGATCTTCCTTCTCCTGATCATTATTTCAGACTCTTGTCTCTTCTTCCAGCTCAGCCCCCAGCTAGCCTTAGCAGGTGAATCTGATTAGGTCAACCAAAGGCATCAAACCCTGAGGCCCAGGAGAAGATATTTTTCAAATGTCCTCAAATTATGGTGATCTATACAGTACAGTTGACTCTTGAACATGAGTTTGAATTGCAAGGGTCGACGTATGGATTTTTAAGTGGATCCGTGCTGTTCAAATCTGTGTAGTTCAGAGGTCAACTGTATTTTCTACCCATAATTGGGAATTCTTGTGTGCAGATAGCCAACTGAATATTCAGATTTTCAACTGCAGTGGGTTGGCACCCCTAACCCCATGTTCTTCAAGGGTCCATCATAGTTTTTCACAGCACAGGAGAAATTACGATCTAGATGTGTGTGTGCTAATGTGGAACAATCGCCAAGGAGCATTAGATGGAAGCAAGGGTTTCAAAGTGGTGTGTATCATATGTTGTTTGTCCATCTGTGTTTGGGAGGCTGCTGATGAGGAGGGAGGTACAAGGGCATGTGAGTTGTAAAGTGACCAGGGTCTCCCTTACACAGCGGTCCCTCTGTGAGAGCGAGCGTAGGAGAGTCCAGGCTGCACGAAAGCACACCCTGGTGTGGACCCCGAGGCAGAGCCCCCCTGCAGACTGGCATCTCCCTCTGCCGCAGGAGGAGAAAGACAAGTGACAAGCACTCCTGCACAGCGTCCTCTGGTCTGTTTCAAGTGGGGCTGTTGTACAACCCTAAGGATTCTGACTGCCCAAACATTCTAGTAGGTACCTGGGAGCTTCTGCCTGGCTTGAAGTATGGAGCCCGACGCCTGCAGAGCTACTTGCCCAACCCTCACCTACATTCAGGGTGACCCACTGCTGCCATGCTCTGGAAGACAATTTTGCCCACTACACAGCTTCCAGGAAGCCAAGCACCATTGCAGATTGCTGTGAGCAGGCAGGTTGGGTTGTCTCATGCTCCCCCTCATCCCCAGGGACAAGAGATGGCCATCCTGAGGTCTAGAATTCTCAGGTAAACTCCTGAGTGGTAGCCGTGACCCCTGTGGACATGTAGAGGAGTCAGAATGAGGTAACCAAATGGTTGTGCTGCCATGAACACCTTACCTGGCCCTGGTTTGCTAATGACCAAGCATGGCGACCTAATGGTGCTCACACTTGGCTGTGATCCACTCACTTAAGTTCCTCTGCAGACACAGGTGGGGTGTACCTCTGGACCAGCATGCTGCCACCTCCTAGGCTCACAGGAGGTGCGATCCTGGCTTTTAAGAAATGCACACAGCTACAGAGCATACCAACTTGCATAAAAAGGGTTCATAAACTTTTGGCTGAAGAAACCCAAACCCAGGACACATGGAATTTTGATCCGCTTCCCTTAAAATTTTCCCCAGATTATTTTTAGAAAATGTGGAATATGTCAAAAGCCATTTCACATATATTCCAGAGAAACTGAAAATTAAATCAACAATTTAGTTGCTGAGATTGTTAAATTTCGCATATGACATCGTACTCAGTGTTAAGATGAGGCCATAATCCATTATGGCTGGAGAGGGATGACCATGTGAGGACACAGCAAAAAGATGGCCATCTAGATGTCAGGCCTTCAGAGAAACCAACCCTAGTTTCCAGAACTGTGAGAAATGTCTTTTTCAGCCACAGTCTGGCATTTTGTTCAGTCAACCCCAGTACACTAATACAAGTCACTGTCCCAGACATAACAGCACTGGAATAAGTCCTGAGCCCCAGGTGTCCCACCCTCCTGTGAGACACAGCAGCTTTATTCATTAGTGAGTTCCTGGCCTGCTCCGCTCTCTTCGATCTCCATCCCCAGCCTAAAATGCTAAGCTGGCCCTGCTGCTGCTCATGTGAGAAGTTCATGTGTTCTGTCTGCCTCACCTGTGAAGACCCTGCCTCTCCTCTGCCCAGCTGTGCAGACAACAGAGGACAAGCCTGCACATCCTTCACCTGTTTCTTGGGATCATTTTGTGCCTTCTGCTTGGGGCATCTGCCCCACACAACTGGAATCTTCCTTTTTACTGGGGGGCAATGGTCAACACTTGGTCATCTTCTCCCTGGTACCTGGCAAGGAAGGACAGTGCTCCTCGCCCCTGTCCATCCTCAGGTGAATTAATTTTGACTCAACATAAGACAAAGAGACACTTGATTAAACTTACATTTATTCTCAGCATGCCTAATTCTGTGACAAGCAGACTTAAACCCTGGTCGTTCTGGCTCTGAAGGGCAGCATGTTCACACAGCTGCCTGCAGCTCTACCTCTTGAATTCCACTTGTGTGTACACCTTGGTGATGTCGCGGTACCTGCCTTCAGGAGCCTCATAGCTAGAGATTGGTGGTGTGTAAGTTGGCCCTTCTCTGTTAAAGGGGAACAGACTGGGGTCTCGCTTGATGGCCTCCACATGGAGCTCCTGGGACACGAGTTGCAGCTCTTGCAGCGCTTCCTGCTGGGCCTCAAGCATGGATTTGATGGCTTTCCTCTCCATCTCATGCTCCTGCTGCTTGTACAGGGACCACTTCTTCAGAAGCAAAGCTCTCCGCTCAGCCTCTTCAAAGGAGAGCTCTACCTGAGGCCGCTGTCTGGGAACACACAAATCCAAACGTGTGAGCGGGGGAGCACTGACCTTACTGACCAGGGAGTCTGCGTGACTGCTTAGGGCCTACGAATCCTCCCTGCCAGACACAGATGGAATTGAGAAAAGAAAGGGAAAGTTTGGGACAAATTAAGGAATGGAATATTGAATGTGGCAGCAGATGCAACTGATGCTATAAACCAGTGCCATCTGCTTTACTTGCAGATAAGAGGCAGTAATTCTCTGAGGAGACTATCATAGCACTTCCTCTTTCCCAGGTAGACTACCTTTGGTAAGAGGTGACTTCAGAGAAAAGTGAAATGGTATAGTGAAAACGGACACCAAAATCCCAGGGAATCAAGAGCCTATATCAGCCCTGGAGTACTAAAAGACACCTGCAGTGGTGTCCCACTTGTATAGCAAGATGCTACTTTATAAATAGCACATACTTTTATAAGACACTAGTCTTGCTCACAACACATCCCAATTATCAGCATTTGCATCACAAAGAAAGAGGCTAAGGGGTTTCTACCATCAGGTGGGCAAGGGCTGCAGACCCAAGGCCCAAGTTGTCAGTCACAACTACAACTTATCTTGCAAGAGCAACAATATGAACTTTTGAAGAGTGCTGATATGAACTTCACTCAAGTATCTGGCCTGGTTTATCAAACAATTATTCTGAGTTTCCTTCCCACATTCAGCCATTCAGGAGCACCACCAAGGAATGTTTTCCAGCTCCCACAAGACAAACAAGGAGAAAAGGACTCAGCCGATGGCCAAGACAGCCCGAGTGTACTGACTCCTTCCAATCACTGGTGTGAACTACAGATAGAACTACCTTTAGGTGACAGAACTCCTTTGCCCTGAGGACTTCAAACCTAGAGGGTCCTTACCTTACTTTATTCAAGAACCTCACAGGCGTAATAAAATCTTCAATGGGAATTAGCTCCTGGCTAGCCTTTTCTAGACGTCGGATCCTCTTTTTCAGTCGGTCCCTTGCAGCTTGGTCTTTTCTAGGATCTACCCTCTTCTTCTTTCGTAGAGGTTCTGCTCTAATGGATAAAGCAAACATTAAAAATTTTTCCTCTTCAGTCTCACAAACATGCCAAGAGACATGGCACTCAGTCAAGTACCCCAAGCTTGTAACTGAGCTCTCCTCTGGGGAATGGACTGTGTATGCCTGATCAGGGGTGGAAAAGCTTCAGGGGGTATCTGTATGAATTAAAGGAAGTGCTCATCTTTAGTGCTGGAGTTCAGGTGTGCCTTGGGATTGCACTGAAAAGTGAAACTACCAGACTGATGAATTAGAAGTGAATTATTCACATCTTAAATGGATTTGTGATATATAAGAATGACTTCAGTAAGACTAAGAGCTTAAAAGTGAATAACATGTCCCTGCTTTTGGGGTTTCTTAACAAATGCTCCCATTTGAGTGTTAACAATAGTCTGATTTACTCTCAGGAACATATCTCCTATGGTGACAATTTACTATTAAGAAAAATCAAATTCTCTAGCATTAAGACCAGATTTCTTGAATCAAGTCCCTAGAAAGCATCCAGAGTTCCAGGTGGAAAAACTAGTCCTCACACCTCCCTCAACTTCTCCACGGAGTCAGTAATGGAAGGCCCATAGAGAAACAGAAGTTTATGTTTTGTCCCTTAAAAAATACGAGAATCGCCGTGGCTGGTATGGCTCAGTGGATTGAGCACCAACCTGCGAACCAAAGGGTCGCCGGTTCAATACGCAGTCAGGGCACAAGTCTGGGTTGCAGGCCAGGTCCCCAGTTGGGGGCACATGATAGGCAACCACACATCGATGTTCTTCCTCTCTCCCTCCCTTCCCCTCTCTAAAAATAAAGAAATAAAATCTTAAAAAAAAAAAAACATTCAAAGCTAATAAAATTTTATTTAAACTACTTTTACATTTAATTTTTGTTTCCTGATTACAGACACAGCAGTATTCCGTACAGCAAATGCTGAAAAGACAGAAAAACATCTAGCTAAATTTAACTGAGAAATTTTGTAGGCTATTGATTTTGTAAACCAAAAAGTAGTATCGTTTTGTTTTAGTCAAGTGCACATCTATCTCCTACTGACACCCCCGAAGAAATCAGACCCTCAATTGAGTTTACCTCATGGGAATGAGTTCCCAGAAAGACAACAATGAAGCTCGCTGGTGGGTGTCTCTAATCTGTTTCTGCCAAGTTCCCAGTCTCCTGAAACGGGTAAGAATATGTATAAGTATCTAATTCGCCTCCACTAAACAAAAACAAAACTTTTTTTTTTCTTTCACAGTACCCTCAAAATCTAAGGCACTTGTAACTGATATATATGACAGTAAGGTCAAGGTGGGAAATTTTTCAAGATCGCCGGTTCACACCAGAAAGCAGTTGCAGGGTCCCCGCTCGCCAGGGTCCTGAAATTCTCATCCACAGGAAGAGGCGGAATCTTTCATAGATACCAGTGCTCAAGGGCAGCAAGGGAGGAAACGCAGGCGAGGCCTGGGCTAGCCAACGTGGAGTCCCCGGCGTGCGCACCGGGCACCCCGCGTCCGGTCTGACGAGGTCAGCACTCACCAACACGGCGTACACAGAGCGCGCGCTGTAGCTCCCAGCACGGTGGCGGCCATGGCTCCTAAGGAAGCCAACCCGCTGCCTCACGGCGCACACCTCGGCGGTCGGGCCCGCTGTGCCTCGCGCTAGAATCCGGCCGGCCGGTGGATCCACACACCCTCGTTCCGCCTTGGGGCGCGATCTGCGGAGAGCTGGATCACGTTTGACCGGGTCCGGACGTAGAGGTGGTGCGCGGGCACGCCCCGAACGGAGGGCTGGATCACGCCTGGCCCTGCCCCGAGCGCCTCTCCCCAGGCGCCGGTGTGTGTCCTGTCTTCCGGCTCAGTTCGGAGTCGCGAGTCCGCACGTCATTCCCCTGCCTATACGGGCTGCACCCCTGCGAGGGCCAAGACCCCGCAGTGTAGCCGGAGTAGCCGGGGAGGAATATTCATCTACTCTAGTTCTAAGTGTCCACGTCTGTGAAAATGGTCCCGATCTTAAAATAAACGCGCCGCCTCGACCTTGCCACAGACCCTCACCGGGGATGGCTCATCCCCCTGCATCAGTGCAAGCCCGGGACCGCGACCGCCCGCCGGTGGCTGCACGTTGCATGGCACTCGCGAGATACCCAATAAACGCGTGTTGATCAATGACGGAAGCTAGTTAATTAGTCGGACTCGTAGGCAGCGTGGTAGACCTGCGGAGAGGCGGTTCACACCACTACGACCCTGTCTGGCTCCGCCGGCCTGGGCTGAATCTCGAGGCCCTGCTCGCCCGCCACGGTCCCAAGCGACCCTCTCCCCTTGCCTCGCCTGCTGCTGCGCCGCGGCTGGACCCGAAGCGGAGCCGCCCTGCGCTACCCCTGCCCGCAGAGGAGCCAGGGCGGCCCCGTCCGCACGGGGAGCGGTTTCCCGCCGGGGCGATTTGGCAGGTGCGCGCCGTGACTTCCGGCGTTGCCCGGGAGCTGCCGGAGGTGGAGCGGCGCAGGGGATGCGGTTGTGGCGGCGGCGGTGGCGGCCGAGCGCGGGGGGCGGCTGTGGCTGCGGCCTGGGGCGCGAGCCGGCGATGGCGTGGCGGCACTGAAGGCGCGGTGCGGGCGGCGGCTGGAAAGCAGGCGGCGCGGGAGGAAGCGGCGGCGGTGGCTCCATGGCCCGCGCGCGTTGAAGGACGCGGCTCTTGCCTCAGCCCGTCGGCGGCGGCGGCCGAACAATGAAGCTCCTGAAGCCGACCTGGGTCAATCACAATGGTGAGTGAACGCTGAGGTCGCGGGAGGCCGAGCCTGGCGTAAGATCGGGGTCCAGCGTCGGGTCGAAGTCGCGTGCAGGCCCTACCGGCTTTGCTCCCTACGCCTGGTGCCCGGTGCCAGAGCTGCGGGCGGGAGGTAACGGACTTTGTCCTCGGAGCGTGGAGACCGGTGAGTCCTGGCACGTGCTCCGCCTGGCTGCGACGAAGTCCACCTCCGCCCCCCGCATTTGCGCTGAGCCCTTCCGCCCACCCGTGATCCGTGGAGGCGCCGCGGCCTGGCTCTGGGGAGCGGCCCTTGGGCGCCAGCCAGTTCCTGCTACTTGTCTGCATCAGCCAGGATGTGCTCAGATGATCTGCTGTGTGAAACCTAGGTGCAGCCCCCCTTGTGGCCTTTCACTGACAGGGTGAAGACCTGAAATCTGCATGTCTCTGCCATGCGGGAGACACTTACTGCTTTGGCTGAGGCTTGGAGCTGGTGACAGTGCCCCCCAGTTGGGGGCCTATGGCTCAGGGCTGAGGTTCCCAGCTGATGGAACCACGTTTATTCTGAGCTAGGGCATCAGGGTGACTTGGGTTGGGATACAAGTGTCTTCTGAGAGAAGGGCTTCTCCTTAGTTCTGTTGCAGTAGCCCCAAATCGCACTCAGGAGGAACAGACTCTTTCAGTTCTCTGGTTGAGAACAGACTGTGTCATATAGAGAAGCCTTTGGTAACCAGCACAGTTCTGCCTTGTTGGCAACTGCAGGAGTGGGGTTTTGCCCCTCCAACCCCAGGGACATGAGGGGATAGAGCCTCCGTCCGTCCCCTTGCTGACAGCACTGAATCCCAGGAGCATTCCCCCAGCATAAGGCCTGTCTCTGACTACTGATAGGCAAAGGGTTACCTAGATTCCTCATTGTTCCTCATTTCTACTTCACAGTGCAACCAGAAGGAGCCACGGTTTTCTCTTAGAGCAAGTAGAGTAGCTACTTTTGCCTGTTTTTGTACATGTCGCTTCAGTTTTGAACCCGATTCAGGGTTGCTCCCTACTGCAGCTGAATGGAACATATGTCTATGTTCTGTCACAAGTGCTCTCCCTTTCCATCTCCTTGTGTGATATCTCTCATTTTTCAGGGCCCAGGTGAGGTCACCGCTTTCTTTTGTTACCATTGCTCCTGAGTTACTCCACTAGATGAGTTCTGTCCCTGTGGGGGTGTACTTTCCATATGCCCCCTAGGTGGGGGTTGCCTCATTTCCCTCTGTATTCCCTGCCACACTCTGCACATATGATGTGTATTGGCTAAAACAGGTAAGAAAGCTGAGGACACAACTAGGTTTACTGTGCATGAAAGCAAAAGCTGTGAGCTTTATTTCACTTCTCCTCTGTTGATTTGCAAGAGCATTTCCTGACGTGTAGCGTGCCAACCTTTCCCTGGAGAACTAGGCAAATGTTCAATAATTATAAATTATGGTGCTCGTGAATCAAGAAAGGAAAGCTTTCCTTATGAACTAGTTGTGTAAGTGAAGATCTGAAGGAATTTTTATTTTAAAATAAAACTTTTTCTTAGATCAGTTTGTGTGCATAGTCAGTCAACCCTTCTCCAGTTTCTTTTCGACCTTCTGCCATATAATTTCTAACTTTGATAAACTCCTTTGTAACATACAAGCTCTATACTGTGTAAGCAGAAGTCAAGATGCTTAATTGATTATTTAGGTACAAACGAGTGAGACTTTACAATCAGGCCAGCAGCCAAACATCCCAGCCTGGCAGAGTGGGCAGAGCAGTAGGCCCAGGCCTCTTGTTGCTTATTCCATAGTCCTAGGATGGAACTTGATATCTGCTCTGCCTTCTTCACAATATAATTGCTATGGTTGGTTGGACAGGTAGGACACAAAAGTGCACCCTAGACTATAAAATGCAAGACATAAAAAAACAATTGAGACTCTAGTTAGATGGGGTTTAACTTCTTCTAAATTTGTTCTTTGTTAAATTTCCTTTCTTTTAAGATCTCCTGAAATCAACCTTTGTCTCATCGAGTGTTCAGAAGAACTGTCAGGGTAAATTACCACTCTCCTAAAGGACATGATGATGGTCTGGATCACTGACCAGTCCTACTGAGCAGTCCTTTAAAAACTGATGAATAGTACGAGCTGCTGGGGGAGGGAGCTGCTTAGTCAGAAGACAGAGTGATGGGTGCTTACTTTGGATTAACAAACCAAAAAGACCATGATGCTCTGGAGAGTGCATCATTTCACTTTCTGGCTTCCTGTCTCTGCATTTATGTCTCCTGACTTGTTATGTGGCTTGAGCATACTTTTTCTGGTGTCTGAGAGTCCGAAGAGGGAAGAGGCAGAGCCCAGCAATCGTCCTATGGCGGCAGGATCCAGTCACACCTAGAATAGGGCGTAAGGCAAAGAGAGAAATTATGTTGGGGTGTAGGCAGATTTTCAGTCTTCATTTTCCTGACTGATAAAAGAGTGGTGAGACCTTTCCTCTAAGATAAGGTTTCTCAGCCTCAGTACTGTTGACATTTTGGGCCATATAATTGTTCTGGGGACTGCCCTGTGTATGGTAAGATGTTAGCATCCCTGGCCTCTACCTGTCAGATGTCAGTGGCACCCGTTTCCCCACACACACACACACATACAACCAAAAATGTCTGCAGACATTGTCATTGTCCCCTGGTGGCCAGGATCACCCCATTTAAGAGTGAAGTGAGCCTTGAATATGGAGTATGGAATCAGACTGAGTTCAAGATGCCATAGTTTATTAGCTATAAATTCTTGGGATTGTAATTCTACTTCTGGACCTTGGTGAAGTTGAATAAATACAACGACTCACCCCTATCATTTTATCCTTTACCCAAATATAAAAGAATGCCTTAATGTATATAATGAAAGCCAATAATATTTATAACTTATATAGAAGTTAGGTGCCAGGCATTATTCACACATACATGTTTTACTCTGTGTTCTTAGATATAGTATTCCTTATATATCTAATTTTATTTTAGACTTGACTGAAATAAGTTTCATTTCTTAGGTTATGACTGTATATTGGTCAGAAAGTGAAAGCGATTGGGTTTTTGGTTGTAGAAAAATGTTGTTTGTATTTGTGTATTTAGGAAATTTCATTGAGATGGGTTCTCCCCATCCCTAGCCCTTTGTTCCTAAGAGTTTTTCTAGAATTCTCACCCCTAGGCAGAAGTGTTCATGCTCAGCTCTTCAGTAAAGCCCATTCTAACCCGAAGGACCAGGACTGAAAGAACTATCATCCCCCTTTGGCCTCTGGCTCACAGTTTGATGGCGGTGTTGTAAAAGGTGTTTGGCAAATTTTCAATAATGGAATAATTTGTCAGTTAATCATGTTGCATTGTGGTGTGTTTTCTTTCCTCTCCTGTGATTGCATTATTTTTCTTCCTCACCCTGTCCATTCCAGAAAGGATTTTTAAGACATCCTATTGAGACATATTCTGCATCTGGGTGAAAATAGATCAGTCAGCTTAAAGGGGAAATGCGGGGAGGATGATACAATAATGAAGTCAGGCCTGTGTGTGGAAAGGCCCCACACAGCTGCTGACGGGGCGCTGCAGACCTGCCGCTGAGCATAGGCTGGGAGGGAGCCTAACGGTGATATTTTATCATCACAGTGGTCATTAAGGTAAACTTTGCAGTTGCTCTAGATCAGGGGTTCTCAAACAGGCCGAAGTCTGGAGACATTTTTGGTTTTCACAACTGAGGGGGATGGGGGCCGCTGGTATCCAGTGTGAAAGGACAGGACTGCTTTTGAACGCCTTACAGCATATAGGACATACACTCACCACAAAGAATCATCTGGCCCAAAGTGTCAGTAGTGCCGAGGTTCTCTAGATAGGAACATCTTTATTGTTATTGCTATTTCATGTATTTGTCTCATCATTTCAACTAGATTGTTTCTTGAGAACAAGAGTTTTGCCTTTTATTTTGGAGTCAGTCTTGTTTTTGAGTCTCCATGCTCTGCTGCTCACCAAATGCGTCAGGGCAGGTTCTCTTGATCTCTTTTCCTGATCTGTTAAATGAAGCCAATAACACCTGCCTCACCTGCTACCTGTGAAGGCTCAGGAAATGTGAGCTCTCTACACTGTCTCTTACTGACTTATGGCTGGAGACAGTAGGTCAGTTTGATAAAATAACCGGAATACATTTGAAGAGGATTTAGAAGAAAACTGGGTGGGTTTTTGCCTTGGATAATACACATGTAGATTTCTCCCTGATTTATGAACCAGACATTGAACCCTTCCGAGGAGAATGCTGTCCCTGTGTATGGGAAGCTGTGCACTAGGTGCAGGGCAGAGGGAAACCAGAGCTAAATGAGCTGCCATGGCCCCAGGGAGAAGACCTGCTTTGTGGTATGCCCTTGGGTTGGTCCTTGACCACAGGACTGTAATGGTGGAGAAGACCCTGCTGCTGTGGGAGCGTCGGGAGCAAAGGCCCAGGGAGGGCTGAGAGCATTTAAGAGGAGACAGAGCGTGTTAGTACATGACTAAGTGAAGAGGAGAACGGGGCTGGTAGGCAGAGGCTTAAGCACCTTGATAGAAGCTTAGACTTCCTTCTAGGGGGTCAGGGGAGGAGCACATTGAGGTTTCTGAGGGAGTTGGATGTAACATCCAGCCTTTTTCCAGAAGGGCCCAGAGGAGTTAAGAGGCAGTTCCCTGAGTCTTGGTGAGAGAGAAGAGGGAGACAGGGAGGTCAGTGGTGGTGGAGGTAAGGAATGGGTGGGCACTGAAAACAGGACAGAGGCAGGTGAGTGGAGATTTGAGTTCCTCTGAGTTTCTTAGGTATGCTGGAAAAAGAATAAGAATGAGGGCTAGAAAATTGGGTTTTCTTAACCATTTCTTTTAATCTGGGAAGTGGTTGAAAAGATGTTTTCACTTCATAAGCAGAATTGTAGTTTACAGTTTGGAAGGACCTCTGGGCAGCGCCTGGCTTTGGCCACTGAGGGGGCCTGCTGCCATTGCACTAGTCTTGGGTCCTGTCAGTGACTATGGAGAGGGGGCTCTGTCTGCCTTGACCCCTCCTTTTTCCCTGAGGTTACTAGGTTGCCCTGTTTATTCAGGGTGTTTGCCTGTAGACTGCAGAGGTGTCTAGCACATGAAATATAGGTCTAGAATGAACCCTGGAACCAAAAATTGATGCAAGCACATTTTATTATCATGCCAGGGTGAACAGCAACACCAAAGAAGGTGAGTGGGGCTATCGGCAGTATCCACATTATTAAATAGCAGAAAAGAAGCATTGCAAATACCGTGGGTTGCCTGCCCCCTCTTCTGCAGGCCAAGCTGCAAGGGGCAAGTCTAGAAAGCCCTAGGCTGGTATGTGGGTGACTACCAGAGACTTGTTGGGGAATAGCCATTTGATGCCATTCTGGCTAGTACGACTGGGCGGGGACGTCTGCTGGGGGCTCCTAGGGATCAGATAAGAAGAGATGTGTGAGGGGCCTTTCTCCCTTCTGCCGGACTTCACTAGGCCTGCACGTGGCAGCCAGCCTGCGATCATGAGAACAAGGCTCGTGCTAAGGAAGGCAGGAGGGGAAGGTGGAAGGATGTGGCTCCTTAAGCTGCTAAATTAACATGCCCAGAAGCTGGCCCATCTCAGGACGTGTTATATGTAGACTACCCTTGAAGTTCTCTATGACTTGCAGCAGAAAGAAAACATCCCTAACAGTACGATTTGCAGATGGAAACAGTCTGCGTGAGATGAGGTGACCTCCCTGGGATTATACTAGATGTAAAGGGATGAGTTAAGATTCACACCTAGACTCCAGCCAGAGTTTACTCTTTCTAATTACCAAGTTGATCTCTGTGCTGGGTACCTCTCTCCTGGAGAGCTTGAGCTCCCTTTTCCTCCTCGGAAAGAGCTTTCAAAAACCAAATAGTACAGCTTGGTATCGGGAGACCCTTGTTCTTGAATATTGTCATCCTACGGCTGCTTCTGTAGCCACATAGAAGACCTTGAGGCTTCTAACCTGGCAGATCACCCTTGAGATGTGATTGGCAAGCCTTCTCTGGCATTTGGTTTTCAAGAGCTCTCCAGTCATGCTTGCAGGGAGGAGCAGGGAGGGGCCTGTGCCCCAGTCATGGACTTTGAATCTTCCTCATTGCCTTTCCTTACACCAATCACTGTTGCCTGCTGGCTTATGTAGGGGAGGGATAGAGATCTGACTAAAATTGAGGTCCCGTTAGAGACCTCCCCACCAAAAGTAAGCTCTTGAAGGGCGGAGGCTTTGTCTGTGCTCATGTTCTATTCCCAGGGCCTTGGACAGTGCTTGGCACACCACAGTAGGCACTCAGTAAATGTGAAACGAGGGCTGAATACTGGAGGAAGGTTGATGGAAGGTGGCTGGTGGACAGGCAGCCCACGGTGTCTACTGCCTGTGGCTGATAGAGTTGATTTGCTTCACCAAGCTTCCTGTTCATCCTGCTGGCTCTTCTAACGGATCAGACTCCCTTGTAAAATTTGCTAGGGATTTCAAAGAAAAGGGGAAGCATTGTGCCCAAGTGCTTACCCAAGGAGCCTATTTATATCATTGTGATTTAGAACTTTCTATTTTAGGAAGGGGAGTAGATGAAACAGAATAGATAGCAAATGGTTTAGAACACCCTATGGCAAAAAGAAAAGCCATTTAGGTCAAAACTTGTTCTTAAAAGCAATACCTGCCTTGATGCATTACCAACCTAGGACAGCCCAAGTCACACAGAAGCTGACATCTGCCCTTGAGGGACAGACAGAAGAGGCAGTAAGCCTCATCTGAGAGCCAGGAGCAGACTCCTGGTCTGCTTCTTTGTCCAGTGGAAAGGCCTGCACACAGAGGCACTCGGTAATTTCATCCATTCAACCAGTTGTGTCCCACGGCTCAGCACTGTGAACCACCTACATGCGGGGTCTGTTGAGGAGCAAGCAGCGTATGATGCATTCCAGGCAGTGAGGCTGGGAGGGCTGTCTTCTGGGGTGCCTGTATAAGCAGAAAAGGAGGCGTAGGGCGTAGAAGGGGAGCATACTGGGGAGACAGTAGACATCACAAACATGAGCAGTTACCTAGGGCACTAGGCCAGTGGGTGTGAGGAGAAACAGCAGCCAGAGATGAAGAGTGCTGGGCTAGGGGGTGGGAGAATTTTTAATAGGGTGATTTGAGAAAGCCTGAGTGAGAAGGTCATGTGTGAGCGAAGACTGTCACAGGAAGCAGACGCTGAGCTGGAGAGTTTTGGGTGCAGGAGAATTATTGGAGAGTGCTCTTGGGATCTAGACCTACAGAGGATTGAGGGCAGTCAGACTGGATAGGGAGAAGTTAAGTTGTAATACAAGGGCAACAAAAGCTGCAGGTGACCCTATGGGGGCACTGGAGCTGGGATAGCCCTTTAGCGTTTGTCCTGAATTGAGGGAGAGGCTTGGGCCTTCATACTGTGAAGTCCACAGGCGTTAGGCACAGGCTGTCCTGGGAAGGGGGCCTGACTTTGGTTGAAACAGTTCTTCCGCTGAGGGCGGGTCCCACCTGGAGAAGGACTCCGCTGGGAGCTCTCACAGGCTGTCAGCTCTCCCACAGCTAGGGAGTGTGCTTCATTCCTGGAGGGAGAGGACCTGGACAGGGCACCACAGCGTCCGCTCGAAACAGACCTGATGGCAGTGAGGAAGGCAGCCATCTGAGGGAGGAACATTCCAGGCAGGGAGCACAGCCAGAACTTCCGTGGTGGGTGTGAGGAGCAACAAGGATGTCTGGTGATCTGAGCAAGACTGGTGCACAAGGGCAAGAGCTCCAAGAGGTGAGGCCAGAGGGAGAGCAGTAGTAGCCTGACAGGGAGGACCTGATGGGCTCCTAGAAGGCTTTGATTCTCAGTGTGTTGGGGGCAGAGAAGTAATGTGGTCGGATTGGGTCTTAGAGATCTTCCTCGCTCTGCCTGGGGACTAGTTTGGGAATGGGAGCAAGGGAGGCCTGTTAAAAGGCTGTCGCAATGATCCAGGCAAGAAATGACCATGCCATGGTTTGGACCAGGATGGTGATAGAGGTGATGTTGCTGGTGAGAAGTGGTTGGATTCTGTGTGTGTCTGTGTGTGTGTGTGTGACACATATAACTTTTTAGTTATAACTTATATGGTAAAATATATAGACCTAAGGTGTACAATTTGATGAATTTTGACAAACGAATACACTCTGTAACCTATTCCCCACTCAAGATATGGAACATTTGCACCTCCTCAGAAAATTTGAGTTACAAATACATTGCAAGGGTAGACTTGCCAGGGTAGAACGTGAGGTGTGAGATGAGGGAGGGCTGAAGGGTGACTCCTGTGCAAAGGGCAGGGTTGCTGTCCACTAAGATCATTAGTAAGACTGCGAAAGGAGCAGTTGGAGAGAGAGCCCGGGTTGGATTAGACAGGAGGTGCCAAGTGAGGCCACCACCCAGGGCCTTCCCCAAGCACCTTTGTAATGAGTGGCCTCTTTGCCTTCTCCCTTTTGAAAATGCTAGGGCTCCATTCTAGAGCTATTAAGGAATAGGACAAATACTTTTATTTTTGGTTAGTGACAATTGCCATGTATAATTATACTGCGGAAAATTGGAACATCTGTAATGGAACAATAAAAAAAGTTCCAAAAATAATTATACTAGGACACTTCTTATGGTATATGTGTGGTTATGGAGAATGAAGCATAGCATATTGTGATTTGATATTTATAAAATGTAAAATTATTTTTCTTATAAAAGTAATACCTGTTCAATTTAGGAAAAATTAGAAAATGTGAAAAGGAAAGCACATTGTTAAAACTTGTCTTTCAAACCATTTGGAAAAAAAGTTAACTGGTGACTTGGTGCTTTTTAAAACACACACACACATTTTACTTACTGTACATATCACATTATAAAAGTACCTAAGTTTTTTAAGACCTTAGCCAAATCCCTAATACCATAGCAGATTCCGTGTTTTTATTGTGTAGCCTCCCTTCAGATCTTGCACATATAACTGGTATAGCTAACATGTTGCTGAGCATTTTCCATTTAATATTATAAGTTTTTTTTTCTTTGTTTTAAGTGTATTTTATTGGTTATGCTATTACAGTTATCCACTTGTTCCCCCTTTGCCCTCCCCACCCGGTACCTGCCCCCTTCCCTCTGGCATTCGACCTGTTAGTTCATGTCCATGGGTCGTGCATATTAAGTTCTTAAGCTTCTCCATTTCCTATGTTAATCTTAACTTCCCCCTATTTTGTACCAACCAATTATCCTTCTTAATCCCTGCACCATTTCTCCATTTCTCCCCCTCCCCTCTCCCAGCTGATAACCCTCCAAATGACCCCCATACCTATGATTCCATACCTGTCCTGGTTGTTTGCTTAGTTTGTTTTTGTTTTTGTTTTTTTAGATGCAGTTGTTAATAGTTGTGAGTTTGTTGTCATTTTAATGTTCATAGTTTTGATCTTCTTTTTCTTAAATAAGTCCCTTTTAGCATTTCATGTAATAGTGGCTTGATGATGAATTTAGCAGCCTTCCTGTGTTTGTTTCTGTGTATTAGGTAGAGTTGCTTTGACTGCCTGTCTTAACGCACCTCTTAGGTCGTATAGGGCGGAGCCTTAGGTTTTCACCAGGGTGGGGCAACCTGCTTCACCACTTCATGGTTCTGTGTGGTAGGAGGGTCGGAAAGGATACCCCATGCTGCTGCCTGGCTTCTGGAGGTTTGCCCGGCACTTGCTGCGTTTCCAGTCACTTCACCCACTTCCCAAATGCGACTGGTGCCCTGTTAGCAGTTGCCCTGGTGGTGATTCCCAGAGTGAGTGGGTTTGCCTATGTTCTAAGTCTACTCAGGCCCTTTAAAGAGACTCTCCTGAGAAACCAGCAGTTTCTTCCGCCACCCCAGTCCCCACTGGTTTTTACAGCCAGAAGTTATGAGGCTTTATCTTCCCAGTGCTGGAACCCTGGGTTGTGCGGTCTGGCCTGGGACTGGAATTGCTCACTCCCATGGTATTCCTCCCAATTTTTATCGACCACATGTGAATGTGAGACCACCCATTCAGCCACCGCCTCTCCAGGACACACCCCATGACTCCACCCCTCCTACCCATCTGGGTGAATGTGGTTTCTTTAAATCCTTGGTTGTCAGACTTCCATACAGTTCAGTATTCTGGCATTTCTGGGTGTTTTTTGTTTTGAGGTTAGTTGTAATTCTTGTGGTTGTGTGAGGAGGCAAAGCGTGTACCTACACCTCCATCTTGACCAGAAGTCCCCTTTTTCTTTTTTAATTGAAGTATAATTGAAATGCATTACATTAGTGTCAGGTGTACAACATAATGATTCAATATTTGTATATATTGTGAAATCAAAAAATATATAGTTGACATTCATCACCAAACATAGTTACAGAATACTTTTTGTGAATGTGATAAGAATGTTTTGAGATTTACTGTCTAAGCAACTTTCAAATATGCACCAGGATAATTAACGATAGTGTTATTTTCTTCTCGTGGTTATTGTTAAGCTAACAGATCTCACCACCCACCCAGTGGGAATGTGGTTCTTAATTGCTCTTAATTTTCTAATAGAACCTGGTGGAAGAGATTATTATATTTATAGAAATACAATTTGCAAATAACTTTTAAGGAATATCTCTGTTCTGCAAAATTAGAGGAGAAAAAAGTGTAAAGAAACAGATAGTTACTGTTACCAAACTTGATTATATGTTGCAAATGCTGCAGGAGAAGTGATTATGGTCTATAAATGATATACCTGTCACTTTCTTCTACTTTAGTTTGGGGGAGGTGGGCACTGGTTGCATGATTGCTACAGCTTCCTTCCTGTGCTGTTTTGAATCTCTCAGCCACCTGACACCTATTAGATGTCGTTGTGGTACTGCTTACTTAAGACTGAGGAGGTTTTTGTGGTTAAAAGCAATAGAGATAATAGCAGCAGATGGCTCTCTGAGGTGGTTGGTGACATCTGTGTCCCCACCTCAGGAGATGAGGAGTCTACCTTCCAAAGATTGTGATGCTAGTAACACTGTGAAGGTGTGTTTAAATTTCAGGCTTTTTGCCATGGGTCTCTATACCTAGTATGTTTGGTTTGGTTTGGTTTGGGTTTGTTTGTTTGTTTTTAAGATTTTATTTATTTATTTTTAGAGGGGGAAAGAGAGGGAAATAAACATCAATATGTGATTGCCTCTCACACACCCACAAATGGGGACCTGGCCCCACAGCTCAGGCATGTGCCCTGACTGGGAATCAAACCAGCAACCCTTCAGTTCTCAGGCTCACACTCAATCCACTGAGCCACACCAGCCAGGGCTGGTTTGGTTTTGGTTAGCATTTTTTTGAGTTATACTAAAATGCACACAACATAAAATTTATCATCTGAAGCATCATTTAAGTGTACAGATTAGTAGTGTTATGTATATTCAAAGTGTTGTGCAGCATATCTATAGAACTTTTTTATCTGGCAGAACTGAAACTATATATATACCAATTAAGCAACAACTCTCCATATTACCTTCCACTAGCTCCTGGCAACTACCATTCTACTTTCTGTTTCTATGAATTTGACTACTCTAGAGACCTCATATAAGTGGGATCATATAGTATTTGGGCTTTTGTGACTGGCTTATGTCAATTAGCATAATGTCTAAGTTTTATGCATATTGTCACATGTGTCTGAATTTATTTTCCTTTTTTAAGGCTGAATAATATTCTATTGCATGGGTGTACCATGACTTGCTTACCATTTATCCATCAATGGACACTTTGATTGCTTCCACCTCTTAGTTGTTATTAATAATGCCTCTATGAATGTGGGTATACAAATAGGTCTTTGACATCCTGCTTTCAGTTGTTTTGAAGATACACAAATACCCAGAAGTAGAATTGCTGGATCATAGGTAATTCTGTTTTTAATTTTTTGAGGAACCACCATACTGTTTTCCAAAGTAACTGCACCATTTTACATTTCTGCTAGCAGTGGATAAGCATTCTAGTTTCTCTGCATCCCACCAGTACTTGTTCTTGTCTACTTTTTAACTTTGATAGTACCCATCCTAATGGGTGTGAGGTGATATCTCATTGTGATAGTTATTGATATTGAGCATCTTTTCACATGCTTGTTGGCCATTTTGTATATCTTTTTTGGAGAAATGTCTGTTCAAGTCCTTTTCCCAGTTTTTAATTGACGTTTTTATTTTTTGTCATTGAGTTTTAGGAGTTCTCTATATATTCTGGACATTAATCCCTTATCAGATATGTGATTTGTAAATATTTTCTCCCATTCTTTGGGTTGCCTTTTTATTGCTTTAGTGTCCTTTGATGAATAAAAGTTTTTAATTTTTAAGAAGTTTAGTTCATCCCTTTTTTTCTTTTAATGTCTGCCTGTGCCTTTGGTATCATATCTGAGAAATCATTGCCAAATCCAATGTTGTAAAGCTTTTCCCTTATGTTTTCTTCTAAGAGTTTCATAGTGTTAGATTTTATATTTGGGTCTTCAATCCATTTTTAGTTCATTTTTTGTATATGGGTTGGGTAAGGGTCCAACTCTATTTTTTGTATGTGGATATTGTTTTCCCAGCACCATTTGTTGAAGAAATTGTCCTTTCCCATTTAATGGTCTTATTGCCCATGTCAAAAATCATTTGACCACATATTCAAGGGTTTATTTCTGGACTCTCTATTCTATTGAATTGGTCTGTATGTCTCTCTTCATCCCATGATCACAGTGATTTGATTACTGTAGTTTTGTAGGAAGTTTTGAAGTTAGGAAGTGTGAGCTCTAACTTTGTTCTTTTTCAAGATTCTTTTGGCTGTTTGAGGTCCCTTGGGAGTCCATATTTCTGCAGTAAATATCATTGCAATTTTCATAAGGATTATATTATATCTGTAGAGCTTTGGGTATTAGTAACATCTTAATATAAGCCTTCCAGTTCATGAATACAGGATGTCTTCTCATTTATTTATGTCTTTAATTTCTTCCAGCAGTGTTTCCTAGTTTTCATTGTATAAGTTTTGGCTTCCTTGGTTATGTTTATTTCTAAGTAATTTTTCTTTTTGATTCTATTTTAAATGGAATTGTTTTCTTTATAGGTTTGTTTTTGTTTTTTTACTGTTAACATATAGAAATGCAATAGATGTTTGTTGGTTGTGTATCCTTAAACTTTACTTTGTTTATTCTGTGGAATCTTTAGGGTTTTCTACATATAAAATCATGTCTTTTGCAGTCACCTTATATTTTAATATCATTTTGTAACTTTTTTCAGTTAATGAATGTTTCAAATTTTTCCCATGTTTCATTTTTAGTCACAAGTTTACCAAAATTTGTTGACACCAGGTATTATTGGGCTGTACAGGGATGTGTTCCCAGGAGCAGATGCAATGGGCAAAGGCGTCAACTTCCCCAGGCTTCCATCACAGCAGGGTGTGCTTGTGGATGTTCCCATCAGACCTGCCCAGTGAGCTGCCCAGTGTGAAGGCTCGGAGACGGGAGCCCAAACCAAAGATCCTTGGGCCATTGAGAGTGCCAGCTTCTCTTGTTTGTGCCCTCCCTATTCTCTGGCCAGTGTTCTCTGCTCAGAGTTGAAGTTCACATTTGGGCCTCCTCTGAGCATCTTTCCCCTGGTGTGCGGCAGGGTTCCACCAGACTGCACCCCATTGAAACCTAGCTTTCATAAATAATTCTTTATTCCTGCCAGATGGAGAACATTCATGCTGCAGTCATTGGGTTAGCAACCTCCAGACAGGAGACAGTGGCCAACCATTGTGGCTTCGTGGTGAGAGCGACAGCAGAGTACTATGTGTGGACTAAGTAAGGGTCCAGGAAGGTATCTAGGAGGGGTGACCTAGGGGTAGAGCCCCAAGGAAAATGGGCTGTGGTGGGTGTGCAAGGAGAGCATGTTGGCCTTGGTCTTCCAGAGGATAGGCGATTGCCTGGTGGCTCTAAAGGACAGGGGATGTGATGTGTTAGTTTCTTTTATCTCTGTCTCTATACAAAGAAAGGCCAAGTGCTGGAGGGAGTTGGGAGCTCATCTTTGTCATTGTGCGGTGCCACAAGAAAAGTTATTTTAACTAGTTCAGCCATAAGATCCTTTTCCTCACTTCCCCCTCAAAGAACCCTTTGGAAAAAGAGATCTGTTCCCACTGAGGGAGTGAGAGCCACTGTCTTCCTTGGGACTGAAAGGCCTGCTGCTGTAAAGAGCTAGGGAGCCAGCACCATGCTGGTGGCTTTGTGTGGGTCCACTATCATATTTCATCCCATCTATCAGAGTTCCAGGGTGGCGGTTATACCGGTCATATTTTCCACCAAAGTGTGTCCTGATTTCAGAAGTGTTCACATATGAAATGTATACATGTTAGAAGCAATGTGACTTACAGGTAAGTGATTTTGATGTACTTCTTGAGGGGACTTATAGTACAATATCTCGCAGACTTAAAGAACCAACAAGCTTTCTGCGGGCTGGGGGTGTTCCTTCCTGGTGACCTACTTTTTTTGGTTAAAATGACAAATGCCCAGCTCAGGTTGGTTTAAGCAGAAAAGTGAATGAATGGGCATTTGGGGTTCTCTCTTGTGTAACAAACTACTCCAGAATTTGCTGGCTTAAAAACAACCACCGTTTTTATTGTTTGTGGTTCAGAAACTTGCAGGGCTCAGCAGCTCTTCTTAGTTCTACACGAAATCTGTTGGGTTGGCTCAAGCTAGAACAGCTACCCTTGGGTCCTGTGTTGGGGCCTAAGTTCTCATTATTATCTGGGTTCTTTGATCCTCTCCATGTGGCCAGCTTGGGCCTCCTCTCAGCATGCTGGTCTCAGGGTAGTTGAACTTCTTACAATGCCACTGGCTTTCTCTAGAGGACCACTGTTGAATTGCTGAACCTTCTTTAGGCTTAGCCCTGGAACTGGAGCAGTGTTGCTTCTGTGACATTCTATTAAAATGGGTCACAATGGCCAACCCAAATTCAAGGGGAGGGAAGCACATGGGCCTGCGGGACTGAGGTGTCCAGAATATTGATACTCAGCATAGCCAGTCGCAGGGCCCAAACCAGGTCATCAGGACCCACTGCACCCATGTGCACATTGTGTCACTCGCTCCAGCTCTTGTTCCCTTGTACATTTTCCACCTGCTGATTTCGCATCGGTTCCCTCCAGGCAGGGTCATCCTGACCCTCATAGCAGCTCCAAGCCTGCCACCTCCCAGCTGCACTAGAGATGCAGCACGCCACAGTATTTAACGCCTTGGGCTCTGGAGCCAGATACCCGAATTCTGCCATGCAGCCGTGTGGCCTTGGGCAACTTCTTTTAACCTCTCTGTATGCCTCAGTTTCCCTCTTATGGTAAAATAAGGATGTCAGAAATATTTACCTCAGAGGATCATGTGAGATTTATAGAATGCCCTGAGCTGTGTTGCCTGCAGATTTGTTTGTTTGTGGTTTTTTTGTTTGTTTGTTTGTTTGTTTTTAGAAAGAGGGAAAGGAAGGGAGAAAAAAAGGGAGAGAAACATCAGCGTGTGGTTGCCTCTCATGCACCACCAACTGGGGACCTGGCCCACAACCCAGGCATGTGCCCTGACTGGGAATTGAACCAGCGACCCTTTGGTTCTCAGGCCGGCACTCAATCCACTGAGCCACACCAGCCAGGGCTGCCTACAGGTTTTGAAAACATGTCAGATACTCGAGAATATGTCATGGGGAGAAGAGGGCCTGGCCGTGGAAAGGCAGAGCTCCATAGGACATACCCCAGCATGGCTCTGGCTCTCCTGGAAGGAGTGGCTGACTGCCACCTTCAAGGGCTGACCTGCTGCCGATTCCCCAGGCGGCCCCAAGTGGAGATGGCAGCACTGATGGTGTGGAGGCTCCCCCACTGCTGTCCTCATACGTGGAGATATATGCTCTTCTGAATTTTATACGGCTCCTAGTGGTGCTTATTGGTCACTGTCCTCTGTGTCTAGTGTCTGGCAGTACTCCAAGCCTCAGTCTCAGCACTAGGCACCATGGTTTCGCCATTGCTCACAGCCCTTGGAGCAGCGGTGTCTGCACCGTGCACTGCTTGAGGCTGGGCCCACAGCCCTAATTGTCCTTCCTTGTTTCTTGAGGCTTTCCTGTGTGGCACTTCGCACAGCCAGATGGGCAAGAAACCCACCTTTTCACCACTGCTTCCCTCCCAGGCCCTAAGCCCATGGGAAAGGGTGGCATATTCTTAGTAGCAGCATGTGGGACTCTGGCTTATCACACACGCCAGCCACCGAGCCCAGGAAGGGTGAGGGTGTGCCAGCATGGGCCTGAGTGCACATGCAGGGAAGGATCAGCTGGAGCACTTCCAGTCCCTCTCACCTGTGTTCTGAGCACCTGTCTTTTTTAGCCCGCTCTGGAGAGTTTTCTGGCGTCCTCTGTGTCCTAAAGATTAAGGTAGGAGTGATTAGTGGCTGCCCTGTCTGGGCTGTGGGTGAAGAATAACATGCAGGCTTTTTCTTCAGGCCTCAGTGAGTGCAATCCGCTGCTGGGTCTGGCTCCTTCAGAGCTGTATAGAGTACCAAGCCGCGTTGGAGCTTGTCTTTTGAACCCTTTGAATGAAAGCTCAGAGCAGACCAGGGCTGAATTTCTTGCATGTTTGGGACAGCTCTGAGCACACTGCCGGGCTCCAGGAATGCAGTCAGCAGCTACTTGGTTGAACTTGACCTGTCACTACAGAACTCTGGCTCTGGGGCGTAGGCCTGGAGGTGACCAAGGGGCTCCGGGACCAGGGTAGGGGTTGCCTGTTGTGGCAGCCTTTGTTGTTTTGGATTCGCTAACTACTGGAGATTAAATAACGTGTTGTGATTTCCAAATTTTCCAAGGTTTCTACTTAACTCCCTGAGACAAAATAGGGTATTTGCACCTGCTTGCACAGCTGTGTCCCCCACTACCATGCAATGATCAATAAGAAGGGGACAGCATTTCCTCTTGTCTTGTGGAAGCTCATTCTTGATTTGACTGTAAGGGAGTGGCTCCCCAAAAGAAGGTGAGGGAAGCTGGGTGCTGCCTGAGGTCAGTACTGACCGTTGCCTTTTGGCTACCAGCAATTGATTTTCAACACTTGGATGGGAGCCCTGGCAGGACTTTCAGCTCTTAGGCAGCCACTGCCTGCACTTGCCACCTTGTGATTCTAGAGCTGGTAATTTTTGTCCTAGCATCCACGCCATCTCTCCTTGGGCGACAAAGACAGAGCATCCTTGGCTAAGAGACTCCTTGGCAACAGTCCCTTGTCTATATCAGCAATTACTGGTGCTCAATTCATTGTCATGCCATCTAATTTGTCACTGAACAAATATTACTGAGCTACCACTTACCAGGCTGGTGCTAGAAGCTGGGGATGTGGTGAAGAACTCGACAGTGACTGATGTGGCACTGAGTCTGGAAGCAGACCAGGGAGCTAGACGTGTGCCCTCTGGCACAGGCCCCAGGATTACTTCCACAGTCTGCTGGCTTTTGAGTTCTTATGGTACCTTTTCCAGTCTGGTCCACCCAGCTAACCATCTAGCTTTGTGGGTTCCTGGTGTAGGCTAGGGCCTTTACTGGACGCTATGAGGACTCCAAGAGCTAGTTGCCATAGCTCTTTCTCTTGGAGGAACTAAACGTCTAGTTGGACGTAGGGCACGTACCGTGGAGGACGGTCAGCAAAAGAAGACACCGAGAAGGCCAACTCTCCATGGACTTTGATACAGCACAAATGTAGGGGGGTGGGGGCGGTGCTGCGCTCTTTGGATGCAGAAGCATGACGAGGAAATCAGTGTGTTGCAGCCCACCACTGGCCCTACCCAGCTCTCAGACTGTCAGACAGAAAAGCCAGGGCATGTTCCCCATGTCCAGCCTGATCCATGGGCTGTGGAGATGGCTGGATGTACATAGCCCCTGTGACTCGGAGCTGCTGTCATGAACAGCCCTTACAAACATGCGTCCCCGGAAGGCGTTGGGTATCTTATCCAGTGGACCTCTGTGTGAATGCCCAGGTGGCCTGTGGGCTCAGTAGTTCTAGTGACAGAATTTATCCCACTTTTAAACTTTCAGCTATTTAAGGTCACTTGGAGAGTCTTCTAGCAGTTTATACCTTAAAAGTTAGATCACTCCACCCTTACTCATAGGTAATTTATTAGTAATGTAGTATTTTTTCCTAGGGTCAATGATTAGGGACATCACTTGAATAACCAATATTTTAAAAGTTTGAGTCTGTTGATATTCTTCAATGAATAAAAGCCAAGACAGATGTTACGTGGTTTTTTTTTCTTTAATTCCAGGTAAGCCAATTTTTTCGGTTGATATTCACCCTGACGGGACCAAGTTCGCAACTGGAGGACAAGGTATGTTCATAGAATAACAGGGGAATGTTCGGAGCCCTGCCAACTAGCTTTGCCTCTCCTGGTTACCCATCGAAGTACAGAGAATATTTGCTCTTTTCAGTATGAGTGTGATTCACTTTTTAAGTCTGAACAAATCACATCACAATACATTTTGACACTAGAATGTGCTGTCTATATATATTTGGTAGTAGCTTTATCTTTCTAATTTCTGTTTATTGGGTTAATATTAAAATCAATTTGCGTGTCCGAGCCCAAGCTTATTGAGTGTGGAGAGGGGCAGCCGGCCTTGTAGACAAAGCCCCAGAGGCAAGGACTTCTGCTTCTCTTGTTTCTGGCATTGTTTTCTCATCTGAAGAGGAAGAGGAGAATGTTCACCTCCAAAGTCAGTCATGTAGTTACTATGCCTATTCTCTGGACTCAAAGGAATTCAGCTGGGTTAGAGAGCAAGTACAAATGTGCACACCATTTGAAAATATGATCCATGGTATTGTCAGTGTGTTTTACCCAGTGTCTGCTGCAATATTGCAGTTACAAGTCTGTTTGGAAAGACAAAGTCACTTTTGAGGCCAGTCCCCCACAGCCTCACCCCACAGCAGGGTCTCCCTCTGCCTGAGGCCTCCCTGTACAGAGTGCAGGGAGAGTGCCTCTGTGAGTTCCAGGTCCTCAGGCCAGGCACTACAGGGCCGGTTGTCTGCAGACTTCCAGCTACAGGGGCTTGCAGGGAAGCCTTGATCTCCTTCCAGCGTGCTGTGGGCTGCACCCAAGAGGTGCCCACAGGTGTCACCAAGGGCCACCTAGCTGGGTGACAGGTTTTTCTCCTCATCCACAAGAAGAGGCACATCTTCTTACCTACTTGGCATAGTAAGCTCTAGGAGAGCTGATGAGGAAATAATTTTACATTGGCCAAGAGGCGGTTGCAAGCATACCTTATGGTAATTTTGAGATGTCCATTTCCAGACATTTTATTAGTGAGGAACTAGACTTTTGTTAGTTATCAGTAATGAAAATCTAAGAAAGAGAAATCATTACTAAATGCACATATATATTTTTTAGCCCAGTCCTCCATTATCTTATGACCACAGGAACCCGAAATGCCCTCTTTTGGTTGATCTCATCTGTAGATGATAGCAAAGGGCAGGTAAGGTAACGAGCACCTTTTCCAGTGTTTAAGGCACATTTCAGACTTGGGTCTGAAAGCGTCAAGTCAGCTGTGAGAACAGCCATGGACTCCATGCAACATCAGAAAAGGGAGGAAAGCCCCGGCAGGGACTGTCTTGTACTCCTTGGTTGCTAGGGATCCCATGCATAGACCTGAAAGGGTGCGAGGACATGAGCTTTCCAGCCTCTTCATTTACAAATGAGGCGTCAGGGTCCTGGGCAGGAATTGGGACCTTCTAGGGGCCCCTGGTGGATCCATGTTAGAGGTCGGATCAGAGCTCGGTCCTCACCTGATTCTAGTCCCGAGTTCTTTTCATAACGTCAGGTTGGCCTCAGCATAGTACTAAATGCACACTTTCTGAAACCCCACAGCACTTGTTTTTCTTCATCTTCTCTGTAACTTATATTAGTAATTCACATTCAGTCTCCTCCAGTCTAGTCAGTTATGATTTATGAAAGCTAAGTGAGGGCTATGTCTCGTGGTTAATAGTCTGCTCCTTCCACATTGAATTATTTCTACCCCTTCATTCCAGGACAGGATTCTGGGAAGGTTGTGATCTGGAATATGTCTCCAGTCCTCCAGGAGGATGACGAGAAGGATGAAAATATTCCCAAGATGCTTTGCCAGATGGACAATCACTTAGGTATTACAGAGTGGCCCTTTGCAGGCTTTTCGTGTTGGCAGAGTGCCCAAGGTTAGCACATGTGTTTGTAATTAGAAAGATAAGGCCCCGTGCGGCGGTAACTCCCCTCGGCCTGCTGTCTGAAGGCACAGATGTTGGCTGCACACCTGGGTGAGTTATTCGGCAGAAGACTCGGCCCGCCCACAGAACCATCTTTGGACAGTCTGCAGGTACCTCTGGTGATTTCCTGCTCATGAGTCGTTACTGCCTGATTCCATGGGGCTTTGGGGCCAGCAACCTGGAAGCAATAGGGTTCTGGGGAAGGGTGTGTAAAAGACAACTTACCAAATGCCTCAGATTGCCACTGTGTTGCTCGGAGGCCCTCTGCCAGGACCCTTTTGGCTGCTAGACAGTGTTATGGTTTTCTTTCCTGCATTAGTGCCATTAGTTTCCCACCTGTGAGCATCAGGGTGACTATACCTGGCTCCGGTTTCCAGCAGAGCTGCTTCCCCTGAGATGCTCCATTAGCAGTTACATCCCCTCCCTTTACTCTGTGTTCTTGCTCTCCCAACATGTCTCGGCATCCTCCAACTTGGAGCGCAAGTCACTCACAGGCCCTGTGTGGGCCACAATTTGGATAGCGTCCCTCATGTTGCAGGGCTCCCAAGGCTGAGCTGTGAGTGCTCTCAGGGGCTGCAGCCCAACCTGGGGGCAAATGGGGATTTCTGTTGGTCTCAGTTTATGAGTGCAGGATCAATCAACATGCAGTGCTGACAAGTTTGGAAAATCCGAATTTAATTGCTGACAGGAGGAGTGAAATCAGTTTTGTGTTTTATAGCAAGCTGTTCCCCTGAAAGTTCTGGAGACAGCATCTCAGCCTGTTTAGCACATGCCTTCCTGTCAAGAGTTATCCCTATTCAGAAATACATCTCATCATTAGACAGCCCTTTTAAAGTAGTGAGTTTTAGATACTTAACAGTTTTCATGGAAATGAGCCTCCTCCTACTGACTGTTTCATCCAGCACTAACACTTCTCAGATTATGTAGGCTTTTCGCCTCCAGACTATTCTGTTAATTTGTTATCATAGCACAAGAAGGTTAGTACTTAAACTGAATTGTTCTAGGGCTCTCACACAGTAGATGCCTTGAACAGATTAGATAGATTAGATTTTATAAACCCTTTGCATCTTGCCAAACTCTGCATAAAGCACATGGGCATGACTATTGGATTTTCATCACCCTATTTTTTTTTCTTCCCAGCATGTGTGAACTGTGTGCGGTGGTCAAACAGTGGGATGTATTTAGCTTCTGGGGGAGATGACAAACTGATTATGGTGTGGAAGCGGGCTACGTAAGCATCATTTTCCTTTCTTCACATTTTATTTTTAGAAGCTTCTTTGCTGGTCTTTATCACAGTTACTTTCTCTACCCTGGCACTGAAGTCCCCAGAGCCCCAACTTCATAAAGAGCAGGAAGCACACATAGGCCAGGAGCAGCTCAGGCCTGACCAGGGAGTTGAAAGGCTACCCGGCTCCCTCATAACCTGCTCCGCTGCCCCTTGCTTGCAGGGCTGCAGGGTTTCCACCTAAAAAGGAAGGGTGAATCCCTTCCAGTGCTGACATTGGTGGCTTTGTTTGGTTTGTTCTTCAAATGAAATTTCCCAACATACAATGTGGTTAAAAGTCAGGCCGCTCTGGTGGAATCTGGGGCAGGGACATCCAGAGCCTGCCCTCATTCCCTGTTAGCTTCATCCCTGCTTCTAAGGAGTCCCCACTTGAAAGCCCTTTCTCTGCACCAATATTGAACTAACCATCACTTGCAAAACTCTTTTCCTTTACACTTAGGCAGAGTCTCTCAGGGTGGGTCCTGGGAATCTTCCATAACCAGCACCCCAGATGACTCAGGGGCCAGTCAAGCTAGGGACTCAGACGTACCCCACTGCTCAGCCAGAATGGCCCTTTGGCTGTGGCTTTGAGAGCAGAGGCACACTGTCCCACTCAGCTGCCTCAGGAAGCTCTTTCTGTGGGTTTGTGAAGAATTCTGCTGGAGTGAAGGCTGTTAAGAGAGGGTGTGGGCACCACCTTCATGGGAGCAAGTGGCAGGGCTAGTAGCCATGATTCAAGTGCTTTCTCTGCCTCAGGTGTTAAAGCAGAGGCCTTCAATTCATTACAAGAGGGTTTAAAAAATACTGTTGATTTTGCCACTTTGGCCAACATAAATAACATTTAGTATATAATTTGGAAAGCTGAAAAAATATAAAAGAAAAATATCATAGTTCTACCACCTAAAGAAAGCTATGGTTAATATTTTTGTATTTTTATGTGTGTCCTTCTAATTCATTTTTCATACATACATGTAATTTTCTTCGCTATATAGTAATATATTGTATATTCTGTCCTGTGGCCGGCTTCTTTCGCTTATTTATCTATTGCAAACACTTTCCTATGCAGTAGTCTTTTACCACGAGCCTTGTGATGGCTGTGTAGTATTTCATCAAGTGCAAATAACTAGTCATTTCCTGCTGTTCAGCAATTAGGTGCTTTCCAACCATTGTCTGTTTTTGCTTTGTTCTGTCTGCCATGTTCAGCCATGCTGCATTAAGCGTCGCTGTGCAGTGCCCAGAACACCCCCGGAGCACCTTTCTGACTCCTCTTTCACACAGGTACATTGGCCCCAGCACCGTCTTTGGCTCCAGTGGTAAGCTTGCCAACGTGGAGCAGTGGCGATGTGTCTCCATCCTCCGGAGTCACTCAGGCGGTGAGTGGGGCTGCCTGTTGGGGTGGGTGGCCCTGGCAGCTGTCTGAGACTAGCAGCACCTCCACGGCCCCTGTGGCCTCTTTTAGTCCTAAAAGCAGCCCTGCGTCGGGGTCATCCTCCCCATCACCATCGGTCACACCCTGTCTGTCCCTCAAGGTCTGTGCAGTCACTGTCCCTACTGCCTGCCTCCAGCTGCATTCAGTGTCCCCACTCCTGCCCTCATGGGGTATATGTTTATATCTTTAATGTAGAACTCCCCACGTTCTGCTGTTTATCCTGGTGAACTGAATCACTACCTTCATCAGTGGATCACTAAGTCCGTAAGCACACTTTATTTATTCCACAGAAACTAGAACACAGGGGTCCAATGAAAAGTTTTTATTTGACCTCGAGTATGTTTGCAAAGTGTTGTAAATAGACTTGGAATGGAAAGACACATTTTACCAATTTGGACTGAAGAGGAGGACGGCCAGTCTGTCAATAGCAGTCTAAAACCATGTGCTGTATACTTGTTTAAGTGCCAGGGATACCAGCGTGAATACAGCTTAGACTTGCCTCAAAGAGCCTGTGGTCTAGCCCAGAATGGCCCGAAGGGTCTTCCAGGCAGGAAGCAGAGCAGAAGAGAGAGAGGTTTGCTGTGAATGATGAGTTTCACCACCATTGGACCTTTATACACAAGGCAGGAAGCAGCACAGAGTGGGCTGGCTGATTGGCAGGGACCAGGTCACGGAAGGCTCGTGCCCCCTGTTAATGGGGGTGTCCTTTATCATGAGAGAGACACGGAGCCCTTAAAAACTTCAGAGCCCAAGAGGGCAGTTGTTCTGACAGCTCTGCAGGAAAGGAGGCTGTGTCAGTGGTTCAGATTAAAACTTCAAGGGCTGGAACTAGGCCTATGACAATTGGGTTAGAGAGGAAGAGACTGACTTGGGAAATTCTTAGGGCAGAGCAAGGGGAGAGATGAGGGACATTCCCAGCCTAAATAGTCACTGGTGTCCTCTACTGAGACCGTAAGAAAAATAGGCTTATGGGGAAGGACACCAGTTCAGTGTAGGATATGCTGAGTTTGAGGGGTAGGGGGAGAATCAAGAGACCATTTGAATCGAGCCTGCAGCTCTGGCGAGGGATGGGGCAAGAGTAAGAAGTTTGGAAGACATCAGCTGTAATCCATTGGCGGTATATGCTCAGCAGATACTCTGCAGACACTTCAAAGATGAACAAACACACCTCTTGGTGACTAGATTGATTCTAAATCTGTGAAAGATGACAGTAGCATTGTGTTATTGTTGATAAATTAAAAATACGTAACTTAATCTTGCTGTTCACAGCTACTCACAATGGAGCCTAGTTGGGCTTCTGGAACTTTGGCACATATGTCTATGAGGGTGTTCAAGCATGGGGTGGGGCCTCAGTGAGAACTTTTATGGGGCTCCTAACCAAAGACTCAGGCTGATCCATAACCTTGACTTCTCTCCTGGCCCAGTAGCCCAGGGCTCTCCCTTACCAGGCAGGTAGGGTTGCCCACCTTCAACAGGGTACTGCCACTTCTTACTCAGTAGGCCTGGTTGTGGGCATGGGTGGGACCATTTAAGAAGAAAAAATTAGTGAAAAAGAAATAAATGCCTCTGGCTGGTGTGGCTCAGTGGATGGGGCACCAGCCTGCAAACCAAAAGGTCGCCACTTCAATACCTGGTCAGGGCACATGCCTGGAATGCAGGCCAGGTCTCCAGTTGGGGGCATGTGAGGGGCAACTGATCAGAGTTTCTCTCCCTCTCTTTCTCCCTCCCTTCCCCTCTCTAAAAAAATAAATGAATAAGCTCTTTTTTTAAAAAAAGAAAGCAGTGGATCTCTGAAAGCAAAGTGTGAAAAACATATACTTGGCATATTTAAACAGCAGGTAGGAAAGAAAACCTAGGTGAAAATAGAAGTAAAAGGTCTAGAAAAACATTTAACCTAGAGGAAGGATATCATCAAAGAGTGCAAAATGTAATGTTTATATAGTTATAAACTAAAAAGTAATTTTAACTAAATAATTTTCTAGAAAATATAAGTTTTCAAAATTGATACCATAAAGTTAGGAAAAACTAAACAAAGTAGTAACCAATTAAGAAGTTGGAAGCTACCTTCAGAGATGGTTCCTGACCCTAGACAATTTTTTGATGTATTGTCTTAAGCTTTTAAGAATAATTACTCTGGAACATAGAAATACTTATTCTTTGAAGGAAGCTATAACCCAGTTTCCAAACTTGATAAAAGTAACAGTGAAACGAAAGCATAGGCAAATATGAATAAAGATAGAAAAGTTAGAAACAATACTCTCAAATTTGATAACATTTGAAAACATCCATTTTGACTAAATGTGATTTATAATGGAAGAATTTTGTGTAAAGGAAATGTGTTATATAACTCAGCATACTAGGAGGTTAAATGAGAAAAAGCAGAGTCATCTGATGAGGTATTCTGAAAGGAACATTACATAACTCAGCATCAATTTCTAATAAAAAGTGCTTTTTTAAAAATGGCCATAGAAAGTTATTTTCCTAACATGATAGAGGCCTCTGTCTTTTTCAAACCAATGGCAGATATTACAGTTCTCATTTGAGCCTTGTTCCCATTTATATTTAGAAAAGACAAGGATGGTTGCTATCATTTAATTTGTTGCTTTGGAATTTCTGCAATACAATGAAACAAATAACTGTTTAAATATGCCAAGTATATGTTTTTCACACTTTGCTTTCAGAGACCCACTGCTTTCTTTTTTTAAAAAAAAGAGCTTATTCATTTATTTTTTTAGAGAGGGGAAGGGAGGGAGATAGAGAGGGAGAGAAACTCTGATCAGTTGCCCCTCACATGCCCCCAACTGGAGACCTGGCCTGCAATCCAGGCATGTGCCCTGACCAGATAGACATACTGGAAAATAAGACATAAATGACATGATGTGAGGCTGGTATTGTATATCAAGAAAACGGAAAGGAATAATGCTCTTAGAACTTATACAGCATTGAAAAGCACTTGGGACTAATAAAAATAAGTTACTAAGTTGGCCTCATGTAAGAAATTTTTTTTATTATTTATCTTTCACTTGTAATAGCCTATTAGAATATCTAATGATAAAGGGAGAACTCTTATCAAGTAGGGTAAAAAATTGTAAATATTCAGGAGTAATCTTACCGAGAAGTATATGTGATCTTGAAGACTTAAACCACAGACCCTTTTTCAGAGATAAAAATTGACCACTTCATACATGGAAAGATTAACTAAAAAATAAAGACTTAATTTTTTTCCCCAAATTAATACTTATTATTTATTTAACAAATATCTGTTGAGCACCTTGTATGTTCCAGGTGTTCTACCACCTCTAGGAGTTTGCATTCCTGTGTGAGGGACAGATAATAAACTAGTCATGTAAGAAACTGGAAGATAAGTGCCAGGGAGCAAAATGAGGTGGGGTGCCGTTTTACCCAGGGGTCTCAAGGAGGGCCTTGATGAGAAGGTTCCATCCAAGGGGAGGTTATATGGAGGTGAGAGGACACCTGTGTGGTCTTCCAAAGAGCTTTCCAGACAGAGGAAACAGCCGGGGCAATGGCCCTGGGGTAGAGACGTGTACTTGACGTGTTCAGGGAAGCACAGGAGCTAGGGTGGAGAGTGGAAGGGGCAGGGGTTATGGTGAGGGCTCTTCTCTGAGTGAGAGAGGACAGCTGGGCAGGGTTTTGGCCAGAGGCAAGGGAAGGCCTGTGGCAGCTGTAAGGAGTTCATGTTGTGCAGGACTAAAGGGCAGCCTCCGGGAGACCAGTGAGGAGGCTCTTGGCAGTCTCCAAGAGAGACAGTGGCCATTTGGACCTGCCATAATGGTGGAAGTCAGGAGAAGTGGTAAGATGCAGGGTTTCTGGTCTATGGGAAGTGGGGTGTGAGATAAGCGGAGGAATCAGCATGGGACTGTAATGTGGCCTGAACGATGGGAAAGATGCAGTCACCATTACCTGAGATGGCAGGTGTGTGGATGGGACAGAAATGTTTGCTGGGGAAAATGTTTAGGAGTTGGGTTCGGGGTGTTGTTTGCATTGCTTAGCAACAGTGTAAGTGGACCTGCTGCATAGGCATTTGGATATATGAATCGTAAGTACAGGGGAGAAGTGTAGGTGAGAACAGAGGAGCCTGGGGTTTGGGGAGAGGAAGAACCAGGAAAAGAGGCTGAGATACTGAAGCCATTTAAAATAGTAGAGAGAGCATTTGAAGGAGAAGGGATTAAGCAGCGTGTCACACATTGTCTAAGGTCAAGTGAGGAGTGAGACTTGACCATTGAACTTGACAGCATGGAGGCCCCGGGCAGCCTTGGCAAGTGTAGTTCATATTAGTGTAGCTGAGTTAAAGCCTAACTGGAGAGGTTCAAGAAAGACCAAGGAGAGGATAGAGCTGGATTGAACCGAGCTGGGATTTGTCGGGTACCTGTAAAGATGCAGGAGAAGAGCAGAAGGGACGGTGGAGCTGATGGATGGTGGACTCTAAGCTGGATATGGAGACAGACAGTGGAAGGCCTGTAGCATCAAAGTGGGTGTTAGCACTTGAAAGAACCATTGGAGCTGAGAGTGAACTGTAAGCACTGAATTCATGGTTGGAGTGTGCGAGGGTTGGAATTGAGACCAGGAAGGGCCTCTGGGTATGACCATGGGGATGAATGGCTGAGGAAGTAGTGGAAGTCAAGGTCACTGGAGGAGAAGGAATTTAAGGATCCAAGAGCCTTGGGTGTTAGGAAAATTATCCTCTTGGAATCTCCAAGAATGATGATGGAAGTGTTGGCAGGAATGACAATGATTAGAAAAATCTTCAGGTGCACGGAGGGTGCTGGTTATGTGTGTATCTACTATGAGAAGGAAAGGGGATATAGTTTTAAAACAAGATGCAAAACTGGGATTTAGGGAGAAAATTATGTCACATATGTAGATTTATTGCAGAACTTAGCAGTGACTTTGAAAGGTCATCTGGAAGGATAAGTAAGACTGTGGAAGAAATCATTCAAAGCTGCAGTGTTTGTCACAGCATGAGTTTCTGGGTAAAACTAGTATCATTGAAGTAGGCTACAGGGTACCTAAGAGCTTGGTATATCATGAAAGTGGCATCACTTGTCTATAATGAAGAGAAAGAATTATTTCCCATTGGGATAGAGTAACCATTAGCAGTTTGTGGGTAAAAGGAAAGTAATTTAGATCCTCACTAAATACAGCATACACCAAAATAAATTTCAGGTATTAAAGAGGGAAGCATTCTAAATAATTAAAGCAGGAGAAAACATAATTGAATATGTATCAAACCTCTAGTAGAGGGAATATTTTTCAAGATTAACAAGAATAAAAAATGCCACAAGAATAACAGATGTTACTACCTAAATCTACAACAGAGGGAGGTAAACTGATGGAACTTGCAGCTAATGCCTATACTATAAATAGTCCATAGTCCATAGAAATTGTGAAGAAAATCACTTCTCCTTTCTGGATTCTCAGCTAACCACTTCTCTGCTCTAGGACTTAGGGCCCACATTGAAATCCTGAGGTTCACATGCCTGCCCTCCTAGACTCAAAGCTCCTACAGGAGGTTCTCGCTCCTTGTATTTGTTAGATCACTGCACAGGAGCGCTCACAAAGATAGGAGCAGTGTCGTCCAAGAACAAGACAGTTCTAGATAACATGTGAAAAACCTTCACTTGTGCTACTAATCAAATAAAATTTAAAATACACAATGTACTTAATAAGTTAGAAGGGAAAAGATCATAATCCTCAATCTAATAGGGAGTCTTGAAATGGACATTCTGCTTATAGCAGTGTGAGGTCTTTGAAAAGCTGTCCACAGTGTTAGGAGATCCCAGACTTACGAAAATGTTCAGGTCTTCTTCCCAGATTCCCACTTTGGGATACCAGTCTCAAAGAAACGATCCAGGATGTGGAGAGGAACATACACACATGTGCTCATTAGCATGAAAAACTGGAACCTAGTCAAAGTCCATTGTTAAATTGGGTCTGTCTGTGGTAGTGAATGCTCTCAATGACATAGAACACAGAACAAATCAAAAGAAGCCCTGAAGATCACATACACTATTAGAATATTAAATGGAGCACACGAGTGCATATGCAGCGTGAAATACAAAGGCTAGTACAATGTGGAACAATTTCATCAAGCTGTCGCTGAAGATTTTTTTTAAACTAGAAAAACACAATAGAAGCTTTGAATACTGTGCTTACACCTCTTTTTAAAAATCCTCTGAAGAAAGTACTTGATGGCTATTAAATTGCCGCTGTGTTTCTGTTTCTGCATCCCACCAGCCATTCTTCTGCACACCTAGTATTGTATCAAACAGTGAGGTTAGAACAGTCAGTTAAGACTGTGCCCATCACACCTGCATGGTGACATGGGCGTTGTTACCACCATGATTGACCTTTATAGACAGTTTCTCACATTTAAGCCTCAGTAACCCTCGGAGGATAGGTGCTTTTTTAATCCTCGTTTTACACGTGAAAGCTGAGTCACAAGGAAATGAGCAGGATTAATTGTGTTTGGGGGCTCCACAGGGAAGGGGTACTGCTGTCAGGGTCTTGGAGATGAGATGAGATTCATGAGGAAAGGGGTCTGAAGATGACTTTGCACTCATTCAGTTAGCCAACAGCTATCGAGCTCTGACTGGGTACCAGACATTGTGCTAAGTGCTGGACCTACAGTGCTCAGAGGGCTGTGTGCAGAAGACCCAGTTAGAATGGGAGAATCAAGCTTAGCGGGGTTGAAGAACAAGCCCTCGGCTACAGCTCCAGTAGTTACCAGAGCCATGGTTTGAATGTGTGGGTGCAGTGCCACATGGCACTGAGCTCTCAGCGGTGCCCTCAGTTGCTTCATCTTGAAGAGTAGGGTGGGATCAGTTAGATGCTTCAAATTTTATGACCAGTTGAAAAATCTTAGTGGGGAAGTTTTTCAGATTGGTTACAAGAAGAGTCTAATTTTGATGGTCCCAGGTCAAATCTGCTTGGACATGGCACCAGGGACTGGGGCCCAGCTGGCAGACAGGGGTGTTACTGCGTGCCCCCCTTGCCAAGTCTGCACGCCAGGTAAGAGACTCACCGCCAGCCCTCTGTCTTCCAGATGTGATGGATGTAGCATGGTCTCCCCATGACGCCTGGCTGGCCTCGTGCAGCGTGGATAACACTGTCGTCATCTGGAATGCAGTGAAGTTCCCAGGTCTGGGCCGCCTCTGGCTGGGTGGCGGCAGAAATGGGTTGCTCGTCGTCAGTGCTGCCTGTCCATGTCTGGAGCAGGGTGGGCTTTGTCTCCTCTGGCTGGTGGCACCATGTCTCTCACAGTGGACAGGGATTCATGTCTTGTCAGTAATTCAGTTCTTTTTTCTTTATCAATTATGTTTGTTTAAGGTTTTAAAAGAGGTTTACGTTAAAGAAAAACAGTAACTGAGTGCTAACAGGGAAGTGCCACACACCATGAATGTGGTACTTTGACAATTAGAGTTGGGGACCTCCGCCAGCTTGTGCTTAGCTTGTCCTGACACCCCCTTCCGTGCTGTGCCTTCACATGCATCCCGGCACCTGCACACACAGGGCCCTTCCTTCCCTGGGCTCTGGCCTCAGTTCAGTTGCCATCTCCTCTCTGACACCCTTGAGCAGATGCACACCAACAAATCCAGTTTTGCAAGACTAATTTTTCTTATTAATGTGTTTAAAGTCATGACAGATGGCATAACCTGGCATAGCACTGCAGTTTGTAATTAGTAAGATACTTCTTATGTTCCTGCTTCGTATCTGGAATATGTTTTCCTCATGGGCCAAAAAGCATCGTCTCTGAACTTGATCCAGTTCATTTTCTCTCTATAAGCTACCAGTATGTGTGGGGACTCTCCACCTGGCCACCAAGTGGCAGATTTAGAGGCTGGGTGACATTTAGGTTGCAACTCTAGGAGGTACTGTCTCACTCACTTTGTCCTCAGTGGTGACTTAGAGGACTCAGAGCAGTGCCCTGTCCCCAGAGCTGCCAGGGAGGTTCCCATCAAAAATGCCATTTTCGCAGCCCAGGTGAGCATGGGCTTCTGGCCAGAAGGGCAAACCACAGGCAAGACCACCAGCTTTGGAAAAGATAAGGGGGCAGAGTTTGGCTCAGGCCTAAGCCTAGGCCCCCCAGTTGCCTGCCTCTCCAGGGTATATGCAGCCTCAACCCAGAAGTGTTAGCTGTGAGTAAGGGAAGCGTGACGCCTGCCTCCTTGGTGTGGTCATCGCTCAGGTGGGTTTTGTCTTGGTGGAAATCAGATTAGGGGGCTCTTCTGCTTATGCCCAGGGTGCACTTCTGAAGTCCCTTCTCTTGGCTGGCCATTCCGTAGCCCATTGATTGTAGCTCGTGTTTCTATAGAGTCATCGTTTTCCCCTAGGTAGCACCTTTCCAATCTCTTATTTTCCTTCACAGAAATTCTAGCTACTCTGAGAGGTCATTCTGGCTTGGTAAAGGGCTTGACGTGGGACCCTGTTGGTAAATATATTGCCTCTCAAGCTGATGACCGCAGCCTGAAAGTGTGGAGGACGCTGGATTGGCAGCTGGAGACCAGCATCACCAAGCCTTTTGATGAGGTAACGAGACAGCTTAGGAGGCCCAAGCCAGCAACCTGCTTGGCCGCCATGCCCGAAGGGGAGCTGACTAAGGCCTGGACCTCATGGGTGAATGCAGAGCCTGGCAGCCTGAGCCAACGGGTCTGGGTCCTCTGGGGCGGGCACTCTGGCCCAAAAAGTTGGATGCTGAAAATCTTTTATTTCTCAGATGTGTCGAACGCCCAACTTTGAAGTGAAAAGGATTTCTAAGTTTTAAAGCTGAAAAGAACCTTAGAGATACCTCTACAGCCTTGTGCCACACAGCTGTCTGGCCCAGACATGGCTGAAACTGTTCCTCACCATGTGGCATTTGCACTGCACTAACCCATGAGGTGTGCAGGACAAGGGGAGAGAGCTGGCTCTGTCTTGTACTCTTCCTGACTGTGCCGACTTCCACTCTGCAGGCCAGCTGATTGTCTAGGGTGGAGTTCCCAGTACTGTTTACAAAACATCTGGAGGTCGGACTGCGGTGGCTTGTGTAGTATTTTACTGTCTTCTATTTTAGTTCTCATTTCATTTGGGATCAGCACTCAAACTCACCATTATTCATTAAAATTTCTTAAGTGCCTACTATCTGTAAGGCAATACCGTGTACAGGAAATAAAAGTGGCTGGAGATGGAGTCTCTTTCTTGAAGCTTGAAACCCAGTGGGAAAGACAGGCTTTCACCTTTGTTGTGGGCACGGTGGTGGTGTTGTCCAGGATGTGCGGAAATAGCCTGGGACCATGTGGTGTCATCTCGTAAGAGAAGGCTTCTCAGAGGAAAGGACATGAGGGCAGTTCTGCCAGGAGAGTAGGCGTTGGCCCACTGGTCAGGGCTCATTGTGGGTGGGAAGTTGAGATATGTGTTCAGTTCTTCCACACCAGCAGCAGCTCCTGGACTGGGCACATTAGCACCAGCATTGACGTCACTTAGTTCTGCCCTCCTTGGCTGCACCCTTGTACAGGGCACATGGGCCCTCACACCTGGAGTTCCTCAGGGCTCCAGCTGCCGGGCAGCAGGTGGGTCCCACAAACTGATCTGCGGGGTGGATATGGCAGATGGGGCAGGAGTGTTTGGAATCCCAGCAGGAACTGGCAGCACTCTTCAACCTCTGGGGTTGTCCTGCCTTCCTCTGAGGCTGTAAGGCCAAGATCTTAATCCCTAAGTCTTTAGGGCTGCCCTGGAAGCCTCAGGGCCTGGCTTTTGGCCCATATCGTCTTACCTCGCAAGAGAAACACTGAAGGGACGCCCTGCCTCAGCACTCATGCCAGGTCAGGGGCACAGTGCCCTTCTGCTGGGCGTTTTATGGTCTCTTCAGACTTTACAAACCTCTTCTCCTTTGCTGGTAGCATCACCAGGCTTTAGGCAAGGAGACAGGCCTGAGAGAGCAGGTGATGGCTCTGGTCACCAACTACAATCACAGAGACAGGTTCCTGAGGGTCAGCAGGGCTCTTTCTCTGCTGCAGTGAATGATCTTTAGAGCTCATGTAGGGAGGTTAACAGGAGCTGGGCAGGAGAAAGGGGTCAGTGGCCAGATACATTTGACCTGTGCAGAGTTGGTGGTTACAAGAGGTGTCCATCCTGCAGATCCCCTCAGGGCCTGCCTCACCATGCTGTGCTCACTTCCTAAGGAAAGAGGGTAGGGTGCTAAAGCTCCAAATCCCATCCAACAGAGCCTTTTTTGTTGTGTCATCTGGAGAGACTGGAGTCACAGCTGTCAGTGTGGCCAGCAGCTTGGGTGCATGCTCCATCGTCATACGTTTGTAAATCCGAGCTCAACTTCATTCATGAGGCCAGAGTTTAGGTCACAAGATTGGCCTTGATTTCCTTTGAAGCACAGCTGTTTCTTTCAGTGTGGAGGGACAACCCATGTGTTGCGACTGAGCTGGTCCCCTGATGGGCATTACCTGGTGTCTGCCCATGCCATGAACAACTCTGGCCCCACCGCCCAGATCATCGAACGGGAGGGCTGGAAGACCAACATGGACTTTGTCGGACACCGAAAAGCTGTGACCGTCGTGGTGAGTGTTCTCAGGGTGGTGCCCTCGGAGCCTGGGCAGTGCTGTGCTCCCAAGGCTGGGTCGCGTGTGGGACTGAGATGGTGGACTCCAAGATTCAGCACATGTCTTGTTTTTATTTAATTATAAATACTTATGGTTTATTGTTTAAAAATTAAATTTACAAAATAGAATACGTACTTGTATTTTACTGGTAAACTTGAACAAGATGAATAGCATCAAAATCAGCCTTTGATGAGTAACACTGTAGCTCTGCACTAGCCTTTTACGCATTCAGATCTGCTCATCAGTGCTTAGCATGATGGTCCTGGCAAGTGCCCCACTCATCAGGCTCCGGAGGGTGTAGGTGTGGTGTGTGCATCCACCAAGCATGTGTATGGTACTCGTCCCAGCAGTGGCCAGTTATAGCTTCAGGGCTCTGCTCTGGATTCCTGGGGTGGTATTTGAGTCTGGAGCTGTCTGCCCAGTGTTGGTGTGGAGCAGGTAGGAGTGCCAGAGGATGTGGGCTCCTGTTTCCCACGCAGGCTTTAGAGCATATCAGCCACTCCTTTTATGCTTCTGAAGAGTATCTAGAGAGAGTGCCCAAGGCAAACAGCCTGTGAGAACCAGAATTCCCTCAGCACTGGGCAACAGCGACGAGGTCGATAGACTGACGGACTAAGGCTAATGAAAGTGAAATATCGTTCAGGCCCCTGATCTCACTCTCTCTTTATCAAAATGGGCTCCTTCTTCCCATTGTTTAAATTGATAATAAATATTGTACATTATAACTTAAATTTATACAAACAAAATATCACTTCTTTAATTTTTTTTGTATTAGAGTCCATGTAAGATTTTGTTTGAAACCAGGACCATGTTGCTACAATGTTTGAAAGTAACATGACTCTCTCGAGTGATCCTCATAGAGCAGCTGTGGGAGACGGTTGTGAAGACTCAGTCCCAGGACACAAGCCTCTGGGTTTCATGTTCTCCAGTCTGTGTACCCCTGGCCATTCTTGCCTGCCCTCTGACATTAGAATCCCTTGGACCACCTGATAGCCTTCCTTCTCGGTTTTCTTGGCTTGTGGATTTCACCTGGGTCTAGAGCTCCCAACCCTTTTCAATTCAGGAAAGCAGCAAAGGACCTCAGTGTGTGCCTCCAGCCTTTCCAAAAATGATGCTCAGGTTACACGGGCAGGGGGGCCCTGAGCTGCCCTTAGCCAGACGTAGCCATCATCCCTGTTCCTGAGACCACACAGGGCTGATTAGGCACTATAAGACAGTATTGACTGTGAGCAAGAACTACAGTAAGGGGACTGTCATGCAGCCTCCCTTCAGGACCTGTCCCTGTAGCCCAGGTCCTAGAGCTGGCCCAGCTCAGGCCAGGAGGAGTTCAGTAGCTCCCCTGCCACCCACCTGGCTGTGTGCCCAGACTGGAGAGTTGAAAGAAACTGTTTCAAATCCTCATCTTACAAGTTACCCACTGGGTGACCTGGCACGTGTTTTCTGGCCTCTGTGAGCCTCACTTCATCCTCAGCAAAATGCCTCCTGGGTGGTTCTGAAGATCAGATAGGCGGGTGTCTGTGTGGGGCTCCCACTGGCAGGCTGTAGTTAATTGTGATATATGTGTAATACTTGGCATGGGACATGTGCTTAATGCTTGATCAATTATTTTAGCATTTGTTATTTGGCTTTAGAAATTCAACCCAAAAATCTTCAAAAAGAAACAGAAGAATGGGAGTTCTGCGAAGCCCAGCTGCCCGTACTGCTGCTGCGCTGTGGGCAGCAAGGACCGTTCTCTCTCTGTCTGGGTGAGCCCCCCATCATGAGCTCGTGCTGCTCCTGAAGGACGACAGGAGACAGGGCTGGTGGAGGTTCAGAAACTGGATGCCTGGAAGAGGAGGGACCCCTGCTTTCGCCCTGTACCTGCCGCCAAGGCCTCCTGTTACCCCTAAAGGAAGCACTGAAGACTGGGCCTCAGCCCAGGCAGAGCCGCTCTTGTGCCCAGACTCAGGGAACGCCCTTAGTGGTCGGTGCTGTAGTTGGCATGTTGTGTTTGCTTCATTTTAAAAACTCTGTGTCAACATATAATCTACAAAAAGTGCATTCGCCTGAAACATACAGCTCAGTGCATTGTCGTAACATGTTTACACATGTAACCACCACCCCAGAATGTTCCCTGTCCCTGCCCAGTCGAGACCCCACCCTCCAAGTCCCCCTCAGCCAAGGCAACCACTGTACGCATCTGTCACGTGGATGAGTTTTGCCTGTTCTTAAACTTTACTTAAATGGAGTTGTACAGTATTTACTTTTTCTTGCATTGCTTTCACTCAGCACAATGTTGTTGGGACTCATGTATGTTATTACATGTAACAATAGTTTATTCCTTGTTAATTTCCCCATAAACAGTGGATTTAAAGTTGTAGGTATGAAGGTTATCCTCTGGCTGCATTTATTATGGTCATTTGTCACAGAGAAATTAATTGCTATGTACACTGTGATTTTTTCAGGCCCAGTATTCATGTTACATCCATTGCAGAACCTGAACCCTAGTGCCATCATAGGCAGTTCCAGGCATGTTCTTCCTGGGCTCCTCCTGGCCTGGGGCTCCATTCATGGTGCTTTGACCAAAACATCACTGATCGTGTGCTCATGTTTCTTATAAAATTGAGGTCAGTTGCTCACACAGGTCCAGATTTCTGAGGGGTCTATAGACACGTTTTTGGGAGGAGGGCAGAGCTCTTCATTCTGGAAGTGGAATTAGGGTAGGGGCAAGATTCTTCTTGTGGATTCCAGGTAACTCGGACTCCAGCCTTCTCCTCGGGACTAGAGTGGCTAAAGCGACTTTTTTCCCACAAGAATAGTCCCAGCCTCCTAGAAGCTTCCGCAGTACCTGGTGGGAACCCTGCAGAAGGGAGTCCCCACCCAGCCTGCCACCCTGTGGCCCCAGGACCTGTTGGCAGGGAGTCAGTCACTAGTGTCTGAGGGAGTGATCTCGCTGTAATTGTGGGAACGTGCGGACAGTGCAGTGCCCACATCAGAGCGACTCAATAACAGTCGTGCATGTGCGAATGTTATGCAGTCTCAAAACAGATGCCTACAGGATATTTAATAACATGCTCAGCAGGTATTAAGTGAAAAAGCAGGCGCAACCATGTGTCTTATTTTATAGACCAGAAGGAAATAACTCATCCAAGCATAAATCATGGTTAACTCTGGCTCTGGACTAGGGCAACATAAACTGTGTTTGTGTGTTTCTACACAGTGTAGAGTGATGCTGTGTGACATATGTAGGTGGTTACACCAAGCCTTGCACAGATGTGTGCCAGAATTCCTTGGGCCCAGGGAAGATGTGCTGATTTTTTTCTGGGGCTCTTTTCCTGTCCTGGGAGCTGTCTTTCCTGCCTCGTCCCTTGGCAAGGCCTTGGCATGCCATCCCCTGCTTGGTAGACCTTCTCTGCTCAAGTCCTGACCCTTCCAGAGTCCCCTTGCCATTGTTGGTGGTCTGTGTATAAAGTTTTCTCGCCCCACCAGATCACAATTGAGCCCATCAGACAGGGGCTGCTCAAGTTTGCATCTTTTGGCAAGCTTTGGTTTCTACAGTTTGGGATCTTGGTGGCTACTATTTGAATAGAGTTGAATATGTCTAATATGTCAGCAAAATTCTGACAACTTCTAGGACTGGTAGTGTAAACTGAGCTAAATGGACAAAAAAATGGTTTTCATTCATGTTATTAACCTCTACGGCTTCTTCCCTTCCAGCTCACATGTCTGAAAAGGCCTTTGGTTGTCATCCATGAGCTGTTTGACAAATCTATCATGGATATTTCCTGGTAAGATGGATTCTTGTAATGATGTACAGGCCAGGAGCAGAGAAGCCATACATTGAAATATGGGGCCCCCGGATATGATTAGGGTCAGATAGCCAGGGACACCCCCTCCCAGGTTAAGCCACTCGAGCAGACTGCAGGGTGCTGTTTGCACACAATTCAAGAAAGAGCAGCTTAGACCTGCTTCTGGGAGAGTGTCTGCTGCTGTGCTCCTTGCTTTGTTAGGATGTATCTGGAAAACGCCTTCTCCAACAAACTGGTATTTAGGAAGATGAGGAGGCTGTGATCCTGGTTCCGCTTCACTCTGTCCTTGCATGAACCAGATTTGCAGCGATGTGGAGATACATTCTGCTTGGTGACCCCATTTAGATGTATATTCCCCCACGTATTTTTAAGTGGTTTCAAAAATAAAATAAAAATGAAATTCTTACAAAACACATGGTAAGAGATACTTTGTGCATGTACTTAGAACTTGAGGGTGCCAGAACCTTCTGAGACTCTTACTGTCTCCTCTATCCCCACCCCCACAAGGCTACATAAGGAATCAGAGGTTCTCAGCATCTATCTAGAACCCTGCCCTGCTGTCCTGTGCCAACCACTTGGGTGTGCGTGATCACCACAGGCACTTGCTCCCAGGCTGCTAACGGTCATCTCTTTCAGGACTCTGAACGGGCTAGGCATCCTGGTGTGCTCCATGGATGGCTCTGTGGCATTCCTAGATTTCTCCCAGGATGAGCTCGGAGACCCCCTGAGCGAGGAGGAGAAGGTAGGAGAAAACACACTGCTGACCAGTGCCCCATGTGCTGCGCATGCTCCGGAGCCACAGAAATGGCCAGGATAGCTCCGAGAGGCCCCTTTGATTAGACCCTCCTTAAAATTTTTTTTTAATTTTAGAGAGAGAGGAAGGGAGGGAGAAAGAGAGGGAGAGAAACATCAGTGTGTGAGAGACACATCAATCAGTTGCCTCTCACACATCCCCCACTGGGGACACGGCTCAAAACCAAGGCATTATGCTCTGACTGGGATTCGAACTGGCCAGCTTTTGGTTAGCAGGCCAGTGCTCATTCCATGGACCCACACCAGCCAGGGCAGGACCCTCTTCTTGTGACATACATAGATACGTTATTTCTTAACATATTGGAATTCGTCTTTTATAGATTGTAATCCTTGTCTTCTTTACAAAATAAATTAATTTAAAAATGAGTATTTTTTTATGTCATAAATCAGTTCTGGAATGAATATTGGGACATCTCTTCCTGAGCTGATAATTAGCCACACACTGAAGCTTTCACCCTGGGAGAGAGCTGGAGAGAAAGTGCTCCCAAGAGTCCCCACTCACGTCACCTTCCCCGTTGTCTTGGATCAACACAGTTGCCATAGAGCAGCAACCAAATAGTAATATTGGCTGTTTCTCAGCATTTACTATATGCCAGTTTCTGGACTGTGTGTTTGCATATATTATTTCACTTAATTACACAAAACCCTTGACTGAGGTCATATGTGACCTTTGGTATGAGAACAGAAACCTGACCCAGGCCCGCTTGCTGCCTTTGGGCCAGACCTTTTCCCTGTGCTCCGTCCAGGACAGTGTGGCCCATGTGCCTTTTCTCAAGGGCTTCAGGAAAGGCTCTGCTCTAACTACCATAGACTTAGACCCAGCATTTCTACAAATGGGCTTTTGCCAGCACTAGTCTGTCTGATAGGAGCCCTGTGAAGGCTCAGAGCAGGTGGGCAGCTTCCCACCCCAGTGATTCAATTGCTAGTAGAAGCTCCCTCTTAAGCTACTGTGTGGACTCTGCTCTATGATGAAAACCAAACCCTTCAGGGTTAGGGGCCTACCTTATTGACAGCACCTAGAACAGGGCCTGGCACCCTGACAGTCACTTGTCAATGAAAGAAGGAGTGTTTCAGTAGCCTCAGGTCTTCTTTCCACCTTTTCACTGTCATCAGGTAACCTGGGATCACTGTGCCCTCCCCTCCCCCTTGGAGATTTGCAGTGGGAAACCATATGATAACCTGTCTAGCTTATTATTTCCCAGGTGACAGGCAGGGATCTCATGTATGAAGAACACTAGGGAAACATTGGCCAAACTCTGACTTGAGATTCTAGGGAAGGAATTCAGGGAAGAGGAGGCAGAAACCAGGGTGGTAAGGGAGGGAGGTTCCGGGCCACACAGAGGTATACCAGTCCCTGCAGGAGCGCGTCCCAAGGTGCCACCTCCCCCACCTACCATCCTCTGCTGTGAGGCAGGTGTCTTCCTGCCCTCCATGTTGGTCATAGCATATTCTATGTGAATCTGTTCATCATACCAGGCACTCCAGTGTTCTGGGGACATCACTCCTGCCCTCATGGGGTCCTGTCTGGCGCGTGTTGTGGCATGGGACTAATGAGACTTGGAAGATGGAGGGAGAAGCCCTGCTCAGAAGGACTGGGACAGCAGGGACAGGGAAGGATTTCCCTAGGTCTGCTGTGCCAGGCCTTCCCTTTTTCTTAGAAACACTGTTAACAGCCTCATGGCGACTTCCAACCACACGGGGCTGATGGCTGCAGGTACGGGCAGTGAAAGCAGACTTTCAGCATCTGATTCCCAAAGAGTGGTTGAGGTCCTTGAAGTGATCTAAGAGCCTTAGGTTAGCAAGTTCAGTGTCTGAACTTTAGTTCAACAAACGATTGCCACTTGTTCTGCACCAGACATGTAGTAGGTGATTTCTCATTAGTTACTCGTTCACTTTTGTCCCCAGCTATAGATACACAGGAGACTATAAACATCTAGGAAAGATATAAGACTGCTGCAGAATCATCTAATTGACATCAGGCAGAATAGGGAGGGAGGCAATGGGGAGCTGGCATTGTCTGGGACCCCTGCCCAGGGCCCTTTCTGCTCTCAGAACCAGGAGAGCCAACACACAGCTCACCCACTGGTGGGCACCATCTATCACTTGGCTGCTTACAGCCGGTTTGTTGTACTTTTCTCTGCTTTCTCTAGAGCCACATTCATCAATCCACCTACGGCAAGAGCTTGGCTATCATGACTGAGGCCCAGCTCTCTACAGCTGTCATCGAGAACCCTGAGATGCTAAAGTACCAGCGGAGGCAGCAACAGCAGCAGCTGGACCAGAAGAGTGCCGTGGCCAGAGAGATGGGCTCAGCTGCCTCAGTCACTGGCGTCGTCAATGGGGAGAGTCTGGAAGACATCAGAAAGGTGAGTACTTGGCCCAAAGGCACTGAGAACACAACACATGCCCAGGGACAGGGCAAGGGGAACAGGCAGTCTAGACAGGGCACAGACACAAGTAGTGAAGGGGTGGGTGTGTGCTGGGCCTGGTGTAGGACTCAGGGGTAAGCCAACTTGGGCCCACTTGGCCTATTACCTTCAACTGCATGAGGTAGTAATGGGGCTTAAGCCACCTTTATCAAAGACCTTTTTGCCCAAGGAGCTCTAGAGTTCATTTCTTATAGGAATTTGGCCTTTTAGGAAATTCTGTATACAACAGGTCCTTGAATAATGTCATTTTGTCATTACAACACTGATGAGAAAGTAAAAAATTGATTCCTGGCTAGGACCGCTGTCTGTGTGGGGTTTACACGTTCTCCCATGTTTTCTCCTACATCCCAAAGACGTGCATTTTAGCTTTACTGTCTAGGATGTGCCCTGAGCTGTGGAGAGAGGCTCCGGCCACCCATGACCCTGAACTGGAATAAGTGGGTTGGAAAATAATCATCTTACTTGTTTTTATTAATCTTTTTAAAATATATGTGTAGTGCACATATGTTTCAGTGTTTAATATTAGAAGTACTTTGGGTCTCTATTTACTTTGGTGGTGTTTTTGTGACCAGAAATATGTCGTAGGCACTCAGTTCTTGTTTATATCAATTAGCCTATGGTAAAATTGGTTTTCTTGTATGTTTCACCTGCAGTCAGTTTCCAAGACCCTGTCGATGATATTAAGTGAGGATTTACTGTACTGAGAACACTGGGTTTCAGTCTCTGCCCTTAGAAGACATCTGTGGGCTGCCCTTCCTTCATCTGAAAATCTATGTCTCACTGAGGGGTGGGCGGTAGAGATGGGGCGGGAAGGTTAGAACCAGCTAGAGAGCTTAAGCCATCTTCAGGAGGCTGTGAAGAGTGATGAACATCCCCAAGTGATTCAGACACCGTATGTGACTAGGAACCCTTGATTATGAGCCTTTAGTGGAAGAAAGTCTGCAAACCACAGCTTAGAAAATAATAGTGTGGCTCCTGGGTACAAGTCTCATCTGTTAGTTCCCTCATTGGTCCCCACGGCTGCTCACTCTCCCCTGGAACCTGGCCAGGCCTGCAGTACTGGTGATGGAGAGGAAGGGGCTGGAGCTGGTTCAGCTGGGAGCTTTCTCTCCTTTCTCAGTTACTGTGCGGGAAGTGGAGCACGCACCCTGATAAAAACATTTGTTCTCTGATTAGGTGGCTTAGTGTAGTTGGACCAGAAGTCTATAGAAAAGAAAGCTAAAAAACAATTTCTTAGAAGCATTATTTTTTTTTATATTTGGAGATAGTTTGGCATAAACTTTTCCATTCATTTATGTGTCACCCTATTTTGCCAGAATCTTTTGAAGAAACAAGTTGAGACCCGGACAGCAGACGGTCGGAGAAGAATCACGCCTCTCTGCATAGCACAGCTGGACACTGGGTACTCATTCATTCACCAAGCTTTCTGTGGCCTTATCTGAGAGGTCTTGCTCTCGTCTTTCACCAGTTAGCGCTTTCATAATCTGAGTCTTCGCAGGCTCTTGGGCAGATCTGACCTATAGAATCTGGAAGTGAGGGAGTTGATCCCAACTTCCCACCAGCCTCAAAGCCCAGTGTTCCCCACAGAGCCCTTATGCAAACTTATTTCATGCTGAAGGTCAGCTGAGAGGAGCCTGTGATAGGCCAGTGGGCATTGGTACCTTAGCAGGGCCATCGGGTTTCCTCAGCAAGCCCTGCTTCATTCTTTGTGGGACATTGTAAGATACCAGGGAGAGAAATTGGACTGATTTTTTCCTGCTTCTTTTTACCTTGTTGAAAATAGTAGAAGCCCTCCCTGACTGGTGTGGCTCAGTGGGTTGGGCGTCATCCTACAAAGCGAGAGGTCTCTGGTTCAGTTCCCAGTCAGGGCATGTTCCTGGGTTGCAGACCATGTGCCCAGTTGCAGGGGGGCGGGGGGAGGTGGAGACACCTAATTGCTGTTTTTCTCCCACATTGATGTTTTTCTCCCTTCCCTAAAAAGAAAGAAATAAAATGTTGGGTTTTTGTGGGTTTCTTTTTTAAAAGAAAATAGTAGAAACCCAAAAATGCGCATAAACATTACCCATAATTCAGTTTCTCAGGTATAATCACTGTTAACATTTTGGTATCTGTATCTCCAGCCTTTTCCCCCCACTTGTTCCTATATCTTGACCTTGCATCCATTTTAATAAATAGTCCTCGGAAGCATTGGCTTGCTGATCGTTCAGGTTCCCAGCCTGTGAATGCACCATGATTTACTTAACCAGCCCCTTAGCTGTGGACTTGTAGTTTCTGATTGTATATAGACCTCTGAGGACACCTGTGACTATTACTTCAGACTACTTCCCAGAAGTGGAATTGCTGGGTGGAGAGTGGGGCTCTGAGGCACATTTACCCAAGGGAGCAGAGAGGGGGAAACTCACCGTTTCAGCATCTGTAGTGAGACTTGCTTTTGTATGTATCATTCGCCCCAAAACGATGTATATTGACTCAGAGAATGATAAAGCCCATGTGAAAGAAATAGATTCCCACCCCTGTGAAGGTGATTCACTCTGGGTTTGTACTCATGCAGTCGATCTGCTTGGGGCAGCCACGCATAGTAGGCCTCTACACTTCAGAGTTGTTCGTGCATGAGCTGTTCCAAATCTTGCAAGACTCCAAAGAGACCTTCATCCATGTGTGCTAATTGACCTCCTCGTGTTAGGTGTTTGGGCACTGAGGCCCTGGAGGGCAGAGACTTAGCTGGTAGAGCCAGTACCAATTTTCTCACTCCTCCCAGAGAGTGATTTTCCTTTGATAAAAGTTTTCCATTGTGAACCCATATAGGGTAATGCCACCTGCCTAACTTTTATTAGGGCCAAGTGAGACCAAGTATGTGATTGTACATTGAACACTGCAAGACATGTGGGAGAGGGGGTCCTGAAGTGGAGGTGTAGCAGCAATGGCACTTCTGTTCTGCAGGTCCTTCAGGCCTCACTGCGTGAGGAGGCAGAGGGAGAAGATGGCTTTCTGCCATAGGGCTCATTTTCTGCCACCAGAACTTCATTCTCTTGATCTTTAGGGCTTTTTGCCCTCCTGATACCCATGTTAAAACAAGTAGTAACAGAATAGGTGATTATTAGCTTAGCTAATTAAGAAAGACAAGGAAAGCACTAATATTTAAAGTAGAAATAAGTGGGAAGTAACTAGAGATAAAGAATAAATCAAAAGGATGGAAGTCTTCTTTGCTGAACTCTATACAGATAAATTTGAAAGTGGATGATTTTGAGGGAAAAAAAATTAGCAAACTGAAGAAACTCTGTACAGATGAAATATTGCAGAAGAAATAGAGGACACTGTCAAAGAGTTCATCTGCCAAAAGCCACCAGACTAAGAAGGCTTCACAGGGAAATCCTAACAGACTTTTAAGGAACAGCTCATTCTAATAGTATTGAAAATAGTCTAGTGCATAGAGGGAATAAAAAGGAAAGCCTATAAAATCTTTGTCTTTGAAATGAACACAATATTTACATCAAAACTTGGCAGAGATAGAACATAATAAATCCCTGATCAATCTCATTTCTGAATGCCAATGCAAAATCCTAAATAAATAGTAACAAACAGAACCTTACAGTGTGTTAAAATGTTAATGCACTATGACCAAGTACAGTTTAATTTAGGGAAGCAAGGTGGTTCAAATTTTGGGAAAACTTAATTTACTTCTACATGTCAGTACATCCAAAAAAATTTATATGGTGATTTCTATAGATGGCTTTCAAGGCATTTATATTAAATGCAACGTCATTCTTATTTAAAACTCATTAAATGGGAATAAATGGATGCTTGATAAACTATCTTAAATTAAATTTAAAAATTACACAAATGTCTACTCTTGTGACTATAATTTAACATTGTTCTGAAGGTCCTTGCTCAGTCAAGAGAAAGAATAACTTGGAAAGGAGATGAAAAATGTATTATTATTTAAAGATGATATGATCTATAAGAGCATCAACTGGGAAAACTGCCATAGACAATAAAAGAAGAAAAGAAGGTGACTATATATAACCAACATGATGAGATCAAGAAGTAGCAACTGCCTTGAGAAGAGTTAAAGGAAGAAGTCACTTTCACAAATGCAATACCTGAATGTAACAAGAAATGTAGACGATCTTTATCAAAAAAAGCATTTAAACCCTATGGAGAAACCTAAAAGGAAAGTCAAAGAAGTTACAGGAAATACATACAATTTATTAGCTAGGATGACTCAACATCATAAAGATAACAGATTTCTCTCAACTTGCAAATATAACATGAGCCATACAAATAACTACAGGAGTTTTCTGAATCAGACAATTGGACTCTGAATTTAAGTGGAAAAATAAATAGGAATAGCCGAAATATCTTTGAAAAAGTTTAATTAGGGAAGACTAGCCCCACCAGAAATTAAAACTTACAATAATTAAAACAGTAAGGTACTGAATAGACAGAACATTAGGATACAATAGAAAACTCAGAAATTAGCTCAAATATTTATGGAAATGTTAAAGGTAATATTTTGCATCCATGATGAATCATTACCTAATTCAATAAATGGCAATCAGGACTATTTGCTACTCTAGAAACAAAATTGGGGCCCTGCCTCACTTAAAATTCTGAACAACCCAGATTTTTTTTTAATGTTTAACTTTTTGTTGTTTAAAATTTTAGAAGCGTCCATCGAAGAATTATTTTCATGATTCTGAGGTAAAAAAGTCTTTTCTATAAGTGACATAAAACTTAGACCACACAAAAATTACATTTTTTGGCAAAGGAAAGTACATAATAAAGAATCAAAACACAATATTCTGTGGAAAATATTTGTTGTTCATATAAGAAATTCTTTTATAGGTAAATCATCTTAAAATCAGTAATAAAGACCAATAACCAAATAGAACAGTAAATGAAGGATATGTGCAAATATTTCACAAAAAAGGAAATCAAATGTTTCTATATGAAAAAGTTCCAATCTTATATCAAAATAATTGCAAATTAAAACTGTAGTAAGATACTATTTTTCATCTCTCAGTTGTCAGGTATCAAGAATTTGATAAAATTATTGGTGAGTGTGTGGGGTTATAGACACTCATACACAAGTTATAATTTAAACCTCAAAGGAGGACACTTTGTAACTATTTGTCAAAAGTCATTAGTGAACATTTCATTGGTTGCTGCAATTCCACTTCTAGGAATGTATCTTATGTAAAATGTGAAACATCAGGTGGAATGACAACTATAACAATGGGCATCTTTGAGCAGCTACTATGTGTTCTAAGTGTTTGCTACACTAACAACTTTAGTCCTGACAGTAACCTCATGGGGAAGGTCCTGTCACTTTCTGTTTTGCAGATAGGAACCTGAAGCACAGAGTGGTTGAAGTACCCAAGGTCCCAGAGCTGGTGCATGGCAGAGGAGTGAAACCTGGCTGGTTTGGCCCAGGGCCCTCAGTCTTAACACTGCAGCATCTTGCCTCCTGCTGCAGCAGTGTCAATTACTGAAAAGGCTGGGAGACAGCCCAGCCCGGTTGTTCCTCAGTAAAGACTGGTTAGGTAAATTATGGTACATCCATATAGCCCATAATGAAAGCGAGGCCCACTCTGTATGCTGTATTTCATTAGTTCTGAGACACGTGTTTGCACATTCTAACACCTCTGAGATCAGGGTGCATCTTATAACTGGTGGCAGCTGACAATTATATTTGGTAACAATTTTTTCTTAGTGGTACATAAAGTATCAGTTCACCTTAGATTCCATTAAATGGAGTGTATGAAATGATTTCAGTTCTGTAATTTTGCCAATTTTCTTCCATAAAAATAAATTACCTTTGGATCCAGAAAAGTTACTTAGAATGTATAAAGTACTTGATGTGGTGTCTGATTTCTGAGGCTGACTTTGTTCTTCTTGGTCACAGGGACTTCTCCACGGCATTCTTTAACAGCATCCCGCTCTCAGGCTCCCTGGCGGGCACCATGCTCTCCTCTCACAGCAGCCCACAGCTTCTGCCACTGGACTCCAGTACCCCCAACTCCTTCGGCACCTCGAAACCTTCCACGGAACCCATGGCAGCAGCCGGCACCAGGCCTGCAGGCAACTCTGTCAATAAGGACAGGTAAGTGGGCACCAAGGCCTGCTTTTCTCTCTGAGGAAAGTTCAGGTCAGACATGTTCCAGGGACACTTCATGGCCCCTTCAATAAAAAAAGAAAGAGAAGAGATACTGTATTTCAGATGAGAGCCTGCTCAGAAGGGAGGCCTTATTCACATTTGTCTCTGACTCAGAGGACTGTGAGGACTTCAAGTCCTGGAGGAAGATGCAGTCCCAGGATTCGGCTACTATGGCTGGGAACCAGCCAGGACACATCACCTTCTGCGGGATCGGCCCCACCTTCCGGCAGGTCTACCCCGGAGGTGACATAGGGCTCCACTGCAGTATTGGTAGCGTCGCCACACCAGTCATCTCAGGCAGGCTGCTCATGTGCTGGGCCACAGAGTCCCCTTACACTCTCAGAATTGTGTTTGCTCAGGGAGCCCGTGTCTTCCCCAGCCATTACCTGGAAACCAAATGAGAAGTCAGTAAGGACCAGGGGAGCTTGGCCAAGAGCCAGGAGCCACTCACTCAGCAAACGTTTGCCCAGCACCTGCTCTGAGTTACACACTGTTCTAGGGCCCAGACATCTACAGGGGTTGATAGGTGGGTCCTTGTACCCCAGAGAGTGTGTAGGCTGGTAGAGAAAGAGGCAAACACAGAAACAGGGATGGCTCCTGGGGTCTCCTGGGTAGAAATAGCTGGCCATCCAAAGTGGGGGGTGCACGGGTTTGTGGGCAGGTCTCAGGAACACTTATTAGAGAGCACCCTACTTAGGGCCCATATAGGCCACCCAGAGGAAGGAGTTGGGGACAGCAGCAAGAGCACAACCCCAAGTCCCTGAGGAATGGCAGTGAAGGGTAAGAAAACTGGGCTTCTGTACTGAATGAGGTATCCCAGGCTTCTCCTTAGAGTGGAGACTCAGGGGACTTAGGAGGATCACTCCAGGAGGCACTGGTGCCCAAATGCAGCTGCCACTCTAGCACACAAAACTGTTACTCTTAGAGTGACTCTCCATTGGTGGGGACAGGGTCTTGTGTTATTGCAACCTCCTACTTACTGGGCTCTGATGTCATGGCCATGGCGGCTTGTGAAGTGTCATGTGTCTGAGGGAAGCATGAGAGCAGATGGGAAGAGGGGAGCTGGAGCAACTAGACCAGTTAGAAAGCAAAGCGTCTGGGGAGCAATGGTGTCCGAAGGACAGAAAGCTCCGGGCCTGCGTAATGTGTCAGCGGTTGCTCTTGCAGTTCCCTGGAGAGGAGAAGGCTGTCCGGGACACCTAACAGGCGCCTTGTGTGGGTTCCAGGCAGGTGGGTTTGGTCATTAGGAAACCCAGGGGTTTTCGGGACCCTTCGTGTAGGATGCACTTGTACACAGGGAAACTGGCAGGCTCATGCTTGGGCTCCCCTTTCTCAGGATTGGAAGGCAAAGGCTATGGGGTGAACACTCAGGAGAATTTAAAGAATGTGTGATTGTCACATTGAGGTGGGATGGGCTACCCAGGCTGAAGGTTGAAGGCCAGGAATAGACAGTGGCTTCAGGACCCCAGGTGGGGCTTTTCTCATCAGACCCACTGTGGAAGTGGGAAAAGGTGGTGGTTGGAGTGATTTGAGGTGCTGTATTCAAGTTGTGGAGATGGGGCCAGATGGTGAGAAAAGAGTTGTAAGAACCACTTTCTAGGCCTCATGCTACCCCCAGAAGCTCTCAGGACAATGAGGACAATACAGTGGGGCACATGTGAGTGCATTTTCTCATGTCCTCTGATAGCCAAACTTCCAGAATTTTAATACATGAAAATATTTTAAAATAGTTAGGAATAGTAGAGTATACCTTAAAATTTTTATGCTTATAGAAGTTTGATATTTGTGCCCCTTTCACTTGGCTCCAAGTAATGCAAATCCCAGACTCCCCGGTCCTTGATGAATTGTGCTTGACATGCTCTCCTATCTTCTTCCCCTACCCCAGCGTGAACGCTACCTCTTGCCCTGCTGCATCATCCCCCTCCGTATTGACAACCCCATCCAAGATCGAACCCATGAAAGCGTTGGACTCCCGATTCACGGAGCGGTCCAAAGCCACGCCTGGTGCTCCTGCCTTGACCAGTGTGACTCCAACAGCTGTGGAAAGGTAGGAGGTGGCTGTGTTGGGCTCAGAGAGACCAGAGAGAGTGCAGTCCCAGGCCAGCAGTACAGGTCCTCGCTCTTACTGAGCAGCTTGCCCTCCCTGGATGGGGGAGCGGACTCCAGTCTCTCTGTACTTGGGAGCCCCTGTTTCAAGGAGAAAGGAGTGGCTGCTTCAAGTGGGAATGTTGCTGGAAGGAACCATGGGGGTGGGCAGAGCAGGCACGAGGACAAGGGGGGCAACAGCATGACAACTGATCAGTGTGGGTGAGGTGTTGAAAATAACATTGTTGGAATGGAGCGCAGAGTTAGCCCAGAAGAGGAGGCGGAGATGGTGTGAGGGGTGGCAGGCTCTGATACTGTTGCCTTGTGGTTGAGCTCTTGCTGCCCACCCTCTGCACCTCCCTTAGCACACAGCAGCCGCGTCATGTGGGACTGTACCCACAGACCTGCCCTCACATGGACTGGGGATCAGTTTAAAACCTGTGCCCTCTAGAAATCACCAAGCCAAGAAATGAACAGAGGAGATTCTGGTCTAATTAACACCCATAGTCATTTGGCAAAGGAAATGCAAATCAGCCCTGCCAAGGACATCTCCCTGACTCCAAGGGTACTGCTTTCCCATCAATAAAGCACTGCTTAAGATGAATTCAATCCAAAGTTACAAAACACATTTAAAACCAGTGAGTGTGTTATGCACAATTGTCAGGAGACTTAATGAACAAGTGGTACAGACCTCTATAAACCTCTGATATAAAATTGTCAGACGAAGACTGTGAAATAAATACGTTTTAAATAATCAATGACATGAAATATAAAACAAAATATGAGGAAAGATTAACATACTTTCCCATATATAAAAATTAACTCAAAATGGGTCAAAGAACTAAATGAAAGAGCTTAAAATTTAAAACTCTTAGAAGAAAACATAGATGTAAATCTATGTGGCCTTAAATTACACAAGTGTCTTCAGTGATAGTATCTTTGACCCAGGGGTTCTGTCATGTCCAGAGATATTTATTGCAGCATTATAATAGAGAACATCTACACAACTTCCTTAAAAGACAAGTGTTGAAGAAATAAGCTATTGATTATGTAACTTCTCGTTAATATTTATGAAGACTGAAGAACTAGGGAAAAATAGTTCAGATTGGAGTGTTACTTGAAAAAAGCAGGACATAGTTATGTTAAAATAAAATTACAAAATAAATGTAATCAGAAATGAAAGAGTTAAAATTATTACCAATTTTACAAAAATAAGAAAGATGAAGATATTTAATTTTATACCAATAAGTTAGATAACTTAGGTGAAATTGATAAATTTCTAGAAAGACATAAACTACCAAAACTGACTCAAGAAGAAATGACAATATGAATAGACCTATAACAAGTAAAGGCTTTGAATTAGTAATCAAAACAACTACCCACAAAGGAAAGCACAGATGGCTTTATTCTTTATTCTACCAATCACTTAAAGAATTAATACCAATTCTTCACAAACTCTTCCAAAAAATAGAATAGGTGAAAACATTTTCCAATTCATTCTATGTGGCCAGTATCATCTGTAAGCCAAAAGCACACAAAGATACCACGAGAAAAGAAGACTACAAACTAATATCTCATAAATATGGACACCAAAACACTCAAAAATATAGCAACATATAAAAAGAAGCATATAGCTCTGGCTGGTGTGGCTCGCCAGTTCAATTCTCAGTCAGGGCATATGCCTGAGTTGCAAGCCAGGTCCCAGGTTAGGGGCGTGCGAGAGGCAACCACACATTGATCTTCCTCTCCCTATCTTTCTCCCTCCCTTACCTTCTCCCTAAAAATAAATAAATAAAATCTGTAAAAAAAAAAAAAGAAGCAGCATACATGATGACCAAGTATGATTGATCACAGAAATGCAAAGTTGGTTCAACATTTAAAAATCAACTAGAAGAAAAAAAATACTACATAATCAGAATCCAATACCTATTCATGATTTTTAAAAAGAAAACTCCCCCCAAAAAGGAATAGAAGCATACTTCCCTAACCTGATAAAAGGCATCTAATCTGATAAAAGGCATCTTTGAAAAACCCCTAACTAACACACTTAATGGTTAAAGACTGGATACTTTCCCCCTAAGATAAGAAACAAGACAAGGATGTCAGCTCTCACCACTTCTATTCAACATCATACTAGAATTTCTAGGCTAAATGACTTAAGTAAGGTTGCAAGATATAAGGTCAGTACACAGAAATCAATTGTATTTCTATATACTTGCAAAGAATAGTCCAAAAATGAAGGTAAGGCAAAAATTCTATTTTCAACAGCATAAAAGAGAATAAAATACTTAGAAATAAATTTAACAAAAGAGCCCTGACTGGTGTGGCTCAGTGGGTTGGGCATTGTCCTGCAAATTGAGAGGTTGCCAGTTCAATTCCCAGTCAGGGCACATGCCTAGGCTGCGGTCTAGGTTGGGGGCCTGCCAGTGACAACTGATTGATGTCTCTCTTGCACATCAGTGTTTCTCTCCATCTCTTTCTCCCTCCCTTCCTCTCCCTCTAAAATAAATAAATAAAATCTTTTTTTAAATATATACTTTAACAAAATAGTTAAAGTATAAGTTTAAAACTTATACTCTGGACACTATAACACATTGTTGAAAGAAAGTAAAGAAGGCCTAAATAAATGCATAGTTCATGTCCGTGGACTGAAAGACTTCATATTGTAAGATGGTGACTCCCCAAACTGACCTACAGATTTAAACAATGCTTTTCAGAATTCCAGCTGGCTGCTGCTGCTTCTTTTTTAATTGAAAAGCTAATCCCAAAATTTATACAGAAATTCAAAGGCCCAAAATAGCCCAACAGTCTTGGAAAAAAAGAGCAAAGTTGAGGGACTCTCACTTCCTGATTTCAAACCTAACTACAAAGTAATAATAAATAATCATGACATTGTGCTTTTGGCACAAGGATAGACATAAGATCAAAAGAACGGAAGTAAGAATCTAGAAATAAAGCAACATGTCTTTGTTAGCTCTAGGTTTTTTGTGGATAGTTATCAAATTGAGGAAGTTCTACTCTATTTCTAGTTTGCTACAAGTTTTTATCATGTCTAGATACTTGGTTTTGTCATGTCATATGTTTTTTCTACATCTCTATCAATTATAAAACTTTTCTTCTTTAGCCTGTTTGATGTGATGAATTACATTAATCAGTTTTGAATGTTGAACCAGTATGCATACCTAGAGTAAATTCCATTTTGTCATTGTGTATAATTATTTTTTGTACATTATTGGGTTCAGTTCACTAATATTTTATTGATTTTATATTTCTGTTCATGAGAGAGATTGGTGTGGGGTTCTCCTTTCCTGTCTGTGTCTGTACAGGTTGAAAGAGCAGAATCTGGTGAAAGAGGTGAGGCCCCGGGACCTGCTGGAGAGCAGCAGTGACAGTGATGAGAAGGTCCCCGTGGCCAAGCCCACTTCCCTCTCCAAGCGAAAACTGGATCTCGAGGTGGAGACAGTGGAGAAGAAGAAGAAAGGGCGACCTCGGAAGGACTCGCGGCTCATGGCCATGTCCCTGTCTGTCCAGGTAAGGCCAGCAGGCCTAGGCTACCTTCCCCAGCCCACCTGTTGAGCTCAGTGCTGGAGCCTGCATGTGCCCAAGTGGGAGAAGGGAGGCTCTGCACACCACTGTGTGTCTCATCAGTGTGGGAGCAGCTGCTTTAGACATGCACTCCCCTGGAGGTAGCGTGGACGCCCTGCTCCCCCTCAGACCTGCCCTCAACCCACCCATAGTCCTTGAGCAGCTCCCTGGTGTCAACCACCTCATCTGCCAAGTGACATCACTGGAGTATTCATCTGCACTGTTGTCCTCCCAGAGTGGGTGGAAGTTCCTGGGGGACTGGCCTGGCTTCACCTCCAGGTGACTCACCTTTACCTGACACTGTCCTACAGTGCTGGGGAGGGGCTTAAGGACATTTCTGCTGTTGCAGTCCCCAGCTGCTCTGACTGCAGAAAAGGACACTGTGTGTTTGTCTGTACCAGCGCCTGCACTGAAGCTGCCCATGCCGGGCCCGCAGAGAGCATTCACGCTCCAGGTGAGCAGGTCTCCTGCCTCTTCTTCACAGTTGTTTTCTCTCTTGCTCTGTCTCCACGTCTCCCTGAAGCCCCAGTGCAAACCCTGAATTGTCATAGTCAGGGCTGCTTCCCAGTGGCCCTCCATCACCTCCTGAGGGAAGTTGTAGTTGACAGGGCAACTGCCAGTCTTATTAGCAAGATCACTGCCTCTTCTGCAGGGCTCCCCTCCCTCCATTCACCCCCACGTGCATGCTTCTTTCTCCTCTGGCTTTGCCCTCACAGTCCCTGCTGCCATCTTCCGGACACCTGGCTCCGTCCAGGTTTATCTCCTAGAAGCCTCCTTAGCGCCATACTTGGTTCCAGGCAGCCGAGGAGCAGGGAGCACAACCCCTCTCCCAAACTCCTCCAGTTTCCCTGGTGGGTTTCACCACTGAGTGCTATTTGGGACTGTTCTTGGTTTCTCTATGGCCCTCTGCCCCAGGTCACCCACCTGTGTGGCTACACAAATACAAACTGTTCAGCCATTGTGCCTGGTTTTCCATACGATTATCAGTCATTTCCCCAGAGGCAAAAGATGAGGCTGGGCCCATGAGGATCCAGGCACTGAACTAGGAGCTTCTACACATGCTCTTATGAGCACACTCCTATGAGGTTGGTTTCAGGTGAGCAGACAGAACCTTACTACCCAAGGAACTAGAGAGGGCTTTAGATTTTCTAGACTTCTCCTTCAGATACCAGCACAGACTCTGTTATTGCCAAGCGCTGTGATCTGCGAAGACCTTCAGCTAGGAGGCAGGAGACCCATGTCTCACTCCCAGTTCTGACCCCAGCTGGCTGTGGTCCTCACTGGCAGTGTGTTCGTGGACAAGTCACATGCCTTCTCTGCAGGCTCCCTTGTGAGAGGAGGTGGTGGGGTTAGGAGGCTCTGGAGTCTTTAGTTTAGACACCAGTTCTCTGCTCTGCTACACGGGTGACAAGGCACAAACCAACGCCCGACGTTCTCCCTGCCCCAACAGGCCATACATTCAGCCCTCCAGTCTCCCACCCTGTTCCCGCCCACGTCCCCACCCTTCTGTTGGCCAGCCAGCTCTGTCTGTCTCCTGTCTTACCCCTGCCTCAGGGCCCAGGGCTGTGGGCCTCTCACATCTCCCCTGTCCCATGATCCTAGTCTGGTGGGCTCGCTGTTACCTGAAAAGAACTTTGTGTTTGCTTTCCTCCATTCAGGTGAGCTCTGACCCTTCCATGTACATTGAGGTGGAGAACGAAGTGACAGCTGTCGGGGGCATGAAGCTGAGCCGCTTGAAGTGTAACCGGGAAGGGAAGGAGTGGGAGACGGTGCTCACCAGCCGGATCCTCACTGCCGCCGGTAGCTGGTAAGAGTGAGGGTCTTCTCTTCAGGAGCTTCTCCTAGGAGCTTCTACGCATGCTCTTCTGAGCACACTCCTGTGAGGTTGGTTTCAGAGGAGCAGAGAGACCTTACTGCCAAAGGAACTAGAGAGGACTAGATTTTCTAGACTTCTCCTTCAGATACCGGCACAGACTCAAAGCACTGCGGCCTTTGAAGGCCTTCAGCTAGGAGGCAGAGCAAGCCCCATGTGTTGTGCTGTGTAGCCCTGTCCCCGGGTGCCAGCTCCTGTGGAGGCCTGCACCAGGTCTTTCCTGGGGCTGAGTGTGTGCGGCTGTCATCTCAGTCCTTGCAACACCCAGTGAAGGTGGTGTCATTATGCCCGTGGTACAGTTGGGAAAACTGAGTCCTAGAGGCTCACCTACACCAGGATTTTCTCACAGGTGTTCTGATTCCCTTGTCTGCCCAAATTTCTGAAGTCGTAGGTCCCAACCTGAGCTCTGCCTTGCTTTGACTTGGGCTGGCTCTTTCTCTGGATCACAGGTTTTTAATACAAGGAGGTCAGCATAGATTTCTGACTGTTCCCTGAGTCCTCATCCCAGCCCTTTTGAGATTGTGCACTTTGAGGGGAGACCGTAGTTCAGTGTTAGTCACCCAATGTCTTCCCGTGGACGTCTGGGACTCTGTCCTTTGGAACTGTCCCTGTGTGCACCTCCTCCACCCAAGCCGCAAAGGCTTTCTGAGCACTCACTTGGCATCTTCTATGGAGGTGTGCTCTGTCGTGCCCACACTTTCTTGGCAGAGTCCTTCTCAGGGCTAGTCAGGCTAGTTGTAGCCAGGAGACTGTCAAGTGGGTGCTATGTGGCCTCATATGACAAGTAAGATGTGCTTCCTTGGGTCATCATCAGTGCAGTGGTCCCCTGAAGCACCCACCCCCCTGGGTCAGCATTAGGGTGAGCTCAGAAAAGCTTGAACAGCCGGATTGGGGAGGAGAATATAGTCTCTAATGAGAGGTCTTGGGTTCCATCAGCCCCGCTGCCCTCCCCTGCCCCAGTCCTACTGGCCAGCGCTGTCCCCACCTCTCCCCCTGCTGCACCTACTCAGGCTCAGCCCATATAGAGGGAAGGCTCTGCATCTTGGGGCTCCTACTTGTGCCTCAGCACCTGATCATCATAACACCTGTCCCTCTCTGCCTTCTCAGTGATGTGGTATGTGTCGCCTGTGATAAAAGGATGCTATCGGTGTTCTCTGCCTGTGGTCGTCGCCTCCTCCCTCCCATCCTCCTGTCATCCCCAATCTCCACATTGCATTGCACAGGCTCCTACGTCATGGCGCTCACAGCTGCAGCCACGTTATCTGTCTGGTGAGTGACAGGCCTGGGATGAGGCGGGCTCTAGGCAGAATGAGATAAGGTTGTTCAGGTTCCTCCTCACTGCAGGAACAGGGAAGGCAGCCGAGGAGGCCACCTGGCTGGCAGACATGCCCTTGGGCCCTGCTAACATGGGGGTCTTAACAGCCAAAGAGAGCCCAAGCAGTCAGCCACTGGACACTGCTTGTGATAGCCATCGTGTGTGTGTGTGTGTGTGTGTGTGTGTGTGTGTGTGTGTGTGAGTTGGGGGCAGGTGTGCAAGTGGAAGTGGAGCAGCTGCCTCCTCCTCCTGCCACCCTTATAGGAGCAAACTACATGACAAACCACAATGCCTACTTGCATATGCCAGGGTCCTTATGTGGGGTTCATCAGGAATGAGATCTCAGCTGCCACAGCGTGGCTGCACTTCTCCCAAAGTTGGTACAGCGTTGGCTGCGAGCCCCAGAGTGCTGTTGCCTGAACTCTCTGCTATAGACTTAGTGGAGGAAGTAAAGTGGCTTATAGGGAGCAGAAGCCACTTATGACCCAGAGCTCCTCTCAGGGGAGGTCAGGGCAGAGTGTGTCCTAAAAACCGTGGAGTAGGGTCTGAGAAGGGAGGCCCACTCAGATGCATTTACCCAGAGTGGAGAGCAATCTGTTCCTTATCTCCTTCCTAGGGATGTTCACAGACAGGTGGTTGTGGTAAAAGAAGAATCTCTACACTCCATCCTGGCAGGTAAGTAGCAGTGTGTGCCCCTGTTCCCGTGGGGAGGGAGAGGAGCAGGGCAGGGAGTCCCATGCCCCACTCAACCTACACAGAGAGCCAGAGCCAGTCTCTGGGCCAAGCCCAAGGTATTCAGTGTGACAGGGTGTCATAATTATGTTGCAGAGATATATACCCTCTCTGGGGCACATTTTATTGGCTCCCTGGGAGGTGACAAAGAACCTGGTGTGTGGCAGTGAGAACAGCACTCACAGGGAAGAGACCCCCTAGTTGCTGAGTCAGCATTAAGGCGCCTGTTGTTGGAACTGGGGGCCAAGGTTCAGATTTCTCCTCTGGTGCATGCACAAGCCCTTGCTGATCAAAACACACCTAGAGTCTATTCTTGTGGTGTCTCCCCAGGAAGTGATATGACAGTGTCACAGATCTTGCTTACACAACATGGAATCCCGGTGATGAACCTGTCTGATGGGAAGGCATACTGCTTTAATCCGTCACTTTCTACATGGTAAGCAAGCCACCATTCCATGGCCCAGCCCCAGAGGAGAGTGCCCATCTCCGCTGGAGCTCAGAGCAGCAAACAAAGGCTTCTGGTTCTGACGGTCAGGCCTGCCTGGCTTGACTTCTGAAAGTTGGGCCCTGGAGTGGAAGCCACAGTGACAGCTTTGATGTGCTGTCTGCTGGAGGAGACAGAGCTCAAACCCGGCTGTGCAGGCCCTACTGTCCCTGTGGGAGGCCGGTGGCCCACAGCCGCCCTGCTCTCAGAGCCCATGCACAGGGTGCTTTCCTTTGTCCGCATTGTTCTCTGAGGTCACTTTGTTTAAAATAGATGATTGAAAATTTTTATGGTTGTAAATATATATATTTCCAGCCTTGCTACTTAGCCATCATCAGCATAGGTGAGTCAGCTTTACAATAGCTTCACCAGCACATGTCAATTTTTTAAGTCAAGTAGCATTTCCAACTTTGTGAATTGGTAAGACTGCACCATCACCACGTGGGACGGTCTGTACCTTTCCTCTGCCCATTTTGGAATTTGGAGCCCTTTTCTTTCTTTCTTTCTTTAATAAAAAATTTTTAAATATTTTATTTAATTATTTTAGAGAGAGGAGAAGGGAGGGAGAAAGAGAGAGAGAGACATCAGTGTATTGTTGCCTCTCGCACACCCCCAACTGGGGACCTGGACCACAACACAGGCATGTGCCCTGACTGGGAATCGATCCAGCAACCCTTTGGTTTGCAGGCCAGCACTCAATCCACTGAGCCACACCAGCCAGAACTTTTTTTTTTTTTAATCCTCACCCAAGGATAGGTTTATTGATCTGAGAGAGAGAAGGTGGGGAGATGGGGAGAGTGGAGAGACAGACAGACACACATCGATTGGTTACCTCCCATACACACCCTGACCAGGAATCAAAAACCCTTTTGGTGTATGGGAAGATGCTCCAACCAACTGAGGCACCTAGGCAGGGCTGGAGCCCTTTTCTGTATTTGTAAAATCCCTTTATACATCAGAGATCTTAACCCAGACACATAAACTGTGTACCTTGTGTACCAACCACTCTTGAGAAATTATTTTGCCTCACCTTTGGTCCTTCAGACCCAAGTCTTCCAGAACTTTTCTGTTCAGAGTTGCCGGACACAAGTTTATCCCACACTGAGATCTTTCCTGAGTTAGAAAACACAAAACCACCCCAAAACTCCCCACTGCTTGCTCTTCTATGTTGCAAAATGTTGTGTATTACATGTGTTCACTGTAATAATGGAAACAAGCCGGGTATTTAAGAAGGGAAATGTTGACCCTTTGTATTTTGCACATTTACAAAGGCACCTGGTTGTTTTAAAAGGGTGCGAAGAATGTTTTCACAAAGATGTGAAGGGTCTGGAGAAGGTGAAGAGCTCGCTTCCTCATGTTGCAGAAGCACAGGAAGGCTGGAGCTCTGGCATTCCTCGAAGCTTCCAAGGGCCAGGCCATGGGGCATTCCAGACACACTTCCCACATAGGACTCCTGGTCCCAGGAACCAAGACCACAGCGCTAAAGTGTTTGCCACAAAACCCTTGTCAGTGACCTTGTTATGAAACCTGTCTGGGAGGGGCCTATGGTGAGAATGTAGTGACACTCAGACTTCACTGGTGATCTGGTAACAAACAGGTCATGTGGCGCTGGCGCTTGCTCCTTGGCGGCCTCACTGCCAGTCTGCTCTGCTGGACCTCCTGGTCTTTCTGAGCTCAGCTTCTGCCTTTGCCTCCCCAGGAATCTCGTTTCTGACAAGCAGGACTCCCTGGCCCAGTGTGCGGACTTCAGGAGCAGCCTGCCTCCCCAGGACGCCATGCTGTGCTCGGGACCCTTAGCCATAGTCCAGGGCCGTGCTGCCACGTAGGTGACCTGAGTACTGGGAAGGGTGGTTGGGTCATGCAAGTACAGTCCCACCCCAACCAGCTCTCTGATTGCTGTTCCCGGTGCCCAGCTGCTGCTCAGCGCAGGCTATAGGTGCCAAGAGTTTGGGGCCCACGCCGTATAATATCTCAGGGTGCTGGGACGTAGGCCCTGTTACTTCAACGACCAGTTGGCAATCCGAGGTGCTGTGGGTCATGAACACCGATGTATTTTGGTTGGGGGTCTGGGCCTCTGGCCTATCCCCTTAAGGGTCTAAATAGCAGGTACAGAGTGGGGTACACTTGGGGTATGAGAGCATCCAGGAGGCCCACAACTAGGATGTGGGGAAGGTGGGCCAGTGTGGAGTCTGACACCTACCACCCCTGCTGGCTTCTTGCTGGTGCCTGGGGCGCACGGCGGCAGCCTCCTGCCCCACAGAGTAGCAACTGGCTCATGATGTGTTTCTGCAGCTCAGGGAGGCAGGCGGCCCGGCTTTTCTCCGTGCCTCACATGGTGCAGCAGGAGACTACCCTGGCCTACCTAGAGAACCAGGTCGCAGCAGCACTCACCCTGCAATCCAGCCACGAGTATCGCCACTGGCTCCTCCTCTATGCACGATACCTCGTGAATGAAGGTGAGGTTCCCAGTGTCCCCTCCATTCTTCCGGGCCCAGCTCAATTACTGTCCAAACACAACCCTCCTGAAAGCCTGTGAATTGGGGCAGAGATGCAGTGGCCTAGGGCTCTCTTTCCTCCTGGTCTGCCATGATTATCCCAGAGGCCCTGGCCTCCAGCACCCCCGTCAGTATGGTGGGCCCTCAGCTTCCCCATCTCCTAGCCTGAGTGGTGATCTGGGCTGCTCAGCAGGCATCCAGCCCCATTACACACTCCCTGAGGATCAGAAGGATTGGCAGCAGGAGAGGGTGAGGGCAAAGGATATGTGGACAGACATGCAAATGTGATGCTTGGACTTCTGCTGCCCCCTCTCACCCTTGGAGCTTCAGTGGTCAGTGGGCCGGTCACCCCAGAGGAGGGTGTCTTCTTGCAGCACCCAGTGTGCTTGCATTCCTTTTTCTTCCCTGAGCTCCCTTGTGCCCTGAAAGGACCAGCCTGCTGTCCAGCACCTCCCCATATCCCTCCAGCCTGCCGTTCCCTGCCAGGGCTCTCAGCACCTGTGTCCCCTTCCCAGTATACCACCCCCACACACTGTTGTTCAGCAAAAGCAAGGTGCGTTGCAGGAGGTGGTTGTCCTATTCTTAGGGTGACCTCCAGAGCCTCTCAACGCTCTGCTAGGTAAGCATGGAGTCTGCTTATGAGCCTTCCTTCCCCTTGAGCTTCACCTCCAGGGCTGTGACCTGGGGACTGGCCCTCTCACAGCTCTCTGTGTCACCATGCAGGTTACCGAACAGCCTCCCCCACAGTCTCTCCTGAACTTGCTTTGCTTTTGACACCTTTTCCATTTTTGTTTATGATTTAGAGGGGGAAAAAAATGAAGTATAGAAAAGACAGAGAAAAAATGTGTCAAACCCCTACAAATGTCACTCCTAGAACTCATATGTCATGTTGCCTCTGATGCAACTATGTGTACCTGTACACCTTACAATATGTAATATATATACATTTCTGATGACAACAAACACTGCTGACCAACTCAAAGCCTCTCCCCTTTCCCCCAGCAAACTCCAGTAATGAGTTTGATGTTTACTCTTCCCACTCAGTGTGTGGGCACCGGGCATTTCTAAATCCTCCATCTTCCCAAGTCCTCACCTCTTTTTCTAGGATGCTCCAGTAACATATGGGCTTCACACCTCATTCTGCTGGGGAAGTCCCTCCGGCTCCTCTGGTTTGCTTCATCCTGGGTGTTGATCAGGACTCACCCTGATGCCCTGCATAAAGTCGCTGCCTCCTCTGGGGCCTGCACCCATTTGTGAGATGGCTTGTGCTGCTTGCTTCTCTTCATCTCTCACATGTCTGCTCCAGTGTCCATACATAAGTCACCTCTCTCTACCCCTTGCTTCCTAACTGTAAAAGGAGGACTCGAGTTTTAAAGGGAGACCCCATTCCTGAAACTCCTCAGATTCCAGCTTCATCCTCTTATTTCCACCCTCATCTTTGGGTGACTTCACCCATTCCCTATGGCTTCAGCTGCCCCCAGTGCCGACCATGCCCCACCCCCAGACCTGCCTCTAGCATTTCTGGCATACCACTTGGCTTGAGTCGTTAGGCCCGTGCCTGCTTCTCCTGTCTCCTCTGCTCAGCCACCACCTCCTCGATCTCAACTCATACCCTCGCCATCCGTTACCTCCTGACCCCGCTGATCCCCTCTCACGCTGGCTGCCAAGATGTCTTCTCTCAAACAAATGTGACTAACCCTCTCCCCTCCTTCTACAATTCCCCACATTTTCCCATAACCTTGGGGAGTTCATCTTGGAGTTGGCCACATCTCATTTTTTCTCACTGGCCCAACGCACAGCGGGGCCGCTGCATGCCTTGTCAAGGGAGTAGGTGAGTAAGAACCTGTCATTATGAGTCTCAGTGCCCCAAACTGAGACATGCAAGAGGCATTTTGCCCATCATAGGCAACAAAATAAGCATTTGTTCATTCTGTTTTGATATACACAACAACATAGCATATTCTTGATTTTTTATTTCTTTTTGTAATGTGTTCCTATTTCTGTTTTGTTTTGTTTTGTTTTGTTTTTGTTCTTTTGTTTTTTTCTGTAATTAGGGTTTGAATACCGACTCCGAGAAATATGCAAGGACTTACTGGGTCCGGTTCACTACTCCACTGGAAGCCAGTGGGAGTCAACGGTAGTGGTAGGTGCTTCTTTCATTCTTGCCACAAGAATTCTCTTGAAAAGTGAAGGTGGAGACCTAAAAAGTAAGCCAAAGTGCTTTAAAATTCTTCTTTATTAGAGGTCTCTAGCACACTACCTTGGGTCCCAGCATCAGTGAACAGGTGAGATGCCTGCACTGCACAGTCTAGCCGGGCTGGGCCCTCAGCATCGGGCCTAAGGAGCACTCAGCCATGCGCCTGCCCAGGGCTGTGGGTTTGTTCGGTAGTGAGGATGAAAGACCCTTCCCTGCTCTCATGTAGCTGCTAGTCTGGTAGGAAAGCAGATAAAAGCAAGTGAGCAATTTAGTCAACAAGATGGGCTTAGACTGTGAATTATGCAAAGAGGGAAATAAGCAAGTCGATAAGAAGCGCGAGCCTGGGAAAGAGTGGCTGGGGAAGACCTCCAAAGAGGACTTTGAGGATGAAACTTGAGAGTAAGAATGAGCCAGCTCTACAGGGCCCTGAGGAGAGTTTCCTGGTGGAGGTGATAGTAGATGCAAAGAGGGCATGGTACATCAAGGCCACCGTATCTGGGACATAGTAGGGAGAAGAGAGCGTGGTGTGAGAGGAGGCAAGACAGGTGAGCAGGAAGTGGTAGATCATGGAAAGCTTGTGAGAAGCAGTTTTAGTCTAGGCAGTGGGAGCTACTGAAGGATTTTGCACAGATGTGATGTAAACTGACAGAAGACCAGTCAGCAGAGGTGATATGACCTGGCATAGAAAACTAGTCAGGGCTTGTTTTTTCAACTGTCCTGGCAATAGATGCAGGTGACCTGAATCAGTGTGATAGTTATCAGGAGGGGAAAGAAGACAAATGCAAGATGTATTTTGGGGGCAGAGCCAAAAAGACTCTGTGTGTGGGTGGCTGGATGTGAAGTAGGTGAGAAAAAGAGAATAATGAACATACGGTCACCTCCAGATTCTTTTGGCAAGTGCATTGATTGAATTGGAAAAGGAGCAGGTTGGTGAAGGATTGGAGAAGTTGTAGGCCCAAGTGGTACCTCCAGTGCTTCATTCAGCCACCTTCTGTGGCCTGGTGTAGTCTAGGCACAGGGCTGGCAGCTGTGACTATGGCTGACCGGAGCCCTGCCTTCATGGATCTTTATTGTTGTGGAGAGAGGCAGAGTCAAAACAAATGAACAAGTACATATAATATGTTGGGTGGGGATGGGTGCCGGGAAAAATAATAAAGGCATGGTGAGATAGGGCGTACTGGCAGCATGCTATTTTATATTGGGTGATCAAGGAAGACCTAATTGACTGAGCAAAGATCAGAAAAAGTGAGGGATGAAGACCCAAATATATTTGGGGAAAGAACATCCAGGTCAAGGAAACAGCAAGTACAAAGGCCCTGAGGTTGGGGGAGGGAGGTTCTTGCAGCATAAAAGGAATAGCTGAGGAGTGGTGATGGCGAGGGTGAAAGATTGAAGGTCCCATCTCACAAGGCTCTGAAGGCCGTGGTGTGTACTTAGCCTCCTCTGTTTTTTATTACATTTTTATTTTGTTGCAATAGATCTTAATTTGCTTGGCTAATAAAATCTTACATTCAAAATCAATTCCCCTTAGTGCTTTGAGTGCATGGTACCACAGGCTTTTAGCATCCACTGTTGTTGCTAAAATCTCTGCCCCAAATCTGATTTCCGTTCTTTGTAAGTTCTTTTGGGATCCTCTCTTGGTGTTTTGAAGTTTCACAAAGCTCTAAGCCTATGTCTTTCATTCATTCTGTGTAGTTGTCTAGGTTCTCCTTGATTATACAGTATTCCCTTCCATTTTTTCCATCATGAAAGATATCCTTCTTTTGGAATTTGTTGTATTATTTTTATAGTTTCAACTCTCCCTCAGATTTTCAAATTAGTGTTTTATCTCCTTGAGCATACATGGTTCTAGTATCAGGAGCCCTTATGGATCTGTTTCTATTTCCTATAAATTTTTCTGCTAGTTCTCATTTATATTGTCTTACTTCCTATGTCCCTGGTTAGTTTTGACTACCTGCTAGACTTAGTATTTGAAAAATTATTTGTAGAAATGGTTTGAAGCCTCAGTGATGTTACCATCTTCAACAGAGCACTTTTATTTGTTGCTACCAGCTTTTAGCCCCAACCCTACCAGGCCCCCCTCAACCCAGTTCAAGGATTGAGGTCTCTGGGCTGCTTGGGGACTCAAAGCTGGGTACTAATTGGTGTAGGGACTAGTTTACTACCAGAGTTTATACTTATTCTAGAGTGCATTTCTTTGGGGTTCCAAAACAGAAGAAGGGTGATTTCCCAGTGACCCCACTTTTCCCCCCTACGCCCCTGCTTTGGTCCCCCTAGGCCCTCAAGTCTGGTAGAAGCTGTGCTCAGCCTTTTCAATAAATGTTCCCAAAGCAAAGGTGTCTCTCTCTGGATTTTCACCTGCTTCACACACCAGCTCAGCCCTTCATCACTAGCGTATGAGTTCTCTGAGGTCTATTTCTCTTTGTCCAGCTTTGTCCCCTTTCTTAATGGGAAGGGTTTTTCTGAATAACCTGTGAGAACAGAGCTGTTTCCCCAGCACACCTCACCTCCAGGCAGCCTGGTAGGCCATCTGCTTAGGTGGGAGACGGGAACCAAGGCTTCCCACAGCCAAGTTGTAGGGCTTCACTCCGTGACCCAGTTGCTACTCTGGGAGCTTTAACCCGAGACGTCAGCAAGAACTCTACCTAGCAGTTCCCTGTCTCAGCCTACAGGTAAGCATTCTAGACCAGTGTGGTACAGGTGGAAGGGGGCACAGACAGGCCACTGATTCATGGGCATACACTCTCCTTTCCCCCTACTTCCTTCCTGCTGGTTGTTTTTGCTATTTCTAAGTAGGAAACCTCGTTAGGGATTTGCCCAGGAGAGTCTGTGGCCTCCTTTCCGGGGGACACTGTCAGTGTGGTCCCACCTGCTTTTCACCTCCTATAAACTGCTTAAAATAGCTGGTCTGCTCATGATCCATGAGCAAATTCAGGACAAAATTCCCACAGTTGCTTTGTAGTCATTCTTTACATATTGGGGAAATAAATCTTTTTGATATGATCTGCCAGTACACCTCAGGGGACCCCCAAAGATCCAGGCTTCTTTCCCTCAAGGATTACAGCTCAGTGTGCACAGGACAGAAACAGGACGTAGAGGGTTGGGGCACTAAGCAGCCATCTTTCAGGTGCCTGAGCTCTGTGTTTATCACTGTCTCTTCAGCCATAGACTACTTTTGGAAGCCTCCCTCTGCCAACCAAGGTCTTCATTGTAGGACATGTGACATTAGTCAGAGAGGGGGTGATAAGCTATATCCCAAGCAGCTCCCTGAAACAGTTGGGAGCATCACCTATTACTGAGAGCTGAGGGAAGGAGCTGGTATTGGTAGCTGTTGGTATTGAAACCAGCCTTCAGGCCAGAGGCCAGATCCTCTTGTAGCTTGCTCCTATGTGCCGTCGGCAGGTTGAAATTTTTACTTTGTTTAGAGCAGTTTACTTGATACCCTTGCATTTTTTTAATGGAGTTTTTCAGTTTTTAATTTTAAGTTTTATTTTGAGTGGTAATATAGTCACACAGTTCAAAAATTAAAAAATACAGTAGTTTTGAAATAACTTTTTAAATATATTTTATTGATTATGCTATTACAGTTATCCCAATTTTCTCCCCTTGTCCCCCTCCACCCAGTACCCCCATTCCCTCCAGCATTCCGCCCCCTTAGTTCATGTTCATGGATCATGCATGTAAGTTCTTTAGCTACTCCATTTCCTATACTGTTCTTAACATTCCCTATTTTCTACCTACCAATTTGAGCTGCTTCTTCCCCACCCCCCTTTTTAAATTGTTCTGTTACAGTTGTCCCATCTTTCCAATTTGGATAGCTTTTATTTCTTTTTCTTGCCTAATTGCTCTGGCTAGCATTTCCAGTACTATGTTAAATAGAAGTAGTGAAAGCAGTCATCCTTGCCTGGTTCCTGACATTAGATCAAAAGCTTTCATTTCAGTCTTTTAACACTGAATATATATGCTAGCTATTGGCTTTTCATAGATGGCCTTTATTATACTGAGATAGTTCCTTTCCACTACTAGGTTGTTGAGTGTTTTTATAATAAAAGTGTTGAATTTTCTCAAGTGCTTTTCTGCATCAATTGAAGTGATCTTCTGGGTTGTTTTTCCTTCATTCTATTAATGTGTTATATTACATTAATTGATGTTAGTTTATTGAAGCATCCTTGCTTTCCAGGAATAAATCCCACTTGGTTATAGTTTATAATGCTTTCAATTTGCTGTTCAATTCTGTTTGCTAGTATTTCATTCAGGATTTTTACATCCATGTTCATATAGGATATTGATCTCTGGTTTTTTTTGTTTGTTTTTTCTTGTAGTGTCTTTGTCTAGTTTTGATATCAGGGTAATACTGGCCTCATAGAATGAATTTGGAAGTGTTTGCTCCTCTTCAATTTTTTGAGCCTATGTGGAGAATTGTTCATTCTTTTTAATATGTTTGGTAAAATTCACCAGTGAAGCCATCTGGTCAGTTGTGGCTTTTCTTTGTTGAGAGATTTTTGATTACTGATTCGATCTCTTTGTTATAGGTCTGTTTGGACTTTCTATTTCTTCATGATTCAGTCTTGGTAGGTTGTGTGTTTCTAGGAACTTGTTCATTTTTATCTGTATTGTTCATTTTGTTGATATATAGTTGTTCATAGTATTCTCTTATTTATAATCCTTTTTTTTTGTGTGTGTGGCATCAGTTGAAATGTCCCTATTTTATTTCTGATTATCATTTAGTCTTCTCTCTTTTTTTCTTAGTTCATCTAGCTAAAAGTTTGTCAACTTTGATGACCTTTTCAAAGAATTCACTTTTGGTTTTATTTTCTCTTTTTTCCTATTCTCCATTTATTTATTTTTGCTCTGATATGTGACTTTTTTGTTTCTTCTTGCTTTGGATTTAGTTTACTTTTATTTTCTAGTTTCTTAAGATGGAAAGTTGTGTTATTGATTTGAGATCTACTGTGTACAGATTCTTACAGCTATAATTTTCTCTTTAAGCAATACTTGTCCTGCATCCCCTAATTTTTGGTATATTGTGACTTTATGTTCATTTGCCTCAGGATATTCTCTAATTTCCCTTGTGATTTCTTCTTTCAGTCCTTGGTTGCCTAACATTGTGTTGTTTAATTTCCACATAATTGTGAATTTTTCAGTTTTCCTTCTGCTGTTGATTACTCATTTCACTCTGTTGGTTTTGGAAAAGATAATCTTATTATTTCAGTTTTTTTAAACTTATTGCCACTTGTTTTTTGGCCTAACATATGTTCCATGTGCACTTGAGAAAAATATGTATTTTGCTTTTGGGCAGAGTGCTCTATATATGTTTATTAGGTTCAACTGGTCTAGACTGTTTTTTAGATCCTCTGTTTCCATATAGATCTTTTGACTGGTGGTTCCTTCCGTTATGAAAAATGGGATATTGAAGTCTTCTACAATTATTGTAGAGCTGACCATTTCACCTTTCAATTCAAACAATGTTTGCTTCATATATTTAAAATGTCTGGCCCTGGTTGGTGTGGCTCCGTGGATTGAGTGCTGGCCTGTGAACCAAAGTGTTGCTGGATCAATTCCCAGTCAGGGCACGTGCCTGGGTTGCGGTCCAGGTTCCCAGTTGGGGGTGTGGAAGAGGCAACCACACGTTGATGTTTCTCTCCCTCTCTCCCTCTTCCCCTCTCTCTAAAAATAAATAAATAAAATGTGTGATATTTGGTGCATATATGTTTATAACTTTTACATCTTCTTGGTGAACTGACACTTTTTATCATTATGTAATGATATTCTTGGTCTCTTGTAACAGTTTTTGAAGTAAAATCTATTTTATCTGTTATTAGTATACCTTTCCCTTCTGTAGTTCGGTTACTATTTACATAGGCTATCTTTTTCTATCCTTTCACTTTCAAACCTATTTGTGCCCTTAGATCTAAATTGAGTTCCTTGTATATATAGTTGGGTTCTGTTTTGTTAAAATCTATTTTTTGATTAGGGAGTTTAATCCATTTACACTAAAAGTAATTACTGACAGGTAAAGACTTAATATTGCCATTTTGTTATTTGTTTTCTGTATGTTTTATAGCTTTTTTGTCCCTCATTTCCTCTCATTATCTTTCTTTATGTTTACTTGATTTTTTTTTAGTGATATGTTTGATTCCCTTCTCATTTCCCTTTGTGTATATTCTTTAGCTATTTTCTTTTTGATAACCATGGGAATAACAAAAGCATTCTAAAATTATAACAATTTAATTTCAGTTGCATACAAAAACAGTACATATTCTTTACAGCTCCACTCCATGCACTTTGCTTTTGAAGTCACAAACTATACCTTTTATATATTGTGTAACCATTAACATAGATTTCTAATTTCTTATGCTTTTTTTTTAAATCCTGTAAATTAATTAAAAGTGGAGTTATCACACAAAATTATGTATGAGTTTATTTCCGTCCAATGTTTACGTTTACCAAAAATCTTTATATTTTATTATCTAGTGTTCTTTCACTTCAACTTGAAGGACTCCCATTAGCATTTCTTGTAGGGCAGGTCAATGGTAATAGTGACAGTTTTTATTTATCTGGAAATGTCTTAATTTCTCCCTCATTTTTGAAGGAAATTTTTGCCAGATATTGTATTCTCAGATGTCAGTTTTTCTTTCAGCACTTTAAATATGTTATCCCACTGCCCTCTAGCCTTCAATGTTTCTGTTCAAAAATCCACTTATTATCTTATTGAGGATCCCTTTTACATAACTAGTCACTTTTCTGCTTTCAAGATTCTTTCTTTGTCTTTGACTTTCCAGAGTTTGACTTTCCCATGTATCACAAATGGGTTCCTTTGGGTCTTTCCTATGTGGAGTTTTCATTGAGCTTTGTAGATCCATGTCTTTCCTCAAACATGAGAGATTTTTAGTCATTATTTCTCCAAATAAACTCTCTTCCCCTTTCTCTATGTCTCTTACTCTTTGGACTTGCAGAATGCATATATTGGTCAACTTGACAGTGTCCTTTAAGACTTTTAGGCTATTTTCACTTTTCTTCATTCTGTTTCCCAGTTTGCTTTTCAGACTTGATAATTTCAAATACCCTGACTTTATTCACTGATTCTTGCTTCTGTCTGTATATTGAACCCTTGAGCCCCTCTAGTGAATTTTTCTATTCAATTTTTCTGTTTTTAAGCTCCAGAATTTATTTGATTCCTTTTTTATAATTTCTATCTTTTTGTTGATAATATCCCTTTTATACATGTGTTCTCTTTTAGCATATTTAAGACGGTTGTTTTAAAGTCTTTGTTATGAAAGTTCCAGGCCTGTGTTTCTTTAGGGTGAGTTTTCTGGAAATTGAATGTGTTCCTTTGAATGTGTTCCTTTGAATGGTCCTGGTTTCCTTGTTTCTTTGTGTGCCTTATGACCTTTGTTGATTATTGGGCATTTGAGTAAAATAGCCGTCTTTCCCAGTGTTTGTAGACTGGCCTCGCTACTTAGCCCAGAGGAAAGTTCATGGTCCTCTCAAAACTTTTCTGGGGTAGTGTCTTTCCCAGGCCTTTGCAGGGTTTTTTGTTTTTTGTTTTCCATTTCCCCATGTATACAGCTGTTTTCAGTGTTTTTATTTCCTTGAAAGTCTCATCCCTGCTTGTTTCTACAACCTTAGGTGGTGTTGTATTCTACCCATAATCTCTTGCCCTCAGGTACCCATGGCCCTGCAACCCCCCTGCAGCTCTCCCGTACCATAGTGACCACCACTGCCTCTTGCAGCCTCTATCCTGAAAACTAGTCCATTTTCTCTTCTTGCCACTCTTCCCATCAGCACTCTTTATTCATTTAGGTTTTCCTTAATTCCTTCAGTAAAGTTTTATAATTTTCAGCACATAGGCCATGCACATCTTTTGTTAGATTTACTTTTAGATATTTTATAATTGTGGCTATTCTAAATGATATATCGTGTTACGTTTTCTAATTATTCATAGCTGCTAATGTATTTGACTTTGTTCTTTTTATTAATTTGTCAATAGTTTTATTTTCTATGTGGAGTAAGCAATCAAATCATCTCAAATAATCAATAGCCATGAGCCATCTTTATACATATTATTTCATTTCTTATTTTCCAAGCCTCCTGCCTTGCTATTCATAATATTAAAATCTATTAATGTAGTAAATTATATTTATAAGTTTTCTAACATTAAATTCTTGCTTTCCTGGATAAACTCAGCTTGGTCAAAGTTATTTTTTTATTCACTGTTAGAATTGATTGCTAACATTTATAGAGGGTCTATACATCTGATTTTATGGGTCAAATGGGCCTGCGATCTTCCATTTTCATTCTGTCCCTTTTTTTTGGTTTTAGAATCAAGGTGTATTTGCCTCATGGCATGTGTTAGAGGTAGTTGCTCTTTTTTTTTATTCTCTGAGTTTGTATAAGATTGGAAAACTCTGTTCCTAGGGAGTTTCTTAGATATTAGTTTAAAAATCTAGTATACCTGATGCTTTCTTTGTGGTAAGATTTAAATCCTATTTTCTATTTCTTTTTGAGTCAGTTTAAATAAATTATATTTTTCTAGGAATTAGTCTATTTTCTCTAATGTTCAACTTTGTTGGCATAAAGTTGTTGATAGTACTCTTTCTCTTCTATATCTGCAGTATATCCCTTTTTTACTTATAATATTCTCTGAGCTTTCTTTCTGTTTCTTGATAATGTTGCTAGAGGTTTATCTTTTGTAGTCTTTTAAAAATAACTTTTTTCTTTATTCATCTATTCTAGTGAAATTTTTTTTTCAATTTTATTCATTTCAATTTATCATCATCTTCCTTCTGCTTTTCTTCTTTTTCCTCCCCCTGGTATCTTAGGTTGGACATTTTGGTCATTGGTTGTCATTCTTTCATGTTCTGTAATATAAGCTGTTTTATATTTATAAGTGCTCTATATAAGCCCCACTTTTGCTGCATCGCACCAGTTTTACAGTGCTTAATATTTTATTTCCATTCACTTATCATTTTTAATTTTAATTATCTAATGTTAATTAATAATTTGATCTATGACTTTTATTCAGTTGTGTTTTAGTCAGAGAACATGATCTATATCAGGAGCAGGCTTTGCCCCACCTCAGGGGTTGGCAAACTTTCTATGTAAAAGACCAGAAAATAAACATTTCAGGCTTTGAAAATCTTCAACCCTGCTGTTATAGCATAATATGTAAACAAATAGGCAGGTATGGCTGCATTTTGATAAAATTATTTATAAAAATAGATGGTAGGCTGGATTTGGCCCAGGCCAACCCACAATCAACATGAGACCTTTTATTTTATTGAGGTTTGCGTTTAGAGCAATTTTTCATATTTCCACGTGTGCCAAAAAAGAATTTCTGTTCTCTAGTTGTGGGTGCTTCATTTTGTATATGTCCTAATGGTCATGTTTACTAAATGTTTAGATTGAATTACCTGAATCTGCAGATTTCCACCTTTCCGGACCCATCATTAATTGAATGTATTTTAAAAGCTCCCCATGAGGGTGGTTTTGTCCCTCTCTCTTGACTTATCTTTCTCCAATGATGGTTTTATTTAAAAGTCTACTTTGTTTGATAATTATAAAACACAAGCTTTCTTTTTTTATTTACTTAATATCTTTCTCCATTTTAAACTTTTGATATTTCTGTATCCATGTTTACGCGTTTCTTCCCAACATCACATGGCTGTCTTTTGTTTAATCTGACAACTAACACGTGTTTTTTTATCACAGTTGAAACCATTTACATTTTTTGTTTACATTTTTAATTTGAATTTTTAAAATATATATTACTGATTATGCTGTTACAGTTGTCCCAATTTCTTTTCTCTTTGCTCCCCTCCACCTAGTACCCCCGTTCCCTCCAGCAATCACACTCCCCCTTAATTCATGTCCCTGGGTCATGCATATAAGTTCTTTGGCTTCACCCTTTCCTATGTTAATCTTAACTTCCCCTTGTCTATTTTGTACCAACCAATTATGCTTTTTAATCCCGGCACCATTTCCCCATTTCTCCCCACACAGCACACACACACAATTGATAATCCTCCAAATGATCCCCATACCTATGATTCTCTTCCTATTCTTGTTGTTTGTTTTTATTTTTTAGATTCTGTTGTTGATAATTGTGAGTTTGTTGTCATTTTAATGTTCATAGTTTTGATTTTCTTTTTCTTTAAGTCCCTTGAACATTTCATATAACAATGGCTTGGAGATGATGAATCCATTAGCTTTACCTTGTATGGGAAGCACTTTATCTGCCCTTCCATTCTAAATGATAGCTTTGCTGGATAGATTAATCTTGGCTGTAGGTCTTTGCTTTTCATCACTTCGAATACTTCTTGCCAGTCCCTTCTTGCCTGCCTTCTTTTCTCTTGCTGCTTTTAAGATTCTCTCTTTATCTTTAACCTTTGGCATTTTAATTGTGATGTCTCTTGGTGTGGGCCTCTTTGGGTCCAACTTGTTTGGGACTTGTACATCTATTTCCTTTGCCAAATTAGGGATGTTTTCCTTCACTATATTTTCACATAAATTTTCAATTTCTTGCTCTTCCTCTTCTCCTGGCAACCTTATGATTTGGATGTTGGCGTGTTTAAAGTTGTCCCAGAGGTTCCTAAGCCTCTCTTCTTTTTTTTTTCAATTCTTGTTTCCTCATTCTGTACTGGTTGACTATTTATTTCTTCCTTATGATCCAAATCATTTATTTGAACCCCAGTTTCCTTCCCTTCACCATTGAGTTCGTGCGGATTTTTCTTCGTTTCATTTAGCTTAGCCTTCACTTCTTCCCTTCTGCATTTGCCGTACTCAAGCATATCTGTCAAGCCTGTGAGCATCTTTATCACCAGTGTTTTAAACTCCGCGTCTGTTAGGTTGGCTATCTCCTTGTTGCTTAGTTCTCCCAGTGGGACCTTGATCTGCTCCCTCATTTGGGCCATACTTCTCTGTCTCCTCAATTTGACCACCTCCTGTGTTTGCCTGTGTCTTAGGTAGAGCTGTCACACCTGTTATGTTGTTAGGGCCTGAGCTTTAGGTATTCATCTGTTCGGGGCAGCCTGTTTCACCACATTGTGGTGCTGTATATGGGGAAAAGGTCTAAGAGGGAACAATTCGCTTGCTCAGCCCTCGCCCCTTTTCCAGACACTTCACCCACTTCCTATATGGGACTGACACCTCTCTAGCTATTGCCCTGGCCATGGTTCCCAGAGTGGGTGGGTCTGCAGACCATCTAGGACCATGGGGGCCCTCTAAACAAACACACTCTGCTGAGAGACGAGCAATTCCTCTGCCCCAAGTCCCACTGATTTTCAAAGTCAGAAGCAATGAGGCTTTATCTTCACTGGTGCTAGAACCGTGAGCTGCGTGGTCTGGTCTGGTGCTGAGATCGCTCTCCAGGGTTCCCTCTCTACTTTTGGGGGGCTTCTTTTTTAAGCTTTTTTTTTATTATTATTATTTTTCTATTACAATTGTCCCACTTTTCCCCCCAATGCTTCCACCAACTCTGCCCACCCCTTCTCACCACAGTCAATCGCCACCCCATTGTCCATGTCCATGGGTCATTTATACTAGTTCCTTGATCCCTACTTCTTTTTAGGTCTTATTATGCTTCCCACTGGCCTGGCACTGCCACTGCCATAGCTGCTGTCACCACACCGCATCCTCTCTGCCTCACTTACCTGTCTCGATGAGTATTTCTTCTTTATAACTTTGTTTGTTGTACTTCCATGCAGCTTGATTTTCTGGAACTTCTGGTTGTCTCTAGTTTTGAGGTAGTTGTATTCCTTCTTAGCTGTAGAGGGAGACACAGCATGTCTACCTACATCTCCATCTCAGCCGCAAGTCTCTGTTTATATTTTTTTAAGGCCAACATAAACTTTAGCAAGAAAGTTGATCACACTACTGTTAATACCTTTTTTAGTATCATCTCTATTTATATATATATATTTTTTTGTTTTGTTTTGTTTTTTGTTTTTAGAGAGAGGGGAAAGGAGAGGGAGAGAAACATCAATGTGTGGTTGCCTCTCACGCGCCCCCAACTGGGGACCTGGTATGCAACCTAGGCATGTGCCCTGACTGGGAATCGTACCAGCGACACTTGGTTCGCAGGCCGACACTCAATCCACTGTATTTATTTCTTCTTACTTTGAGTATTTACTCCAGAATATTTTCAGGACGGATTGTTACAGTGTGGTAAACTTTCTGAGGTCTTAGAAGCCTAAGAATATTTTTTATACACCCTTTTATATAAATAACAGTTTGGATAAAAAAAGTAGATTATGAGGGTCTTTTTTTCCAATATATTTCAAATACTACTTTAGCGGGTGAGCGTCACTCTGCAGAGCTTAAGGTCGCTGGTTCAATTCCCATTAAGAGCAAATGCCTAGGTTGTGGGCCAGGTTTCCAATTTGGGGTATGTGGGAGGCAGCTGATCAATGTTTCTCTCCCTCATTGATGTTTCTCTCCTTTCTTTCTCCCTCCAGTCCCCCTCTCTAAAAATGAATAAATCTTTTTAAAAAAATAAAATACTGTTTTATTGTGAATCTTGGTATCTTTTCCTTTGTGGGTGATGTGCTCTTGTTTTTTAGAAATTTTCTAAAATTTTTGAGTTTGATATCCCTTATTTCATTCTAATGTGTCTAAATACCAGTTTTTTTCATATGTTCATCAGTACTCAATGGAAACTTTCAACCTAAGGCAATTCAACTTTTTTTTAATTATGTGAAATCTATTCATGTTATCTCTTCAAATATTTCCTTCTTTCCTTGATGTCTCTCTCCTGTGGGCCTCAGGAAGACGTTGGCCCCATTTGTTATACTCTATCGGCCTTTACTTTATCTATACAGTCTCCCCTCTTACTGTTTCCTCTCTGTCGGCCCTCCTGCTTGAGCATTGGCTGCTCCTCATCTGATCCCACTTGACTAGGTCTTCAGCAGTGTCCATTCTCCTGCTAATTCCATCTCCTTCAACCACTGTGTTGCTCAAACTTAATATCTATACTTCTTTCTTTTCCATAATTCCTTGTCTTGTTACCTTGCTGATTTTAACATCTTGGGCCTTCTCTTCTAGTGGTCAGTGTTGTCGGTTGGTGGTTTTCCCTTTGCAGCAACTGCTTCTCAGGGTTCTGTGCAATGGAGACCCTGCCTGGCAGTGCATGTTGCAAAAGGGCCCAGGCAGACCTTGGTGCCAGTGCACCTAGGCATGGAGGAGGCGTGGGCAAGAGCCAGGGGTAGACATTCAAACCAAAGCCAGACATTGCCTGCCCCTGGGTTGACCTCAGGCCCCTGGAGAACATTTGCATGAGGGAGTGGCCCCTCCTAGGTGGCCATCTACCTGTCCCTCTGCCCTGGTATTCTACTTTTATCGTGCTCTGGAAGGCCAAGCCACTGAACAGTATAGTCAAAGGCCAGTGCTGACTGTTCTAGCAGACTTAGGGGACACGGAGGGGCAGAAGCTGCCCTGGTTTTCTCTGCAGTATTCTTGTACTGTCCCTCTCCTGCACCCTGCCACTCCACTCCACCCCACCCAAATGCCCCAGCTCAGCCTTTCAGCTCTCCCAGGGCTTCCTAGCATGCAGAGAAATTTTTCTTAGCCACCTCTGGTTTCTCCAACGGATACCTGGGAGTCAGATGGGCAGAGACAAGGATCCCTATTAGGCCAGGAAAGCCCCCCACAGTCTAGGTCTTCTCACTGACACGCACTGAGTTGTCATTCCTGTGTCGACAGGGTCTGCGGAAAAGGGAGCTACTGAAGGAGCTGCTGCCAGTCATTGGACAGAACCTCCGTTTCCAGCGCCTCTTCACCGAGTGTCAGGAACAGCTCGACATCCTGAGGGACAAGTAGCTTGCCCACACCTGCCCCAGCTACAGCAAGGGAAGGGCCACCACCTCGCCGCCAATGACGTGCAGGGCCACCTCTCAGCTTGTTGGGCTGCAGTAGGTCAAGGAGACACTGGCAGGAGGTGGGCTGTCCTGCACCAGCACCAGCCCAGCTCCCGGGGCAGACTTCCCCTGTGCCCTGGGCCTGTCGCTGCTCCCTTGGAAGGGGGAAGTTCTGCTCAAGAGTCGTCCCTCCCTCCAGGACCTCCGTGCGGAGCAGGGGCTGGGGCTCTGCCCTGCTGCCCTGGAGTCAAAGAGGCACTCCCAGACCTACCGTCTTCAGCACGGTCCAGAGGTGGACACTAGCCCCTGCCACTGCCGGCGCCGTGCTGCTTCAGCTATGACTAATGAGCCATGTGTGAAAGAGACAGCCCTGAAATGTTAGTGTATCATGCAGTCGTGGACTGACCCAAGACCCATGTAAAAGGAAAGGGGATTCCAACACACAGACTATTTTTGTACTAGAATTTGCTAACTTGTAATATGGAATTTTCCTTTTGGCCAATAATCAGGATTTCCCTATAAGTCACTTGGACATTGGTTACTTGTAGGAAAAAAATTAAACTCTAATTATGACAGCTACATTGAAAAATAATTGTACTGAAATTAACTTGTCTATCTTCATTTGGTTTTAATTTTTAAATGTTTGTAAAAAGAGACTGTTTGGGGAGGGATGGGGCAGAGGGTGGGTGATTTCTTTTGTAAGTGTAAAATAAATGAACACGCATTGGATACCAAATCATCATGGTTTCCCTGCCTTTTTCCTTCTGATTTCTTCCTTTCTCCCACAACTATGGATCTCTCCTAAAATGGGGAATGACAGAACATCATAGCCAGAAGGGATCTTTGATGTTATCTAATCCTGCACCACTCCCAACCCCTCCATTTAAAATTCCTTTTGTAAAGTAGAGGTCATGCAGCATCTTAGACAGAGCTGGGGTTTGCAGGCAAGCTACATCACATGTTTCTCCTCCCAAGCCAGGCATCGAAGTCCTTGTTTCTGGCTGTGCTGTGCCCCAGGTCCCTGATCACACTGGGCACCAAGGACTGTGGCTGACTTGCTAAATTCATGAAGCTGGGATTTTCTTAGAAAGTGGTCTAGATGCTGACCCATAAGACAGGAGATAGCTAGAATCACAGAATCTTTAAATATGGTGAGAGCTGAGCACCTACCTTCACCCCTGAGCATGGACCTCATCATCACCTCCCTGCCAGCTGTGTGTGATCCTGAGTCAGAGGAAGAAGGCCCAGACTTGGAATCAGAAGGCCTAGGTGACTGGCCATTGACATCTTGCCAGCTGCTTCCCTGCCTAGAGGTCATGTCACCTCCTGTCTCACTCATATGTCAGGTGGCTTGATGAAACCCAGACACATGCACGCCTGACAAAGCCAGCACACACAAGCTGCATTGTAGGCATGGACACCTCAAAAGCCAGGCTGCAAATGTGAACTTATCTTTAAGGAATAAGGAGCCAGGGATGCTCTGTGGGTCAGGCAGCTCCCCTAACAACTCTTCAGCGAGGCATTGAGAACTTTGGAGCCACAGCATGTACATGGCTGAAGGACTGACAGGTCTGTCTGGGATCCAAACCAGCAAAAATCTGGGCCTCACTTTTCAGCTGTCAAATGGAGCTGAGGTTAAGGAAACCTGCATGATTATGAGAACTAACTGGGATCATAGAGGCAAAGTCCTGGCATTTGGCAAATGCTCTGTTGAAGAAAACTTTGGCAGTCTGTTTTTACACTATCTGAAGAGGAAAGGAAGACAACGAGAAAGTTGGAGACTTATGCTTTCAGCCAAGATGAGTAACAGGGACCCAATTGACCCTCCTGCTTGAAACAACCAAAGAAAGCAGTCAAAATACATGAGACAATGGTCTCAAGACACTGGTTATCAGAAAACAAAGGACAGTGATACCTGGGAGATGGGAAAAAAACAAGATGAGCCCACGACTGTTGCAGTTCACTACCTAGAGAGAGCTTCCAGGCTACAGCAAAGGGAGGGGAAACTGAGGTAGAGCCCAGCTGACTACCTGTGTTGAAGAAATGAAGCCTAGAGAAACTAAGGCAGCTAGAGTTCACACAACAGAAAAACAGAGGGAAAAGCTCCATGACTAGAACCCTGGAGCTCAGCAGAGGGAGCACCTTTGTGTACTCACATGAGGAAAACGCACACACACCCTGTGGGCAAGAATCTTAGGGGAGGGTTTCTGCACCAGCTTTCCAGGTGTATTTTTAATATGCTGATGCATCAAAATGAGCATGGGGGAGGAGGTATAGTAGGATCACCCTTTGGTCTGCTTTATTGTTTTACCTTTATCCTCGGTCTGTCTGGCTCTAATAGGGTTTTTGTTCATTGTTCCCCTGACTTCACCTGTCCTTGGGTTTAGCAGGCATAAATGGTATTAATTGGGTCTCTGTTTTTACTTTCCCAGATCAGAGTGATTTAAGCTGTGTATTCTCTGGTTAGGAAGGAGAGGTTAAAACTATTTGCTCTCAAGTGTCCTTGGTTGGGGAAGATATGGTCTTACAATTGACTAGCTGGTTATAAGTTATTCAAATTGTTTGCTGTTTAATTTTCTTGTGTGTTTCCCTGTTTCACTTGCCCAGGAATTTTCCTGTCTTACTATCCTGTCACAGTACTACAGGGGAAAAACATTTTTAACTTGAAAGTGAACAGTCTGTTTTCTTTAACATTTTTGGCTACCAGATTGTAAAGTTATTGTACAAAGAATAGCATCACCGCTGTGTTATTCACGGTGGAAAATAACCAGTGAGCAGCCTGAATCAGTAAAGAAGGATGGCAGTTACTCTGTGGGAGTGCCAACGCAGAATGCCAAAGGCTTCCCCTTCCCTAACAAGCATCTTTTATGCAGCTGAGGTATCTGCACTCAAAACGCGTGTTCTTCAAATAGTGCCTCTCAAAACAACTGGCCACTGCTACTTATGTATTGTGCGACCACAAGCCATCCCGGTGACCCTCAACAGCCTTCGCTGGTCATTGCTGCCAGATGGGATCTTTGCAGACTTCCACTGATATTCTGACAGTATTCTCTAGTAATCCTATCAGCCATGAAAGTTGTTTCCTAAAGAAGCAAGTGCTGAGCCTTGGGCGGGAACACATCTGTCACGCAGTCTTCGAAGCCACCTTTTACGCTGTTTTGCGCACATCTTTGAATTTTAGAAAGCGTCCTTGAACGCAACTGTCCACAGATTTAGGTAGAATTTCTCTACATATGGAAGGGTCTAGGCAAGGCCAGCCGTAATTCGATCTCCCTCTCCTGACAACTCTCCCTCACAAAATTTGCTGAAGGCAGCCCACGCCCAGCATCATGTCCCTCTCAGCTGCCCGGGCAGTGGCACACTGAGCCACAGCGTGGCCCGCCCCTTTCCCGCGCAGTGCTCAGCGCGGCGCAGACCAGCCTTTTCTTAAGGGTGTCGGAAGTGCGGTTACGACTGGACTACTTTCCACCGACCCTCAGGCGGAGGGCGCAGGGAATTTGGCGACCCCTCGCGGAGGAGAAGCTTGCGACGGGCCAGCGTCAGTGCGCTTGCGCTGCCGGTGCTGCCCATCCGCCGCCGCCGGTGCGCACGCCTGCCGTTCCGCTAGTCAGCCCTGCGAGAGCAGCTGGCGCGCCGCTTCGGCCTCGTGGGCGCCGTGGTGCGGATCCTCTCCATTCGCTTCCAGCAGCACTTCCAGGTGAGGACCGGGCTCCTGCGAGGCAGGTTGCGCGCTCTGTCGTGTCAGTCGCGTCCCTGACCTCCGGGGAACCTGGCGGCGCCACTGACCAGCCGTCGACCCTCCAGCCGACACCGGTGGGAACGGCACGGTACGCGGAGCGCACCTGGCTGGGGCGGGCGGTTTGGTGTCGGGGCGCGATGGCCCTACGTGCGGACCGCCAAGTGTGCGAGTCGCAGAAAGATCCCGCAGCGACAGTGGGCCCCGCGGGGGTGGGGGGCCGCCTGGGTAGCTGCTCTCGGGGCCTTAGAACTGGATGGAATGCTCAGAGCCCGCGTGATGGGAACCGAGAACTCCTGAAATGTCCTGTGGCGGTGCCTTTGAAAAGCTTTAACTAGACCAGCCGTTTTCAACCTTTTTCATCTCCTGGCGCACATAAACTGGTAAAATTATGTGGCACACCAAAAAATATATTTTTGCCGATCTGACAAAAAAAAAGATATAATTTTGATTCATTCACATTGGACAGCTGTTGCTGTGTTGGCTGTTGTCATTTTTTATTTGACAACCTAAGGGAGGTAGGTCGTGCTCCTGACTAGTCAGATTTTGCATGTTATAAATATTCTGCTGTCACACAAGCTGAAAATCTCCGAACTAGACTGACTAGTGATGCACATACATTCCCGTCCCAGGCTGGACTTTAAAACACCTAGGCAGGCACCCACCTCAAATGTTCTATCAGAATCTGAGAGGTGAGGGTGGGGCTTTGACATTTCTTGCCAGGCGAGTCGCACACACAACGGGGTTGAACCAGTCTTTGATATGTTCTTCATTATTCATACTCAAAGAAAGAGGTTGATGTTTGAAGCCTTTTACATGTGAGTAAGGAGAGCAGAACTCTTTGAGTAGATTGAGCTTGAACTGAAAACAGTTCATGAGCACCTGTGTCTGCTGTAGAGGCCCCGGGGAAGTCCCTCTGAAAGGGGGACGCTGTACCCACAGCCCAATATGTTTGGTTTATGTAGCCATCCCATTTTGTGAAATGGCTTGTTTTTCTTTTTTAATCCTCACCAAGGACATGTTTATTGATTTTAGAGAGAGGGGAAGAGAGAGAGAGAGAGGGAGAGAAACATCCATCCATCAGCTGCCTTCCGCATGCGCCCCAACCAGGGACTAAACCTATGACCTAGACATGTGCCATGACTGGGAATAGAACCCGCGACCTTTCAGTTTACCAGATGGCGCTCCAACCAATTGAGTCACACCAACCAGGCCTGAAATGGTTTTTGATTTACTGAGACAAACAACAGAAGGCTCAATGTCCTACAATCGTCATACGCCTGTGTAAAACTTTTTATAAAGTCTTGCGTGAGCTATGAAACTTTGCCTGTTAACTGACTTATGATCCTTGTGCTGGGAATAGACACTGGGCCAATTCTTTACCTTCTGACTTTCTTATGTACAAAGTGAGGAAAGTAACCGCCTGCTCATCCAGGGTACTTGGGAGGGTGAGCCTTTGTCAAAGTGCCCACAACAGTAGCGTGGTAAGTGACCAAATGTTAAATGAATTTGAATAGGGCTTCCTTAGAAAAACAAATCATCACTACATACCATGTAATTTTTTGTTTTTAGTTAATTGGGTCCTAGAAGGATCCTTGTTTGTGTTTCTCTGCACCAATTCTTGAACATTTTGTAGCTGGGGCAAAAGTCTATCTGGAACAGGCTTTCAAGTAACACATATATATATGGGAGAATAGCCCCATGCAGAAAGTATAAATTAAAATTAAAGCCTTTCTGGGTCTCTCTTCCCAGTAGACATCACTATATTTTTCAAAAAATGGTTAAAAACAATTCTACTCTAAAGATTCTCCTGCCCTTTGCTTTTGTAACTTACTGTAGTTTGAAGAGCTTTCTTTTAGGACCACATACAGATGATAGCATCTATTTGACAGTATTTACTGTTTGTTAATACCCTCCTGGGGTGGTCTTTGCTATCACCCTGTCCCGCATCCTCTTAAGTAAGTCTTTGCTTCCTCTACTCTTCCTGTATTTTTTTCCTCCTTGCTGCTTCACCTAATCTGCAGCTTTCAGTCTCTTCTTCAACATTTTCTTCTGCTACTTTCCTTGCTTGAGGCCTGCTGGTAGCCTCCATGCCAGGGAGAGATTGCCGTCATTCTTGGCTGCCTAAACAAGGATGCCACAGAGCTGGGATAGCGAAGTTCAGTGACAAAATTAGAATCCAGCAGATCTTCCCAGGCTGGAATCCAACTAGTTGACATTTAACAGGGATAAATATAGGGTCCTGTGTTTTGGTTTTAAAATACAGAAAACCTGCAGTGGTGTAATTTGAGAGCGGTTCTATAAAGCACTCTACAAGTGTAGTTTTTAAACTGCCCTGAACTAACCTAGTCCTAGAATTTAGGTAAGTTCCATTAGGAACCTTGGTGTTATCATTCTTCATAGGCCCTATTTACAAAGCTCCCTCTTTGAGCTAGGAAAAACTTGTTGATAAGTTTAAAATATAAAGTTTTCTTAAATATATTTTCAGTTGAACTAAATCTGACTGCCTAAAATAAGTAATTTCTTTGCTGGTGAATTATTTAGCACCCATGTGCTGGGCACTGGGAAAAGGCTGGGAATGAGCCTGGGAAGGAGACAGATACAGAAGGAAAAAGGACTAGCATCTTCCAAGGCACAGATGGGGGATGTTCGGTGCACCTGGAGTGCTCTGGCTCTTTCATAGAACAGTTGGTGTTGTCACCAAGAGTCCTGTGTAAACACAGCTGAAACCCTCTCAATCAGACTACTGTCCCTAAGCCCCTTAAAGAGAGCAATCAAGGGACTGTCAAGTGAGTAATTTCTTTTTGTTTTCCCCAGTGTCAGATTTTTTAAAACAATTCATAAGTTTTATTTATTTTTATATTTTTATTTTTCAATTATAGGTTACATTCAGTCTTGTTTTGTATTCATTTCAGATGTATAGCATAGTGGCTAGACAATCATATACTTTACAAAGTGATGCCCCCAAAAAGTCTTACCTAACACCAGACATAGTTATTATAATATTATTGACTGTATTCCCTCTGTAGTCTGTACTTTATAGCCCAGTGACTATTTTGTAACTGACAATTTGTACTTATTAAGTCCTTTACCATTTTCACCCAGCCCTTCCATCTGGCAACCATCAGTTTGTTCTCTGTATCTATTCATCCGTTTCAGTTGGTTGGAGCGTCATCTCCCACACCAAAAGGTTGCAGGTTCAATCCCTGGTCAGGGCACATACCTAGGTTGCAGGTTTGATCTCTGGTCAGGTGCATACAGGAGGCAACCGATTGATGTTTCTGTAACATCAGTGTTTTTATTTTTTTTCTCTTCTCTCTCTCTGCCCCCCCCCCACCACCAAATCAATAAACATATCCTTGGGTGAGGATTTTTTTTTAAAGATTTTATTTATGTATTTATTTTTAGAGAGAGGGGAAGGAAGGGAGAAAGAGAGGGAGAGAAACATTAATGTGTGAGAGATACATCGATCAGTTGCCTCTCATACATCCCCAACCAGGGAACCTGGCCCCCAACCCAGGCATGTGCCCTGACTGGGAATTGAACAGGCGACCTTTTAGTTCGCAGGCTGGCACTCAATCCCCTGAGCCACAGCAGCCAGGGCTAGGTGAGGATTTTTATAAAATCATGTGATCCTATCAGTAGATGCCGAAAAAGCATTTGACAATATCCAGCACCCCTTTATGATAAAAGTGGGTATAGAAGGAACATATCTCAACATAATAAAGGCCATATATGACTAACCCACAGCTAACATCATACTCAATGGGAAAAGCAAAAAGCATTTTCCACCTTCCACAGTCCTCCGAGGTGGGGTCAGTACAGTTTAGCCAGGCTGTTTCTCAGCATCTGGTGTTTGCTGACTGCATTTCCATGGTGTCATTTAACTCATTTTCCCTGAATTTCCTGTAAATTCCCTGTATTTCCTTTGATACAATACTTTCTTCATTCATTCATTCAACAAACTTTTATCAAGCGTCTACCTTGTGCCAGGGTGGGGGCTGTGGATGCAACAGTGAAAATAGTAGTCCAATTTTTGCCCACTCAAGGGGTCTGTGCTATGTTAAGTGGTAACTATGAAGGAAGAAAGTGCAGCAGGGAGGGTGGGCAGAGCCAGGGCAGGCAGTGGGTGTGAAGGTAAATGGTGCTGTTCTAGGATGGTGAGGAAGGCGTCCCAGAGGGTCTGTGTCTCTCCAGTGCCAGGGCCCTGGGGGGAAGGGAGTGTTTGAGTAGGTTGCAGAAGCAGTGTAGAGGCAGCCGTGGTGGCTGAAGCAGAGCAATCAAACTCCGGAGAGCTTAGAGTGCAAGCCAAAGAGGGAACTGTGGGGAGAGGCGGGTGGCACTGTGTGTCGGGACTTGCGGACCGGAGTCAGGACACTGGCTTCCACTCTGGGTGAGACTGGAGGATTCTGGACAGGAGGGATGTGGTCTGATCTAGGTGTTCACAGAACCTCTCTGACTGCTGTGCTGAAAACAAACTGGAGGACAGAGGCGGAAGTGAAAGCAGCTAGGAGTGTTCAGTAACCTAGACAAGAGTCGTGTGGCAGAGCTTCTGATGAGTCTGGAGGTGGAGCTCTCAGGGTCGCCAGCAGCATGCCTATGGACAGGGAAGGGAGCAAGGCAACTCCATGCTTTTGGGTGTAGGAGAGTCCTTCTGGACAGATGGACTTGTGCTCACTGATGGGGCAGTGTGTGAAGCCTGTCACGGGGGACAGCTGGGTACAGGAGTCGGGTTTCCAAGAATTCTAGACTAGATCCGGAAATGTGGCAGCCTTCAGTATACATGTGGGTGTTGGGGCGGGGAGTGCTGAAACCTAAGACTAGGACATGCCACGGTTCGGGGACAGGAAGTAGTGGAGATGGGAAATGGCCCAGGAAATAGGAGAAAAGCAGGGGCAGTATCCAGGGCACCCAGTAGGCGTCTGTCAGGGAGAGCGATAGGTTAGCCAGACACTGCATATCACAAGCTGGAGACGCGTCTGTGATGACCTTCCGAAGAGTCTGCAAGAGCCTGATTGCAGCGGGTTCCAGAGAGTGAGGACAGCTCTGAGATATGGGACACCTCTTCTGAGAAATGTTGCTCTAAAGGAAAGGGTAGAAACGGAGTGGTGGCTGATGCTGGGCTGAGATCAGAGTTACGGTTGTCTGGTTCGGTTTGGTTTCGAGCTGGGGAAAGAAGACTGGATCCTTAACGCTTACAGGAGTGATTTAGTACAGAAGGTGAAATCGCTGCAGGGGCTGGCTGGGACAGTGACCTGGAGCAGGTGGACAGGGCTGGGGTCATGTGCCACAGTCGAGTTGGCCTTGGTAACCAGGCGAAGGGGCAGGCACAGGCCTGGTGCTTGTGGAAGGGCTCTGCAGGTTGTGTCTGTTTGCTTGGAGGTGGGAAGCCAAGTACACAACCTGAGCTGTTAGAGATTTGAGGAGAAAAGATAGGAAATGGATGACAAAGACAGAGTATCTGGACTAAGGGAGTAGGATTGCCAAGGTTGGAAGCTCCTCTGGGGTGAAATTATATGAAGTTCAGCAGAGACCAGTCGGCGCTCCGGGGTTCGGCTGTCTGTGTTTGTTTGGCTCTGCAGCCCCACATGTGAGTCGGCAGAGGACCTCTCTGAACAGGACTCGGGTTTAGCCAAGTGAGAAGGAGCAAGGACAAGTGAGGGAGGGAGGGTGAAGCCACACAGCTTGCCCAGAGGCAGCTGGCTGGGAGGAGCATAAGCCAGGTGAGGGTGGGGGAGCCGGAATTAGGGTGCTTGAGGCAGTGAGCGGAAAGGAGGGGAGGCAATAAGAAGAGAATGGGTTCTTGTGCCAGGGTTCCCCAGGGTGGCAGTGACCAGCTATTGTCATGAGGAACACTGGGTCGCCACAGCACAGGAAGTTAAAAGCTAAAGCTGTCAGGGAATGAGGAAGATGTGTTGAAGGCAGCAAGGAGGGCTGGTGGGTGACCTCTTGCACATGATCCACCGTGGGCAGTTGCTAGTGGGGAGGAAGGGCCTGGGCCTCCCGGGGTGCAGGGGTGGGAGGTGACAGCCAGTGCATGCAGCAGCAGGCGGTGGAGAGCAGGTCCAGCAGCTGGGGGGCATGTCTCGTCTTCCAGGAGCTCTGTGGGGGCCCAGGGTGCTGTGTGACCAGAAAGGCACTCACCTCTTTTGAAAACAAAATACCCCTGCCCCCCCAGGAGCTTCAAACCAGTCCTGGGGAATCTTCCTGACTGAAAAGGTCTCAGCAGAGTTCACCAGCTGTTCTTCGCAGGAGAAGTTCGGACGCATGGGGGCTCTCCACGTTGGTGTCTTAGTTAGGCTTTGCTGTGGAGTGGTTGACAGACCAAGTACTCAAGGGGGAAGGAGTGGAGGAGGCAAGAAGCCATCATGAAGGGCTCTGGCTGTACCCGTGGTACGGTGTAGGACCCAAGGGTAAGGAGACTTCAAGGGTAGGCAGATGGAGGGGCAGGTAAAAGCTGAGAGAGCATTTAGGGTGGTAGTGATGCGGGCATGAGAAGTCATCAAGTGATCGGGTTTTGGGGCGTGTTTTGAATGTGCTAGTGGATTGGGTGTGGGGTGAGAGAGGAAGGACAGTTCTACTTATTTTCAGTTTGAACTGGAAATGGTTATCAGTGGGCATGGTGAAGACTGAAGGTGGGAACTGTGTGGCATAAAGGACAGGAATCCAGTTTTGAACATACTAAGTCTGAGCTGCCAGTTTAATGTTCAGAGAGCTGTCAAGTAGGCAGTGGGAAGTAGGGGCTGGTGCTCACTGAAGGACCCAGCAGGAAAAATGCATGGGAGCCCTTGGCATACAGAGGGCCCATAAAGACTGACTGCAGTCCCCCAGGGGGAGTACAGATAAAGGAGAGACCGCGGACTGAGCCTGGCTGCCCACCTGAGTTGGAGTAAAGTAGGAAGGAACTCCAGAGAGGTGATGTCTGAGCAGCCGCGTGAGCGGATGCACGCAGAACGGGGACTGGTCAGTGGGCGGGTCCTGCTGCCCAGCGGCAGCAGGAGGAGAACTGAGGGTAGAGGACACTGGTGACTGTGAGTCCTGGGGCAAGGCAGCCTGCCTGGGTGGGCGCTCAAGAACAGGCAAAGGAACGGGAACGGCTCTTAGGAGGAGTTTTTTGCTGCAAAAAGGAGTAGAAAAATGGGACAATGGGACCAAGAAATGGCATTCTGGGATGGAGAATTAGCGGGACATTTGCTGAAGATGGGCTATAGAGAGGTCTGTGGTGCCAAGAGAGGAAGTGGGAGTTGCTGCAGCAATGGCCTTGGTAGGTGGAGGCAGTGGGACCTAGAGCTCCAGGGTGGGTGGGTTCTAGAACAAACAGCAGCCTGAACAAAACGTGGGTACTGGAAGGTGACTAAATGCGGCATTTTCTTCTAATGGCTTCCATTTTCTCAGTGAAGCAGGAGCGACGTTATCTATCCACAGAGTTAAGATGGGAACGAGGGGATGTGAAATAGTCCTCCAGGGTGGCCCTCAAGGTTTGTGGTCATTAATGTGAAGGGAGCCAGGCAGACTCGGGGTTCCGGCAGGCCAGGCAGGGTGTGACCAGGGTGCACACCAAGCGGGAGCTGGGGCTGGACACTGGCTGTAGTCACCGCACACCTTCCCTCCCTCGGGAATGGGCTCTCTGTGGGGAGGCTGTGGTCCGGCGCACTTCCCCCGACCCCCAGTGTGACTTTCCGTCTGTCAGGATTGGGGCAACTTCAAGGAGCTGATCTCCCTGCTGGAGGCAGCCTGGACCTGGCGCCGGCCCACAGGACATGCTCACAGAGCTGGCCGCCCTCTACTCGAAGTTAAAGCCGCAGAAGATGCTGGAGCACCTGGAGTTCTGGTCCCGTGTCAATATCCCAGAGGTAATTCAGCCCTCTGCTGGGTACTGGCTGCCACATGCATGTGTGGCACCAGCCTGACCCTCGGTCATATCGTCCTGCCAGGTGCTGGGAGCCACAGGGCAAGCCCATCTTTGTGGGGAGCTGGCGTTCCTCTGTAACAGGTACAAGGAGAAAGACAGTGCCATCCTCACCCAGATGCCTGGAAAGAAGGGCAGTCCAAGGACATCATTACCAAGGTTAGAATGCACCTGCGTGCAGGCTCCTGCCTGCTTCTGCCAGGCCTGTCCCAGGGGCAGATGGAACACCCGTGTGCCACCCCAGGGCACATTCGCACCCCTGCAAGGCACAAAGGGCTGATGCCTAGGAAAGGTTATGACTGGCCTAAAGCCCCCAGCTAGGCTAAGGGTGGGGTGGGTCAAAGTGCTGCTGTGGCCCTGCCTGAGTACTCTTCCCACACACTCTGCCCCTCCCGCCCCTCCAGCCTCCCAGGACCACCCTCTCCTCACCACGCTCCCAGGCAGGGCTCTTTGCAGCTGGACCATGCCATTTGCTCTTCCTTCTATCCTGTCAGCTCAGGCCTCCCAGACCCTGTCTACCACCATTTCCTGCTGTATTTTTTCTATTTTTCACCACCTGGCATTTTTGTCCTTCATGTCTCTGCCCCTGGGTGCGCACCCTTCCCAGGAGCTGCCACCCTTCTGTAGTCTAGATGGGCTAAACCAGCATCCCAAGCTGTTCCACCAGCCACCAAAAACTGCTGGAAGGTGTCATAGCTGGTGCAAGCATCACGCAGGCCTCTGCTGCTTTGTGTTTCTGGCTTCCAGACTGCTCCTGCTCTGTGAGCTCTGTGCATACGTTAGGTGGTAAGGGAGTGAGCTCCCTGTCTTCAGTCCCCGGGCCCTTTGCATTGAGTGTCCTCTTCTCTTGGTGTGGCCTTGGGTGAATAATTTGCCCTCGGGTCTCTCCCATTTGCTATCTGCCAGTGAAGGGAGCTGACTGCATGTCTGTCCCCGCTTCTCCCAGGGTGGGGTGTGGGCTCCTCTCCTCTGGGTCAGGGACTCATGTGCCTTCTATTCCACATACGGCTGTCGAGGGAAGGCCTGGGTAGCAGGTGGAGTGCCGAGCAGGTCTCACCATCTACCGTCCCTGGGAGCCGTTAGAAGGAACACTTGGCCCGAGGTCATACACATCCACAGTAATCGGCATGACGATGTGTGAAGTCTGGACACGTCCCACCCTGACGTCCTGCCAGCTGCTGGTGGAAAGGCAGGCAGATCACACATTCTTGTGCCCTGGCACACATGAAAAACATGCTGGAAAACCCATACCTGATCAGTTCTAGGTGGCTTTTTTCACATTTAACTCCTCTGATGCTGGGATGCTTTTTAAAGTTGATGACGTGCCGTGGTTAAGGTGGCAGTGCCTTTTTTGTTTGTTTGGTTGGTTGGTTTTGTTTTAGAGAGAGAGAGGGAGAACAGAAACATCAATGTGCTGTTCCACTCCTTTATGCATTTATTGGTTGCTTCTTGTTTGTGCCCTGACCAGGCATTGCACCTGCAACCTTGGTGTTTCAGAACAACACTAAGCACCTGAGCTACCCGGCCGGAGCCAGTGCTTTTTGTTTCTTAGTGGTATCTGGGTGTTGTAGCTGTCCAGGTAGCTGTTGTATGCCCTGACCCACGTTCAGTCCACCTCGATGACAGCATCAGATTCCTGAGGGGAGGTGGAGGTCAGCACAGTGTCTTGGGTCTGGTGACATGCCTCACAGATGAGACCATGTCATGTGGGAGAGCAGTGATCGTACAGCTGATGGCCAGAGCTTCTCCAGCGTTTCCCACTAAAATGCCCGTGGTTGAAACTGGCGTCCACGGAGTAATCCAGGCAGCCTTTTTTGCATGAGCGCTTATAGGGCTGGTTGATTCTAGGTGACCAGCCCGTCAGCATGTCATGGGGTCCCTAGCCCAGTGGTCCCCTGAAGACTGGTATGAGTGCCCTGATCGTTCTCCCTACTCGGGTAGGCCAGTTGCCACCAGGTGAAGCCTTACCTGCGGTCAGTCCAGAGCCACAGTGTGTGAGGTGCTCAACCACCTGCTCATGGAAGAGGAGGGTTATCAGGTGGCTGTGAGGAAAGGAGCCCTGTCAGAATGCTGCTGCGGCAGCGCCTCCTGTGCCCCAGTGAGCCATGATACTGGCCTTTGGTGCTCAGGGACTGGAGAGCCTCTGTGGGCGCCAGCCAGTGTGTCCTCAGCAGGCTGCCCTTGCACAAGAGGGGGCGTGGACATCAAGGGGCACCTCGGGTAGATGGACAGAGACCTTGCTGAGGCCATGGTGGGAGCAACCAGTACTGAGTAATACATGGTGGCTGCTCCGCCATGTCCCTCACTCACAGAAAGGCTCTGTCCTGCTAGGGTTGGAGAGCATCTGTCTACGCCTACAGCAACTTTGACAACCTCACCCTGGGACAGCATTGGGGAAGCACCAGCTGATCCAGTCCGGGCGCATTGCCACATATCTGTGCAATGGCACCAACCAATGGACCCAGAGCATTGAGCTCTGCTAAAAAGACCATTTCTACAGGTTGGTCCCAATACCCCGCTTGCCCTCCCCTGTGTGCTTTCCGATGCTGGTGTGGAGGGGGTAAGGGGCTAGTCACACCGCTCCACGAGGAGACCCTTGTGGTGGGGACATAAAGTTAAAGAGACAGTGTTTTTAGAACATGGGGTGAGGGTTGGGAGGATGAATAGCAATTGTTAACATATAGCCCTTAAAAGTGATTTGGATTTAAAGACTTGCTCTCACATGGTCGATTATTTTCCCAGCAGTTATTCGTGAGGTTCAGTCTCCCTAAACACAGTGTGGCTGCGTTCACTTGGCACCTACTTTGCTTCCTATCAAGATTTGGGGGATTAAAAACACCTAAGTTAAAATAATGTTCAAAATACTTGTTTCTGCCAATGAGCAGTGACTTGGCATGCCCCCAGGTCCAGACACAGGTCCAGGCATCTGCTGGTCAGGGTGGAGAGATCCCAGGCCTACAAGGCATTGCCATCACTGCCTGGCATCTCCCCAGTAGGGTAAAGTGCAGTTACACAAGAAGGCCATTGTGTAATATGCTGCAGGGCTGAGCTTATTTCCAAGGATTCTGTGCCCCAGGAGCCCCTGAGAGCCGTGAACTTGACCTGGGGGTGTTACTTCCAGAGCTGTCCTCAGCAGTCCTGAGTACCTTCCTAGGACAGAAACCTTCTCACAGTACATGGGCTCATGCCAGAGACCCTTAACATCAGGGTACATTGAGTTTCTCACCAAGTTGTCACCTTCAGTTTGGGACTGTCACATGATATCTTCTCACCCTTAGTGACAGTGCTTATGGTCCCTCCTGGGATACTGACAGGGCCCCTGCAGAGGGAGCTAAGAAGAAATGCCTCAGAAGCACTGGGACTGCATGTGAGGGTGTTTAGGCACTGGCCCTGGAAGGGGGCAGTGGCTCTAACACACAGAGGGAAGCTGCCTGTGCTGAAGGGGTCGCAGCTGCCCTGTCCTGCCAATGGCACACCAGGGTCTCGAATGAACAGGCTTCTCACAGACTGGGGCAGGAAGTGAGTGAGCAAGCAATGCTCTGAGCACTGCCAGCGGGGCGTCCAGTCTCCCCCAGACTGCAGTGCCACTCAGAGTTCATGTACCAGGAAGAGAACGCAGAAGACCAATGCCATAGGCAGAAGATGGTTCGTATACTTTCCAGCACAGTGGTTCTCAGTCAGAGGAGACTTTGCCCCCCGGAGGGCATTTGGTTGCCACACCTGAGGGTGCAGTGCTACATCTAGTAGATGGAGGTGAGGGTGCTGGTGCTAAAGAGCACTCAATGCACAGCTTTCCCACCCCCTCGCCCCACACGGGTGCATGTGCACAGGCGCGCGTGCACACACATGCCAGCGGTGCCCTGGTGGCGGTACCGCCCTTGGCAGAAGTCCTAAGAGAGTGGGAGGTCACATCATGTCACCCCAGGAGTGATGTGTGGCTACTGCAGGCTTCTATAAGTCGTGGAACAGCAAGAAGTGTGCTTTCCAGATGGCAGAGGTGAGTGTGACAGCACGGAGGGCTGTCATTTGTCAGGACGTGTACACATTCTGCCTGGGGAGTCGGCTGAGCAGAGGGGGCAGTAACTGGGACTGCTGAGGAACATCAGGACAGGCAGGGCGTGAGGGAAGGTGTCAGGACACGGGCAGGTGAGGGCTAGGGGACCCACACACAGGTGTGCAGACAGATGAGAGGTGAAGTCATGGGCCAGAACCAGCAGAGCAAGGGGCTGGAGCAGAGCCCTGGCAGGGGTGACAATAATTTGGAAGGAGGTGGAAAGACAGGAATGCAGTGCAGAGATGCCCTGATAGTGACATGGCCAGTGTAGTAACGAGAAGTGGGAAGGTATGGGCCATTCCCAGACTCGAGCTTGGTTCCAAGCTGTGGGATGAGGGCACAGACTGCGACACAGGTCACCTGTGGGGCTCATTGCACCTGAGTCCTCTAGGAAGCTGCCAGGTTCCGCTGGTGGCAGCTGAGGCTATGGGAATTTGTGGGGCAGTCCCCAAGACCTGTGGAGGGAGAGAAGAGCCTAATTTTAGGTGCAGATTGAAGACAAGCCAGCTGAGAATAAGCTCAGCTGGACTGGAGGAACACTTCAGGAAAAGGGATGCACTGGCATCTGATGTCTGGGAGATGTGACCTGAAGGTGTCCTGGAGCTTTCATTTGAGTCTCCGCTGACTTTGATGGTAAAAAAGAGCAAGACAGCCCTGGCCAGGTGGCTCAGCTGGTTGGAGCTTAATTCCGTACACAAAAGGGTTACAGTTTCGATGCCTGGTCAGGGCACATACCTAGGTTGCAGGTTTAATCCCCAGTTGGGACGTGTACGTGTTTCTCTCACATCTCTCTCCCCCTTCTGCTCTCTCTAAAAACTCAATAAACATATTCCTCGGGTGAGGATTAAAATAAAAAGAGAGAGAGAAAAACCTGGGGTCTCTTTGTAGAAACAGTGTGGGGACAAGGCAGGCCTTGGCAAACAAAGGGGCAGGCAGGTGGACAGGACCCTCCCTGGCGGAGGATGAAGAGGGCATGCCACAAACTAACATCAGGGCTTTGGGTCGCATGTCAGTCTCCAGAGGCATCTGTGAGCCTCCTATTGGAAGTGACCAAGTGAGCTCGAGGAGTTATAACAACAGCGGTGGCCAGTAGTTGTCTCTGGGTAGCAGCAGTCACAGCTAGTGGGCAACCATGTTGCATTTGTCACGGTGCCTGGAGGGCCGTGGCAGCTGAGGGAGCGAACACATGTTGGCAACCTAGGCTATTCAGTTCTTGCTATTATGGCTAGAAAACAGGACGGTTGTAGAAATCGCTCATTTACTGATGAGTAGTCACTGGATGGGTTTAATGTTTTTAATTGTTTTAGACTAAGAAATTTGCCATATACAAAAGTAGTAATTAAGGGACTTTTTAAAAATACTCACTCAAGGATATGTTTATTCATTTGAGAAAGAAAGATTGATGGTTTGCCCCCAGTATGCGCCCCGACTGGGGATCAAACCCACAACCTAGGTATGTGCCCTGACCAGGAATCGAACCCACCATCTTTTGGTGTATGGGACAACGCTTCAACCAACTGAGCCATCCAGCCAGGGCAGATTGGGGACTTTTTTATGTCAGGAAGAAAGGGCAGAATGCTATTCCTTGAGCACTAGAGTGTCCTGGGTAGTTGCTCAGTGTTGAGTCTGGAAGGATAGTGCTGGCTGTTGGCCCGAGCACAGCAATGTGGCCTTCAGAGCAGGCCCTGTTGGCACTGTCACCGTCCTCTTCAGTGCCCATGCACTCCCTCTGCATGCTGTGGGGCCCTGAGGCTGGATCCCATTTCCCAGGGCACCTGCACTGTGTGTGCCACCTCCTGTCTCTGGGCAGTCAGTTCAGCGGCTCTCAAGGTTGAGCTGCCAAGACCATGCTGGGTGCCCTCCTCAGCCCTCCTGGAGGTGGTACTTTGTCTACCACAGGCAGCTGAGGTACAGCAAACCCTCCGTGGGTGAGGAGAGCGCTTTCATGGAGCTTGGCACTGCTCCTGTGTCCTGCCAGCCCAGAAAGGGAGGGTGGCCGAGCTGAGCGTCTGCCTCGGTTGCAGGATGCCGTGCAGCACGCTGCAGAGTCCAGGGACGCCCAGCTGGCTCAGAAGTTGCTGCAGTGGTTCCTGGAGGAGAACAAGCAGGAGTACTTCACGGCCTCACTCTTCACCTGCTAGGACCTGCGTCCCCCTACAGTGATGCTGGAGCTGGCCTGGAGGCACAGCCTGGTGGACCTGGCCATGCCCTGCTTCATCCAGGTGATGCGGGAGTACCGTAGCAAAGTAAGTACCTGCCTTCCGTGCTCCCTGGCCCCTGGCTGTGACTCGAGCTCTGGTCTCCAGAGGCCCTGCAGTGGCCTGTTGGAGGCCAGCCCAGATTGCCCAACCAGCCCAAGCTGCTGTTGGGAGAGGCCTCTTGCCTTCGCACTTATTAGTTTTCTGCCTAAGTTATAATTTCTAGAAAATCACCATGGGAGTGGGAGAGAGCTGGGTAAAACTGAGCGCTTGCCCTCGCAGCAAGCAGTTCTCCCTCACGCTGCTGGGGGCATGCAGTGCACGGACTCACCACCAGGGGGCCCAGGGCTGCCCACTGGGGGCCGCCCGCCTACCTCTCCGCACCCGCTGTTGGCAATTGGAGGAGCATTTAATAGGAATGTTAATACACATTTAAGCCTTTAACACCTTAATTAGGGAAGCCGTCATCCCTTTACAACCGCAGGCACTGAGGTTCAGGTCCAAAGCTGACAGGCGACGGGTGGGGCGCTCAACGTCTCCCTGGTCCAGAGGCAGTCCATACTCATACTCGTGTCTTCGCACATTGCTTCTGCCACTCCAGATGTCACTTCATGTCCCTAGTGTCCCACTCTGGCTTTCTTTGTAGGTTGATGAATTCTTATAACAAAGTGGCAGTGTCTGATTTCAACTCCCTGTGTGTCAAAGCCCTAGGAGTCACTCTGTAGGGCCTAGCTGTAGCCATTTTCCAGCGACCCATGTCATCTGGTCCAGTTTGTTTCTAAAGCTTCAGAAAAGCAATTGCTCAGCAGTGCCTACTTGCCCATCCAGCTACATACATAACCGCCTTCCAGCCAGATGGAGGCCCCACAGTGCCAAGAAGCTACCAGCTGAGGCTTTTCAGTGTGCGTGGAAGGGAGGAGCCTCCTAGGGTTAGTGTGGGGGTTAGGGAAGAAATGGGTCAGCAGGGCAGTCTGGTGCTGCCTACCAGCTTTGACCTACAAGGGCTTCCTCTGCCTGCCACATGCAGAGCCTCCTGGAAGTTGCCCAGCCCCTGGCAAGGGCCATTCCCAGGGCTATTCAAAGCCATTACCCTGTTGCAGGAGGAGGGTAAATAAATGTGCCTTCTTGCTGGAAGGACTCTGGCCCCTGGCCCAGGGTCCCCAGACACCTTTCCTAGTCCTAGAAAGCCGGAGCTGCCATGGTGCTCACCCTCAATCCTGCCACACACACTTCTGCCAGTGCCTGACCAGGTGCCTGCAATGGTGGAGAGAGGAGGTACTCATGAGGGATTTCTCGGCAGTGGAAGGGATATGGGCTGGTTCTTGGCTTGGGCTGGGGTCCAGCAGACTGGACTCTGCTGGAGGTAGAGGAGTCTGGACAAGAATGCCACAGCTTCCTGACTACAGATCCAGGTCCCAGGCCTCTGACTCCTCTGAGAAGCTTGAGGGCCATCCCTCTGAGAACTCTGCCTCCCCCTGCCCACCCAGTACAACCAGCTGACAGAGGACTGGGTCGTGAGAGGACTGCTGTCTTGCTCCTTCCTTGCCTCAGCCCAGGTCGCATGGAGGGAAGAGTAGAGGCGCCCCCATGGCTGGCATCAGAGCTGTCTCTCCTAGGTTTCTGGTGCCTGGTCTGAGTGCACACAGGGTACATCATTGTTTCTTCTTTCCTACCCAAGTGCTTGTTTTGGGGGGACCCCAGACACACAGTTGCTGTCACCTTACTAGCACAGTGCTGTCCACCCTACATCCCCCATGATACCACCTCACTCTGTTCCCCCTCCATCCCTGTGTGCTCTAGCATGTAAGCACTGCACCTGGTGAAGCTTTGAAGAAGGGCAGAGTGCTGCTTGTCCTTAGATGGCTTTCACAGCCCCTGCCTCTCAGGTGGTGCATCCTCCCTTCTAGGTGATGGGTCCCAGTCTCCTTAGAAGGGATAAGCAGCCTTGACTGGAACCACTGCATTGTCTTGATGGTGTCCCTATGCCCAGAGGAGGACTCAGCCCTGTGAGCCATGCCACACTCACAGCCCACCGACTCGGTGCACCTGGTGGTCAAGTGAAAACTTGGGAAGTACTGGGCTGGAACAGCAGCTGGGGTGCACCAGGGCCCCACTGGGCCCTCACATCACCACCTGGTTAAAGAGGCTTCACTTTGTGGCGTGAGGTGGCGGTCACTGTGGTGCAGCAATGTTCTGTGTGCCTGTCTTCAGCTCTAACACTCCTGGAGAATATGTGATCGACTCCCATGTTTACCTCCAGGCCAAGACTGCATGTAGCCTGTCAGATGGACATCCACATGCTCTTGCCTCTTTGTAGATGCCCAGGAGAGTCTGCACAAGGGAGAGAAGCATGTGGTGGAACCCACCTCTCTCCTGTTTAGTAGGTGGCATTCCATAGCTCCTGTCCCCTAGGAAGGGGAGACAGTTCACATCACTGTTTCCTGGCAGGGTTTCAGATTGGGGCAGCAATGGACAGGGCTGGGTATAAAGGACCACGATGGCTACCAGGTATACAGGTTGTTGAAAGGCACCACCGTCCTCGCTGCTCTTAGGGCAACTGCCTTCTGGTGGGGGTGCCCCTGCCTGCTCCTCATGCATGGCAACTGCCCTGCTGTGAGCTTCTGCTGTCTGTTGGCCTGCCTGGCCCCTGACAGCAAGGTTGTTGGCTTTCTACTTGAGAGCCTGCCTGGATGGCCTGACCATTCAGTAGACAGATCGTTTGGTGTCCAGTGCACAGAGAGGCCTGATGGGTCCTAGAGAGCGTTTGCAGGACCAGCGTAGGCCTGAAGGTGTAATGTGAGCACGCACCATCTGAGTCTCCCACCAACTGTGCGCTCCTTGGGAGTCATGGTGCCCACCCACCGTTAATGTCGATCTGGTTTTTGTAGACATTGATGAGCATGAGCGAGTCCGGCCAGTTGAGCTAAGTAAGTGCCTCACTTGAGGACTAGCTTATCCTCTAGCCCAGCCAGCCTCAGGAGCTGGCCCCACTACAGCCCCCCCCCCCCCACCTTGCCTCCAGGCACCTTGCTCTGGGTGGTTAGGGCTGGTCTGCAACCCTGCGACCCGGGCCCCTGGCCACTTGGGGGCAGCAAGAGCCCTGCTCACCCTTGGTTTCTCTCCCTGCAGGCCAGCAGCTAACTCCGACAGCAGGCCCTGCTGCTGGACCAGCCCCTGCCAGGTTTCCCTGCGGCTGAGCCGCTCCGCCTAAGTCCAGCCTCGGGCGTATGCCTTCAGCGTGTAGCCGGCCTTCAGTGACAACACTCCCTCTACCGAGTTATTAAGCTCTCTAAGGAGCACAGAGGACCCGGATGGAAGGCGGGGACATCTAGATGTTATTTATTTTTCCTCAGGCCCAATGATGGCAGCCACTGGGCCATCCCAGAACCCCTGACCATCTAAGACCAACTCCAGCCACCAGGCAGGGAGGTCAATTCAAGTCTCCAGACCCGCCGGCTGAAGCCGGACATTCTGGAGAGTTCTGGACTGCAATGAATGCACGGCGCTTGGGGGAGGGGCACCCTCTCTTCACTCAGCACTGGCCGAGCTGCCCCCCCTCCTGGTCACTTTGCAGACACAGCTGAACAGACCGTCTAACCTGACTTTGAACGTCCTGCCGATCATGAAAATTAAAGATGGTTTATCAAGGCAAAGCTTTCCTGCTTGGTACTGGTGTGGGCAGGAGGGGACAAGAAATTTGCTCGGACCTCTGGGGGTGGGGGGTCCTGCGTCCACCCAAGGAAGCTGCCCAGGGGGATAGAGCCAGGGTGTATTTTGGGTCTTTTTCCGACCGTGTTCCCTGCACGGAGCTCGAAATCCCGGGAGTGGTAACTGCTGGGCCCCTCGGTATGGGAAGACCAAACCCTCAAACAGCAAGGATAGGGCCAGCCCACGTGTCTCTACGCCGCCATCTCCGGAGGTCCTGCAGCAGACGGCAGAAGCGCAGACCCCGAGCACGCTCCTTCCTGCGCCTGGCTATGGTAAATGCCCCGGCTGGCTTAGGGGCTGCACTTGGAGCCACAGCTCGGCCGATACGGCACCTCCTCCCAAGGACCCCGCCCCCAGCCCCGCGAGCACCGTTGTCCGGGGATCGGGCTCGGCCATTGGCTGAGTTGCTGTCCCCGCCCCGACCTCAGTTTCCCGGCCCGCCCGGGGCGGGCCGGGGGCGGGGACCAGCTCGAACCATGCTGGGTGGAGAACCTGAGCTGACGCGGCCGCCCCGCCCCCAGACATAACCATCCTCCACCACCACCTCTGCAGACATCGCCGAGTGCAGGAGGCTCGGACCCGCTGCCGACGCCGGGCGCCCCGCCTCCCGCCTCCCCGCAATGGCGGCGCCCCGCGGTCTAGCGGCCGCGGCGCCCGCGCCCGGAAAGGCCAAGCTGACGCACCCGGGGAAGGCCATCCTGGCAGGTAGACTCCTCGAAGACCCGAACCCCGGGCCCGGCTGTCCCACCGGTCCTGCCGTGCTTACCAGCGGGCCGGGACACCTAGGACTATCCCTACTTCCGGGTTGAGCGGGGGTCGTGTCCCTTTTCCCCAGCAGGCTCGTGGGAGCTCACCTTGCGTGTCACCCCAGCGTGCCTCGGCAGGGCAACTGGGGAGGCATGGAATCCTGGTCGGACAAAGTCCGGGGCGGAGGGGGAGGGGCCGCCAGGCAAGGGTCTCAGGCCAAGAGTCCCGGGTTCTCGCAGGCGGCTTGGCAGGCGGCATCGAAATTTGCATCACCTTCCCCACCGAGTATGTGAAGACGCAGCTGCAGCTGGACGAGCGTTCGCACCCGCCACGCTACCGGGGCATTGGTGAGCAAGGGACAACGGCTGGGAGCCCCAGGGGGCGGGCCCATAGGGCGGCTGGAGGCGCTGACCGCCCCCTCCCCCAGGGGACTGCGTGCGTCAGACTGTCCGCAACCATGGCGTCCTGGGCCTGTACCGAGGCCTCAGCTCCCTGCTCTACGGCTCCATCCCCAAGGCGGCCGTCAGGTAAGGCGGGCTCGGGGTGGGGGCGGCCCCCGGAGGGTGGCATAGGCGGTGGCAGTCCCTCTCACCCCACTGCCTTCCGCCCCAAGGTTCGGGATGTTTGAGTTCCTCAGCAACCACATGCGGGACGCCCAGGGACGGCTGGACAGCACTCGCGGGCTGCTATGTGGCCTTGGCGCCGGGGTGGCCGAGGCTGTGGTGGTTGTGTGCCCAATGGAGACAATCAAGGTCGGGAGGTTCCCTGTAGGGACAAAGTATGCCCAGGAGACCTGGGGTGGTGGAGGCTGGGGTGGTCCTTTGTCCCTGTGTCCAGTGGAGACGTTGAGGTTGGGGAGGGTCCAGCAGGAGGGGGCAAGGTGTGCATGGGGGAACTGCCTGGAAAGGTGGGTGCAGGAGGCCTGCAGGATGGGTCTCCTGTGGAGGCCAGACTTTGTCCTGAAAACAGTGGGAAGATGGTAAATTTCTTAAAAACGCTTATAAGCAAAAAAGAGTGTGTGTTTTCTGATATTGCTTAAGCTATGGGCAAACCAGCAAACACAAAAGCAGAAGCCCTGTACTGAGGCGAGTCCTCTTGTCTCCTGGACCTCAAGTCCCAAGTAGGCTCGATTGGCCCTGTTTCTAGGTGAAGAGCTATATCTTCAACCCTGGCCTAACCTTGGTGTCCTGTGGACCTACAGGCTAAGGGGCCAAGTGCGCCTTTCCAGTGGCACCCTAGGAACCAACTCTTGGCTTTCCTCTCTCTCAGGTGAAGTTCATCCATGACCAGACCTCCCCCAACCCCAAATACAGAGGATTCTTCCACGGGGTCAGGGAAATTGTGCGGGAACAAGGTGAGCCATTTGGCCTTACTCTTCAGATAGGCTCAAGGACCTCGGCCAGGATAGAAAGAATGTGTACTCACTTCTTCTTCCTTCCTTGCCACTCCTGTGTGCATCTTCCCCCGGTCCCCAGCTGGGACCTGTGTGCAAGTGTAACACCTGTGCCTTCCTGCCCCCAGGGCTGAAGGGGACCTACCAGGGCCTCACAGCCACTACGCTAAAGCAGGGATCCAACCAGGCCATCCGCTTCTTCGTCATGACCTCCCTGCGTAACTGGTATCGAGGTGTGTCTGCTACCCCGAGACCCCCATCTCCATACAGTTTTGGACTTCCCTGCCAGGGTACTACCCCCTAAGGCCCTACCTTCATAGGCCCTAGTCTATGTTCCCCGCCCCACCACCCCCCCAGTCCTCAGAGTTGGCCCCTTTACCTTTCCGTTACCTTCTGATTGCAACCCCTACCACGTCTAGGGGACAACCCCAACAAGCCCATGAACCCACTGATCACCGGGGTGTTTGGAGTTATTGCGGGGGCAGCCAGTGTCTTTGGGAACACTCCTCTGGACGTGATCAAAACCCGAATGCAGGTTGGTTAGAGCCGGTAAGGAAGGAGGGGAGCTTGGGACAGTGTGTGGCTACTGAGTCCTGTGGTGTGCTTGTGTCTCACAGGGCCTGGAGGCACACAAGTACCGGAACACGTGGGACTGCGGCTTGCAGATTCTGAGGAACGAGGGGCTGAAGGCGTGAGTGAGGGGAGATAGGGCTGTTGTTCCACTGTAAGCCTCACCCCAAACCCCCTACCCGCCCCAGGCCATCCCCTAGCGAGTCCTTACCTTTAGGCCCCTGTTCTTGCCCCTCCAACATCTAGACATACCCCACTGTCCAGAGGCAAGTCCTTCATCTGCCTCCTCACCTACTTTTTTCTCCCACCCTACTCCAGGTTTTACAAGGGCACTGTCCCCCGCCTGGGCCGGGTCTGCCTGGATGTGGCCATCGTGTTTATCATCTACGATGAGGTGGTGAAGCTGCTCAACAAAGTGTGGAAGACGGACTGACCCCTAAGGGTCTGCACTGGGGGTGCCCTCAGGCACCTCCAGACCAGCCCCCTCCACCCTCTTCTCATGATTCCAGTGCAGTCGTGCCAAAAGGCCCACCTTCCCTGTCTCTTGTACTCCATGGCCCAGGCCTGTCCCCTGTGGCCATTGAGTCAGCGTGTCCCATAGTACTGTGTGTCCCTCGTGGTCCATATAATACCACCATTGTGTCCATGTGTTCAGCGGAGGCTGGGAGTCCCTCTGGCCTGTGAATATGTACCCATTTGTCCATGTGCTTACTCATGACCCATGTGCCTATAGTTCGTGTTCTGTGTATTGTGACCCTGTGTCCCGCTTCCCGGGGTGCCTCTGTGGCCTGGGTCCATGGCCCTGTAGCCATGGCTTGGTCCCAGCCCGGTGCCTTTTACCCTGGGCAGCAGAGCCCTCCCCTTCATCCCCCAGCCCTGGCCTACCACAGCTGCCTCCAGGCCTCAGCCTGGCCCCACTGCATTCCAGGGGCTGCATGCCCCCTGCTTCTCCCGCCACTGGCCTTAACTGGCCCTTGGGCCCTCCCTCCGCCTGGGATAGGGTGGCACCCTCCACTCTCAGGACCACGCTCCCAAGGCAGAATAAACCGGATCCTGTCACAGCCTTCTGTTCTCTCTGGGCCCTTCTGCGGGTAGGCAGTGATGGTCACACCTTTGTGAAGGTCAAGCCCACCTCTCATCTGCGGATACTGGCAGGGGGACAGGGAAGCCAGGCAGCAGGCAGGCTGGTGAGTGAGCCAGCTCTAGCCACAGTGTCCACCCCCTGTGAGGCCTGACACCAGGTCATGGAACATCTGGGCCCCATCCAGGTCTGGCCTGTGGCCTGTGGCCTGTGGCCAAAATCCTCTAGGGTCCCTTGAAAGGCAGCACTGAGTGGGCAGAGTGGAGAGCTGTCCCATGCCACTGGTTGAGCCTGGGAGACAGTGCTCCCAGGCTCTTGTTTGTCCCTCAACCTATAATTAGGCCCACCTTCCTCCCTCTCTTGGTTTCTCTATAAAATGGTGTGCTATATTTTCTAGTCCCGAGACTGAGCAAGGGGGCCTTTCCTCATTCCACCTAGGCTGGGAGGCAGCTGCCCTGGGGCAGGAGTGGGTGGAGCTCTCTGACCAGGGCATTACTGGTTGTTTACCTCCAGGGCCCTGAACCTCAGAGGTAGGTGTCCCTCTTGCTGGAATCCCAGGATCCAGGCATGGGTGGGAGCCCAATAGGACTCCTGGGTTGTGGTTCTCAGCTTCTGATCAGAGGGGCTGGGAGGAGCCCTGAACTGGAGAGTCCCCAGGGCTCTTCCCACCCCTTCAGATCAGGAGCTGGGAGCCACAAACCATGAGCCAAATGGAGGAGACCAAGAGCAGGGTGGGGTGAACCAGTACCCCTGGCTGTGTGGAGGCAGAAGGTGCCTTCCTGTCCAGGTGATTGGGTGACTCCATGGGTAAAAGTCATGAAAAGGTTTGGCTCAGGCTGGGAAACAACTTGGCATCCATAGCCTCCCAGCAGGAAGGTCCACTCCCTGGAACTGCTTTGGGGCAGAGCATCCCACCTGGATGCTCCTGGATCCCAGGAGTTGGGTAGACATGAAGGCCAGATGTTGGCTCAGAGAGCAAGGGAACACAGGGTTTTGAAGGTCTGGGCCATGTGCTCTTGGTGTTTACAGGAGACTTGCCAGTCCACCATGATGAAGGAGAAGGCCCAGCAGCAAAGCTTGCCTGCCTACAGGAGCCAGGGCTGCCCACCCACACATACACACCAGGGTGTGGAAGAACTCTGGAGGCTGGAGCCTCAACCTCAGGCCACCAGCTTGGCCTCAGAAACTTTGCTTTGGGGATGAAAGTAGGTGATGGCCAGTGCTATCCCACAGCACAGGCTACTGAGGCTAGAGGGGCATATAGCCACCCTGGCACCTGCAGTCCTGGCCACAGCATCTGTGACAAGTGTAGGGGCACAACCTTAGTTCCCTGTCTGTTCAGTGTGTGACCTTGGACAAGTCACTTAACTTCAGTTTCCTAACCTGCAACATTGGGTGACATAGGAAACCACCCCAGTGAATTTTGAGGGTGAAATGATGTCATCTGTGTAAGGTGCTTAGAACGAGGCTTAACACAGTACATACACCCACACATGGTAGCTTTTTCTTTGGATTGCAAGAGGTAGTTTGCAGCCTCAGGGTTCTAGGCAGTTCCTAGAGTGGGTAAAGCCTAACAGCTGGGCATGGAGGGAACTTAATGTCCCCCAACACTGACCTCCAGGGATGGCATCCACTCACTGACTACACGCCAGCACCCCGGGGTCCTGTCCCTGTGCCCCTTCACAGGAAGGGACGGAGGCTACTGTTGGCTGAGAACAGAACATGGGGACCTGTACTCAGTAGCGGCAGGAACCCTGCCATAGCTCTAGGGTCCCCTATGATGCCTCACAGCACAATGGAGAGCAGGCAGTTGATTGAGCTGACTGAGTCCCCTGGGGCTGTGAGCATGGAGTTACCACCTGCATGGTGGAACCCTCCTATTCACACATTGCCCCAAAGAGTATGCAGCCTCAGTTTTTGGTACTGAGACCTGAGAGAAGGGGCGGGGGTGGGGGGGACTGCCGGGATGGGTATCCTGTGTGCAGGAAAGAACTTGCCATATCTCGGCTGAGGGCCAACAAGGTTGGAGGGAAGTGAACAGAAGAACAGCTAGAGAGGCAGGGAGGGGCCTGGGGGGAACCCCACTGCATTCAACTAAGACCAAAGGCTACAGAGAGGAGGCTAAAGGTAGGAACCAGTGCAGACGCCAGGCCACTGGCACTAGAACCAGTGCCTGCCGTAGCCACAATGAGGTCAAAAGAACAGAGATATGGGCAGAACTTCAAGTAACCAAGAAGCAGAAAGACTATACTTCCAGCCTGGCCACAGGCCAGTGTCGGGGAGGAGGTGGCTGTGTCTGCCTGTCAGGAGAGGTGAGCTGTGGAGTGTGAAGAACCAAAGTTACCACATTCCTCCCACAACCAGAGCCTCTGCGCCCAAGCCACAGCCAGCCTCCACTGAGCCTCAGGCAGCCTTCACCATCTGGCAGGGCCTCCAGCCTGGGATCACAGAATGTGCCCAGGAAGGACAGAGGCCTCAGAGACAAGAGCAAAGGGGTAGAGGGTGGGGAGGTGGCTGTTTCTGTGCAGGGCTTAGCCAGCCTCAGCCCTGTCCTAATATGTGGCTAGCCCCTCTAGGGAAAGGCCCTCAGGCAGCTGCCCTCCAGCCCCCCACCGCAACTTCCTTGAACACTTTCTTCACTGGGTGGCACTGCTACAGGGGTGTCCCCTGGGTTTTCCTATGTTCTTATGTAGGTGATGAACAGCAATCAGAGCTCACTACACACCAAAAGCAAAACAAAACAAAAGACACCGCACACAGTCACTCCTGACAAACGATCTGTCTCCTTTCAGTCCAACAAAGAGAATTCTGTTTTTCAGGGTGTGCCCTCAGCCTTCACAGCAAACCCAATCTCAGATGAGGATGCCAGAGTATTTTTCCTCTGGACTTTCTACTTCCTATGTGTTTTCACAGGTACCCTGGTCAGGAGGTGGTAGTGGGGGGTTTGGTAAGGAGCACAAAATTAGGGGGCCCAAGGAGCTCCTGCCTCCTCAAGACCTGGGAACAGTGACTGGGCACGCCAGGACAAGGATGGAGATGCAGGCACAGTGGAGAACTGGCTGCAAAGGACCATGAGAGGACCACCGAGAACACTCGGGATCCACAGCCTAAACCAACAATGTGGGTGATTTATAGAAAACATGATAATCCCTGGCGTGGCCTTGTAGCTCTCCTCCTCCCACACCGGCCTGGCAAATATCCTAGAGAGCAACTTCCCCTCTGCTCAGATTGGGCCAGACCCTGACCCCTGACCCTCCCCAACTGTTGTCACCTTTGTCTCCTCTGCCTGGTCAGCCACACCCACCTCTCACTTAATTTTCCATTGGCCTGAGCCGGACCTGGAAGGCCCCACTTGGCCACAGAGGTGTCATCTCCTGAAGTGACCTCAAGGGATAAACCATGTCACCCCCTCTGCCCATAAGCACTGCTCTGATGCCTACAGTGGCCTGCTGCCAACCCCAGGCTGGAAAGCACTGCCTCAGGAAGCTACTGGGGCTTGGGCAGTTTTCGCAGGCTGACCGGGTTGGAGCCGCTGAAGCTGCCTGACCAGCCTGCTTGTCGGTCCCTAGGGGCCCGCACTACGGAGTCCCTTTCTGCGCCCCGCTGTCCGCGACCTGGCGAGGCACCCCGCTCTCGGTTCCTAGGTGCCTAGGAGACTCCCCCGGGCTGTGATGCAGGGAAGGTAAATCAACTGCCCGCGACCGTAACCGGGGGGCTTATCCTGCGGGTTGGATCAGGTCCCGGGAGGGGTTATGCCTGTCAGGGCAGAGAGGAGGGTGGCCCTCATGGCCACTCCTTTGAGGCTAAAAGCCGCAGAGCATCAGGGCCTCTCTCAGCCTGGGTTTCGGAGGTCCGCAGAGCGGGTCCGTGGGCGCGGGAGGTACCCTGTAGGCTTCCCGGGGCCCATCTGTTTACAAAGAGCCCGGTAAGAGGAGCCGGACAGCCCGGCTCGCTCCCGGAAGCGGGGGGCGGCGCGCGCTGATGACATCACGGGCGCGCGCCGGGTCCTGGGGCAGGCTGGCCAGGTAGCCCGGACTCCCCTCATGTGAGGCCACTGCCTCCATTCCCTGATGGTCGTATTGCACCACCCGTGCCCTGACCTCGCCTGGAATCCCCCAGCACCCAGCCGCTCCCTGAGTCACTGATGGCGCCTGCCGCGATGACCCACTGCTCACGCTGAGCGCTGCCGAGGGCCCCTCCTGACGCGCCAGCCTGGGGGACACATTCCCAGGCCTCAACGCCATCTGGAGAGGCCTGTTTCCCCAGACCGGCCTGTCCTCGCTTCACCCCAGACCTCTGCACACCGCCGTTTCCTCTCCCTGAACACTTTTCCTCACCCTCGACCTGTAATTCCCAATGTCCTCCAGGCCCTGCCCGACCTCTGTGCAGGCAGTGGGGCATGTTCCTCTCTCCCACCGTGCCCCCTTCCTGTGTCCTCAGACCTAAGCTCCAGGAGGGAAAACCTCGTCTGGTCTTGTGGCTCACCCCTATGTCCCTCCACAGGCCCTGGGCTAGAGCGATGCTGCTTACTGCCACTGCCAATTGCAGGAAGGAAGGACTTCCAACTTTGTCTTTCCCTCCCCCTGCAGCTTTTGCTCCAGTGTCCCAGTCTCAGCCATGGGAAAGGAGAAAAGGGCAGGGGCCAAGAGGGCTCCATCAGCCTCCCTCCACTGCTAACCCCTAACTATTCTACCTTACCCACCAGCACCAGTCCGGCCACCTGTTGCCATCCATGGGCTCATGTAAGGCACGGTGGCCTGGTCACATCCCCATGGAGGAGGAGGCTAGGGAAACACTAGGGTGCAGGGTCACCCTGTTAAGTCCCCCGCTGTGGTAGCCTGTCACTTGCAACCCAAGAGAAGGAGTGGGGGCTGAGTGGGTGTCCCTACAGGCGGCAGCAGTGAGCACAGGCTGCACAGCTCAACAGTAGCACTTCCTGGATAGAACTTCCCTCCTCTCAGCCAGCCCCGCTTCTCAGATGGGAAAACCCAGGCACAGACAAAGGCCCCACCTGGGAGCTATGGGCTCCAGGCTTGCACAGCCCCACCCTGCCCCACCTAGTGAGATGTGGCTGGAGATAAGTAATGGGGGAGACAGCAAGGGGATCAACATGCCACTTGCGGGTTGTCAACAAACATGCCCCTTAAGGGTCTATACATAGGAAGGGTCCCCAGGAGAAAGATGGAGTCTGCAAGAGGTGGCTCTGTGTGCTTGTCTCTGTCATCATCCTGCACCATCAGTCTGAGACCTGCTTCCTGGCCACGTGTGCTGGGATGGGATGTGTGCCGCGCTGAGGAGCCCAAGCCCATTGAGAATGCTGACACCCAGGGTCACAAAGGTGGAGTGGGGAGGGGGAGGTGTCCTTCTGCAGGACAGGAGAAGGGAAGGGTGACTGGGCAGAAGGGCAGGGGCATCCCTAATCTCCATGGAAGGCTGACAGAGTGCAAAGGCCAGAGCCAAGAGCCAGGCTCCACACACACCTGGTGGGCCAGGTCCACACATCAGCGTGGGCCAACAATGGTGTTCATTCCTCTCTCTGGTCATTAGGATCAGGCTTGGCCTGGTGACGGCGGGGAGAACCGAGATCAGCCCCAGGGCCTGGACTGCAGAGGTGCCATGGTTGCACCCCTTAGGTGTCCACCTCCAGTTCCCTGCTGACAGTTGAACGGCCAAAGAAGATTAACCCTGGTGCTAATCCCCCCTAATGGCTTCAGAATCCCCAGCGCCAAGAAGCTAAGCCGGCCTTTCTCCGTGGCTGCTGCCGGCCTCCCTGGCGGCTTCAGCCCTGCTGCCGGAGATACTATCTCAGCCCAGTGGACCGAGGGTCCACGTTAATCCCTAGCGCTCCCTTTCTTCCCGGTCTCGCTCAAGATCAGGCCGATTGGCGTTTGATTACCTCAGCTATCGAGGGCCTCTTTGTGAGATCGGTCCTAAATCCCCTAATTCCGTGATAAAGGAGGCATTAGCGGGCTTCTGCTGCAGAGAAAGGCACCGCAATGAAAGAAAGCAATCAGGGGAATCCTGATGGCATCGCCTGCTGCAGGCTGCAGAGGAAGGCAGGAAAGAGGGCCCACTAGGGGGTGGGGGAAGAGGAAGGGAGAAGGCCTCCAGGACAGGGGTCAGCCCTAGCTCCCCACCTCCATCCATGCCCACCTTCCCCAGCCCTGAGCTGCAACCAGGACCCCCTCCCCAAAACCTGGCTGCCATCTCAGCTGAATGCTGAGGGACCACACACGCCCCACTCCCCTCTAGCCTCAGCCCTGCACTTGCTGGGACCTAACCCCCAAACCATCCCTGGACCTTGCTAGGCCTGCCTTTCAATCCTGGCCTCTGACTATCCAAAGCCAGTGGCCTCTCAGGGCTTATCTGCACATCCATACTTCCATGGTCCCTGATGCTTCCCAGCCCTTCTCGCTACCCCCTCAACACCCCCCCCCCACACACACACACATACACAAAACAAGTCCTCCCCCTCCCTTTTGGCACTGACCCACTTTGACCAGTCCTGGAAGCAGCTGGGCCTGCTCTTCAGCCTGGGAAACAGAAGTGACAGCAGCTAGGATTGTCAGTGAGCATGTGCAGGTGGCTGGAGCCTGAGACCTCCAGTAAAGGGCAGGTGGGGTAAGCTGGGAGGGCCCCTCTTTGGAAGCCACAGAGCCCTAGGGTAGCTGAGAGGGGCCAGGCTGGCTGCAAGCTGTGCGAATTGGTGGAGCTGACTTGGAGCCTGGGCAGCTGCAGAGAGAAGGCAGAGTCCCAATGGGGCAGATGGACAGAGGTGGCAGAATACAGGGGCTGAGGGGCTGTGGAGATGGGGAGCTGATCCTCTTATCCTGAGAGTTTGAAGTGGAGGAGCACCATGATTGGATTTGTGTTTGCAGAGATCACTGCCTCTGTGGCAGGCTCACTTTGGGGAGGGTGTGAGGTAAGTGGCCAGGAGCGGGATGGAAGGTGCTCATATCAATAGTTTTCTGAGTAGTATCTAATTGTATTTCATTCAATTCATTTATCAGTTCATCTGTTGATGGACATTTGGGCTGATTCTTGTTTGAGGCTAGTACAAATAAAATTGCTATTAACATTCAAATACAAATCTTTCCATTTTCAATTCCCTTGAGTAAATCCCTAAGAATAGAATGACTGGATTATATAGGTGTGTTTAACTTCATAGGAAACTGCCATATTATTTTCCAAAGTGGTTGTTCCTTTTTACATTTCACTATAAGTATTTTGTCATCTGCAAACAGTGTTTCTTTCTCCTTTTTTATCTTTATACCTTTTATGTATTTTTCTTCCCTTATTGCTCTGGCTAGGACTTCCAAGACAATGTTGAACAGAAGTGATAAATGTGGACATCTTTGCCCTATTCCTGATCTTGGGAGAAAATGTCTAATATTTACCATAAAGTATAATAGTAACTATAGGTTAACTCTAGGTTATTGATAAAGTTGTTCATAACATTTCCTTATTGTCCTTCTAATATCTGCATAACCTGTTGTGGTATCCCCACCTTCGTTCTTAATAGTGGAAATTTGCTTTTTTTTTTCTGGTTGAATTTAGTTTGTCAATTTTGTTGATCAATAAGTACATGACCAATAAGCACATGAAAAGTTGTTCAACATCACTAGTCATTAGGAAAATGAATTCAAAACCATGATATATACTTCACATCCATTAGAATGACTATAGATTTAAAAGACAGAAAATAACAAATGCTGGTGAAGATGTAGAGGAATTGGAACCCTTGTACTTTGCTGGTGGGAATGTAAGATGGTGCTGTCATTGTGGAAAACAGATTGGTGGTTTCTCAGAAAGGATATGATCTAGCTATTCCACCTTTAGGAATATACCCAAAAGAATTTAAAGCAAGGACTCAAATAGATATACACCCACAATCACAACAGCATTATTTAGAATAGTCAGAAGATGACTATTATAAATGTTCATCCATAAATGAATGAACTTAAAAATATGATATATGGCCCTGAGTGGTGTGGCTCAGTTGGTTGGACATCATTCCACAAAGTGAAAGGTCTCCAATTTGATTCCCCATCAGGGCACATGCCTGGGTCGCATAGGAAAGGCAACTGATTGATATCCCTGGTTGGGGTGCCTGTGAGAGGCAATCAATTGGTCCTTCTCTCTCACATTGATGTTTCTCTCCCTCTCCCTCCTTTCCCTCCTTTCTAAAATCAGTGAGCATGTCCTTGGGTGAGGATTTTTAAAAACAGTTAAAACAGTAAATTTTATGCTATGTATGTTTCATCACATTAAAAAATAAATAAAAATAATAGAAGAGCAAAAGGACAACATCACCAGAACCAATAGACTATCACAATCTCTTGCTCAGTCCCTAGCCACTTCTCAGGCCCAGATCTCATCTACTGAAATCGCCTTCCCATTAGGAGGGATCCAACAACACCACGGGAAACACAAGAGTGATGCCCCTAATCCTTCTGCAAAGGGACCTAGGTCCATTTCCTCAGGTAATTGTACACTGCAAAAAGGGAAAACCCAGGTCATTTCAGAGCTGCTGGATACAAGCTCCACATTAACATTGATGCCTGGGACCCAAAGTGCCATCATAGTGTCCCTGTTAGAATGGGGCATAGAGAGGCTGGGCAATAAACAGAATACTGGCCTGATTCCAACCCACAGTGGATCCACAGGCTTTATAACCTCCTGCTGGTTATTTCTCCACTTTCTGAATGTATAATTGGAATATACATATATAGCATTTGACAGAACATCCATATGGTTTCTGACCTTTAGAATAGGACCTACTTTGTGACAGCTCTGGAACTGGCCCTCTACCAAGATAAAAAACAAAACAAAAAAAGAATGCTGTCTCCTAGGAAGAACATCATAGGTGAATGTCATGGTTAAAGGCTTAAAGAATGCAGGGTGGTGGTCTCTGGCAAATCCTTATTTAATTTACTCATCTGGTTCCTGCAAAAACTGGATGGATCATGCAACACCCCTTCACGATAAAACACACAACAAACTTGAAATAGAAGGGAATGTCCTCAACCTGGCATCTATAAAAGATCTACAGCTAACATCAAACTTCATAATAAAGTCTGAATCCTTTCTGTGTCAGGTGTTGCCCACTATCACCATTTCTGTTTGACATTGCATTGGAGGTTCTAGTCAGGGGAATGAGGCATTCAGATTATAAAGAAAGAAAGATCTCTGTTCACAGATAACATGATCTGGTATATTAAAAAAAGTCTCATAGAATCCACACCAAAAAGAAAAAAATAAACTATTGGATTTAATAAACAAGTCCACTGGGTTGCAAGATAGAAGATCTATGTACAAAAATCAATTATAGTGGTAGGGGAGGGAGATAAGGGAAATAAGAGGGATAAGGGGGATAATGGTAATTAAAAGAATATAATTTAAAAAATCAGTGCTAGCTTGTGTGGCTCAGTGGACTGAGCACCAGCCTGCAGACCAAAAGGTTGCTAGTTCAATTCCCAGTCAGTCGCAGGCCAGGTCCCCGGTTGGGGGCATGCTAGAGGCAACCACACATTGATGTTTCTCTCCCTCTCTTTCTCCCTCTCCCCTCTCTAAAAATAAGTAAATAAAATATTTTAAAAAGTCAGTTGTATTTCTATATATTTGCAGTGAACAATCTGAAAATGAATATAACCATACCATTTTAATAATATCAAAAAGAACAAAATAATTAGGTGTAAATTTAACCAAACAAGTGGAAAACCTATACTTTGAAAATTACAAAACACAACTAAAATAAAGAGGAGTTAAGTAAATGGAAGACAGCCCACGTTTATGGACTGGAAAAATTCATGTTGTTAAGATGGCAGTGCTCCCCATGTTAATACACAGATGCACTGCAATCTCTATAAAAATTCCAGCTGGTATCTTTGCAGAAACTGAACAGCTGATCCTAACATTTATATGGAAAGTCAAGAGAACCAGAATGGCAACATCAATATTGAAAAAGAACCAAATTGGCCCTGACCGGTGTGGCTCAGTGTGCTGGGCGTCATTCTGCAAAGCAAAAGGTCTTGGGGTTGACTCGCCATCAGGTCACATGCCTAGGTTATGGGTTTGGTCCCTGGTCAGGGCACGTACAAGAGGCAACTGATCAATGTTACTCTCTCACATCAATGTTTCTCCCCCTCTCTTTCTCCCTAACTTCCGCTCTCTCTAAAAATAAATTAATAAATTATTTTTTTAAAGAAGAACAAAGAGAGGAAGAAAAAGAACCAAGCTAGAGAGCTCACACTTTCCCATCTCAACACTGACCATAGGGCTATAGCAGTCAAGACGGTGTAGTGGGTGGAAGTGGAAGAGGGGATAAGGGGGATAAATGGTAATGGGAAAAAAATACAATAAAAACTATATACTGAAAAAAAAAAAAAAAGACAGTGTAGTACTGCCATTAGGGGAGGCATACAAATCAATGGAGCACAATTCAGAATAAATGAGTTCTCTCATTTATGGTCAATTGGTTTTCAACAGGAATACAAAAACAATACAACAGAATAAAGAATAATCTTTACAACAAATGATACTGGGACAACAGGATAATCACATGCCAAAGAATAAAATTGAACCCTTACCTCACATTATATATGAAAATTAACTCAAAATGTATCAGTGTAAGGGCTGAAACTATAAAACTTGAAGTTTATAAAACTGTAAAACATTGGGGCAAACCTTCATGACCATGGACTTGCTGATGGTTTCTTAGATATGATACCAAAAGCACAAGCAACCAAAGAAAAAAAATTAAGTTGACTTATTAAAAAATTAAAAATTTTGTGTTTAATGGGTACTATCAGGAAAGTGAAAAACAACCTATAGAATGGGAGAAAATATTTGTGGTTGTATATCTGATAAGGTTTGTATCTTGACTAGATTAAGAACTCTCACAACCCAATAACAAAAAGATAAATAAATCAAGCTCTTGCAAGTCCGCAGGTCCTCTGCTGGATGTTACATGCTGGAATATACCCTCAAAGTAGAGGACAAGTCATTGTGTCCTGCATCACTACTACTGAGACAGAGCACACTGTGTGAAGGTTTCTCTGGGTTTTGGAGGCAGCACGCCGCCAGACATTTGTTGGCATTTGTTGGATGAGACAGAGCATTCCAGTTTTGAGCAGAGCCCAGAGCAGAAGAGGAGTCTGCAGGAGCCCCAGGCTTTGGCACAAGCAGCCCTGTGCCTGGCCTGTGACCTGGGAGAGCTCGTGACAAATACTACAGCAGAGGAAGATGTCACATGGGGTCTCAGGTAGTTTCCAGTGAAAGAGCTGCAGTGCAAACTCTCAGGGTTCTGGAACAAGACCTTGCCACTCGCCATTCACAAACCAGTTCCTGGCTATTACTGGCCCCTGGTAGGAACTGAGCATCTGACCTTGGTCTATCAAGGGACCACGTGGCCAGAATGGTTCATCAGAGCTAGATACTGTCAGAGCCACCAAATCTTAAGGTATTGTCACACAATGGAAGAAGCATTGCCAGGATCAGCTCCCAGCAAATCCAGAAGACACAGTAAGCTGCATGAGCAAGTGACTGCCACCCTCATTTGCTGACACCTCAGGCGGTCCTGAACAGCAGCAATAAGAGGAAAGTCCCTGAAGGGCAGGGCTTCTATGGAGCACCATGTCAGCCACGTGGTATGGAAGCAGAAGTGCTGAGTAAAAGGAGAGGTGGGCCCTGGGCCACAGCAAAGAGTTGACTAGGTTGATTCTGGGGCCTGAACAGTCAGAATAGAATTTCAGAGACAAGAAAGTCAAGGAGAACCGGTGTGACATGGTGCTGGGTTTCCATTTAATGGAATATATGGGTCTGGACCTGGGGTGGAGGTGGGAAGCCCTGCTCCCCAGTATTCCCAGGGACCCAGCTGGGGAATCTGTGTTCTCATCCTTGGCACTTTAGGTTCTGTGTCTTGGAGTAGGTGTTTTCACCAGGAACACAGTAAGAGGGGCACAAAAGAGAAAATATGACAGCTGCTGGGTCACTTGTGTCCTCTGACAGCAAGCAGAGGTACTGGCAGAGGTACTGGGCTCAGATCTTGGGAGCAGGGATGTCAGAGCTCCCCGTCCACTGGATGTTCTCCAGGAGGAGGATCTGGATCACCCAACCAGTGAGCCACCCAGACCTTCAGAAGCATTAGCCATTCCTGGGATGGGGGGAGGTCTGGTAACAGCCTCATGACCAACTAAAGCATCAGAGGCAGAAGCCCATCCGACCAGCCTTCCTCTCCTACATCTGCCCAGAAATTGCGACCAACCAGAATCCTGAGGAGTCTAAATGCAATGAACTTAATGTGAGAAGTAGCAGGGCTGAGTACAGCAGGGCTAAGGTAAGGGCCCTCTGCCCCACGCAGAGCCCCTCCATACCCAAGATGTGAGCTGATGGTTCACAACCAACTGCTTCCCTGGAGCGTCGGCCAGATGGGAGCCACCCTAGCAGGAGAGGCTGTGCACCTTGACCTCACTTAATGTGGCCCCAAACACCCCAAGCTGAAGTGGAGCCAGCCTCCCTCTCAGCATCTTCCTCTCTCCCTCCCGTCTCCCTCGGGTGCTCTCTCACCGCAGAAAACTCCCTCCTGGTCCTCCTCCACCCCAACCACTGATCTGGTCTCTGTCACTCTGACAAAGCCTTTTCCAAAGTGTCACATAAATGGAATCACACAGTATGGAGCCTTTTGAGAGTGAATGCTTTCACTCAGCATGGGCATTCATCCACTCACCAGCTGATGGACTTCTGGCTGTTTCTAAGTTTTTGTGATGATTAATAAAGCTGCTCTGAACACTCACAGGCAGCACTTTGTGTGAACAGGAGTTTTCACTTCTCTAGGGTGAACCCCCAGGAACGGAACTGCCAGTTCATGCAGTCGGCGTGTGTTTAACTCAGTAGGCTGGCTTCTCTGTATTTGAACATCCCCTCTGGGTACCTCCTTGGCTAGATCATCTATCTCATTCATAGGTACATTTTCAATTTTCTATTTCCTGCTCTACTGCAGGGGCCAATGTTGCTAAATTCTTGCCGCTCTATAACAATGATCTCCTTCCCTCCATGTTCCAATAGCATTTTCCTCACTTTCCTCTATGATGCACTGTCAGTCCCAAAGCCAATGCCATGTGATTTAGGGCTTGTATAGGCAGTAACCCCATCCTAATACCAAACCTGCCCGGTTATCTAGAGCTACATAAACAACCACCTCTAACTTACAATCATCTTATTGTTACCTCTTGCAAGTCTCACTTCTGGTTTCTTGTGTGATGCTAATCGGTGATGGTTGGGACAGAAGTCTTCCTCAGTCACTTGCAGTGCTCCGTGCTGGTTGTAAGCTGGCCCTTCAGCTGGGGCTGCTGGCTCGAACATCTTTGCCTGTCCTCTCCCTGTGGCTGCTGGTGCCTCTCCACAGCATGGCAGCTGGGTTCAAAGAGCAAGCACTTCACGGCAGATAAATAGATATATAGAGAAATGGAGGTAGAGAAGCTGTATTCTGTAGCTGTATCACCTGGTTTCAGAAATCAGTGTCCCTTCCATTGCATTCTAGAAGTTAGAGTCGAGTCATTGAGCCAGCCCACGTTCAAGGAGGAGGGAACTAGATTTCACCTCCCGAGGGGAGGTGTGTCAAGTTCTCTGGCATGTGTGAAAAGCACCACAATGAACCCCTTACCCAGGTGGGCTGGCAAAGGGATGGGGTATTTGCAGAAGTGGAGAGATGGAGAGAGGGTGCATTGACCCAGATGGATAGGTGGGCAGGTGCGCCACTTATAAAGGTGGGGAATACCAGGCAAGGGATGGATTTTAAGATCTTGAGTCTGTTTCAGGCATGGTGGCTGAGAGATGTTAATTGGTGATTAAAATGGAGACATTGAGCAAACTTCAGGAGATGCTGATCTGGAGCAGGGGGAGCGGTCAGGCTGGAGGTGCGAACATGGGAGTCACTGTCACAAAGATGGTGTCTGAAGTTTCAAGGCTGGAGGAGGTCACCAAAGGTGATAATGGGGAGGAGTGAAGAAATAGCCAGGCCTGGGAGGAAGAGGACACAGCCTTCATGACCACTGACACTTGCCACCATTCCAGTAGAACTCTGACTTTGATGGGTAGTGACACCAAGGTCCTCTCTGAGCTAATGGTGAGCATATGGTTCTGGGAGGGAGGTCAAGTAGGAAAGGTTCTTATGGTCATCCAAAAGGTTATGTAGGAAGAGATGGGAGTTCTGGGGCCATGACAGCCATCCTGCAACCAAGAGGCAGGACCATTCACAGAGTGTGTCTCCCATTCACAGAGTGTGTCTCCTTCACTGAGCTTCCAGATTAACAAATCCAGGGGTGGGGATGAAGGAACCTTTTGGAAAGTCCCACAGGAAGTGACAGTTGGGGTATAAACTGGCAGTCTGTTGCTCTGTCCTGTGAGCCAACCATATCTTTTCAGGGATCCAGAAAGGAGGGTCTTAAGCAGAAGTTCTGGGCCAGCTGTCCAGTGGTGCTTAGCTGAGATGAAACAGTTCTCACCAAATTTGGCAAAGTGCTGGTCACCACTATGAGAGGTGATGGGGGGTGGGCTGTGTGTGGACAAGATTGGAGTGGCCTGAAGAGTAAGGAGATGGAAAGCCCACCGGAGTCAACTCTTGAGAAGCATGGCTGTGACGAGGGTGATGCAAGAGTATTTAATGTTTTCGGGGGGATTTTTGTACCCATAGGAAAGCAGGAGGATGGGTTGCTCCAGAGCATTGGGCTCGTGGGGGGCGGGGGGCGGTGACTTGGATGACTCCCCTGACCTAGGAGAGAAGGCAGAGAATTGGAGGCATGGAGGTTGCGGGGGTGGGGGGTGGGTAGGAGGTGTTTCAGGTTTGGTGACCGACAGACATAGCTCCTGTTCTTGCCTCCGTTTCCTCCAGGAGGCTGAGACCTAGCTCCGAAGCGGCTGGGAGGTTTGGGTCCCAAGAGCGATGGGATTGTGGGGTTGCCGATGGTACCGGACCACACTTGAGGTTGGAGCCCAGCAATATTGTGGCGAGGAGACTGCTCTGTTTGGGTGGGTTTCTCCAGCCCTGTTCATCCGCCTCGGTAGGGCCCGGAAGGAGACAAAGAGGGGACCAGCGTCTAGCCAGGAGGCGCCGCCACGCTCAGAGGGCTCCCAGGGTCAGGGCGTCTCGGGGCGGCTACCCTAACAGCAACAAGGGCGATGATGGCCCGGCCCTGCGGGCGGGGAAGGCGCCCTTCGTGCTTTCCCGGCTTCGTCTCCCTGGCCGGACAGGAGAACGCACCTGGGCCCCAGGGCTTCCTGCGGGACCCCTCCCCGAGGCCAGGCCGACCCCCGCGCGCCGTTGCGGGGCAGGATTTTCCGCCGCCGCGGTCGGGGATTAGCGCGCTCCTGGCCACGCGGCGGGATTAGCCCGCGTGGACCAGGCACCCGGCCCGAGGATTACGGCGCGCTCCCCACGACGTATATATTTCAGAGGCGGCGTCGGCCCGGCCCAGCCGGCATGGCTGCGACAGGGGGCGCACCGAGCCGCAGGGGCCCCGGGCGGCCCTGCTCCTTCTCTATCGAGCACATCCTCTCCAGCTTGCCGGAGCGGAGCCCCCCGGCCCGGGCCGCCCGCCCACCGCAGCCGGCTGGCCGCCAAAGCCCTGAGGAGCCCGAGGAACCCGGGGTGCCCGAAGCCGCGTCCTGCGCTTGCTGCTGCTGCTGCGGCCCCCGAAGGCCCCCGGAGCCGGCCGCCGGGCTAGGTGAGTGGGCTCAGGGCGTGGTTGTGGGCATGGGAGACCCTGGGTGGCTGCGAGGTCGGTGCGGAGCGCGACTCCCGCCCCCCTCCTCACCGCACCCTCGTTCCGCAGGAGCGCGGCTGCCGTGGCCGTTGAGGCTGGGACCCTCGGCGACCTTGCCCTTGGCTGTGCCGCCCGGAAGCTCCGGGGCGCTGTCTGGCACTGGCGGCCCCGGCCCGCAGCGGCGAACGCGGCGCCACCGCACCATCTTCAGCGAGGAGCAGCTGCAGGCGCTGGAGGCGCTCTTTGTGCAGAACCAGTACCCCGACGTCGGCACTCGAGAGCGCCTTGCCGGCAGCATCCGCCTGCGCGAGGAGCGCGTGGAGGTGCGGGCCCGCTTGCTGGACTTCTAGAGGGTCCCAAAGGGTCAGGGCAGGCTGTCTTCCTTTCTCCTTTGACGCAGGGGGCCGGCGTGGCGGCTGGAGCAGGGGAGGGAGACCTGGGACGGCAGTGTGGCGAGGGGCCAGTTCCGCGGGAGGGGCGGGCGGGGACAGGCATGTGCGGAGAAATATCACTGGAACTAGAGGGTAAGTAAGGCTAGTTTTCCTTTCCTGTTTTTTTTTTTTTTTTAATTTACTGATCTTTTGAGAGAGAGCGAGATAGCTGGGGCGAAAGAGAGAGAGAAGTCGATTTGTTTTTCCACTGACTTATGCAATCATTGGTTGATTCTTCTAAATGCCCTGACCTGGAACCAAGTCCACTACCTTGGTGTCTCTGGAGGACGTTCTAACCAACTGAGCTACCGGGCCAGGGTCTCTTTTTTGTTTTAAACTTTATTTTCCCCTGATAGTACCAGAGGCGCGCGTCCCCGTTCCAGAGTTTGGGAAGCTCAGAAGAGTACAGAGCGGCAGAAAGGGGTTCCCTGGGCGCCTCGGGGCAGAGGTTGGGGTGGGAAGGGACTGGGAATGGTTGGCTGGACAGAGTGAGAAAGGGCGTCCGTCCCGCTCCCTTATGCGGACTCCGTAGCCCTCGTTCGTCCACACGCCAGTCGGGACCCCACACTTCCAGGTCCACCAATGGGAGCCCAGAGGGACGCGGGTCCTGCCTGAGCAGTCCCCTTCTTCTCCAAAGGTCTGGTTCAAGAACCGACGGGCCAAATGGCGACATCAGAAACGAGCGTCCGCGACCTCGAGGCTCCTGCCAGGAGCCAAGAAGCCCCCCAAGGAGAGTTGCTGATCCTTTGTGAGCCACTCCTGGGCTTGGCCGCTTCGGGGCCGGCCCAGAGAGTCGGCAGTCTTGCCCGAAAAGGAGTTGAGGGAGGACTCCGGCCTCTTCCCGTCTGCACAGCTTCTTGTGTCCTGGAGCTAGCCCTCGACGCAGGAGACCCTCTGCGGGATCATGTGTGTGTCCCTGCGCCACCTGCCCGTGAAAAGAGAGAACACCGAGCACCAAGGTGCGCTCTCCTCGCCAACGGCAGCCCCTGGGAGGCATGGGGGTAGAGCACAGAGCAGGTCGACTTACTCACTCCTCCTCCCAGGCACTAACCCCGCCCCAGCACAGAAACCACCTTTTGTCAACTGGGGTCCTGGAATCCTCCTTTCTTTTCGGGGCTATGCTGGCCTCCCTCTTCTCTTCAGCCTGGACATCGCCCTGTGACCTGGCCTACAGCCCCTCTGAGGCAGGCTGGGTAGCATCTGTGCATCCTGGGGTTGCTGCCTGTTTGAAGGGACTGCACTGGGTTCTGTGTCCAGACCTTTAGAATAGGAAAGTTGGCCCTGGCTGGTGTGGCTCAGTGGATTGAGCCCCAGCCTGTGAAAAAAAAGTTTGCCAGTTCGATTCCCAGTCAGAGCACACACCTGGGTTGCAGGCCAGGTCCCCAGTTAGGGGTGTGTGAGAGGCAACTGATCAATGTATATCTCAGTCGTTGCTGTTTCTCTCCCTCTCTGTCCTGCTCTTGAAAAATAAATAAATAAAATAAAAACAAATTAAAAAAAGAAAAAGAAAGTTAGAGAGGTCTCTCCACACACACACCCTACACACACTCCCAATCCTGCGAACCAATCTCAATAACGGAAAACAAGCAATTAAAAACACCACAAAAGCAGTTGTGTGGAAGTCTGCCCCAGCTCCATTCCCACATAGCGCCAGGACCTGCCCCTCCTCTCTCCTTCCTAGGGAGTGGGGGCCAGCTGATCTTGGGGAGCACAGCCTAGTGAGCATTCAGTCCCTGCACCAGGGTGCCTCTCAGCAGAGCATACTGCCCCACCTTAGTGGCCTGGCACCCTTGGGGGCCTGCACTGGTCACTAGATGGCAGCTTCATGAGTAGGGGTCCTTGGCTTCCTCTCTAGGGGGTGGGTTCCATGCTGTGGTGTCTGCCTCCCTTCATCATCCTGCCTGCAGGGTGAAGGATAGAGCGAAAACATGACTTCATTCCCCAAAGCAGACCAAGCAGGGGACCCAAGGAATCAAACATCCCCCTCATCTGGCTTGAGCCTTGTTCTACCCCCTCACAAGTCTTTGAGAGAATTTGGCAGGAGTATCTGGCAAGATACAGTTCACCCAGAAAAGTCACGGAAATCAGGGCGGCAGTTCTTACGACTGTCCAAGGCTGTGCAGCTCAGATAACACCCAGCAGGCATGGTGTCCCCAGCCAGGGCTGCCCTAAAACTGCCAGTGCCTCCCAGACAGCAGCTGCTGCCTCACCTCCAAGGACACACACTTCTGGCTGTCAGAAAGCTCTTTTCCCTGAATCCTGGCCTTACCCTTGGCCACCGCCAGTCTGCCTGCAGAGCTCCCTGCCGGCTGGAACACCCTCATCTCTCTGGGTTCCAGGACCCTCGCCTTCCTCGGCAGAGTGGCTATTTGTCATTGCGTGGGGCAGCCAGGATCAGAGTTTGACCTTCAAGGGACGAGTGGCTATGTTGCCTTATTTGATTTTTCTCCTTTCTAGCTGCTCTTGGGCAGGCTCACTTCCACAGCCGGCTGTTAACATAGGTGTCCTTGAGGCTGTCCCAGGCACTCCACCCTCATCTCCGTTCTCACCCTAGTTTATCTCTTCCATTCTTCGCTGCCTCGTTTACATCTCAAGATCAAGCCTCTCCCCTGAGCTAGATACGGTATTCCCTCACTTACCGCGGGTATTACGTTCTAGACTCCACCCCACCCCACCCCCCGCGCCGTGATAGGTGAAAATCCGCGAAGTAGGAACCGTACATTTATTTTAGCATTTATATATATTTTAAGGCTTTATAAACCCTTCCCACACACTTATAAACCGTTCCCAGTTGCTTATAAACCTTTCCCACACTTTTATAAACACTACTTATGTTCTTAAACATATTGTACATTCTTAAACCTATGTAACTTTAACAACATATGTATACAGTACCGCAAAATCCCTCGATATAGCGAAAAATCCGCGATAAATAATTAAATATAATATTTTTTAAAATCCCGCAATACAGTGAGGCCGTGATAAGTGAACCGTGATATAGAGAGGGACTACTGTACTTAAGTCCAATTGTTCCTTTGACTACTCCACCTAGAAGCCCACAGCTCCTCTAAGTCACCTTGTCCTGGGAAAGCAAACTACCCCCCCGCCCTCATGCATACCAGGTACATGAACCAGAGGGCAGGCGTTCATCCTGCCCCCTCCTCTCCCTCACCCCCTAGACACAGGCCAACAGCAAGTTGATCTCATTTTCAAAAACAACCCCAGAATCTACCTCCGCCCCAGCTTCCATTGCACCAACCTGATGAAAACCTCTGTTATCTCTCACCTTGACCATTGTAGCCACCTCCAGTCTTGCCACCTCTATCCATTCTGGTTTCTCTTTAATTCATTCTCCAGAAAGTCTGCAAGTCTGAACCTGCCTCTCTCCTGCCTACAGCACTCCAAGGGCTTCCCATTGTCCCTGTAGAAAAGACAAAACTCACCATTACCCACAAGGTCCCATCCCATGCAGCCTGGCCTGCCACTCTGGCGTCATCTCACACCTCACTGCTCTTTATACTCTGCATATCCAAAGGTCTTCTCCCTCCTGCTGCTGGGCTTTTGCCCATGCTTTTCCCTGTCCACCTGATCAATGCCTGCTCATCTTTTGGATCTGCAGTCACATATTGCTCAGGAAAACTTCCCCCAACTGCCCTAGGTAAGATTTCTCAAGTTCAAACTTTTTTTTTGCTCTTGTCAACTGCAGTTCTAAGCTTGTTTGCGGGAGAACTCACCAGAGTCTGTCTTCCTCGTTGGACTGTCAGTTCCCTGAGGGCAGGAACCATCATCAATGAATAAAGGAATGACTGTCTACTGTACTAAATCATTCTGGGGCAAATCTTATGTGTTTGACATAATTCACAATCTCCTTTTGGGAAGAAATGATCACTCTTGAAAAATGCTTAGGCAATTTTCTGGCCCACTTCAGTGAGAATTAATCCTCTCCTGGGAAGCCCACTCTGGCATTTAGGGACCTGATCATTTTTAACTAGACATTTCTTTGTCGAAATATCGTATTTTTCTTCCTTTTTTCTTTTGTTGGATAACTATCAAGAAAGAATTATCTTATGTTCTCTTCTTACATAAAGTCTGAATAAAAAGCTTTGAAACGTGTATATAACCAAATTTTCTGAAGAATGTTTTTGTTAATGATATAAAAGCATACGCGGTGATTATTTGCAAGAAATTGGAATTCCAAGGCCTTAGTGCAGGAACTTTTCACTGATTAGCATGAATGACACCCCCCTTAACCCCACCAACACCACAGCGCCCCCTAATGCCCACATTCCAGATACACATGAACAGCGCGGAGCTGGGAGAAAACTACAATTCCCATCAGGTAGAGGGCTTATGACATCATTTCGGCGCGCCGGTCGGCTTTCGAAACGCGCAGCTCCCTCATTGGCCGACTGTTGGGGAAGCCCCTGTGCAGCTAGCACAGTCACAACCCTCTGACGCTGAGACGGGCTTTCTGAGCGGTCCTGGGACAGCGATGGAGACGCCCGGTGCGTCTCCTGGGGCCGTGTTGCTCTCCACCGGGTCCCGGCCCGGGAGGAAGCGCGCGGCAGGGGAGACCGGGGCTGTGAGGAGGAAGCAACGGGTCTTGGACGAGGAAGAGTACATTGAGGTAAGACCTCGGTGCGGACGCCAGCGACTTCTGGGTCCATCCCCGCCCCCAGCCCTTCGCCTTGCGCTCCTCTCGGGTACCTCCTCCTCACGGGTCGTGGCAGTCTGGTCCCCTCGCGGAGGTGGGGCAGCCCGAGTCCTTGCCCTTGGAATGTGAACAGTACGAGAGCCAGATAAGCACAATGCAGGGGGTGGTCGTCCTTGATGGAGGAGGCACTAGCACTGGCGAGAGAGGAGGCAGTTCTGCGAGTATGTGGTGGGGGGGTCAGCGAAACGAGGTTTCCTATTAAGCCGTGAGTAAGAGTTTCGAAGGCTAGTGGCAAACAACGCTTTCTAGGGAGCGGTAATAGCAAGTGCAAAGGCTGAGGGTCCTGGAAATAAACTACTCTTGTGGCTTATTGAATAGGTCTTAATCCTACCGCAGACAGGCAGGAGGAGGAGCTGGCACGGCGATCGGAGTCAGTTTGGTTTGGGGCTGGTTAAGTTTGGGAGGCGTCTCGGTGGCATTAGTGAATAGCTGGGCGCACAGATGTGCCGCAGCGGAGCAAAATCTGGCTGGACGTGCAGAGTCAGGGATCCCAACTTGTGCTGGTGGTGGGGTGACTGGCTGAAGTCATCCAGGTAAAGGGTTTGTATTGGAAATAGGAGGTTGTTGTTGGAATGAAGGTGGCAACACTCACAGTGGTCTAGCTTGTGTGGAAGTGAGGCCAGCAAATGAGAATGAGGATGACCAGTTGGGGCAGAGAGAAGAGCTTCATGAAAGCCAGAGGAGCACTTAGTAATGTTAGATGTTGCAGCAAGGCCGCATGGGATGTTATCCTCATTAGAAAATATCCCTAGGCTCTGGGGTCATTGGGCTGGACAGAGGTTGGGGGCGGGGGGTCAGCGACAGTCATAGGTCTTACATTGGTTGACTGAGAGTTGAGGGAACCCAGATGGCAGCTCTGACTCTTGTTCTGATTCCTCCTCACAGGGCCTCCAGACAGTCATCCAGAGAGACTTCTTTCCCGACGTGGAAAAGCTGCAGGCACAGAAGGAGTACTTGGAGGCTGAGGAGAATGGAGACCTGGAACGGATGCGCCAGATTGCCATCAAGTTTGGCTCTGCTCTGGGCAGGATGTCCCGAGAGCCCCCGCCCCCCTGTAAGAGGACTCCTGTGGGTGGCAGAGAGGAGAACACCTGCTGAACTGTTGCCTCAGGCTCACTCTAATCCCCATTTTCTCTCTAACCCCAGATGTGACTCCAGCCACATTTGAAACCCCTGAGGTGCACACGGGCACTGGAGTGGTGAGCCACGAGCCCCGGGGCCGGGGCCGGGGCCTGGAGGACGGCGATGGTGAGTGAACACCCTCTTTCTGTCATGTGGGTGGAATTGCCAGCAATTTTCACCCTGTGAGGGTGGTCCAGAGGCAGGTCAAATCCTGTATCTGAGGTGTTTCCTTGCCTAAATGACAACCCATCAGGTCCAAGAGCACTGGTCTAGAAAGCAGAAAATCTGGTCCAGGTGGGGGTGGAGGAAAAAGAAAATCTGGTCCAGCTCCCAAATGTGGGGCAGTCCTCTGAGCCTTTGGCCCTCCTCTGTGGTCTGGAAAGCTGGCTTCCTCTCTCTCTGCCTGCCTACTGTGTGCCAGCCCCTGCAACATGGGCTTCATGGGCCTCAGGGGGCTCCTTTCTGTGCTGTCTCCTTAAGATGCCAGAGGGCCTCTGCGCTTGTTTCTTCCAAGCTGGCCACTTCCCTTGGATAACTGCACAAATCATTCCTTCTCTTTCTGCTGGGATGTTACCCATTCAGGGAACCCTTTCCTGACCTCCCAGTGTAAAGTCACATCGCCCCCAATGCTCTGTGCTTTCCTGGCTTTGTTTTCTTATTGCGGGACATGACACTTAGAAAGGCATTTCCGTTTTATTGTCTTCCCCCCTCCATGAGGGCAGGTTCTTTGTCTTGCTTATGTCTACGTACTCTGCATCTAGAACAGTGCATGGTGTGTTGTGGGCCTTCCACAAATATGTGCGGAACAAATGAATATGCGTGGGACAAACGAATGCTTGAACACGGTTGCTGAGGTGTGTACGATACAGCTCAGCTTTACAAAGGCGTCTTTCTAGGGGCATTCTGAGTTGTGTTGAACGTAAGTGTTCCACGTGCTACGACACTTCCTCGTGGTCATTCAGTGTTTTTGTCTATTGTAGAATGTCAGTGCCCATACAGAGAGATGAGATATTATTCTCTATTAGGTTCTGGTCTATGATATGACGTACTAATATAGATACCCTACATACTCATACAAACGTGATGTTTTCTGCTTTAAAAGCTAGCTTTTCTGCCATTAACACAGTCTGTTGTGTGGTCCTCCATTGCAGTATGGCACGTGAATCACAGGCAGTTTGCAAATTCCTTTTCTTTAAATACCTCTTACTGGTCAATGAATACAGGAATCCTTTCAGTAACCTCAGTGGTACTATCATCACTCACAGTCCGAGGGGAGGAAACTGAGGCTCAGGAAGGCAGTACTTGCTGCAGGTCTCAGAGCTGGTTGTGGAGGAACGGGGTTTGAGTCCTCATCTTGAACTTTTGAGTCCCTGGGTCTTGAAGTTTTAGTCAGTATGCTTTGTATAGTCTAGTGGGTAGTAGTAGGTGGTCAGGACTGTCACTAGAGTGGAAGAAAAGACTCTCCTCCTGATGGCCTTGCTGAAGTCTGCACCACCAGGCACAGTGCAATGGCACCACCTCAGTGGAGGTGCCACTTTTGATGGTGGCTGGGTTTGTGGTCCAGTGCCTGTGAGGACCCATCCAGAGCACTAGATATATGGGGTCTCTGCCATCAGGCCGACTAGTAGGTCAGGAGGCTTCGGTGACAGTCACCCACCTGTACCATAGGTAACAAGATTGGGGGGTGGAGCTGTCGGGGTAAGGAAATCCCAGGGATGGAGAGAGAGCCTGGCTCTGGAGGCAGGTCCTGCAGGACTGGCACAGTTTGGGTGAGGAAGACCCGCCATGATCATATACTCTTTTTTCTGACCCCTGAGTGCTTCTCTTCCAGTCTGAGTCAAATCACACACCTTATTTGGCATCCAGCAGATGGGGAAAGCCCCTGAGGGCTCGCTGGGCAGTTGGGGTGGTTGATGCTGCCCCCAGGTGGGGAGTTGTCTTGGCAGTGTGGGTTCTCACAGACGGACCTGGGAGCAGGTGTAAGGGTTCTAGCCCTGCTTGTAGGGCATTGCGGTTCCTGGGACTGACAGACTGCAATGTGGTGTAGGTGCCATGTACAGTTCTGTGTCACCCCACCTGTAACCCTGAGCAGGAGACGCTGGAGAGGAAGAGGAGGAAAAGGAGCCCCTGCCCAGCCTGGATGTATTCCTGAGCCGGTACACAAGCGAGGACAATGCCTCCTTCCAGGAGATCATGGAGGTGGCCAAGGAGAAGAGCCGGGCACGCCACGCCTGGCTCTACCAGGCTGAGGAGGAATTTGAGAAGGTGCCCCTGGGTGTAGGGACAGAAGCACCCTCTGTTGGGTGGGGGGGTCCCAGGGCCAGGGAGGGCATGGTGCCTAAGGACTCACTGACCCTCGCTTTTCCTTCTGTGATGCAGAGGCAGAAAGATAATCTCGCACTCCCATCGGCAGAGCACCAAGCCATTGAGAGCAGCCAGGCTGGCGTGGAGACCTGGAAATACAGGGCCAAGAACTCCCTCATGTACTACCCTGAGGGTGAGCAAGCAGTGTGGGCGGGGCTGTGTGTTTGGATCTGGCCTTCAGGGCATGTGTCTGTTCCCCTGCATTCTGGGCCTCAGAGGGGCCCTGGCCTGTCTCGAGGCAGGTGGGTCTGAGTGTGAAGTTGGTGAGAGAGTGAGGCCCTCCCCAGCTTTGTTCAGGTTCTGTGATATGGAGACTGAAGTAGGCTTCATGCTTCTGTTCAGTGGGGCATGACTTGGCCTTTCTCAGGCCCTGAGCACTGGAAGGAGGTGGGGCCTGCCCACCCGTCTGACACCTGCTACCATCTCTCCTTGGTCTGCCAGGTGTCCCTGATGAGGAGGAGCTGTTTAAGAAGCCCCGGCAGGTGGTGCATAAGAATACTCGCTTTCTCAGGGACCCCTTCAGCCAGGCCCTCAGCAGGTCTCAGCTGCAGCAGGCCGCTGCCCTCAATGCCCAGGTGGGTGGCGGGAGCCACGATGGGCTGGCTGTGGGCAGAAATGACCTCTTCGATCTTGGCTGTTCCTCTTAAATTAGGACCATTTCGGGGCTAGACAGAGCTCAGCAGTGCACGAGTATTTGGAACCCCCTCTGGTCCCAAGTCTTCTCAACACATTGGGGCTCTGTTTTGGTCAGACACATTCTGTGGTCCACATCTGTGCCAACTCCCTTGGGGGGCAAGGGCATAAGACAAAATCAGCTGCTAGGAGCCAGGCCAGCCTGGCCAGACCTGCACCTCTGCACTAGTCAGGGCTTGGGGTTGGGAGGGGGTGAGAAGGGAGTGGGCAGGCTGGGGTGGGGGTCTTGGCATGGTAGATAACAGAGGTTTGTGAGCCTGGGCGTTCCTGTGTGATGATGACTCTGGTGATCATGGGGTTGAAGGGTGGGAGACAGGAGGTGGGGAGACTGCTCTATAGGCTCTTGCAGGGGCTTATGGGAAGAAATCACAGCACAGGCGCCCATAGTTAGTGTAGGCTCCCATGTGGGATGTGGCCGAGTGCCACCCTGCCTGGAGAGGGGGCATCGAGGGGAGCTTCCTTCTTTGCATGCCTACTCTCACAGATCCTCAAGGTCTTTGCAGGGGTCAGGGTCCTTCCTCGCTTTCCCCAAGAGGGCTACCGGCCCCAGAGCCCTAGCCGTGCCCTGCAGGGAAGGGAACTGTTTCCACTGTGTTTCTCTGCACCTGCCTATCCGTCCGTGGTGGGGGAGTGGTCTTGGTGCCCCTAACAGTAGCCTCTCTGCTTGTTCCAGCACAAACAGGGCAAGGTGGGCCCCGATGGCAAGGAGCTGATCCCCCAGGAATCCCCTCGAGTCAGCGGATTTGGATTTGTTGCCACCCCTTCTCCTGCCCCTGGTGAGAAATGCACCTGCTGGCAAGCTGGCCTGCCTGTGGGACTGCCTCGGGGGAGGTGGGCTGCTCGTTGGTGCTGGCCAGTCTTGGTGCTCACCTAGGGCCTGCCCCACACCTTGAATGACTGAGGGACCCAGTGTCCCATCTACAAGGACAGGGCTGGACTCTCAGGCAGACACGACTTGGGATATGTGGGGCCTGTACTCTTTAGCTGGGTGGCCTCTGTCCCTCACCCTAAGCTGAGCAGGACAGACTGAATTTGTCAGAACCAGGGCTGTTGGGGCTCTGCTAGACAGACTGGCATGGTGGGCATGCTGAGGGCCACAGGGGGAGGCCCAAGGCCTGATCTCCAGTGAGGGCAGTGTTGTCTAGTGGGCTGCCAGGCAGGAATCTTCCTATGTGGAAGGCAAGTCATTGTCTGCAGGACGCTGGCTGTACCTGGCGCCTCAAGAGGCCATGCCTGGCCTGAGTGAGGTGGGCAAGATAGGCCTGAGGGAGCTGCAGGATTGTGTGCCCCTCTCTTGGGCCACCCACCTCCCGCCAGTGGCCTGGGCTGGGGCTAGACATCCCCTCAGTCCTGGAGTGATGTTTTTTAGTTCTGGGTCTCATGTTAGCAGGTGCACAGTACTTACAAACCTAAACCAGAGAGCATTGCTGGGAGGGGGTCTCTGGGCTCCAGGCCTGTGTCTCCTCACACAGAAGGTGAATGGACCTGGGAACAGTCTCGCAGTACACACGCTGTACCCTCTCGTGCACTGGCCCTTTGCACTCTGGGGAGCCGATTGCCATGGCATAGGCCACGGCGTGTGGAGGTGCCACAGGTTTGCCCAGGGACTGGGAGATATAGGAGCTCTGGAAGCCTCTGAGTGTCTCTTCCCTTGGGCTGGGGTGCCATCAGTGACCCTTAAGAGGCTTCCCTGGCCCTGTGCTAGGAATGGGGCCTCGTCGACCCAGCCCAACTTCTCTAGGGAGTCCCCCTCCAAGCTAAGCCCCATGGCTATAGGGGCCTGGGCTTGCCTCGGGCCCATAGTGGCCTTCCTGGGGAAGGAGAGAGGGCCTTCTGCCAGCTGGGTGTTTGTTAGCTGGACTATGCATGGGAGGTGGGGGATAGCTGTGATGGGAGGGAGGGCCCGGGCTGCACCCCTGCTTGGGTCCCCTAGCCTGAGGTGGATGTGGGCTCTCTATCTGCAGGTGTGAATGAGTCCCCACTGATGACCTGGGGAGAGGTTGAGAACACTCCCTTGAGAGTCGAAGGATCGGAAACCCCCTATGTGGACAGGACACCAGGGCCAGCCTTCAAGGTAGGACCCCAAGTGGGTATGTGGTCTTCTGAGCACCCATCGCTCAGCACACAGAGGATGGCCCAGCTGCCAGTGGTCAAGGCAGAGCTGACCAGCGGGCTGAGCCACATACCAGGCCGCACACCTGCTTAGGCATTGCAGAGAGAGGCCTCTTGCCTAGGATGGTGTGGGCAACTGCACTGGCAGGTGGGGCCGGGCTCCGCAGGGCCATTGAGAAGATGAGGTGCTCTGGTCTACATCCAGTTTGTTGGGGAAACTTGAGTGACTGGTGTGGGGTGGAAGGGGAAAGAAGAGAAGCCTCCAGAAGATGGGAGCATTGGGAGCATGCAATCCTGTTGTCCAGGTGCTGGGTTGCTGCCGGTACCAACTGTGGAGTGCCGGGAGATGGAGGGGGCAGAGGCTGGTGTTGCAGAGACAAAGGGTGCAGAATTACACCATCTGCTCTAAAACCCCAAAGGACTGAGCTTGGGGTCTGGGATTGGTACAGAAGGGGCTGTAGGGGGCTGAGTCTGTCATCTTGAGCCAGCCCCTTAAATGCTGGCCATGATCAGTTTGACATGCAACAGAAAAAGAGATACGATTCACTGTAGCAACAGAAATTTAGAATAACCAGGAAGAACTTAGCTTTTGCAAAGAAACCATGGACTTGCCTCAGGAGAACACTGTTGACCACACCCCCCACAGGGCTGTGGGCTCCGCCCTGTGGCCTCCCTAGTGCAATACTTACTGCTAATCATGCCTTGAGTAGTTCAAAGAGGTAATGTGTCCAGACAGAACATATGCACAGGTTTTTGGTCCCTTGTTTCTAAAATTTGTGTGAGTTGCAAGGATGACTGAGAAAACCTTGAGAGAGAAATGACAGAGAGGAGTCTGCACCATCTGATCCTAAAGCAGTAGATGTGTCAGGTGTGTCGCTGGTCCCAGAACCTATAGAAAAAAAGTTCAGTTCTTAAACAAGCCTCAGTCCAAGTCAGAATTTAGGGTGTGTTAGAGATGGTAACTCAAATTGTGCTGAGTAGTAATTTGCAAATGAAGTAAACTAGGTCCTTAATCTGTATAGCAGAATGTATTTCAGAAAGTTGGAAAAGTTACATCTAGAACAATAAGCATAAAGAAATAGGAGAAAAGAGTGGTCAACATTTAATCTGATTTTAAGATAGGAAGGACTTTGTAAACTAAAAGCAAAGGAAGTGATGTCTAGTTTATGCTTTGTGGAAATGATGAACTTAAGTACAGCTGAAAGTCACGCATAAAACTAAATAACTGAAAAGAAATTGGTTTGTTGTAGCTTAATATAACTAACCTGCATAAAGCTCTTATAAGCAAAAATCAGCTAAACAAACAACAACAAAAAATAGGTAAGCACCTTGTTAGAAAGATAGGCTAAGGACACGTTTTGGGAAGTTCTCAAAAGAAATGCAGACAGTCGGTAAAGACAGGAAGCTAATCAGAGGGAAGCAGATTAAATTAAGGCCCTCTTCTTTTTAAAAAGATTATGCACTTCCTCCCTCAGTGGTGCTGGCTTTGAGAAAACCATGATGATGGGGGCACGGGGGGGGGGGGGGTGCAGCTCAGCCTAGCTAGTTGGGGACTTTCGGGGGCTTTTAGGGGAGGTGATGTTGGGGATGGTGGGGGCCGTGAGAAGAGGCAGCCCCTCCAGCATAAGGGACTTCCTGGCTCAGTGGCAAGCTAGAAAGGCCATCCACACATCTACTTTGTAGATCTTGGAGCCGGGCCGCAGGGAGCGGCTGGGGCTGAAGATGGCCAATGAGGCTGCTGCCAAGAACCGGGCCAAGAAGCAGGAGGCCTTGCGGAGAGTGACAGAGAACCTGGCCAGGTGAGGGACGCCTGACCCTGGTAGGGGTTTCTCCCTGCTCCCACTTGGCCCCCTCCCCTCCCCCCACAGTATGGACATTCGGTCTGCAGGGCAGGCCCCAGGGTCCTTCGGTGGGTCCTGTGGCAGCTCCTCTGATCCAGAGGGAGGCCCTGTGCGAGGCAGGATGCAGAGGCCCCTCCATCTTTTCTACAGCTTCCTCTTAGGCACATCCCTAAGAGGCCCCTTCAGGGCTGCTTTCCCACTGTGAGCTCCTATCAGCCCTGTAAAGACAGGTGTCATCATTCCCCTTAGAAGAAGTTGGGGTCCACCCCAGCCCCACAGCCAAGGGCAGCACCAGCACTCACCTTCGAGTTTGGCCAGACTGCTGTGTGCCAGGCTGCTGGTGTTCTCAGCCCACAGTGGCCCGAGTGTCCTGTGTGGTTTCCTGTGGAGCTGTGGCAGGCCCTGCTGCTGCTGGTGCCCTGTCCAGCCTAATCCTACCTCTTTTTTTTCCTCTACCTCCCTTGTTCACCCCCTCCACCCCAGTCTCACCCCCAAAGGCCTGAGCCCCGCCATGTCCCCAGCCCTGCAGCGCCTTGTGAGCAGGACAGCCAGCAAATACACAGACCGGGCCCTGCGGGCCAGCTACACACCATCCCCAGCACGCTCAACCCACCTCAAGACCCCGGCCGGCGGGCCTCAGACCCCGGCAAGCACACCAGCTCCTGGCTCTGCCACACGCACCCCTCTCAGCCAGGACCCCGCCTCCATCACGGACAACCTGCTGCAGCTCCCTGCCCGGCGCAAAGCCTCAGACTTCTTCTAGGGCCAGGCCTGGGCTGGGCACCTGGGAGATTCATGGAGCCCACAGGGCAGCTATCTACCCAGCAGAGGACTCCGGCCTTCTGGGGACCCAGACCCGGGCCAAAAGCAGTAACTGTCCCAGGAGCCACAGAAGAAAGGTGCCATGTTCCAGCCAGGCTGGCACAGGACCCACCCCATGGCCCTTGTGCATCCTAGGGCTTTGCTAGTACTTTTTTCTATGGAACCCGTGCCCGTTTCTATTTAACCAGAATTAAAGAACACCTAGCATAGTCTGCAGGCCATCTCTTTGTCCTGCTGCCTGCACAGCCCCAAGGCCGTCCTTCTGCCTGGATTGAGGTCTCAGTACTGCGGGCCTCCTGGGAGGAGGCTGCTGTATGAGGTGACCCTCAGAGGGCCAGGGTGTGTGGCCTTTCCCGCCACCACCTGCATTGCTTTCTGTGGCTTAAAACCTTCTGAACTGAGCTCACAGCATATTGGTCCCCTACCCCCTCCACTCCATCTCCCAAGTTCTGTTCCTCTCACAGAGGGAAAGAGTCCTTGGTAGTTCAGCCTCTGGAGTCCACCTAGGGCTCTGGTCCCAGGTCTGAAGCCTCCGCAGCCATGCATGGGTCCTACATGGGGATCAGGCCACAGTCCTGCATGAGGTACCCAGTGGCCTCACCATGACCTCCAAACACCTGGTTTCCAGCTCAGGTGAGACAGGGCTGTCTCTATCTTCCTGCTCTTGTTCCCTAGTGCTCCAGGTGCTGCCAGCCTTAGGCTGCTGAGTTACCAGTCTCACCTCATCACTCCTACCAGTAGCAGTCCCAGGTCATAGTAACCTGGGCCACAGTGTCAAGCAATGGGGCCTGGCTTCATGCAGACCTGACAGTGCCATCTGCACCAGCAGTCAGCATTTTCTCAGCAGCCTGAGTGCATTGGTGCCTGACCCCCAGGAGGTCCAGGGTCAGCTGCTTCACATGGAGGTGGGGGAACCCAAGACCAAGGCTGCTTGCCAGATTGGTCTCTTCTGGTCTCAAATGGGGTCAGATTGTGCCTCTGAGGGCTCACTTCTCAGGGAGGCAACCTGGAATCCCTCCAACTAGAGTCCTGCTTCAAGCACACTCGACTGTGCACTAGGCCGTTTTCCTGGGTGCTCCTGCATTGTGCCTCTTCTGCCTTCTATGAGGGCTGATGTCCTCCGGAGGCTGGTGCAGGGCCTGCTGCATGCCTGGGCACCAGTAGCCTGCACCCCTTGACTGAGTTCCTGCATGCTCCTGGGGGCTGGGCCCTGGCTGGGCCCTGAGACCCACTAAGGGGGCTGGGGGTAGACTTAGCAGGTGAGCTTGGACCAAGGGCTGGGACTGGAAAACATGGGTTATGGTGCTTTTTCCCCATAGAGAAGGGCGGTCCTGGGCCTGAGGGTGCCCCCAGGAAGTGGGGAGGCAGGTCTGCGTGGGCATGAGTGAGATCCAGAGAGGAATGCAGTCCAGGCAAGGCCACCTAAGGCCAGGTGCTGATGACCTCCAGCACTTGGCTGGTCTATTGGGAATGTGCCCTGGGGAATGACAGGTGACAAAAATAGGGCTCTGTGTGGGGTGATCAGGACATGAGGGTGCAGGTCAGAGGTCTTGGCTGGGGTTGCCTGCCTGGGGGATGAGGGGATGCTCCAGGGGGAGTTGGAGGGGAGAGGGAGAGAGGAGAACTTTGAGGAAGGGCTGTCTGAGGAAGTGGGGTGGGGTCCGAGCGGGCTGTGTGGTACCTGAGGTGGGAGATGTGCACCTCGCCAGCCCTGGAGGCGCTGGGCACAGGCAAGTCACAGAGGCCGGGGGAGCCTGGTGGATGGTCCGTGGCTGCGATCTTGCCCACAGGCCTCTACGTGAGCACCTGTGCCTGAGCACTAGTCCCTGACCCCTATGCTGGAGACCCTCATGCCACATGGAGGGTGGTTGGCTGAGTCCTGGAGAAAAAGACTCCTCAGGGGGCACTCTTGATGCTTGTTTAGACTTCTTGGTTTATTTGGTGGTCAGTAACATTTTGCCACTAAGTGGAAGAAAGCTAATAGAATGTAATCAAAATAGTGGTTTAATTGACAGATTTTACTTGTTCCTTACACCTGTGCTTTCTTCAGCTCCTACCTGCCTACTTAGCTTACGTGGGCACCACCATGCACCATGCCCCCCTGGCCCTCCACACCCTAGGTACCTGCCTTCCCCACCTCAGCTCTGTAGACATGATGGTCTTTTGCCCTGGAGGTCTCGACCAGCCTGTCCTCCATTTTATCCTCGTTCTCACGCACCACCAGCACCTGGTGCTGGGTTTTGGCCCCTGGCTTGTGATCGGGTCTGTGCTCGGGTCGGTGCTCGGGTCGGTGTTCAGGCCGGTGCTCGGGCCGTGAGCCTGGCCGAGTGTCCAGTTTGCAATCAGCCCGGTACTTGCCCTCACCATCCCTCTTTAATGAGGCAGAAGACATGGCTTTAGGCTTGGGGGGTTGCAGCCATGAATGGCTGAGGATCTCATCGATGTGCAGCCGCCGGTTAACGTCTGGTTGCAGGATGCGGTAGATGAGGTCCTTGCACTCACCCGTCAGGTTCTTGGAACGTGGGAATTCCACACGGTGCTCCTTCTGGATGCGCAGCATCTTCTTGATGTCAGAATCATCGTAGGGCATGGAGCCACAGACCATGATGTAAAGGATCACGCCCAGGCTCCAGATGTCATAGACCTTCGGCTGGTAGGGGATGCCCTGCAGGACCTCAGGGGCCGCGTATGCCGCCGACCCGCAGAAGGTCTTGCTGAGGATGATGCGCCCGCTGGAGTCCCGCAGGCAGCGCTTGGAGAAGCCGAAGTCGGACAGCTTGATGTTGAAGTCCTTATCAAGGAGAAGGTTCTCGCACTTGAGGTCTCGGTGGACAACATCCAGGTCATGGCAGTACTTGACAGCTGAGGAGAGCTGGCGGAACATCTTTCGTGCCACATCCTCGTGCAGGGCCCCCCGACACTTGATGAACTCAAGGAGGTCACCCTGGACACCAAGCTCCATGATGATGTAGATGCGCCCGTCCGAGGTCTCAAAGATCTCGTAGGTTTTGATGATGGAGCGGTGATTGACAGTTGCCAGAATGTCCATTTCCCGAGGAAGGAATCTCTCCACAAAGTCAGAGGGTGTTTTCTTGCGGTCAATGATCTTGACCGCCACGTTGAACTTGAGGCGCTCGGAGTAGGCTGATTTGACTTTTGCGTAGGAGCCCTTGCCAAGATTGATGCCCACGATGTAACCCTTCTTCCTTAGGACCGCGGCATCATCCATGGTGCCAGGAGCGGCTGGCGCCACTGCCCTCTACATCCCCTCCCTACATGGGCCAGTAGGCATTGTCCTCGTTTACAGTGTGGGGAGCCGTCTGGCTGGGCTGGCTTGGGTTTATGGAATGCTCAGCATTATCTCCACATGACTTCAGCATGTGAAGTCATAAAGCCAGGCAGCCCAGAGTGGGGACTGGAGTGGGGACTTGACTGGGGGAACAGGGCCCCTGGAACCCTGAAGCCAGGCTCCCACTGGAAGGAAGCCAGCACGCAGGACTGTGGTAATCCTCCCTGCTCCTTGTCATGGCTTCCCTGTCATGAGTCAGGCCCTAGATGGGGGGCTGCCTAGGTCCAGCCAGAGCACCAGCCATAGGCTAGTTTTCCTCTCCTGGCTGTGAGGACTAATTCTGCATTGGTTCCTGTCTCACTAGGGCCAGTTTGCTGCAGCTTCTTTGGGGTATGAAGAAAACTCCATCTAGGGCTTGTGTCCTCAGAACTGGCAGTGCCTGGGAGGGACTGCTCTGGTCTGGCTAGACTGGCGGTGGTTCCAAGCTTAGGGGACAAGAGCAGCTTCTGATTGGGGTCACAAGCTGGATGGACGAGTGGGACGTGTGAGGCGGGGAAGGGCAGGCAGGGCTCTGGGGTGCTGCAGGTTCCAGGCTGGCAGATGTGTTCCAAGGACTGGGGCAGGCCTGTAGGATACATTGGGCTTCAGTTGGGATGAGGAGGTAATGGGGTCTCCAGGTAGGGAAGAGGCTGGGAGAGGAGAGGGCTTGTTTTGAGAATGGCCGAGTCCCACAAACAGGAGAGACGTGGGGGAAAAGGAAGGTGGGTTTTTTTCCTGAGTGATGGACAGCTATTGCAGGCCATGGAGCAAGAAGAGCTGTGAACCAAGTCACATTTTAAGATGGCAGCATAGAGAAGGGGCTTTGTGGAGACCGTTGCCTTTGACTAGGCAAGAGGAGGCTGGACGAGGGTGGCCCTGGGGGGTCTGGGCAACAGAGGCAGTCAACAGGGTCTAGTGTGCTGGTCTGTGACTGGGCACAGCCCTGGGCAGAGCCTTGGTGCTGGGGTCCTGGGGGTCCTGAGGTCCAGCAGCACCCAGAGCACCAACCGTAAAGAGCAAGCACCTGGGTGAGGAGGGGTCCTAGATTATGTCAGTTTGGGCCTTTGTGGGGAGTGACATGTAGCTGTTGGAACCCTGGGAAAGCACCTTGCTTGCACCTCTCAGACCTTCTTTTGCACCGGGAAACAATGTGAAAACCCCTTTTCAGAGCCCATGGATGGAGTTCTGCTTTGGAAGCTATGGCGTCTTCTATACATCTCCTTAGGCACTTTGGAAGCCCTGCTGTTTATTTGTTTTCCGCCACAGGCATCCATGCCCACATGCAGCACGTCATCAGGATAGCTGTGCCATGTCCTCTGTGTTTCGGGGAGAGGGAGGAAGGCCTGCCTCTATGTGGGTGGTCAGGGGCTGACAGTGGAACTGGCATGCAGAGTGTCAGTAGGGTTCCACCAGGTTGACAAGGGAGCAAGACATGGCAGACAGATAGATGTAATGTGTTGACCAGAGCTGTATGGATGCTCTTGGAGGCTGTGGGGAGCTCCCTGTGTCCGGAGGTCCATGTGGAAGACAGCAGGTGCAGGGCAGCCAGAGTCCAGGTGCCAGGTGAAGTGACCATTCCCAGCAGGGTGGGCCTGCAGTGGGACACCGTCCTCCAGCAGCCAGGCCTTCCTGAGAGCTACTTTCTCCCTGAGGGCGTCTTCCTTCTGGGACCTCTTTTTAGCCTAAATGACCAGTACTTCACTCCTCTGTGTCCCAGAAGGGGCTGGCTGTCAGGATTTGCAGACCAGGACCCAGTTCTGTCCTTACAGCTGGGTGGAGATCCCTCGCTTTCTCCTGGGCCCCAGATGTTGTGTCTGGGGTGCTCCTGCATATCTTCCTTCTTGGCTCACTCCGCTGACCCACTTTGTGGATTTTACTCCCTCATATCCTGCTCTTGCCTGGACAGTGTGGCCTCTTTGGTTCTTGGACATGGTGAGGGAGGCAGGTCTCAGCACCGTGCAGGGGTATGGAGCAGGCAGCTTTGCCCAGGACGTGCGCGCTGAGGTGGGTACACCTGGTATGTTGGTTGCAGGAGTGTTAGACTGGACTGGGGGACCTCCAGTGGGACTCCTGAACTGCAGGCCTGTGGGTCAGAGACCTGCAGACTCTGAGAAGGCCACTCCTGAGCTTTGGTTTCCTCCATAATTTGGGGACCCACTTGTCCATTTGCCCCATAGGCATTTGAGGGCCACTTCCAGGGGCTGGGGTACACTGATGGACTAGAAAGAACCCATGTCTCCCTGGACCCCAGAGGCCAGGGAGGATCATTGCCACATCAATGAGTGAATGCCCAGTAGTGACTACGCTGTGACACCGAGGAACGTGGAGCTGTGGGGACAGAACTGGGGGCTGGACTTGGGGAGGCTGGGAAACCTGAGAAGGCTGAAGTCTTAGGAGTTAGCCACATGGAGGCAGACGAGGACTGCAGGTGCACATGATGGTCTGAATGGACACTGTGTCGAGAGAGTACAGGAATGGAAGGGAGCACTGTGGGTCACAGCGTCCATGTTGAAGGTCTTGATCCTAAAGCCTTCGGGGGGAAGACTATACTTTCAGGGGTCATTTCTTCTATTTTTTATTTTTTACTGTTTTTCTATTATAGGTGTGCCATTTTCCCCCCTTTGCTCTTCCCTGCTCCACCCACCTCCCTCAGGGATCTTTTCTGTAGTTTGTTACTAAAGCCTTTGGGGGAGGGGGAAGTCACTGAAGGGGTCTGAGCCAGGGCCAAGCCCAGGGTCGAGCAGTTCACAAGAATGACCAGCATATGAGGCCACCTGGGGAGCTGTGGTTTCAGCCACTCAGCAGCCATTCCATGCTGTGTGATTCAGGAAGTCGGCTACCCTCTCTGAGCTGTCTCCCCCGCCTGGAAAGCACACAGTAAGTGCTCCTTCCTGCGGCCCCTCCCGCCCAAGTTTACCTCAAGGCTGGGCTGCAGGGAGACTCCAGCCCTCTTGTCGCACACTGCCCGCTGCCCTGAGGACTGACATGACCTGGAGGAGGAGGTTCACGAGCCTCTCCTCAGGACATCCCCATCTCAAGTCCACTCAGTGGTGCTCTGCAGTTCCACTCCACCACCGAACAAGCTGCATGACCCAGCTCCTGGAGCCTTCAGCTGTCACTAAAAATTGGGTGGCCTGGTCTATGCCTGGACCCTGGGCACTCACTGGTCTGCTGTGGCGGAGCTCAGTGGCCAGCTGCTGAGTGCTATTGGGGCCTCCAGAAGGCCTTGTGGAGGCTATGACTCCTTTGCTGAGCCTGGAGAAATAGGCAACGTCTGCAGGGATGCATCCACAAGCATGATTACAACATGTATGTGTGGGGTATGGGGGTGAGGGAAGAGGCTGGGAGGCCAGGGAGAGGGCTAGACCTGGGAGGACCTCAAAGGCCAGGGACTGGGATCTTTTCCTCAGCAGAGGGAGTCAAACGGGGTGCTGTGGGAGGCAATGCCAGGGCAAGGACAGAGGTCTTGGTGGTGGCTGAGCCATGACACACACAAAAACAGAGAGAGGAGGACACAGTCTGTGTGAAGGTGGCTATGGGGAAGGAGGAGCCAGGCAGAGTGTTGGACTAAGTATGGGGAGGGTTGCAGAGGGCAGGTTAGGGCACTTACTGGGTCTCACTTTTCATAGAGGGCTGCAGGTTGGGATCCTCCCAAGACACAGATGGGGGGCAGGGGGAAGGAGTCTGAAGGCACGTGCCCTCTTGACGTGTTAGCCCTGCAGGTCCACATGAGGTTGTCAGAGTGAGTGCAGAGCATGAAGAGAAAGGGCCGCCACAGCAGAGGTGAGGACTGTGTAAGAAAGGGCAGGTAGGGCCCTGCAGAGCACTGTGGTTGGTGATGCTAAATGCAAGCCTGCTCCCTCTGGGGGACACAGATGGCTGCAGCGGCCAGGCATATGAGGACACCTGTCCTGTCTCCTGCTCACTAGTATCAGTTTGTCCATGCTGGCAAGGAGCATCATGCCTGGGGACAGACTAGAACTAGAGGGGGACAGGGAGTGGTCAAGGGCACATAGCTGTTGTGGGACATGCGGGCTGGAGTGGGGCTGGGCTGTCCAGTAGAGGCCCCTATTTCCTCTGGGCTGGGGAAATGACTTGGGGAACCATTGAGAACTGGGAGCCGGTTGACATAAGGGAACTCCTGGTGAACAGAGCAGAAAAAATGAGTTGCCTGTCAGGGTGGGGAGCTCAAGAGAGTCTGGGAAACTGGTCCACCTGCCCTCTGCAGCTCCATCCCTACCCACAGCCTTCTGGGTCCCCCTGCCACCCCTCAGCTACAGGCAGCCACTTTGCCCTCCTTGGTCCTGTCCACTCTTTGTCCCCTCCCCATTCAGCATTGTACTCATGACCTCCCTCTTGAAGCAGCAACTTCCTCACTCTGCTCTCTTCTCTGGTCCGGGGCCTGAGGTCATGGTCAGGGCTGTGCACACTGGGATATATTTTCCAAACTCAGGGTGGATAGGGTGGGGTGGGATGGATCCTCTCCCTGGATGACCCCAGTCAGCTGGGGCAAAGACATTCATCTTAGAGTCTGCACTAATATAGTGATTTATTCCTTCTTTACCATGTGGGTTACCAAGTTTAAAGGGAGGAAAAATAAATTGACGAAAATAATGGCTTATCCAGGACTGTCTTCCTTCACTGGCTTGTCCCTTGGCTTTTTTGGAGCTCAGGCTTGAAGCTGTGACCTCTGCCTCATTCCCTGTCTCACTGTACTGGGCTGTGCCAGAAGCTCACTAGGTGTGTGTCTCTGGAGGCTTTGGGGAGCCCCCATCCACTGTCTCCCTGGTCAGCTGCTCGCTTGAGAGGGAGAGGCTTGGGGTTTCCAAGTGCCTTGACACCTGCGTTTGCAGAATCTCCTGGGGTTTTGACTCTGGCTTCACCTCAGACTGTGCCTCCTCCTGGGGCTCCAGCTTGGTGACAGACTTCTTGTCGGAGCCAAGCTCAGGGGTCCTTAAGGGCTCAGTTTCCTGGGAGGTCTCCCCCTCTTTGTTGATGGCTGCAGAGAAGAGGCTCCGGGCCTTGGGCTGCACCCAGCCATGGCTGAGGATCTCATCGATGTGCAGCCGCCGGTTGACGTCCGGCTGTAGCATGCGGTAGATGAGGTCCTTGCACTCACCCGTCAGGTTCTTGAAGCGAGGGAAGTTGACGCGGTGCTCCTTCTGGATGCGCAGCATCTTCTTGATGTTGGAGTCATCATAGGGCATGGAGCCACAGACCATGATGTAGAGGATCACGCCCAGGCTCCAGATGTCATAGACCTTGGGCTGGTAGGGGATGCCCTGCAGGACCTCGGGGGCCGCATATGCCGCCGACCCGCAGAAGGTCTTGCTCAGTGTCAGTAGGCCACTATCATCCCGCAGGCAGCGCTTGGAGAAGCCGAAGTCGGACAGCTTGATGTTGAAGTCCTTGTCAAGGAGAAGGTTCTCGCACTTGAGGTCCCGGTGGACAATGTCTAGGTCGTGGCAGTACTTGATGGCTGAGGAGAGCTGGTGGAACTTCTTGCGAGCATCATCTTCATGCAGGGCTCCCCGGGTTTTGATGAGTTCAAGGAGGTCACCCTGGACCCCGAGCTCCATGACAATAAAGACCTTTCCATCTGATGTCTCAAAGATCTCATAGGTCTTGACGATGAAGTGGTGGTTTAGTATGGTTAGAATCTCAATTTCTCGGGGGAGGAATTTCTCCAAGAAGTCTGTGGGGGCTTTCTTGCGGTCGATGATCTTCACTGCCACGTTGAACTTTAGACGTTCAGAGTAAGCGGATTTGACTTTTGCGTATGAGCCCTCTCCCAAATTTATCCCCATAATGTAGCCTCGTCGCTTGAGGATGGCAGCGTCATCCATGGTGCCAGGAGCACCCAGTGCCTCTGAGGCTGCCCTCTACATCCCTGCGAGACATGGGCCAGCAGTTTCCTCATTTACACTGTGGACAGACTGAGTCCTCTGGGCTGGCCTGGCCTGCTGTCCCTGCCTCCTTAGAGGCCCAGACTCTAGGGTAGAATGTTCAGCATTGTCTCCCAGGTGACTTCAGTGGGTGAAGTCATAAAGGAATATCCTGGGAGAATGAGGCTCTGGCTTGAGCCACTTGGACTCAGAACCCTGGAATGCTGGAGCAGATCTAAAGCCCACAGAGAATGGCCTTGTACTTGTCTGGGACCCAAGGCAGCAAGGGGCTGTGGGGACACATTGATCTGTCCATGCCTTCAAACCAAGAGCCAGGACTGAGCAGTGGAGCTAATTATTGCAACCCAGAAAATCCAAGGCAGGTGGTTTATCAGTCTGGGTCCCAGCAGGAAACAAGACATACTCCAGTTGGGTCAGTTTGAGGGTTTAATAAAGGCGTAATTTACAAAGGTGAGAGCAGAGTGTAGGAAACCCAGTGGTAGTCACACACTCGTGGAAGAAGGGAGGAATAATCCCTGGAACCCGGGAAGGGTAGTGTAGAGGGTGACCTTGAGAGGCAGCGACATTAGGTGTAGGCCACAGTGACCCTACAGGCAAGGAGCTGGGGAGAAACATCCCTCATCTTTTCCCCTTCAGTCCTAGAAGCCCTAGCTTACGTCCACACAGGCGGCCTGCAGGCCATGCAGCAGGGTGAGGGGTGGAGGTGAATTAGGAGGGGCAAAGACTCTAGGCCCTGGGGGGTCACTACCTTCAGGAAGCCAGAACTCTGCCCTCTCCTGCATGGCTTGGCTGGACTTTTCACCTCTCTGTAGTTCTTTCCTTATCCAAAACCTTGCCAGCCTGCTTCTCTGACAGTGACACTGTGCAGGACACAACTGGCAGGGATTTCTGCTCTTGGCTAAGTGTTCCCCTCTTGGGGGTCTGCCCAGTCCGTAGCCCTGGCTGGGCTCCCAGGGCAGATCTGGGGCTGGGGCAGAAGCTGGATCTGGATCTTGCTTTGAGTGCCATCAGCTGCTCCTGGAATGCTCCCTGAGGACAGTGCAAATGGAGAGGTCAGCACTGGACAGGGACCAGTTCCTGCCAGCAGTGAAGCCCTCTACTGTGACAGCCCCTTTGTCTAGCACCTGCTCAGGGACACACCAAACAGCTGAAGCAGGCAGGTCTGGCCTAGCCTTGGGTTTAACCTTGGCCATATCTGCCCAGAGGGTGAGGGTGCCTCTCTCTCAGATGACCCGGAGTGTCACAGGATTAAGAGACACTCAGGAGAATCATGCCTTGGGGGAGCTTGAGAGGCCTACTCTTGGGGAGTGAGCCAGTGGGGCTGGAGGTGGGGTAGGACGGGATGGGTCCTCACCAGCCTTGGCCCTCCCCACTTTTCTCTGCTCCCATCTTCACCCTCGTTTCCAGCCCTGACACCCTGTGCCAGGCCTGTTTGCACGGCTGGTGGTCCTTCCACTGGAGAGTTTGCTCCTTTCTCCTGCTGAGAACTCCCCATCTGCTGTGTACCCTCCCATGGTCACCTTGTTCCTGGTAACAGGTGTGAAATCGATACTTAGAGCATTGTCCCCAGTGGCTTTCCTCTATGTAAATGTGGCCTGATGTGGCAGCAGCTGTGCCTAGTGCTCCTTCCCCTCCTCCATTGTGTAGGCAGGGCCCTTCCTTCAGAGGCCAGCCAGCTTTACTACAGGGTCTCCCTAGAATGGGGTTTCCCTTCCAGCTCTCTTTGTATGACACTCCCTTAGGTTATTTCCTCATCTGTTTGAAACATTTTCAGTTGCGTGTGCTGATGAAATCAAACCTGCCTGTACCTCAGCATTGATCCTGCTTCCCCGCCTCCTCAGAGAGAGTCCGGTTCCTTCCAGTTGTCCTCATCCCTTCTCTGCAGACCTTCCTAAAGACCACTTTAGGGCGCACTCTTGGGCCAGGGACCGGATCTCCGCCTGCAGGTGTACAAGATGTGAAGACCCTTTGGGTCCCTTCCCTCCTTTCACGCACTGCCCCCTGGGCCACTCCGGGGCCCTCCGTTCCCCACCTTTCGACCCCACTGGGCCCCGCCCCTTTCTCTCTTTTTTGAGCCCATTGCCCCTCCCCCACCGCCCCTGCCCTGAGCCCTAGGATCCCAGGCCCTTCCGAGGCCCGACGCTCAGGTACCAACCCCGAGCCCCACCTCTTGGTTTAGCCAATGGTACACTAAACTCCTTAAATCCCGCCCCCACCGGGCCCGCTTCTCACCGTCCTGATATTAGGCCTCGCCCCTTTCGGGCACTACAGCACAGCTCCGCCCCAGCTCGGCCAATAGTCCGCACACAGTGGGAACCGCAGGCCACGCCCCTCCTCAGCACTCATTGGCCAGCACCAGTGTAGGGGGCGGGAGGCGGAGCGTCGCGGAGCAGAGCAGGACGGCCGCCATCTTGCGCGGAGCAGGGCTCGGAACCCGAGGTTGCAGCCGAGAGTGCGCGCTAGTCCGCGGCCCAGTTCAGCCGCGGCCCAGTCGGAGCCCTTCTTCGCTGCTTCTTCGCACCCGATCCCACCCCGGTCCCATCCCCGTCCCGGTCCCCCGACCCTGAGCCAGGCCCAGTCTGGCCTCCCCGCGGGGTCACGCGGCCGTCCCGGGGACGATGAACGGAGGATAAATGGTGCCCAAGGCAGACAGCGGTGCCTTCTTGCTGCTCTTCCTGCTCGTGCTCACCGTCACCGAGCCGCTGCGACCAGGTGCGCGGCGCGAGTGGGGGCGGGGCGGTCAGCCGGGGGCGGGGCGTGCGGGGTGTGCGGGGCTGAAGTACCCCGGGACTTCGTTCCACCCGGCCGGGGGCGTGCACAGACGGGACCATGCATGAATTTACCAGGGCTCGAGCGCCTCGTACACCATGGAACTTTGTTCTAGAGCGACGTTGCCTTTGGGTCCACGTCTGTGGAGCATTACATGCTTTGAGGTTGAGGGAAGCGAGGGTGGTGGAGTTCTCTAGCCGAGGAGCTGCGCTCTGGACGCGCCCTCTTTTCTGGTTCAGCGGCTGGGGTTAGGCTCAAGGGCTGGGGGTCGAGAGAGCATCTCGTGGAGGCACCTGGTTTCCCTTGCTTCCGCCCAGCCGTGAGTTGGTGTTAGCGTCCCAGGCCCTGGAAACCCCTCGGATGGAAAGCAGTAGCTTGTCGCTTATTGTCACTTAGTGGGTGTTACATTTGAGAAGTACTCAGCTCAGAGACCTGCCCCGAAGAGGTGCTGGGAAGCCAACCGGCATCGCGAGCAGGCCTTTCCTGGGGCAGAGATTAATGCCCTGCTCCGCAGGTGTGTCACAGTAGTAGGAGCCTGGAGTGCCAGGTACTTAGGATTGTTCCTTCTATTTGATGATTAAGTGCCTTTGGAACTCCCCTTGGAACTTAGGTTTCTATAAAAAAGCCTGTGGTGGGGGATCAGAATCATGGTAGCTAGAAGGTCCTAGACAATTTTTCTCTACCTATTTCTGGTGTACCCCTCCTCTGAACTGCAGCAAGAAAATCAAATCCCCAAATACAGGGCTGATTTATCTAACAGGCACAGAGACACAATGCGGGGGGCCCACCATGCTTTTAGGAGCCGGTGAAAATGTGTGACTTCTTTTAAAATAAGCAGAAAAATAAAAACCTTTTAGGTTAAAAAAATGAACTGTACACATATAGGCATTATTTTTATAACAGTGCTGTTGAAAAGGATGACTTTTAATTAAATATTAGAGAGAGAGAGAATGATTTTTTGTTGTTCCACTTATTAATGCATTTATTGATTGATTCTTGTATGTGTTCTGACCAGGTATCAAAGTGGCAATCTTGGTGTATCAGGATGACACTCTAACCAACTAAGCTGCTCAGCCAGGGCCAAAGTATGCCTAACTTAAAAAAAAAAAAATTAATGCAGGAAGGGGTCCACGAAAGTGGAAGTGCTCAGGGCCATTTTCTGTGAGCACCGTCAGACCTCAGTGGGTAAAGGCAGGTTGGGAGCACAGTGGTGTGTGGCCCTCCATTGTGCCCTAGCCAGGCTCCTCCCCCAGACACACTGAACCACTCTACTCCCTCGTGTCTACCTAGTGGCCAAGGCCCTGGGCCCACACTCAATCCTGGAGTCTCTCCAGTGATTCTTCTCTGGGCTTCTTGAGTAGAGCTGGTTGCTTTTGATGTTCTCTGGGCAGCAGGGTGACTGGTTCTGGGTTAGCCTTGGTAGGAATGGAAGCCAGGAAAAGGGCCACCTGTCTAGGAAAGTACTGTATGGGCTCTTGGGGAGCAGAGCCAATGGATTGTGGACTGTTGTGATTAAGTCCTTTAGAAAACATGTCTAAACCTGTAGAGAGGTGAGACATCATTCTGTTCTGGCTCATCATCTTTGCACATCAGGTCTCCAGGCTGAGGGGTGAAGCCATGCATCATGCATGCCTATCTTCCTTGGGGTGCCTCTGGTTCCAGGTCCAGCATCTCCTGCCTGGATGATAGAGATGATGAATATCCCCAGCTCCTTTTCTGTTTGTCCACATATCCTGCCAAGTGGCCAGCAGCAATTGAACAAGCATCTAAGTGTTCAACGCCTGCCCATCACTAGGAATGCGCAAACGGAGAGAATAAGCCCCTCCCTCTGGGAGTACCTTTTAGGTGTGGAAGGAGAGATTGGGTGTAAATCAGTCCGCTGAGTGTGGGGGCCCAGGCGGGCGGCAGAAGTGACAACCATTTGTATCTGAGAAGCAGGAGAGGGCTTCACAGAAGACAGCACACTTAGGTTTGAGTTGGGACAGGAAGGCAGCTCTGGCAGAGGGAGTTAAGTTACCCTTTTCATCCCATGACTCTCCAGATCAGAACTTCGTAGTGGGACCCGAGGTAGCAGGGGGCTGTGGTATCTTGCTGTGCAAAATTGGGGGACTCTTACTGGCTCCCTGACTTTTGTTTGGGCAGCAAGGGCACATCTCACTCTGGGTCAGATGGTCTCCTTGTGTGCTGTGTGTGCTCTGTGTCCTTCCAGGCAGGGGTCTGCTGGCTGCCATTTTTGAGGGGATGCTTCTTTGGTTTTTGCCTGCGTTCTTTCTGTTGGAATCCTGACTTAGACCCATACTTGGGTGTGAGAAGGGCACCAGTCAGAACCTGCTTCCCAGAAGGAGGGAGGGAGGAGGCAGGCGGGTGTGGAGGGTGACTTCTGGTTTCTGCCAGGTGGAACCCTTGAGGATGGGGACTAAGCCACTTTTGGCTCCTCTCTGATGCAGGCCAGGGCATGAGGCCTTTCACAGACTGGGGGCAATGGTCAACAAGAGTGTGTTGAACTTGAGTTTTTGCCAAAGTTTATTTTAAATGCATGTCTGATATTGCTTGAGAATGTGTTACATGCCACGCTGTTGTGGTACCAACACAAGTGTTGATTAACCTGACTCTCAGATGGTCCCTGTGAGGTAGATACTGTTATTAACCCTATTTACAGATGGGGAAATGAATACGGAGAGCTCATTAAGCTAAGTGGTTGAGATGATATTCAGTCCTTGAAGTCTAGCCTGACCCCATCATGCACCCCTCCTAGGGGCTTGTGCCACCCTTAAACCCTGCTGTGGAGCCCCAGAGTGCCTCTCTTCTGATGGACCCAGTGGTTCACCAGGTGGGGATGCTGAAGCTTCTTCCATCTGAATAACCTGGTCTGAGAGAGAGAACCAACCCTTTCCCAAATTCCTTTTGTGGTTAACCATAATGACCAATGAAGATGTGCATTATGTCTACCAGGGATGTGGTGAGAAAGAAAGGTTGGGGATCTCTGCCTAAGGATGACAAACACAGAGGGGCATTTAGGGGTCTCTGACTGTGATATCATGTCACCGACTCTTTATTTGTACAGGGAATGCAGCACCAATTGCTGATTTTAAGCCTGCGTTTTTCTAGCATCAATTATGAAAGAAAATCATGCCACAGCTCCCTCCAGGCTGATCCTACCGTACTACATAGCTGAGAAAACATTTACTTTCCCTGACTAAATCATGTTCTCAACTGAAGTCTGCAGCCCAAGAAAAGGCTTGTGCTTGGGCAGGCCTCCTGGTGAGGTAGCAGGACTGGAGCTGTGTTCCTTGGGAGAAAGAAAGCCTACTGGGAAAGACAAATGACTTGTATGAAGTCACGTTGCTGGTGAGCAGCACAGTTGGGATTCAAACCCAGGTGAGCTAGCTTCTAGTTAAGGGTTCTTTCCCTTTGGCCATTAGGGACCCTGAGGGGTCTGCTGGGTATGCTGAACTGGTAAGTCCTCAGTGAGTTGAGAAGTGGCCATAGTACCTGACCTCTGGAACAACATATCCGTTAATGAATAGGATGTGTGTGAATATTTTATAAGCAGAAATGGCTGGAAACTTATATAAGTAGCTGGAACATTGAGCCTGCACCTAGGGTGGCCGGGTGACCTCTCAGTTTGGAGCTCTTCCCTCCACAGCCTACCACCCTGTAACACTATAGAACTTGCCCTGCTAGCAGACTGGGCTTTGGGCTTTACAATTCTATTCCTTTTAGTTGGAAAGTAGTGTCACACTTATCAACCTCACTAGCTAATGAATTTTCTTTTTTTTAAACAACAAAAATAAACATTTTGTGGGTGAAATAACTTCAAACTTACAGAAAAATTTCAAGAATTAGTGCAGAGAACCCTTGAATATTCTGTACTAGTTGTACCTATTGTTAACATTTTACTTAACTTATCCCCACTGTGTGTCCGTACTCACACATAAGAATGTATGCATGCACATAATTTTTTTCTGAACCTTGACAGTAAGCTGCATATGTCATGTCTCTTTCCCTCTGATCACTTCAGAGAGCAGGAGGAGGCTCCTGGGACTTAGTGCCCCTGAGATGTAGGGTGATGCTCCCTACCCAGTTGCTTGCATTCGCCCTGTAACTAGCCCTCACTATCACCTGCTGTGTGCCAGGCACTGTGTCAGCCACAGATGGTGTTGAGGGCACAGGATGTGCTGTGGTTAAAGCTCCTTTTGGCCCAGGTGGCAGCTAGTCCGGGTTAGTGTTTCAGTTGGTGGGTTCTAGTCTTAGGAATGAAGAATATGCTGTTGTCTTAAACTTTGGCAAATGTGTCTGTACCTTCTTGCTCCTGTTAGGCTGTGTCTGCTGTTCCTCTGGTCCAGGTCATTCTTGCCTGCAGCATTGTCCTGCTTTCCAGGTCTAGCTCCTTGGCACTGTCTTCTCACTGCCCTCCCCTGGCAGATCTGCAGCACTTACTGAGTGCATACATCATGGGAGGAGATCTAGCTGTGGGCCTTCCCTGCACACATATCTTACCTCTCTTCCTCTCCCTGTCTTTGGATAAGGAAACACTTAATAAGATTCTTGACTCTTAAGTGGAATGTGTCAGTGACAACATTTAGGACCTAGTAGATAGCAAGGGACTGATTGAATGTCTTTTCCTTGGTGTGCTGCTACATTGTTCCCTTGCCACATATGCTTTTGTGTTTTGGTTGCTGAAAAGCTGGTGACCAATCCCTTCTCCTTCCTGCAGAGCAGGTTAATAATCCCAAGAGGCCACTTTGGAGCCAACAGTTTGCCAGAGTGAAGGGTAGGATCACAGTATGGTTTTTATGTAATGCCCATATTTTTGTTTCTGTGTGATTTACCAATTGATTTGGGATATTTAGCAAAAGACAGTTCTGCCGCTCCAAGATGGGCCACAGTCTGAGCAGGGCAAATTCAAGGGAGGGTGAATGGCATGCTGGCAGTAGTCAGAGTACAGCTCTCTGGGGACCCAGAGTGTCCTGGGGCTTCTGGGCATTGTCCTGGGAAAAGGAAAGCCCAGGTCTGGCATTACTTTAAATGAACTGCCTGTATATAGAGTGGCTGCGGATAGATAAATCAAGTATTGTAGTTTAAGGACAGGGGCCCTAGAGCCGCACTGCTTGGTGTCAAGTCTCGCTCTGCTACCCAATCTGTGACTTCTCTGTGCCTCAGTTTCCTTACCTGTAACCTGGAGATAACAGAACTTCATAGAGATGTGAAAGTTAAAATGGGTAGGTATAAAGTTCAAAGAAGCGTCTCATGTAAAGCAAATGCTTCATAAAGGCCAACTGTAAATGTTATCCATGAATGGGTATTAGGAAGTGTAGGGACACCCCCTAAACTGTACGCAGGACTCCGCACACACACATAAGGGCATATTTATCAGGAGAAGGTCCGGTTCATGTGTTGTCCCCCTTCCCCCGCAGACAGCAGAGCACAGTGGCTTTTAGCAGTGTCTGATACATAGCGCTGAATGAATCTAGCCATTTCTAATGGTCTGGGTGGGGGTGGGGAGTTAGCTTGTGGAGAGTCACCAAACAGCCGAAGCACTTTGGACAGGGCTAGGATTGTTCATAGTGACATGTTTTGCTCTTTGTCACGTTCATGCTATGCCTCCTGGGTCTGGTCTGACACAGAGCGGGCACTCAGAAATCAGTTATTGAGTAAATGTACAAATGGCTATTTATATTTTGACATAAAGAGCAATAGCTCCCTTAGCCAGTGGGCCTTGCAGCTGCCCCTGGGGTGGGGGCGAGGACAGGAGCCTTGTGGCTGACTGCAAGAATGCCTATGGAGGACTTGTGTGTGTGTGTGTGTGGGGGGTACTGAAGAGCCAGCTGGCCTGGCCTCGCACTGTGGGGAGCTTGCTTCTGCAGATAGGGGCTGAGCTGAGAGGTGAGGGCAGGTGAGGGCTTCTCACAAATGTGGATCCTTCCTGAAGTTCACCAGCCACCTAATCTGGGGTTTGGAGGCGCTGGGGGCTCCTGCACTTTGGAGCCCCAGGGCCTGGCTGCCTCTCTGATGGCCTTGCCTGACCCTGAGGCTTTAGAAGCTAACTGCCCCCTACATGAGGAAGTGACCTGTTCTTTCACTGGCTATTGCACAGGACAGGTCTTGCTTAAGAGGTGGTAGTGCAGGGGACTGCACACAATCACCTCCTGGCCTTCTCCCTCTCCTCTTGCCTGGTTGGCTGTTGTCTCAGTGAACCTGGATTGGTTGTTGTCCTTAGTGTCCCTGCTCCTTTCAGGTCCCTCTCTTTAGGCTGACTTCTAGATCCCTGACAGCCAGCCATCAGTTCGATAAGTTTCTTGTCTTTCTGGCCTCAACTGTTGACTGCTCTGTGTTAGACAGGACAGAGCTGAGAGCTGAGTCCCCCAGTGGGTGTGCTGGGCCAAGGCAGCGTCCAGGTCCACCCTGCACTCCCACCTTGTCTCAGAAGCCTTGTTACCTGGGGGACTTTCCTTAGGAGGTCATCACTTGTGGGGAGCATTGCCTGGGGCTGCCCAGGGCCTTGGGCATCCCAGAGGGCCAGCCAGGAGACATGAACTTCTAGGACCCCTGCGCACTTAGATTGATATCAGGTCTCCTGATGCAGAGTCCTTTCGAGTGTCACTGGCCACTTCTAGGGTCCGTGGGTCAGTTGGAATATCTACAAAGCTTTGTGGTCTTAGAAGACAGAAGAAGAGGACTAGAAGTACCTGAAAGGGATGAGGCTCGCCTGGGGCCCCAGGAAGGCTTTTTCTGCAGCCCTTAATAGTTTGTTGGCCACCCCTGGGAGGGGGAGACAGTCATCAGATTTCCTTCCACCCTGTTGGTGTGAAGGATGCATGTGCAGACTGTGGTGGTGAGCCCCAGTGAAAGCTCAGGACAGTAGGGAAAACATTCATAAACAGTATTTTACATAAATGGAATTAATACTTTTTATACAACTTTTTGATGTTTTCATTTGACAGTGTTTTGAGGACCTTTGTAAGTCACCTCAGAGACCTCTTATGTAGATTTTTCATTAACAGAAGCTGCAATTTAGTGAGATTTATAGCTAGAGATGGTATAGGCTAGGGGACTCAACTCATGAAGTACACAAACAGTACTTTTTTTTTTTTTTAAGATTTTACTTACTTTTAGAGAGAGAGGGAGAAGGGGAGAAAGAGAGAGAGAGAAACATCAATATGCAAGAGATACATCAATCGGTTGCCTCTTGCACACCTCCAGCTGGGGACCAGGCCTGCAACCCGGGCACGTGCCCTGACTGGGAATCAAATCATTGATCTTTTAGTTCCCAGGCTAGCACTCAAACCACTGAGCCACACCAGCCAGGGCACAAGCAATACTTTCAACTGACTTCCTCGACTCTCATGAATTTGTCTCATTTGAAAACTATATCTGCAGTTACTCCAGTTTGGACCCCTGGATTTGTGCTATAACTCAGATTTTTGTGCTTATTTATCTAAATTGCTTAATTTCACCAAGGATAATTTAGAATTTGAGTGAACATTTTGGGGAACTTTGACATGAACAAACTTATTTTTACCTTAAGGGCAAAGCTGAAACCAAATCCTAAAGATCCATTGGTCTTTTTTTTAATTGGCATAAGGAGACCTTAATTCCAAAAATAATTAAGATTTCAAAACATCCCCCTTCAGAGTGATACAGGGGATATTTCATTCTTTTTAAAAAGAAAAACTTTTTACTTTGGAAACATCTCATACCTACAGAAAAGTTGTAAGAACAGTATGAACTCCAGCTGTATGTAGTTCACCTAAATTTACCAGTTAACATTTGACTCAACACGCGTTTGCACAGGCTCTCTCTGTGTACGCAGATATAATATCTGTAAACACACACACACTTTTTTTCCAGAACTACTTGAAACTAAGTTGCAGACATCATGACCCTTCATTTCTAAATCCCTCAGTTTATATTTCCTAAGAGCAAGGCCATTCTTTTTTTAAAAATATTTATTTATTTTTAGAAAGAGGGGAAGGGAGAGAGAAAGAGAGGGAGAGAAACATGAATGTGTGGTTGCCTCTCACACACCCCCAACCGGGAACCTGGCTTGCAACCCAGGCATGTGCCCTGACTGGGAATCAAACCAGCGACACTTTGGTTCGCAGGCTGGTACTCAATCCACTGAGCTACACCAGCCAGGGTGAGCAAGGCCATTCTTACAAGCAAGATGCAGTTACCAAATTTTTGAAGTTTAATATTGATGTAGTACAGTTAGCCATATCCTCATTTTACCAGTTGTTCATTTACAGTGTATATTTTTTCCCAATCCAGGATCTAATCTGGGATTGTGTGTTGTATTTAATGGTCATGTGTGTTTAACCTTTTAAAATCTGGAACAGCTCTCCAGCTATTTTTGTCTTTCATGGCATGGACATTTTAAAGAGAACAGGCCATTTTATAGAATATTCCTCATTTTGGGTTTATCAGATTGTTTCCTCGTGATCAGACTGATTTGGTGCATTTTTGGCTGGAGTGATCCCCCAGCACGCTGAACCCTCCTCAGTGCATGCATTGGGAGGTACAGCTTATCCATTTGTTCCAGCAATAGAACAAACCTTCACTTCATTTCCCTACTGGAAATGTGCCTCTCTCCCTTGGTGATGGGCAAGTACCCAAAAGGGAGATAGGTAACCTCACCTAGTGGTTTTACGCATCTATTGATGATTTTTTCCTGAATCAGTTATCACTGTGATGATTGTTAAATGGTGATTTTTCTCTAACCATTCTTTTAGTAGTAGTCTACTATAAAAGAGTTTTCTGTTTTTATTTTTTAGTGTCAATATGGATTCATGGATTTTTTTAAAATTCAATGTGTTATATAGTCTTATTGTCATTCATTTTGATGGTTATATTGTAACTAATTTGAACAGTGGAAACCCCTTCAGACTTGCTTCTTTGTCCTTCTGTCAGGTCCCCATCCATTCTAGACATTCCTTATTACCAAGCTCATGTATTTTTCCTGTCTCAGGCATCTTTCCATGGATCACTGGTTCCTTTGAGTGGAAGGTGGTATTTAGAAGCCAAGATTTTGGTGCTAGGTGTGCTTATGACTATTAAAATGTTGCTGCTACTAAGGCTTTTAGTACGGCTGGGATGTGTGCACACACACCTGTTCCTGTGTGTCTCTTTTTGTATAGTTTCATACAGTTTTAGTTCCAACCTAGCATCACAGGATCTTGTTTGCTTTCCCCTTTTCATATTTGTATCTCTCCTTTTTTATTGTGATAAAACTGGCTTCCATCAACATCGGTAGACTTACTCATTTGCTTACTCCTACAGTGCACACAGAATACTTTAAGGAGTGGCACACCCATTGCCACTACCAACAGTGAACCAACTGAGTAGAACTTTGGACCTTTTTTTTCCCAGCCCTTTTAAAATTTAGACTGATGATGTATACTCAAAAGTTCTGGGTGCAAAATCTGCTTGGATTAATTCTCTTCTCTTTTCTGTGTGTTTGTTATACAGTTAGGTTCAAAGCCATATTGATTCGAAACCACCTTTATTAAAATAAATAATATCGAGAGGTATTTATTGTCTCATTTTTATAACAAGCTTCTATTTCATTACAGTAATTTGTAAGGAAACATCTCATTTTGAATAGGTTGTGTTTTACTGAGTGAATTAACATTTTTTTTAGAATGAATATTTATAGTTTAACATGTCAACTCTCATTAGTATATATTGCTATTTGCTTAAAATGTTTTTTCCAGTTTTGCTTCTGTGGTAAGAAAAGAATTATGTATTAGTAAAAAGAAAATCCAAGTAAAATTTGTAATAATTGCACCTTTAGGTTTTTGGTATTAATAAATACTATTAATTATTTTGTTAACCTTAATACCTTCTTTAAATTTTACTCCCCCTCACCCAAGGCTATGTTTATTGATTTTAGAAAGAGAGGAATGAGGGGGGAGAGAGAGAGAGCGAGAGAGAGCACAAGCGACCATTTGTTTATCTTCTTTTGAGAAGCATCTCTTCAAATCGTTTACCTATTTTTATGGGGTTGTTTGCCTTTTCATTGCTTATATTTATTGAGTTTTAGAAATTCTTTGTATATTCCAGTTAAAATTTCTTAGCTATGTTGCAGATATTTTCAATGACCTACCCATTAATTTGCTTAACTGTACTTTAAAAAATATCTTTTATTTATTATTTTAAAAAATTTTAAACTTTTTAATTGAATTTATTGACATTGGTTATCTGTTTTATTTTTTAATTTAGTACACTAAAATTCATTCTTTTTGGTATATTATTTTTGAGCTTTGACAAATGTGTAGAGTTATATAATCAACCCCACACTTAAAGTACAGAACAAAGTTCCATCACCAGGTCCTTCTTGCTGCCTCTTTGTAGTCAGTGCCACCCCCTACCTGAGGTTCCTACCTGACAACCACTGATCTTTTGATGAAGTTCAGTTTATAACATTTTTTCTTTTATAGTGTTTTGGTGATGTATGTAAGCACTCTGCCTAACCCAGGTTCACAAAGACTTTCTTAGGTTTTTCACTAGAATTTTTATAGTCTTAGGTGTTACATTTAAGTCTGATGTGTTTTGCATTAATTTTTATATCTGATAAGAGATATGAGTTGAGGTTCATTTTTGATAAGTGGATATCATTTGATAAGTAGATGTCAAATTGTTCCACCAGCATTTGTTGAAAGATTACCTTTCTCCATTGAATTGTTTTTGTACCTTTGTCAGAAATCAGGTGGCCACATTTGTGTGTTTATTCTCTGGGCTCTGGATTCTGTTCCATTGATCTGTGTATCTTTAGTGAACTCCTGATCAAAGAGGTTGTTAATTTTGAAGAAATCCATTTTACAAATTTTTTTCTTTTATGGCTACACTTTCTGTGCTTCTCTATGAAATGTTTGCTTACCTCAAGTTGGGAAGATCTGCCTCCTTATTAGACTGTGAGCTCCGTGAAGGCAGAGACCTTGTATTTTTTGATCTGCTCTTTTCACCTGCCTGTAGCACAGTTCTTGACCCCCCGGGCATGCAGCTGTGTTTGTTGAAGGAGGTAATGGGTGTGTCTTAAGGATTTAAATATAATGTATTTGATACTGTTGCCTGGCACGTGCAAAATGAACATTCAGGAATCTGATTTTACTACAGCTGTTGTTTCTCTTGAGAAGAACTAGCTACACTATACTGTGGCTGTCATCAAAATGTGGTGTGAGTGTTGGAATGAATTGGTGGTAGATGTTATATCAAATGTGAGATAGCTATTTCTCCAGTTCTACCCTGCTCTCTTGCTCTGGTCTTAGTCCTAAGTATATACCTCCCTCTCCATCCTGCCCTTCAACCTTCACAGACTCACTGCAGATTGCTGTTATTTTTCTGACGTGTCATTCATTTAATAGAATTTTGGTGAACCTGCTTCTTCTTTCCAGTTACATCCTTTTCCTTAGGGCCTCTCCTTCCTCTTCTAGTATAACTTACTTTAACCAGAGCCTTCTTCCCCAGCCATCGACCTAAGGAGAAATTGGAGGGCAGGTCAGAGCTGACAAGCTGGTGTTCAGGCTGGGCAGTGTCTGAGGATGGAAGGGAGCAGGTGGCAGCAGCTTTCTCTCTTGCATGTAGAAAATGCTTGTTATTTGTGAGAAATAAATACTGAAGTTCGGCCTTGTCACTTTGTTCTGGTGTGGCGTTCCCTAGTGTCTTGTCTTATGACTCTTTGGCTGATAGGAGAAAGTAGCTAACACTGCCTCTGAGCTCTGCAGCCCTCCTGAGTTGGTCACCTGCCTGTTCTCTCACACACTCTGGTCAGATGAGCCTCCGCTCCCACATGGGGAGCTGAGTGTGATTCTCTTTGTGCCCCAGGGGCTGTTTGGAAATGGGTTTGGTGGTCACAGTGACTGGGGAGCTACTGGCATTTAGGGAGGCATATCAAAGAACTTGCGGTTATATTTCAAAACCACAGCAGAAACCCTGGTCGGGTGACTCAGTTGGTTGGAGCGTTGTCTCGTATACTAAAAGGTTGTAGGTTCAATTCCCAGTCAGGGAACATACCTAGGTTGCTGGTTTGATCCCTGGTCGAGGCACGTGTGGGAGGTAGCTGATCAGTGTTTTTCTCTCATATTGATGTTTCTCTCTCCCCTCCTCTGTCTCTCCCCCACTTCTCCCCCTCTCTCTAAAATCTATAAACATATCCTCGGGTGAGGATTAAACACACATACCCCCAAGTGTTTTGTGTTCCCAGTATATTTGGTACAGATCCCCATTGGCAGACAGGCACTCCTGGTTCCTTGGGTATTTGTGGGTTGGCCTCTACAGAGGCTCAGCATTTCATAAGTCCTGTCTTCTGTCTTCACAAAGAGGAAATGGGTCAGAATCAGAAGTTTGGACCTAGTCCACGCCCCAAATCAGCATGAAGGACATCCTGGCAGCGGTAGCTTTGATTCCAGTCCAATTCCTGACCTGCCATCCTCAGCTGTGCTGGCTTTGGGGTTGGGGCTTTGGGTGAGAGAGCACAGAGCCTGGCTTCTGGCTTCTGTTCTGCGGCTGCCAACATGACACAGGACATGGAGCAGGCGTCGAACTGGATCCTTCCTTTAAATTTTACTAATAAAACTTCAGTCCCTTAGTTTTCTCTAAGCCATACATGTCTTATCCCCCTTGAGCTCTGGGCCCTGGTGTGAAAATAGTGGGGCCAGTTGGGCTCTGAGCTCCTCCCAGCTTGATATTCAGATGCTGGTGGCCCTCTGCTGCAACCCTGGTACCTGCCAGAGCTGAGGGATGCCCAGGCCTACCGTTAACAGCAGCCTGGACTGGACTTTGCTGCTGAGACCTAGCGATGGGCCATGCTGTGCAAAGCCCCTATTCCTTGGTCCCTGCCCCTATCTTCCCTTTCTCCATGTGGGTCCTTCTGAGAGAAATTGCCTTTTCAAAGATCCTCAAGAATTATTCCAATGGATGGAATACATGAAACTGTTGAGCAGCTAAGCACTGTTTTAGTGGATTTCTCTTTTGGACCTTGCAACTCTCCCCCCGCTACCCCACCCCCACTTCAAAAATTAGGATAGCAAGACAAGGATGATCACCATGTTTCACAGATGAAGGAATGAAACCCAGCAAGGCTGAGTAGGTATCATGGCTGATATGGGGCTTCACTGTGGTTTGGGAGCGGGACCTATAGTTTTCTGAGGGACAGATCATCAGGGCCTATTTCAAGGCTGATACGTTGTGTCAGGAAGCTGCAGGAGCAGGGAGGTTGCAGGCAGACCTGCTAGAGCCATGAAGTGACAGTCACTAGGAAAGGGCCAGAGGGACTACAGGGAGCCGTAGGGACTGCTGAGCCAGGGCTCCTAAGAACCGGAGTGCAGGGCTGTGTTGGAGGTAGTCTGGAGGTGGTCCTTCATCTCATGAAAGGACAAATGGCATTTAGAGCACTGTAGAGAACGTGGGAAGATTATAACATAATAACAGTGTGTTCTGGAATGACCGCCTGTGGATTGTTGCAGATGCCAGACAGTGCTTTCCCTCACCTGGTTTACCTTCCCAAGCCCATTCTCTGTCCTGCTGCTGGTTGACGTTCTAGTGCAGCTCTCCCCAACTGCCAGCAGCATCCACGCCTGGAGCTGCAGCGCATCCATGGAAGCCATCTGGTCCCGCGGTACCTTTTGGTCTGAAATCCCACTGAGCCCGGCTGAACAGAGTGCTCCTTTCATGCTTGGTGGCACTTGTCCAGGCTGGGCCCTTGGCCAGTAGGCCTTCCCCGTGTTCACTGGTGGTTCGGGTACTGCCTATTCTGAGGCCTAGTTTAAGCCCCTTATTCTCACCTTCTTACCTCAAGACACAGGTAACCCTTCTTCAGAAAGCCTGCTTAGCAGGGATGCCCTCTGTTTGTATTTTTAGTGACCTCCGTTGTAATCAGTGGTCTTTTTCCCTCTTGAAGGTGTCCAGAGAAAAGACAGCTGGCCCAAGTTCCATGGTGCTGGATAGGACCCAGCATCCCACGGGAGCTCTCTAGAGTTGTCATATCACTTGTACAGCAGGGCCCAGCCAGCACTTATTTTCAGATCCTCTCCCTTTCTTTCAAGTGTTGTGCTGGTTAACCCTCTCTGTCCCAGTACTGCCCTGTGCAGGAGGCAGAATGAGTACTTGTGGGAACTTCATGCCCTGCTGGGAAGCAGCTATTAGCCCTTTCCAGGAACAATGTCTGTTGCAACAATCTGGCTACACTGCCCACTGAGAAGCTGGGATCTCTGGTCCCAGGGTGTGGTGGGGGCTCAGCATTTGTGTAGGGGCTGTGTCTGAGGATCTCTGTCCGCTAGTGGAGGCCATGGAGTGGGCTATGGACAGTGGGAAGAGATGGGATAGAATTCTCTTCTGCATTTCTTGGCAGGAAAGTTTTCTATTTCCTGAGCAATGTGACTGCACATGTGCACTTCCGCTGTACTGTCTTCCTCTGTGTCTTTGTGGGCAGATATTGAGAAACCAATTCTGAACAGCTTAGACAGCATATTAAATTTCACACGGTAATCTGAGACAGCTCAGTTTACATAATTCAAAATGAGGCCAAGGCTTGCCTCATTTATGTAGAAAGACTGTATTGCAGAGACTTGTAAATTTCTACAGGGCATGAATCCTTTATTTCCCACACATTGCATAATTTAAAACAGTAGTTTTTCAGGTGTGAACACGTTCTGGGGAAGGGGGCTCTGCAAGGTCAAAACTATTTTCTTAATAATACTGAGGTGTCATTTGCCCCCCTCTCTTATTCTCTCACAAGTGCACAGCAGCATTTCCAGAGGCTGCATGACAGGTATTGACAGCTAAATGGGATGTGTGCTTGGGGTTCCTTTTCTCTCTCTCTTAAAGGATTTTTTAAAATCTTAGCAAAATGCACATAACATAAATTTTACCACTTTGGACTTTGCTAGGTAGCTCAGTTAGCTGGAGTGTCGTCCCAGTGTGCCAGTATTGGGGGTCAGGGCACATACAGGAATCAACCAGTAAATATATGGATAAGTGGAACAACGGATAGATGTTTCTCTCTCTCTTTCTCTTTTTCTCTTTCTTCCCCTTTCTTGCTAATCAATCATTAAATATATAGAAAAAGAAAAAAATTACTTTAACCATTGTTAAGTGTACACTTGAGTGGCATTAAACACCCAGTGTTTATTTCCAGACTGGGACTCTGTACCCCATCACCTCCCCCAGTTCCTGGCAACCCATGTCTCTGAATTGACCACTCTAGGGACCTCATATAAGTGGAATCATACAGTATTTGTCCTTCCCTGTCTGGCTTACTTCAAGCACCATAACACCCTTAATTAAGGTTCATTCATTTTGTAGCATGTGTCAGTTTCCTTCTTTTTTACAGCCCAAGACCCAATAGTATTCCGTAGTATGACTAGACCACGTTTTGTTTATCCGTTCATCTGTTGATGAGTGCTGGGGTTATTCCCATCTCATGGCTATTGTGAGTAATGATGCTGTGAACATCAGTGTATGGGTGTGTGCTTGAGTCCCTGCTTTCAGTTCTTTTGGACATACTCCCTAGGAGTGGGATTGCTGAAACATAGAGTAACTCGGTGTTTAACACTTTGGTGAGCGTGTGCTTGGGAATCTTGTGTTTAAAAACATTCCTCAGTTTTGTTTTATTTTAAATTATTTATTTATTTTTAGAGAAGGGGAAGGAAGGGGACCTGGCCTGCAACCCAGGTGTGTGCCCTGACTGGAAATTGAACCAGCAACCCTTTGGTTTGCAGGCCTGTGCTCAATCCACTGACCTACACCAGCCAGAGCTCATTCCTTAATTTTAAGTTCTAACACAGTACAGTAGTCTCTCTCTATATCACGGTTCACTTATCGTGGCCTCACTGTATTGCGAGATTTAAAAAAATATATTTATCGCGGATTTTTCACTATATTGCAGAATTTTGCGATACTGTATATGTATTTATATGCGTAGTATTTATGGTTTTAATGACTTTTACCTAAAATTTTTCAAAAAATATATAAATGATTCTAACATTAGAAGAATATTAAATTGAAATGAAATACCGCACACTGTTTACAGTATGTATTTTTTTTGCGGACGAACGCATACATTATGCTGAAAACAAGATGTACGCTTGAGCTCGTTTGCCTACGTGAGATTGTACACGGCATAGGATTAGCTGATTGGCTCAGTAACCGTAGCATCAGTCTGTCTGCTATCCCGCACTGTGCACATACATTCAGCATCTCGCCTTGTCCACTTTACTCCTACCTCCAATTGCTGTGCATAGTTTTGCTCTGCAGTGTTGCGTTTTGTGAAATTTTCCTTAAAGATGAATTTATTGCAAGCCCTATGATGCCACCCAAACGTTCTGCATCTTCTAAGGATTCTGGCAGTGAACCCAAGGGCCAGAGGAAGATGCTTACCATAAAAGAGAAGGTGGAACTTCTCGACATGTTGAAGGAAGGGAGAAGCTATGCGTCTGTTGGCCGCCATTATGGGATCAACAAGTCTACGGTTCGCTATGTAAAGAAGGACGAGAAGAATATCAGGTCTATGGCATCAGTGACTTTCAACAAAAGAGCAAAGAGGGTGGTTACTTCCCGCAATAAGATCATTGTGAAGATGGAGTCTGCATTAGCTGTGTGGATAAATGATTTCAGAAAAAAGCATATCTCGCTGGATACAAACACCATCTGGACAAAGGTCAAGCAACTGTATGATCATTTAGCAGCAAAAAGAGATGATCATGACAGTGATGAGAATGAAGAACAGGACGATGACGATGACGCAGAAGCAGGACCTTCAAGTGTTTCTCCAACCAGACCAACCCCATTCAGTGCCAGCAAAGGCTGGTTTGACAAATTTCAGAAACGCTTTGGACTCAAATAAGGGAGTGGGAAAGGTTAAGAAGGGACTGGGAATGGTTTATAAGTGTGTGGGAAGGGTTTATGAAGCCTTAAAACATATGTAAATACTAAAATAAATGTAAGGTTCCTACTTCACGGATTTTCACCTAAAAACGTAATAGGGTCTAGAACATAATACCAGGGATCACTGTAATGTTGATATGTTTAACCCTCATAAATTAAAGGTCTTTGAGGTCCTCAGAAATTTTTAGAGTGTAAAGGGGTATTGGGAGCAAAAAAATTGAGAACAGCTAATGTGAGAGAAGTTCTTATTTTGGTGGTGTGGTCTTGCACTTACATGGTAGGGGTATGAGTTATTTACAAAAGCAGCAACAATACATTGGCTAGGAAGAGCCTGCTTAGCTCTCCCATTTTACACCCAGGGGATAGTCATTGCAACAGAAGGCCTGGGACAGGGGCCTTGGCAAAGCCAGTAGTGGGAAGAGTAGGTCACTGTTTTGAGCAACTTTGAGGAAGAAATTGTTCTGGATGCTTTACAAAAGGCTTCAAGAGAACACTAAGGAAGAAAGGAAAGGAATTTGATTCACAGCTAGAGTAATGAGAATTAGAGCCATCAGAATCACTGGCTGATGCACTAAGCAGCTGACTGTGCCTTGGCCTCCCCCACAGGATGCAAGTCCTGGATTTACCCTGCTTTGTTTACTACTCTGACTCAGTCACCTGGAAAGTTGCCTGGCACAAAGTAGGTGCTCAGTAAGTATTTTCTGAATGAGTGATTCACATGTATTAACCAGTTAGTTACACACACTGGATTGATTTCAGAACAGTCCAGACTCTACAGGTGAATCAAGAAGGGAGAGAACCTTCCCCAGGATATCTGAGGATTGTTGACACTTTGTTGTGGACTTAAAGAATAGAGGAAGATCTTTAAGCAGTTCAGTTCATCAACATTTAGCACCTTCCTTTGCTCTGTGTTGGGTGTGAGGTTGAAGTTAAAATGTTATCTCTGCTGTTAAACTCTAGAACATGGCTTGGCAAACTACAGCCTGCAGCTCGCCTCTTGTTTTTGTTCCAGAGTGGTTCCATTTTGTTTTGTTTTTACATGTTGCTGCATGTATCAGAGTGGTTCATTTGTTTTATTGCCAAGTAATATTCCGGTGTATGGCTATACTACAATTTGTTTATCCATTTACTTGTTTTGGACATCTGGATCGTTTCCAGCTTTTGGCTATTACAAATAAAATTACTCTAACCAGGTCTTTGTATGGACATGTAGTTTCATATTTTTTGCGTAAATAACTAGGAGTGGAGTGACTGGGTCATATGGTAGGTATATAATCAACCTTTTAGAAATTGTTGATTGTTTTCAAAGTAGTTGTACCATTTTGCATTCCCATTAACAATTTAGTAGAGTTCCAGTTACTTCACATACCTGTCCACACTTGGTAGAATTCCTTTTATTTTTAATCACTAATAAGTATGTAATGGTATCGCATCATGGTTTTGATTTCCATTTCCTTATGTGCTTATTTGCCATCTGTACGTCTTCTTTGGTTAAGGGCTCATTAAAATCTTTTGCCCACTTAAAAATTGGGTGGGTTGTTTCCTTTCTTTTTTGGGGAGAGGGTAGGTTGTTTTTTATTAAAATTTGAGAGTTCTTAATATATTCTGGATATAAGTTGTTTATCAGATATTTGATTTGTTTTCTTCCAGTATATGACTTGTTTTTTTATTTTCTTAACAGTGTCTTTTGAAGAAGAAAAGTTGTCAATTTTAATGAAATCCAATTTAACAGCTCTTTCTTTAATGGATCATACTTCTGGTATATGTACCTGAAAAATCTTCACCTAACCCAAGGTCACAAAGACTTTCTCTTATGTCTTCTTCTAGAAGTTTTATATATTTTGTCTTAATTTTTGGTACACAGAATGGATCAAAGTTTTTTTTTTTTAAATGGATATCCAGTTGTCCCAGTACCATTTGTTCAAAGGACTATTCTTTCTCCAGAGACTTGCATAAATCAGTTGCCCACATATGTGTGGGCCTGTCTCTGGACCTCGTTCCATTGATCGTAATGACTGCCTTGATGCTTATGCCATGTTGTCTTGATTACTGCACCTTTATAGTAAGTGCTCATGTCAGGTAGGGAAGGTTCTCCAGTTCTGTTCTTTTCAAAGTTGTCTTGCGTATTCTAAATCTTTTGCATTTTCAAATGAGTTGTAAGAGTTAGTCTGTCACTTTCTACAGAAAGGCCTGCCAGAATATTGATTGGAATTACACTGAATCTGTAATGAATTTGGGTAGAATTGGTATCTTAACAGCATTAAGTTTACTGATCCATGAGCACTTCATGTATCCCTGTAGGTTTAGGTCTTTAAAAAATTTCTCTTAGCAATATTCTGTAATTTTTATTGGATAGAACTTGCACATCTGTCATTACATTTATCCCTAAGTATTTCCTGGTTTTGATGCTATTACGATAATTTTAAAATTAAATTTCTGGAAGATTTAGTATGGAATTGGTATTACTTCTTCCTTAAATGTTTAGTAGAAGTTTCCAGTGAAGCCACCTGGGCCTGGAGTTTTCTTTATGTGAAGTTTTTAAACTAAAAATTCAATTTCTTTTTTAGGTACAAGCCTACTTAGATTATAGATTTTTTGTTTTAAGTGAACATTGGTAATTTGTGCCTTTCAAGGTATTTTTTTTAAAAGATTTTATTTATTTACTTTTAAAAGGGAAGGGAGGAAAAAAGATAGGGAGAGAAACATCAGTGTGGGAGAGAAACATAAATCTGTTTCGTATGTGCACAGACCTGGGACTGAACCTGCAACCCAGGCATGTGTCCTGAACCAGACTCTCATCCCCCTTTCACTTTGGGGGATGATGTCCAACCAACTGAGCCACACTGGTCAGGACCAAATTCTGTCTTTTCATTGGGGTGTTTAGATCATCCCGTATGTTTATTGATTAAAATCTACCATTTTGTCATTTGTTTTCTTTTTTGTACTATTCGTTGTTTCCTTTTCCCTTTCTTCCTTCTTTTGGATTGACTTTTTATTTTATTTTGTTGTCTTCATTGGCTTACTTGCTATAACTCTTATGTTAGTTTAGTGGTATTTATCTTTACCTTATCACAGTTTACCTTCTTCACATCACAGACAACTTTACCTGTAGAATATAAGGGCATTAAAACAGTATTCTTCTGCTTCTCTCTTTCCAGCTTTTGTGCAATTGTTGTCACAGTTTTACTGCTACATGTTATAAACCCCATAATGTAATATACATGTTTTTGCTTTAAATAATTTTAGGTTGACAGCTGTTTCTTTTTTCAGAACTTAAAAATGTTCCTCCACTGTTTTCCAGCTTGTGCTGTTTACAATGAGAAATCTGTTGTTGTCTTTATTTATCTTTGTTTTTCTGTGTAATATGTCTTTTTTTTCTCTAGCTACTTTTAAGAGTTCTCTATTGCTGGTTTTAAGCAATTTGATTATGATGTGCCTTGGGGATAATTTCCTTTATATTTCTTGTGTTTGGGGTTCATTGAATTCTTAGATCTGTGGGTTTGTAGTGTCCATCAAATTGGGAAGTTTTTCTGCCATTGTTTCTTCAAATATTTTGTCTGATCCCCCCTCCAAGTACATGTCTGTTAGGGTGCTTGAAGTTGTCTCACAGCTCACAGTTCATTTTTTCCAACACTTTTTTTCTTTTCTGTGTTTTTACTTTAGAGCATCTCTGTTGTCTTTATTCTTTTATTTTTTTAAAATTAATTTATTGTTATTCTATTACAGTTGTCCCACTTCCCCCCATCTGTTGTCTTTAAATCACTATCTTCTGTAAAACTGAATCTATTAATCCTATGCAGTGCATTTTTCATCTCAAACACTGTAATTCTCATCTCTAAGATGTAGGTTTATTTCTTTTTTAAATCTTCCATATCTCTACTTACATGGTTGATTTTCCCTCTAGATTCTTGAGCATTTGTGATACAGTTAGAACTTTTAATATCCTTGTCTATATTCTCATTTGTGCTCCAGTCAGTTTGGATTGACTGGATTTTTTTCTCATTTTGTTTGTAATTTCCTGTTTCCATGTATAGCTGGTAATTTTGTATTGAATGCCACACTTTGTGAATTTTGCCTTTTTGGCTGCTGCATATTTTTGCATTCCTATAAACTTTTTAAAATATATTTTATTTATTTTTAGAGAGAGGGGACGGGAGGGAGGAAGAGAGGGAGAGAAACATCGATGTCTGATCACACCCCCCCTGACTGGGGACCTGACCTGCAACCCAAGCATGTGCCCTGACCAGGAGTTGAACCTTTCATATTGCAGGGCAATGTCCAACCCACTGAGCCACACCAGTCTGGGCCCTATAAATATTCTTGAGCTTTGTTCTAAGATGCGGCTTGCAAACAATTTGATTTCGTCAGCTTTTGCTTTTAATCTTTGTTACACAGGACTGAGCAGCATTTAGTCCAGTGTTGATTTTTTTTTTTTTTTTTTTCTTTTTCTTTGAGTATGTTCCTTCCTTCACAGTTTGTTCTGTATCAGTAAATGCAGGATTAGCAGGGCCCTCGTTTGTCCTTGGGGACCCGGGGGATCTATAACCCATCCAGCAAGGGAGCCAGACTCCACCAGAGGCTCTCTGAGAGCCCCCGGGGAGGGCTGAGCTCACCGAGCAGAGGACGGGAGACACCGCCTGGAGCTCAGGGAGAAGGGCACTGGCTCAGCGGATTACCAGCTATGTGGCCTTGGGTAGGCCGCTTCCTGTCTCTGAGCCTCTGCAGCTTCGGGACAGAGGCCGAGTGCTGTAGTGTCGCTGGCACAGAGCAGTGGAGGACTAATTGCTGTTTGCTCCAAAGCAGCTCTCAGTGCATGCGGTACTGGTCACCCTGATGGGAGACTCCCCCAGTATTGATTTTTTAATGAGACTAAACTCTTCCGAATACTTGATTCAGTGTCCCAGAAGTTAAGAGTTTTTCCCAGTCTGGCTGGAGAACAGGGACTGTTTGTAGCTCTGCTGAATTTTGGTTACTATTCCCTCTTACCTGTTAGGGTGGTTCTTTGCGCAGCCTGGGGTAGTTTCCTCACCCCACACACTGATCAGCACTGTGCCTACTGCCTCCAGCGTCCCTCTGTGCATCTCTGGAATCTTGTCTGTGCACTCCTTCTCTTCCTGTGATCTCCAGAGTACTCCTCTTTGAGTGCTACCTGCCTTAGCTTCCTCAGTTTTTAGCTGCTTCCACACATCTCCAAGAGTCTTCCGGGGCCCCCTGGAGTCCCTGCCCTGCTCTGTGGCCTCGAAATGTTCTTGGCGCAGTAAGGCTCACTTGCGTGTTTCCTGACTCACAGAGAATCACTGTTCTTCCTTGCCTGGTGTCCAGTGTATTTTGTTGTTGCAGATGGACAGTTAAATTCATTCCTGTAACACCATCCAGTCTTCCTGTGTCATCACTTTGGTATGCAGGACTTTGTTCCTCACATGTCAGTGTTTTTCCTGGGTTCCAAGGTTTGCCCATTTATCAGCTACCACCTCAGTGCCAGAGCCTGCCAGTTTTTTATTGAAGGACTAGAGAGTAAATATTTTCAGCTTTGCAGGTCATATAGTCTCTGGTGCAGCCATTCAACTCTGCTGTTGAGCTCAAAAGCAGACATAGACTATGTTTGTGACTGTGTTCCAAGAAAACTTTGTTTTAAAAAACAGTGGGAAGGGCAGGAGTTGGCTCGTGGGCTATAATTTGCCAACTAGTGCCTCAGTTCAAGACCTTTCTTGGCTGAGTTATTTAATATTTTTGTCTAGTCCCCTATTTTAATTGTTTCCGGATACCATTGCCAGTGATATTTGCTTAAAACACAGACCTTATTACATTATTTGTTGCTCCCTACAACATACCAAATAAAGGTTAGAATTACCTTATGCTCAAAGCCTCTGCAGTATGATCCTTGTTACATTTCCAATCTTATTTCCAATGATTGCTCATCTGTCAGCTCACACAGTCTCGTTGGCATGTTCGGCTGCCCTGTGATATTTCCTTAAGTCCTGCTTTCTCCGGATTGCTCTTTCCTTCCTATTATGTTATATGTGCTTCTGAAACCGTCAACCTGCCTTGGGAACTCTGTTCACATCGCACCTTCCTTAAGAAGCATTCCAGAGCCCTGTGGGTGCAGGCAGATTCTCCTTCATGTTGTTCTAGCCTGCTGTTCGAGCACTCCTGTGGTGGTGACCTCCATTTGCGCTTTGTCAGAAACGCAAGTGTGTGTGTGTTCGTTGGTATATGTGTATGGAGTGTGTGTGTGTCTTCTGTTGACGCAGAATCCCTCAGGAGGTGAGAGGTGTGCCCTCTTGTGTCTGTATTCTCTGCAGTGCAGCGCAGCGCAGTGCAGCGCAGGCCTGACAGGGAACAGAAATGCAGCGTGTGAGTTTGCGCCTGAAGGTCAATGTCTTGGGGGAATGCAATACTCTGGGGACTTGTGACGTTTTGGGCACAGCTCTTGGCTCCTCCTTTGGGCATGCGTGCAGACCCCCGAGGAGGCAGGCTGTAGGCAGGCTGCCTGGTGTCTGGCCCACACTCGTGGGATCCGGGCGGTGGCAGGACCGGGCCGTGGCAGCTGGCCACTCCAGGTCTCCACTGCTACTGCCGCTTCCTCAATGGCCTCTTGCCCTTTGGTTTCACAGAGCTGCGGTGCAACCCTGGGCAGTTTGCCTGTCGCAGCGGCACCATCCAGTGCATCCCCCTCCCCTGGCAGTGTGACGGCTGGGTGACTTGTGAGGATGAGAGCGACGAAGCCGACTGTCCAGGTGAGTGTGTCGGGCAGGCAGATACACACGGCCCATGCTTCCCATCGGGGAAACGGTGTCAACCAGCACCTGGTGCTCTATCCATGCACTGGAAGATTATTTTGAGCACCTCCTCCCCTCTCTCTTTCTCTGTCTTTTTAAAAATAGATGCTCAAAATAGATAGATCTCAGAACTTATAAGATGACAGTCAGGGCTGTGGTAAGCCAAGAGAAGCGCCCGTGATGCCACGTTTTAGGAGGTGAGGCTGATCCTGAGAGCACTGCCCTGAAGTGTAGTGGCCTCTCTTGCTTCCCTCTTCTCCCGCTTTGGAGGCAGGTGCGTTCAAGACTTGGCCAGAATCCTGACAAGGGTTGCTTAGACTGACCTTGGCTCTGCCTATCCATCCTGCTCACTCGGTCACTAGTAATCTTTCACTTGGGGTTTTCTCCTAGTTTTGTCTGTTTCATAAAGACATGGAATGCCACAGAAAGTCTAAATAGTTGGTTTTCCACCTGGTTTCTGGTCCAGCACCCTCAAAGACTATAACATACCCATGAGTAATGGTGTTCACTACATCCCTGGCTCTCAACTGAGGTTAGGATGGACATTGTAATGTCTCGCATGTGCTCCTGCATGTGTGTGTGAGACAGAGATACACATACACATTCTAATGTGTTTAAGACCCAGGTGGTTCTGATAAAGGCCCTGAGAGGAAAGTGTGTCTTATTCCAGCGTGAGAATCTTAGACCTAAACTCTTTTGCCTTGCATTCACATTTCTTCACAATCTGGCTTGTTTATGTGCCAAACCAATTTTCCCCTTAGTGACTCAGCTAGTCTATTTTCCATGCTCACCCCGTTAAGAGTTTCCTAGCCACATGCTTTGTTTATGCCTCTCTTTTTCTGGAATCCCCTTGTTCTGTTTCTGCATGGACAGATCCTGCCCATCCTCCAAGGCTTGGCTATATGATTCTACAACAAGAAGGCATCTCTGGGCCTGCCGGCTGTAGGTTGGTTTCTGCTAACATCTGCTCTGCCCCTCTCTGACAGCACATAGAACTGCTGGTAATTCTTACCATCACTTGTGCCCATGCTTGATCTCTCTTTCCAGACTGAGCCTCTCTGAGGCCAGGAGTGACTTGTCCTCTTCCTGAGTGGGAGCTGGCCTAGGATGGGATTCTTTTCAGCATTCAGTAAATGGCCAGATACTGAATAAAACTGAACTCCAACCAGGGGATCAGATGGGACATCAAGTAGATTTTGACATTTGAGCTAGGGATAATTCATGGGACTGGGGGGTGGGGTGATCCCAAAATAAGAAATAGAGGTGGTCTCTTCGGACTGTATTTGCCTGTAAAGATGACTCCTTATAATCATCCCTGTGCCTGTTCTTCCTGCATTGGATGTGCATGTCTGTAGTTGAGGCATCTGCCTTTCCAAATGAGAGTCAGGATGATGGTGGCTAAGTTAGGAGCCTCTGGGATAGCCCTGTGTCTGGGAGCCTAGCTGGTCATTCCTTGGATCACATCCCAGAGAGTGTATCTTTCCAGTACTTGAGATGTTTGTAGGTGCTATGTGCTGGGTTAGCCTGGTGAGGACTGGTGATTATACCTGGGAGCTTCACCTGGTCTGACTTACAGGGTGAGACTTCAAATCTTGCCTCCTAGAGAATTTTCTGAACAAAGAACCAAATATTTCTTGGCTTGCTTTAGAATGGAATCATGGCTTACCTGCCGTTTTCAAAAACGTCTTTGGCTTAGCTTTTAGGGTTGTGTATAATTACTGTCATGTTATAGATACTGAAAACAAGGGTAAGCACTCTATGGTTCAACTTGTTCCTCTGTCAATGCACTGTGGACTTGCTGAAGGCAGGGACTAGATCTGATTTCTCTTTGGGTCATGTGGCGGGCACAGAGGGTTACAAGTCCCCTTAGTTTAAGTGTTGACTTGAAGTTACATGGGTTCCTGTGTCTTCTTCCTGAAAGAGAAAAATAAAGTCTGTCGTACAGGAGCCCAGAGTTCCGAGTAGATGGCATGTTTTAGGGCCCGGCGATCAAGGGCGTGATGACAACAGTGTGCACAAACTCACCAAGACCTCCCGGGGTCTGGTGTGCTAGAGGCGGGGTGAGAAGGCTGCGGCCCTGTGGGAACTCCTATTTGCTCCTGCTTTCCCCTTGACTCCTGGTATTGTGCCTGTCTTGTGGTGTAGTGCCACACCATGATCCAGGTGGGATAGCAGATTGATTTCTAATTGTTTTAGAGTTGGGATTTTGAGAAATTTAACAAAATATACAAAAAATAATATAATTGTTTCTCGCTTCCCTGAATTAATAACTGCTTAAATTTTGTCATAGTTCTTTCTAGTTTATTTTTAAAGAAATTATTATTTTTTTAAACATAGATAAGTCCCGGCCAGTGTGGCTCAGTTGATTGGGCGTCATTCTGCAGGGCTAAGGGTCACTGATTTGATTCCTTGTCAGGGCACATGCCTGGGGTAGCAGGTTTAGGCCCTGGCTGGGGCACATGCAAGGGTTGGCTGATCAGTGTTTCTCACATCGACGTTTCTCTCCCTCTTACTGTCTCCCTCCCCCTTTCTCTAAAAATAAATAAATAAAATATATTTTTAAAACACCATAGATATAGATTAAGTATTCATTAACCTATATGGGGGGTGTGGACAGAAAATTAGCTAATAATAATCACTTTTGCTGTGGCCTTCCTATCTGTAGGGAGAGTTTAAGTAAACCTTTGGGAAGCACTAGGTTTGCTTTTGAACATGTACTTCAGGACTTCTGGAGCGACATGAGATATTTCATTGCCCTGATAAAATTACAATAAAAGAAAACCACAGGGTCAAAGAAAATAGGAAAAGATGTAATGGTAGATCAGTAATTTCAGTGTGGTTTTGGAAGATAGAACATGTGTGGTAAGCAAGATATAGTCTGGGCATTCAGTGCATTCCCTGCCTTTTGGGCTGGAAGGCTGGAGCTGTAACACTCAGACCCCCTGCCAGCAGGCTTCTGGATACCATCTTGCTCATGACATCCTTCCCATGAAATTTGCAGGGTGGAAGAGAGGCAGAGGAATCCTTCTTCCTCTGGCACTGGGTGGGCTGTGTGGGCTCAGACGGAGATGGGCGAGTGCAGTGGCTTCCGCCCCCCACACTGGCCAGCTGTCTCAGGACTGCAGGGCCGCTGTGGCCGGGCAGCCTGGTGGGGCCTTGTGCAGTTTCCCCACCTGTGGGTGGCAGCAGCAGCTTCCTGATTCTCCCACTGGCGCTGCAGAGGAGAAACAGACAGAGGTGGCCCACATTACTTTGGTGCAAACGCTAGCTTTTTCAGTTGTTTGAAAGCACTGATTTCCTGTATTAAATCCCTTTGCGTTTGAAATAAGTAGCATGGTTTCTGTTCTAACTGAGCCATCTTTGATATAAATGGGAACTAACAGAAGATGTGTGAAATTTTTAATGAAGAAAAATTTACAGCTTTATTAAGGGTCATTAAAGAATACTTGAATAAATATCAAGACAGGATGTTCTTGGCTAGGAAGACTCAATGTGACAAAACAACCTGTTCTTAGATTGATCTGTGGGCTCAGTGCATCTCCAGAGGGTTTTTGGGAAATGTGACAAGTCAGAAAATGTTTGGAAGAATAGTGTCTTAATGTTGTTAGGGCACTTAGAAGAACAGCAAGGAGTGAGCACTTGCCTTAAAAGTTTCAAGGCTTACTTTACAGTTGGCCGAGTAGCATGAATTGGCCAGTGGGACAGTAGAGCTGCCAGAAACAGACTGGAGAAACTTGATATGTGTGGCAGAGATGGAATTACGTATCACTAGGCAAAGGTTAGACTCTTCAGTATGTAGTGCTGTGACAGTTGGGAAAGAGGACATTGAATCCCTAATGTACAACATAGAGGAAAATCAGTTTCAGGTTACTTAAAGAAAAACTTCTAGAAGATAATATAGGATAATACCTAAGACCGTCCCTTTATCAAAAGGTAGCAATAAAGAATGAATAGACAAGCCACAGAGTGGAAAGATATTTCCAACGCCTATAGCCTATACAGGATTATATTCCAGCACATATAAATAATTCCTACAAATGGCCAAATGACAAACAGGCATGTCACAGAAGAATTAACAAGAATGGTGGTTAAACATAAAAAGATATTTAACCTCATCAGTATTCTAAGACTACAGTGAGATACGCTACTTCACAGATAATTAGATTGGCAAAAATTAAGATGTCTGACAAATCCAAGTGTTAGGAGAGGGTGTGGATGGCTTGGAAATCTTATCTGCTGGTGGTGAGGATAAATTGATACACAAAAGGGGCATTGACTTGCCAAGCTGAACATCCACATATTCTATGATCCCGGGTTTCCACTTGGGGACACGCTAGAGAAATTCTTGTAGCACCTCTCGTACTGATACACATCTTGGAACAACCCAATGTCTGCGTTCACATGTTGGAGTGTTCTGAACCAAGACAGCAAGTGAGTGTTAGGTTCTTGCCGCAAAGGCAATTTGCCAAAAAGTACATACAGCACAATAAACACAAGCAAAATTGACTGTTATCTTACTTACAGATACATACATGTATGGGAAACTGAAATTAAAAAAGGTAAAACAGTGATATGCAAAATTTGGACTCCTGGTCCCTCCGTGGTGGGGAGACAGAGGAATAAGACTGGAAGAAGCAAACATAGTTTCAGTCCTAAGTTGATGTTGGAGTTCTTAAATCAGGTGGGGGTGGATATTCATAACTATATTTTATTATTAGGTTTTATTTCTTTACATATATTATTCTTTGGAATATATCAGATATTTACAGCATTTTTGTTTTGTTTTGTTTTGTTTTTTAAGAAAAGCCCATAGATGGGAGAGTGAAACTGACTTATCATAGCAGAGAAACTGCAGCCGTGGGCCTGCTTGAGAGAGAAGACTAGGGAGATTGATATGACAAGCAGAACCCCTGAAAGACTTAGAAGTTCTAAATACCCCTGCTGGTGGGTATCAGGTGTGGAAATAGAATGGGGTTAGTAGAATTCTCTTTCCATCCATCTCCCTTATTACCACATCGTAGCTAGATGACTTCTTCTCCCACCAGTAGACATGAAGTTTATTTTCTAGACCTACACTGTCCCGTATGGTATCCATGAGTCACAGTTGGCTACTGAGCACTTGAAATGTGGCCTTTTCTAACTAAGATCTGCTGCAAGTGTCGAGTATACATCTGATATTAAAGACTTGGTTTTAAAAAGTGAAATAACTCAATACTTTTTTATATTTGATTACATGTTGAAATTGCAATATTCTGAATATATTCGGTTAAATGAAATTAAAATTCATCTCTTGTTGCAATGTGGCTTGGATTGGATTTCCATTAGATAGCACTTGGACTTAAAGGTAGCAAAATAGGAGACATCAGGCCCAGCGGAGGGGACCATGGAGATGAAAAACAGAGGAATTAAGAGATGTTTTCTGTGGGGGCAAGTGAGAACCTCAGCCGTCTATTCTGCCCTGCTCCCCAATTGCCAGCACCCAGATCTGTTTTCCCAGGCAGGGGATTGAAGGAGTCTCTCCTGGAGAAGCTCACACTTCATAGAAGAGGTATAAGAGGTATCAGCATAATGGAGAGTTCCCAGCTAAAGGGCTAGTTCACCTACTGTGGTCCCCACCTTGAAGTTCACCTGACCCTGCCAACACCTGGCCTTCAGTGCTCACAGAGCCTCTGGGAAGCTGGGCCACCTTCCTCTCAAACATGAAAGGCAGCCAGTGTTCTAGACTGGAAAAAAAAAAAAACATCTACAGGATACTCTCCAGACTCTGGGCAAAGTATTCTAGACCAAAAGGGCTAGAACAGAGGGGCTTCGGGTGGCCAGCTCTGCTACATGTAAAGTAGTGGTTAAATGTGGGGGCGGAAACCAGCTGCTGAGGCTGGTACTCCTGCCTCCACTGGCCGTGGTCCTATGGGCAGGGTGCTTTGTGAACTTCGCTGTCCTCATCTGTAAGGTGAGGAAAATAATAGTGCCTGCCTCTTAGGGTTGTTGTGAGGCTTAAAAGCATGACACACAGACAGTGCTTAGAGCAGAGCATGGCACATAATAATGCCTCAGTATGTATTAGCAGTTATTATATAATTCAGGGACTAAAAGAGAACTAAAAAATATATCCTGACATTAGCAAAATGGCAGTCTAGGAAACCCCAAATCTTCATTCCCATACAGATACATTTTTAAAAAACCAACTGGACACTGGCTAAAATAACTATAGAAGCTCTAGAAATAGTCAAAGGTCTACAGCAACCACCAGAACACCCATCAAGTAAAAGCCACATTCAAATGGTAGGAAATATTGTAGCATCCACTCACTTTGCCCCACTCCTCCCCACCTGGCACACAGGTCTGAAGGAAGCAACAACCCAATATCTAATTGCCTGCCTCTAACAGGAGGGAACAGGGCAGACCTTACTGGCAACATTTTAACCTGCCCAGAGGATGTCTGAGCTACTGATTTCCATGTGTGACCCAGCTCAAGCAGGGAAAACCAGCATCAGCTCAGATTTCAGGCTATGGAAAGCAGTGGAAACAATTCCGGAAACAATTCAGGAAACCTGCTGGGGTGGCGTGGGGGACCACAAAGTTTCAGATGCCTGGGGCAAGGGACTAAAGGTGGAGGAATACAATAGAATATCCAAGGCCTTGAGAAGCTGGCTGGCACTCTCTGGGAAATTAAGACATTTAAAAACAACGATGTGTACTTAGGAATCAAAAAAGTTCACACTCAGGCCCAGATAAATGCAAGTGCCGAAAAGACTTGAGAAGAGTTTAAGCTGAGAACAAGCCCTGCTAAGTAGGGAAGGTCTTCCCCAATGCAGGGCTAGCTGCAAAGACTAGGAGGGGTGGCTGTTCTTCAGATGCCTGTTTTTCAACAACAACAAAATCATAAGGCATAAAACCAAACAGGAACACCTGGCCCACTTAAAGGAATAAAATTTAGTAACAGCAACTATCCTTGACATACTAGACACGCTTTAAAACTATGTTAAATGTGCTCAAAGAGCTAAAGGAAAACATGAAGAACTACAAGTAACTAGGAAAACAGTATAGGGAGAAAATGAGAATACCAACAAAGAGAAATAACTTATTAAAAGGAACCAAACAAATACTATAACTGAATTGAAAAATTCACTAGTGGTGTTCAATAGGCAGAAGAAAGACTAAATGCTTTTTTAAAAACTTTTTAAAAGTGAATTTTTCTTGGTGGGGGTAGCAGGGAGAGGGGATGACATTGATTTGTTGTCCCACTTATTTATACCTTCATTGGTTGATTCTTTTTCTTTTTTCTTTTTTTTCCATTGGTTGATTCTTGTATGTGCCCTGACCAGGGAACCCACAATCTTGGTGTATCGGGATGACACTAACTGACTGAGCTACCCGGCCAGGGCCAGAACTAAATGAACTTGAAAACAGGACATTTGAAATTATGTTACCAAACAAAAAAGGGGTTCGTCCGTCTGCCACCACAAAAGCCAGACTCGGTGAGGCAGATGCTGGTGTAAAAGGAAAGGTTTTTTTGGGGGGGGGGGTGCTGCATAATCTGGGAGAACAGCGGACTCCCTCCTTGAAGACCAAGACAAAAGCCAGTGTCCAGAGTTCCTGCTCCTATTTATTTATGTATTTATTTATTTATTTAAATTTTTTAGAGGCAGGGGAAGGTAGGAAGAAAAAAAGGGAGAGACATTAATGTGTGAAAAAAACATTGACTGGCCTCCTCTTGTGTGCACCCCAACCCTGGATCAGGCCTGCAACCCAGGCACATGCACTGACTGGGAGTCAAACCAGTGACCCCTTGCCTTGCATATGATGCCCAACCAACTTAGCCACACCAACCAGGTCTCTCTGCTCCAATTTAAAATACAGTCCTTTGTAGCCCATAGGTGGTTGCTAAGCGGTCATCCAGGTGGCCTAGCTTGTTCCCAGCTGCTGTCTGTTTCAGGCTCCCTCCTGGAGGCTTCATGTGGAGCCTGTGTATCCATGGGCCATGCTGCTGCTCGGGCCATAAGATCACGCACTCTGGCAGGAGAGGGTGTGCTCAGCGAAAGAGACAGACTTCCTCCTGGAGGCCGTGGGCCACGGGAGAGCACAGGCGAGTCCAAGATCGCAATGCAGATCACAAGCCAGCTAGTCAGGAGCAGGAGAAAACAAAAGAGTTTCTGTGTTCCCCTAGGACTATATTAGCTTGGGTGTGGGACAGACCAGGTGCTTTCTCAAAATGACCAACTTCCCAAACTTTCTTGTGCTTTGGGTGGGTCCAGCACCTCCCCCTGCCGTCATTTTGACTTCTGTGGCACAAGTGCCTGCCTTCTCCTGGTCCCACCCCCAATCTGACAGGTTGAGGAGGTAGGGAAGGGCTTTTCACATGCTCAGTGTAAGAACCTCCACCTGCTGCCATCCTGGCCACATGGGAGTCCGGCGCCTCATGACTGCCCCACAGTAATAATTAGTCTTTGGAACAGAATGAGCAAAGAAAAGTGATCAGAGCCTTGGGGACTTAAAGGCTCACCCAGCAACAGAGGAATACACATTTTTTTCCTCAAGTGCACATGAAACAGCATCCAGGATAGACCATATATTAGGCTTCAAAACAAGTCAATACATTTAAAAGATTTAAACCATACAAAATATGAGTTTTAATCACAATGGAATGAAACTAGAAATCAACAGAAGTAAACTAGAAAATTCACAAATACCAAATACGTGGAAATTCACCAACACGCTCTTAGGGAAGTCAGTGTCAAGGAGAAATCACAAAGCAAATTGGAAAATATCTTGAGACAAATGAGAATGAAAACACAACATAACAAAACAAATAGGATGCAATGAAAAGAATGCTAAGAGAAAAATGTATAGCTGTAAATGCTTAAATTTTTAAAAAGAATGATTTCAGATCTACAACCTAACTTTACACTTTAAGGAACTAGAAAAAAGAAGAAACTAAACCCAAAGGTAACAGAAGATAGAGAATAGAAAAACAATTGAGAAAAATCAGTAAACTCAAAGATCAACAAAATAGACAAACATTTAGCTAGATTGACTGAAGGGAGAAAATCCAGATAACTAAAATAAGAAATGAAAGTTGGGACATTACTAAGAGTTTTATAAAAAGGATTATAAGAAAGTATTCTGAAGAACTGTATGTCAACAAATTGGATAACCTAGACGAAATTGACAAATTCCTAGAAACAGAACCTGCCACAAGAAAATTATCGGCCAATATCCCATGAACACTGATGTAAAAATTCTGAACAAGAGTACTAGCAAACAGAATTTAACAGCAAATTAAAAGGATTATACACCATGACTAAATGCATTTATTCTTGTAATACAAGGATGGCCCAGCAAACTCAAATCAATATAATATACCACATTAGCAATAACAGAATATTGTGGGGAGGGATGGACCACATGATCATCTAAATGCAGAAAAAGTATTTGTCAAAATTGAATTTTCTTTTATGACACAAACCACAAGCTCATACTCTTAGCTGTGCTTCTGACTAACCAGCTGTAGACTGGAGGTTTCAAAGACCCCCCTCCCTACTTACATTCAGTTAATTTGTTAGATGGCTCACAGAAATCAGGAAATCTCCTCTACTCACTAGAGTACTGATTTATTACAAAGGATGTTAAAGAGTATGCATCAGCCAGATGAAGAGATACATGGGGGGAGGTTCCAAACAAAGGAGCTGTATCCTTGAGGACCTAGGAGACCACACTGGCACTTGGAAGTGTTAGGTTCCCCAGTGGGGAAAGGACCCAGGGCAGTCCTGTATTCTTACGGAGGCTCCATTACATAGTGGTTTTTAGAATATTCACAGAGTTGTACAACCATCACCACAATCAATTTAAGAGCATTTTTTGTCACCCCAAAATGATCAGCAAGCACTCTCCCGTTTCTTCTCAAGCCTCAGCCCTCCACAACCACTAATCTTCCTCTGTCTCTGTGGATTGCCTCTTCTGCCATGTCACAGAACGAGGTCATACACCGTGTGGCCTTTTGTACCTGGCTTCTTTCACATAGCATGTTTTTAAAGTTTATCCACATCATTTTCTTTTTGTTTTACTTTTATTTAAACCAATCTGTGTACTTAAAAAAAAAAACCAAAAAAACTTGTATGTGTTCTGTTAGTCTTTCAGTTTTTTAACAGCTTTATTGATATAATTTATGTACCATAAGCTTCACTGGTTTTAAAAGTGTACAAGTCAGGGATTTTTGGTAAATTAATAGAATTCTGCAATCATGCACCACAGTAATTGAAGAACATTTTCCATCACCCCCCAAAGATCCCTGTGTCCTTTTGCAGTTACTCCCTGGTCTTTCCCCCATTCCCAGTGACCTGCTAATCTGTTTTCTGTCTCTTACAGATTGCTTTTCTGGACACTTCATACAAAATGGCTCATACAATTTGTGTTCTTTTGTGTCTGGCTTCTTTCACTTAGCATAATGTTTTTTGAGGTTCATCCACGCGGCAGTAGTTAGCTCCTTTTCCTTACCAAATACTCCCTTGTATGGATAATAACACATTTTGTTTAACCCTTCATTATTTGATGGGTATTTGAATTGCTTCCACTTTATGCATAGAGCGGCTATGAACTTCAGGGTTCACATTTTTGATGGGACCTATGCTTTCATTTCTCTTGGGCAGATATGAAGGAGTAGAATTTCTGGGTCATATTGTAAATATATGTTTAACTTTCTAAGAAACTGCCAGTTGTTTTCCAAAGTTGCTGAAGATGTACGTTTCTTACACACACACACACACACACACACACACACAACAACAACAACAACAACAACAACTCCTAAGCAGGACCTCTTTCCTGATTTTCCCTCAGTTGTAGATCTGTCACAGGTTCTGCCAGAGTCATTGCGTAATCTCTCCTGGAGACCCCTGACTCTGCCAGTCAGGTTTAGTGCTGACAGGGTCTGCTGCCCACTTCCCCACCTGCCCTCTTGGGATCTCCCTTCTCCATCAGCATGGGAGAATCAGATTTCTCCCTGTGTGTCTCTCTTTTCTGGTTTCCTGTTTTGGTTTATTCCCTTGCTTAAGCAATGTACTGCCTCCTTCGATGACTTCTGCAGAAAAGGAACACAGGAGACAAAGGAAGAAAAATTTTTAAGATTTTATTTATTTAGAGAGAGGAGAGGGGACCTGGTCTACAACCCAGGCATGTGCCCCGACTGGGAATTGAACCAGCAACCTTTTGTTTCGTTGGCAGGCACTCAGTCCACTGAGCCACACCAGCCAGGGCAAAAGTTTCTGAATCCTTATTTGCGTGTTTGAAAATTCCTTTAGTTTACCCTCACAAGTGATAGATTGGGCTGAATTTTAGAATTATAAGGTAGAAATCATTTTCCCCTATAATTTTGAAGATCTTCCTCCATCTTTTACAAGCTGCCAACATTGTTGGTGGTTCTTTGAATGTACGTAATCTGTTTCTTCCTGGAAATTGTTTTTTTGGTACATTGTGCTGGCCACTAAGTGGATCTTTTATTTTAGAAATAAACACATCCCTTTCAGTTTAGGGAAAGAAACCACTAGTATTTTTTTTCCCTTCCATTTATCTAGTCTCTGTTTGTAGAACTCCTGTTATTGGAAATTAGAGCTCTTGGACTGATGTTCAATTTTTTAAGTCTCCAATTTTCCTTCTTTTTGTCTTTTTATTTTACTTTTAGGAAGTTTCAACTTGCACCACAACTTTTAAGGAGCTTTTATTTTTGCTGTCATGTTTGCATTTGTTTTCAAGAGAGCTTTTTATTTGGGGGGGGAAGCATATTGTCTTCTTTTGTGGGTACAATATAGTCTCACTTTGAGGATGTTAATGGTATGTTTTGTTTAACTTTTCATTTTTCTCCACTCTTTTCTAAATGTGTTGTTTTCTTTTATGGTTTTAGTCTCTGTATCTCATTTGAAGACTCTCCTCAGCGGGGTGGTCCTGGCCTGTCTGCTCTGTATGGCAGAGTGACTTGAAGCTCCCGGGCCTTGCTGGGGGGTGAAACGACTGGACTGTCTTCATCAGGGATCTCCTCCCCTTTTGGACCTTTCTCATGGGCTGGTCAGATTTTTCCATAGAGGCATGGTCCAATCTGTTGGGAGGCTTGGGTTCTGGGAGCTTAGAGGAGAAGGAGCTGGGAGTGTGCCCTCCCATTTTTAAGTACAGAACTCTGACTTTCAGCTGAACTTGTCCCACAACCCAGCAACCACCTGTTTTACCTTCTCATCAGTAACTCACCCATATTTTGCTAGAGTGGGGAGCATGCAGGGTTACCTGACCACACCAAGTGCAGGGGATGGGATCTGGGTATGTCAGCTGTCAACTCCCCTGAATTTTAATGTTAGAAATCTCAGATCTACAGAAAAGGTGCAAGAGTAGTACAGTGAATGTTCGTACAGCCTTTTACCTGCATTCCCCAACTGTGATAGCATTTTGCCGCAATTGCTTTCTCTACATAGGTTTTCTTCCTGAACCCTTTGAGAATGTTACTGATGTGACACTTTACCCCTAAGTACACCAACATCTATCTTCTAAGAACAAGAACAATCCCATAATCACGATACATTTTCTCATGCCAAAATAAAGACCATAGTACAATATTGTATTATATACAACCCATATTGAAATTTTTTAAAATTGTGCAAAAAAACTTTTTTATAGGCTCTTGTTTTATTTTTAGTTTTTGTTTTTTTCTTTAAAACCAGGCTTTATTCAAAAGTTACAGATCATATTTTCATGCCATCTTGCTTTGTTCTTTAGTCAAGAAGTGTTCTGGCTTTTTTTGAGGAGTCCTGGCCAGTGTTGTAGAATGTCTTTTGATTTTGACTTGTCTGTTTTCTCATGATTAATTTAGTTGAGACTTTTTTTTTTAACATCACAAATGGGATTTTTTTGTCACCATTAAATACATTTTAAACAGATTTTGGAGTAGGGGCTCCTACCCATCAGCTCATTCAACTTTAACACCTTTGTCATCCCCAGTAGCTTTTACAGAGCTGCAACCTTCACCATGAAGCTCCATGAGTCTTCCCAGTTCAGACTTGGGCTTCTTCAGCATTTGACTTTTCTAACGAAGACTTTATGGAGTGAATGAGTAGATTGGCAGGCCTTTTCTAGGTCTTTTCCAATGCTATCTGGAATCAGTTTCCTGACTACTTCTTCCAAGTCATTTGTTTGTACCTCTCAGGTCATGATTTCCATTATCTTCTGGATTTGGCAGACCTCTTGATGCTAAATATAAGATGTCTTCTGAACATGATTGTTGCATTTCTTAGTAAAATCAACACAGAATAGGTGAAGCAAATAACCATTGGTAGTCTTGATATCAACATGAGCTTCAATCATGGTCTGCCTTTTTTTTTTTATATATCCTCACCCGAAGATGTATTTACGGATTTTTAGAGAGAAAGGGAGGGACAGAGAGGGAGAGAGAGAGAAACATTGATGTGAGAGAGAAACATCGATTGGTTGCCTCCCGTATGCACCGTGACCGGGGATGGAACCCACAACCTTTTGGTGTACAGGACGACACTACAGCCAACTGAGCCACCAGGCAAGGCTGGTCTTCCATTTTTGCCACAGGTAAGATCTAGAGCATGGAGATTAGCTTGACTTTTTAAATGCAACTTCATTCTGCAGATCAGCAAGGCTCACTTCAAAAACATGACCCTTGAAACCATCAGATGTGATTTTGGTTCCTTGAGTTTTCGTGACTCGTGTTTTTCCAGTACTTCTTATATTGAACATAGCTCGTGCTTTCACATCATACTAATCTTTCTTAGAAAATGGATCGACCACTTTCTTCTTGGCTCCCTTTTTGCCGCCTTTCCTAAGGGGATTGTTCTTGCCCAGCCACCATGATGCTGCTCAGACTGAGACTTTTTTTAAGCGTGTCACGAAGTATCACATCCAGGGGTACTTGAGGTCAGTTTGTCCCATTATTGGTGATGTTAAATTTGATCCCTTGGTTGAGCTAATGTATGCCTTCACTACTGTAAATTTTTTTTTTCCTTCTTTTGTAATGAAGAAGAATCTGTGAATAAGTAATGAATAAACCTAGCGAGGTATTCTGGGTGTTCTCAAACAACCTTACACCCTACTGTTTTATTGATGATTCTTAATAAATGATATTATCGATAAAGAGTTTTCCTATTTTATATCACTACAAGATGTTCCAGGCTCATCTTGTACTTTTCCTGCTCCAGACCTGTAGCAATTTTCCTAAGGAGCCCTGTTCCTTTTAGTGAGGAATGGTATTTAGAAACCAAGATCTTAGTGTTAGCTGTGCTCATAGTTATTTGGGTATCATTGCTTCTCGGCACTTTCATTGGATATAGCTAGAAAACCTTTTTTAAAAATAGTAAGTTCATACTTATTGGTACCTCCAGTTCTAATCTACACTAGAGTTCTTCCTCTTCTCCTCCATCTCATATTTATATCTTCCCCATAGTAAGAACCCTGGTTCCCAACATCCTCTGTATGTATACTCATTTGGCCAATCCTAAAATACACATTAAAAAGTTTTAGAATTACTACTCTTACGCTACTCCCAAGAACAAATCTACTAGGTAAGGTTCAGGACTTCTTTTTAGTTCTTTATGTTGTTAGGCTATTTCCCATGGAGGGTGTACAAAAGCCATTCAGAGTCATCCTCTTTTCTTCTGTTTGATTATGTTAACATTTGATTCTGTTTGTACCCAGTTTTAGGACTGCCTCCCCATCTTGCTGATTTAATTTACTTTAACTTCTATATTGAAATATAAATTCATATACCATAAAATTCACCTCTTTACCATATACAATTTTATGGTTTTTAGTATATTTACAAGATTGTTTAACTGATATATTTTTAGAATATGTAAAACAAATTATTCAAAAATCATAACTATATAAAAATATATTCTTAGAAGTTTTATTTCCTGTCCCTCTGTCCTGTTCCCACTCACTTTGTATGGGTATTTTGATTAGTTTCTGGCTTTCCTGAGTTTCTGGTTTTGCTTTTTAAAAAATTACCACAAAAATAAGAAAATATGTATATTTTACTTCTGTTTATTTTTGTCCCTTTCTTACATAGAAAGGTATTTTACAGTGTATACTCTGTGCACTGTGATTTTTTTCCTTTTTTAATTTAACAAAATATTATTGAAATCACTATTCATAGGATCTTTTAAATTCTTTTTACAGCTATATTTACTCCATCTTAGAGATGTATCGTACTTTATTTAACCAGTATTCTTGTGTATGGGCCTTTAGGTTGTTCTCACTGGTTTGCTATTAAATATTATGCCACTATAAATAATCTTGTGCATATGTATCCCCCCTCCACTCATCTTGAATGGTTAGAGATGTACCTTCATTATAAATTCATCAATGTTAAAATGCTAGGTCAAAGGGTCAGTGCATATGTAGTTTTGCTAAATATTGCCAGATTCCTTTTCCACTTCCGAAGCTGTTGGCCTAGAATTTAGCTTTCTGGGCTCAAATAAGTTTAGAGTGATTTACTTCTAAAATAAAACAATTTTGAGACCAACCAATATGAAAAACTTTAGGATAGGATGCTGGGACAGCAGCATAAACAGCCATTGTCCCCAGCAAATTACAAGATATGGTTACCTCTCTAAGTTAATTTTCACTTTGTCCTCTGTTTTCTAGTTTTTAGAACTTCATCATTCTCTTCCACATTCTCTTTGTGACTACTATGTGCCTTTAAAAAATCCTGTTACTGTTGTTTTAATGAGTTTCAGGAGAGACTAGAGGTTAATAAATATGTTTGTTCAATCTGATGTCTTTAACCGGAAGCTTCAACTTTCAGAACTGGACAGACTCATAAAGTTGCCCTGCCCTTTCTTAGGAAGATGTGATCTTGTAAAAGAGAGAGTAAAGCAAGAAAAGGAGATGGCTGGCGTTCAGGAAACAGGGTCCCAGAAGAGGCGGACAGCAAATGAACCCCAGGATCCCAGCCATACTGTAGCCCAGAGGGCAGCCCATTTGCTCCGGTTCTAGAAGGTGAAGGCATAAGAGGGGCTTTCCAGGAAACAAAGTGGAGCAGGAGACTCTGATGCAGTGCATTTTGAGTGTTTAAAAATTTTGTTTCTGCCCTTTGTTATCTGGTATAGCAGCTAAAAAAATTAATGGTGGCTATACAGAAAACCAAGTAAATTTTAAAATCTATGCGAATATTAACTCTGGGAAAAAAAGAAAGTTGTTAGAGAATAAAATAACCTTAATGTCCTATTTGGCTTACAAGTGAAGATACTTACAGTATTATATTATTCTTCTAGCATTAATTATGAAATTGATTCTACTCTCTTGGGAAGGTAAGAGCGTGTGTGAGCTAAACCTTTACCTACCCTAACATCAGTCAGTGGGTATGTCAGAAGAAATAAAGTAAAACAGGTGTCCCTGGGATAAGGATAAGCAGGGCTTTCTGTTTAACCTTGTGATCCACATAACGTAGGAATAAGCCCTTAGGTGAGGTGTTCTTTTCAGGTCCGTCTGCTTCTGCCATATCTCTGCTGACAATTGAGACCCAAGGCCATAGCTTGAGTGTCATAGGACTATCTGGTGGCTTCAGCTCTTGTCAGGAGCAGTAGCAGAAGATAAGACATTCCCTCTGTGAACCGGTGCCTCTGACATTCGTGGACCCAGAGGCAGTAGAAGGGAGGCAGGTTTAGGAGCTTATGGGACCTTAGTTTTGCAGTCATTCTCCGTGTTGTGTTACATGTGTCCACATGGGGAGTAAAATGGGAAAACAGAAGTGCTCATATTGGTATTTCATGAGCATAGCTCAATACTTCGATAGAACAGAAACAAAGATGGTGGTCGCTGGGTTAGCACACCCTTAGCCTCAGTGATATTCTCACTAGTGAGGCCACCCTGGCCCTAGGTGGGAAGAGAATCAGTTTAAGGGACATGAACATGTATGACATAGTGGAAATAACATTAGGAATTTCATATCCTGTTTTGGTAAGCAAATGTTATTTGACTTAGCGAGTTACATCTGATTTTTGACCATGATTCTAAACCTGTTTTGATATAAAGTAGGAAAATGACGTGTATTCTGACAGCTTGGAGTGCTGTGGAGGCTCTATTGTCTTGCCCTCTCCTTTATCAAGAGAGGTTATAAGCTCATCTAGACCCTATATCATATTTGGACAAGTTCTAGAAACACAACTAGAAACACATTTTGTCTTCTGCTTGCATGCCACTACCTGCCCTGACTCAGTTTCCCTGTTGGACTTGAGGTTCTCAAACAGACCCCCCAGCTTTCCCTTGAGGCTTGTGCTGGGGAAGCAGAAAGCCTGTTGCCCCAATGGAGCTGAAAGCCAGGAGAGGAGGTGGCTGCCCAGGGGCTCACGTGGAGACAGGCTTCAGGTGGCCAAGCTGTGAGGCAGGGGGCTCACGTCCTGTGGCCTTGGAGGAGAAGGAGCACCTGCCTCCCTGATGCTCCACTTGTGCCCTGAGGCAAGTCTCCTAACACTCTGAGCCTACTCTTCCATCTGTTATAAAACATTTCCCTTTTCCTCGTTTTTTTCAGTATCAAGTCAACCATGTTGGCTTCTTGTTGCTTCACATCTCCTTCTGTGGGATCCCATTCCGTCTTTGGTGGCTGAAGCTGCTCTGAGGTCCTGGTGAGGACATCTGAACAGAGAAGAGCACAAATGGCAGGACTTCACGGGTGGACTTGGGGTTGGGTTGCGCACTTGGACTCAGCCGGTCCCAGGCCCAGCCAGTTGCTAGATGGAAGAGGAGGGCATATCTTATCACTAAGGAACAATAGGATCATCCGCTGTTTCACTCACTGCTCACTGCTGTGTTCCCCATGCCTAGGACAGTGCCTGGCACCCTGAGATGGAGAGGGGACTGAGGGAAAGGGAAAGTTGCTCTGGGGTGTCTGCATCGCTGCACGTGAATCAGCGCAGCCAGCCATGAGAGCTGCACACCCTCCAGCTGACCCTAATGGGGAAGCACTGGCTGAGTCTCAGAAGCAAATTCTTTATTGTCAGCAGTCTGCAAGTGTGCTGATCCTGTGCTTTGCCTCCTGCCTAGCCGCCCCATCTCCTGCTCCTCCAGCGTGCTTGGAAACCCCTTGTCCAGCATCAGCGCCATCTCCTTGACCAAGCCCTTCCTCTTGCTGTCGAAGGCCTGTGTCTGTGCTGGTGGGTTTCCTTGGCAGCATGCTATGGGTGCTGAATAAATGAGTGATGAGGGGAGAGATGTGGATTTGGATAGGAAGAGAAATTACTGGAAAGAGAAGGGCTCAAAATTGCCGCCCGAAGCGCAGAGAAGCCTACTCAGCACAAAGTAGCTGCCTCCATCACCGCCAGGCCTTCTTTCCTTAACTCTTTACCCTCTTGCCCCTTCACCCCCGTGATGCAGATGGCTTCTCTCGTGCTGAGTCAACATCCAGGCCACTGGACGATGTTCCTGACCCGCTAACCCAGCAGAACGCTCTGTTACCCTTTCTTTCTCTTGCCCCCTCTGTCCTAGATCAGTAGTTTTTCAACTGGTATGCCCCAAGAATTTTTAAGACATGTAGTACCTGACTGTTTAGTCAAGGACACTGACCTCTTTTCCCCTTAGATTGTCAAATTAAAAAATGACTGTAGTCAGTACAACAATAGCCATCTGGTGTGAATGAATCAAAATTATTCCCTTTTTTTTTTTTTTTTTTTTGGTCAGACGAGCAAAAAATATATTTGTGTGTGTGCCTCCAAATGTTAGTAATTAGTCTGTGTGCTGTGAGATGAAAAAGGTTGAAAATCACTGTCCTAGACCCATCTGCTTTTCTGCGAGCATTGTGGCCTCTCATAGACCAGATGCTGCTCTTGGTCTGGGGAAGAAGCCGAGATGCGAAGTGGAATCACAGGTCTTGCTCGTTTGAGTAGATAGAAGGGAGATGTAAAATTCAGGCGTAGCTTCTACCACACCCAAGCTCATCCTCAAGCCTGTCCCAGACATGCCTGCCTTTGCCCAAGCTATGCCCTCTTCTAAGAAGCCCTTCTGTTCGCCTCCCTCATCTCCCAGTCCTAAGGCCACCCTCCCTCAGCAGGCCTGTGTGGCTCTTCCTGATCCTCGGCCTGCCTGGGGAAGGGGCAGGAGGACTTCGTAGTGTCCCTGTGTCTGAGCTGTCGGTCTCCTCCTGGGAGCACTGTGCTCAGGGTGTGTGCATGGGGCACTCCAGTCCTGGAGAGGTGGCGTCGCTGGCCCCTGTGGCTGGGTGTTGGAAGGGAGCAGCTGCAGCCTCGGGCCCTTCCACAGGGGCAGCAGCGAAGGAGGTGGTTGTGTTGGTGGTGAGGTTGCTCCAAAGACCTTAAAGATGCTTCTCCTTTGAGGTCTTTGCTTTATTTATGTTGAGCTTAGCTCAGACACTGTAGAACATTTTATATTTTAGAATGATTCACAATCAAATGGCACCTGACTTCCATCACATGGCCTGAGATGGAGCTGGAAATACCCGAATACTTAGTGGGGCAGAGAACCAAATCTGACAGGGCTCATAACTGCCCAGGGTCTCAGAAGGAAATGATGAGGCACAAACAGATTTCTACACAAGTCATTCAGAGCAACCCTTCACAGAGTAATGAGAGAACATAAGCAGCCTAAGCTGTGTACCATAGGCGATCGTGGTATTAAAGAAATCCATTCACAAAATGCAATGCAGACATGAAGAATATGGAAAGCAACTTATCTGTAGTCTTAAACTTACAAAGCAAATTCTAAAATAGAATATTTGATGTGATCCCAGTATTTTTAAGGATTTATGTTGAAAAAGACTGAAGGGTGGACCCTGACAGTAATGGCTACTACCTTTTTTCTTTTCAAACTTTCATGTTTTTCAAATATTTCACATTGAATATTTTATAATGGGAAAAAAATAATTATTTATGAAATAAAAACAATTTCAGAGTCTGTGGTAATAGCAGAACCAGATGGCTAGAGAAGCTTTAGTCAGTGGGGCTAATTGCCAGCCACAGAGTCGGGGAAGGTGGGTTAATGGGGCACCACCCTACCGCGCAACCCCTTTCCTGTGATTCACCATGGTCCTCCACCCCCCACTCCCCGCCGTACCATGCCACGCCCCTTGCCAAGCCAAAACACGTCCACCGTGTCCTTTGCCTCAGGCCAGCCATGCACACTACGGGCTTGGGTGTCTGTGGGTCTGTCTGTGTGTAGCTGTGCAGACCAAGTTTGTCACGGTCTGTCCTGACCTTGCATCAGGTAGCCTTCGCTATGTACCACAGTGACCCCGGGCAGGCAGAGTGCAGAGGAGGGTGGCTCAAGAGGGACATTGCCTCTGGCTCTTTCCTACATAGGGGGTTGGAGAACCCCAGAAAGAGACTGGAAGGACCAACATTTAAATTACTCTTAGATCGTGATGCATAAAACTAGAATTCTTCCTCGTCTTCAGCTTCCTGCTAACGCTTCCAACCGTGCGTCAAGGCCTGCTGCACACCAGGGCCTATGCCAGTCACAGGGAGCAGGCAGGAATGTACCACGACCCTAACCTGGAGGCTGTGAGAGGGGCCAGTAGAGAGGTGGACAGACGGTGACTCAAGCCCAGTGCCAAGAGGATTACACACAGAAGTTCCCCTTTCGTGCTAACAGGGGAGGCTCCCAGGCATTCTGGGGTGGGAGGGCAGCCTTGGCTCTGAAAGGAACCTCCCTGGGGCTTAGAGCTACTGGGGGATGGTCCTCAGGAATGCCCACCCTGTGCTGTGCCAGCAGTAGCCTGTTAGAAAATGCAAGGGAGGGAAGACCTCATTTTACAATAGCAGTAAAAAGATGAAGACTGCTAAGGGATAATTTTAATAAGCCATGCATATGACCCGTCTGATACAAACAGCAATGTTTTATAGAGTTCTTAAAAAAACCTGAATGAAGGGACTATCCTGTGCCCACACTTGGTCCGTCCGCCAAGCCTCAGGTAGCCCGGCCGCGCTGCCTCCAGAACAGTGCTTACAGCCCACTTCTCTTTTTGCTTCCAGAAGTGACTGGGGACTCGCGTCCTTACCATGGGAAGGAGGCTGTGGATTCGCGGCAGGGGCGGGCCCGCGGTGGCGACTCCACGCATTTCCACACAGTGAATGTGGCACAGCCCGTTCGCTTCAGCAGTAAGTTGCAGACCTGCCCTGTTCGTGACCGAGCCTCACAACCCCACGCAGCCCCTGGCTGTCCCGGTGCCGCTTGGCTGTGCATCTTTTAAAGCAGCCCCTCAGGGTGGTCATGGGGCATTGTCCTCCCTTGGGAAGAGGCTGGGCGGTGACCCTCCCAAGGCCACCCAGGCCGAGCGTGGTGAAGCCTTGATGCCAGCCCGGGCCCCAGAGCCCTGCTGCTTGTTCTCACAGGACGGCTGCCTCTCAGAGCCAGGCCGCAGAAGCCCTTCCGTAGACGGAAACAGGCTCCAAGAAACTAGGCACAGCGAGCGGGTGGTGTGGGAAGGCTCTGCCAACATTTGTAAACATGTTTTAAAAGTGACTACTTAGAGGTTCCCCGTGACATTAAGATTTTAAAGGAGCCTACCAAGACTAAGGAAGGTTGGAAGGCAGAAAAACCACAGCAAACAGACACTTAGGCACAGTGCCCTATGTAGTAAGCATGATGAGCAGCGACTCGCAGGGACAGGAGGAACGGACGTGACACATGACGCTGGGCCTCGGTGCTGGGTGGTCTGTTAATCCTGACCATGCAGTCGCTCAGCGCTGGGGAGCACCTCAGGTCCCTCGGCTTTGCCACGTATAGCTGAGAACTCCAGGGATTCTCACGGGGACATAATGCAAGCTTGGCGAGTGAGGAACCTGGGCCTCTGACAGGTCCCACAGCCAACGGGACAGCCTGTGGAAGCGTGACACTCAGCCCATGCACTTTCTGCCCATCACTTACCTACTTTCTTCTGCGTAGGTAATGCATCTGCCTAGGGAATAATTCCACAAAGTTCAACAGGTAAAAAAAAGATACTACCTCTCTCCGTTGCTCTCATTCACTGACTTCTGTCCCCAGAGGTCTTCCTCTGGAGCCATCCCAAGAAGTGGGTGAGGAGGCAAAATAGAGCCCTGAGCTGATGCTCACCATCCAAGATGCTTGGCCTCTGCACACCTCGGGGTCCCCACCTCTAACTGGAGACAGGAAGGAACCCACGTGTGGGGACTGCGGCAGGTGAAACACATTGTGGTGGTAGGGAGCTTAGAAATACACAGTAAAAGGCCTCCTGGTGATCTACCTGAACTCACATCCATGTCACACATGCTACACACCTCCCCTTTTCTGCTTGATGGGCCCTGAGGGCTGGCTCCTGTCTACAGCGAAGGCCTTCCTATGAGCTCCATCACATGTAAGCAGGCCCTCCCTGTGGGTAGGTGGTGCTCTCTCATTGTTCATAAGATACACACACGTGCTCTAAATAATAAAAACATGAGCTTTAAAAAGTTTTACTAGTTTCACAGGATGTAGATTCATCAAAAAGTTATATTTTGTTAACTGACTTTGTTTAAAGGAAGTGTTGCACTTCATCAGTGTGCTCTTAGTTAGGACGTAGATACCCCACCATTGAAGGTTATAGATACTGTAGGACAGGTCATTGTCCTCATCCATGGCCAGCCATGTGGTGTGGAGCATTGCTAACCCTGGGGGTGGGTCCACCTGACAAGGAGATATCTGACCCAGCTCATCAGCGGAGACTCTGACTTCCACTGACTACTTGGCTTTTACCCACCATGGAACCGCCTGGGCCTCATTTTCTCATTTGTGGGAAGCAGGACTTGGTCCCACAGTCTCAGTGGCCCTTCCAGTCCTGATCTCCTGAGTTTCTGTTTTAGCAGAGTGCTGGCCAGTACCCATGTGAACAGAAAGGGAGGGCTGGGGAGTACTCAGGAAGCAGTGGGCTTGCTGGGGGGTGGGGGGTGGGAGACACCAGAGAGCTACCGTTGGGGCAGTGAGGGCAGTGTGGCAGGGAGCCTCCTTGCTCACTCCCACCAGGCCTTGTAGTGAGCTGGCATGGGCATTTCCACCATCTTCAATCAGACTTAATCAGAGAATGAAATCTACTTTATGGAAGGAACTCAGCAGCCAGTCTTTACTACCAAGTAAATTAAAGACCTTATCAAAATGGGAGGAATCACTTGACATACTTGTATCTTAGCTTACATCTGTATCTTAGAGAAATATGTATTTTGCACAGTATGTGGTCCCAGAGGCAGAGCTTTTCCTCTTGAGCCTGTTTCCCCATTTCTCTAGGGTGATTTCTGAGCAGCATATACAATTTTGTTTTGGAGTGAGGATCCTAATTTTGGGGGTCACTCCCCTTCTGTCCTTCATGCTTCCTAGGGAAGTGCCCAACAGGGTGGCACCACTATGAAGGGACGGCCAGCTGTTACAGGGTCTACCTGAGCGGGGAGAACTACTGGGACGCTGCACAGACCTGCCAGCGCGTCAACGGCTCCCTCGCCACTTTCTCCACCGACCAGGAGCTGCGCTTCATCCTGGCCCAGGAATGGGACCAGCCAGAGCGGAGTTTTGCTTGGCAGGACCAGCACAAGTAAGTCCTGGGTGGGGGGATTGAGGAGCTTGGGGGTCAGGCCATTGCCCACCAAGCACATGGCCTCTTGGTGGCTGTGGCAGACCTAAGGCATAGCCACCAGCTGGAAAATTGGGGAAGAGCAGCTCCACCCACTGGAAATAGAGATCCAGGGGTTTAGAGTGGGCATTGAGATGGAGTGGGTGCTCTTGGAAGGGCAGAGACAGGCTGCCACCTTGTGTCACCTTGGCCAGTCCCTTTTATTTGTCCTCCTCTGTCGGTTCAGCTGTTGCTGCTGACCTGCCTACGTCAGGAGGGGCTACTCAGTGTGGGCCTTTGTGGGCCCAGCACAACGGGTGCACAGGTGGGTGGTAGTCCCTTCAGAGAAGGTGGGCTCCGCCAGGCCCTCTGCTAATTGCTCTCCATGGGCTCACTCATTCAGCCCTCCCGGAAACCACAGGAGGCTGGAGGGCAAGAAGACTGAGGCCCAGGAGGGCAAGCATGTGACTGGGCACATGCTGGGTGTGCCTGCCTGGGTTCCAACCAGGCAGCCTGGCTCCAGAGCCTGGCTCTTGATCCTTAGGCTGGCACCTCCCACCCAGCCCCTAGTCTGTGGGGTGAACAAGTGCTGAGGCCTATTGTGTGCGGCCTCCTGCTGCCCCGTCCACGCCGCTGGGGGCAGGAGTGTGATTTGCAGGGGTCGCAAGACCCTGTACTCCCTCCCAGCAATGGCACAGACTGCCATGCTACCATAGTAACAAGATGACCCAGTGAACAGCCTTTTTACCACCAGAGCTAGGTTTGGGCTCTACCACCATCCCCATGACATTGGCAAATTATGAGACCATGCTGTTTTTTTCTGCAGCTACAAAATGAGGAAAATAACTCCTAGCTCACAGGGTGGTTGTAAGTTTGTGGAAAAGCGAGGCGGCTCAGCCCCACGTGTGGGGAGGCACCCTGTCTCCTCAGGGTGGGCCTGTGCATGGCAGTAGACTGAAGGGGCAGAGCGGCCCCATGCCAGGGCTCCCCACGTGGCAGTGGGCCTACTGAAGGCATGTCCAGGGCTGGGCTGGAAGGCTGGGGTGAGGGACGCACAGTCAGCAGGTGGCTGCGGCAGTTGGCCAGGTCTGCGTGCACGATCCCCTCGGTGCTGTGAGGTGTGCGCTCAGCAGCAGCTGCAGCCTGGATGAGCTGGCTCTGGGCGTGAGCACGCTTACCCACTACTGCAGTGGGTGCTCACAGGGGCCTGGTTTTCATCAGGATTAATTCACGTACCATAAAACTTACTCCTTGGGAGGCTACTGTTCTGTGCCTTCAGTGGTTCCCAGGGCTCTGCGTCCACCCTGGGTAAGATGGGTCTTGCTTAACATATGGAAAGCTTTATTGGGTCAACTAATAAGAACAGTATTGGCAGGAGTCACTCAAGATAAAACTTTTCCTGACCTGTGAATTTATTGTTTATAATTTTAGTGTCTTTTATTAAAATTAAGTATCAAAAACTTAAAAAATCATTAGTACTTTAGAAGTTCACTACGGTAGTGGTTAGTGTAACTATTTACACAGCATGCACAGTCCGTGGCCGCTACCCTTCTGCCGCGCTGAGTTCCCCTGCACTTTTGCCCTCTTGCAGGCTGTGGGTTGGCTACCAGTATGTTGTCACAGGCCGGAACCGCTCCTTAGAAGGTCACTGGGAGGTAGCAGCATTCAAAGGTAAGCCTTTCTGATTTTTCAGATGTGTTGTGGAGTTTGAAATCAGGGTCTACCATCCTGACCTGGGGGTATTGCTAGGGTCTCCTCTCCGCCCCCCACCCCGTCTCATGAGGGATACCTGATTCAGGGAACATGGAGAGGAGTGGGCCCCACACCACAGGGAGGGCTGTGATGATGGGCTGGGTTCGTTCCTGAAACCCATGGTTGCTGCTTACTTCACCAGATTTCTAGACCAACCAGCCTCCTTTTATAGTTAAGGACTTTAACTAGGGCATAAAAATAAGCATACGAAGTGTGCAGCTGGCATTAGCCAGGAAGGGAAGGACAAGCTTTCTAGGGCCGAGAAGTTCAAAAATCCAAAACTTGGAGGAATGCTGCCAGGCAGCTAACGTTAACCAGAAGCACCTGCTGGAGCCCCAGACTCCCTGACTCCTCTCATACCTCACACCCTTTGAGACACGTCCAGAATCTCATCACTTGTTGCCAGATTGCAGCCACCAGAGCTGCTGTCACTCACCTATATTACTGCAGGCACTGCTGCCCGCTTGGTCTCCTTGATGCCACTGCCGCCCTCCCGTCTCCTCGTTTGCCTGAGGCTCCTCTACTTCTCTGTCCCCAGCTATCCGTGACTGTCCTCCCACAGAGACACTGTCCTCACCGAGGCCCGCAGTGCCCCCTCCCTCTGCCAGCCCCTTCCACCACTCCCCCGGCCCTCCTGTTCAGCCACAGGGATGCCCGCTCTTCCCCCAGGTCGCCTTTGTTCCCACTGAAGCCCTCCCTGGGCCCCTGCTTCCCAGCTCAGGGCTCATCGCAGTGCAGCGCAGTGTCACCGGGCTGGCCCCGGGTGGTATCTGGTCCCACTTGGGGATTAGGTGGGGCCTGCTGTGCCTGGCGTCCCGGACTGCACAGATGGGGGTTTCTGGGGAAGGCCTGCTTCCCTCAGCGAGTCTGGGGTGGTGGCGGGCAGGGTGTCGGCACCAGGCTTTTCTGAGCAGAAAGCGTGTTGCAGCGCTGCTGGCAACGACCCGCTCTGGGGCACCTTCCTACCTGGAGGGCTTGTGCTGGGGAAGCCTGGCCTGGATTTTTCCCGACTCTGCCTGAGCTCTCTCTTCTCTTGCTGCTGGTGTATCTCACTGCATCGCTGTAATAATTTCTAGCCATGACTGGGGCCAGATGCAGGGTCCCTTGATTCCTAGCAAAGCAGTGAGCCTGTGGATGGTGTGAGACCCCCAACCCAAGCAGTGTCAGGAATATCGGCATACCCCTCTTCCTCCATTTTCTGCTCTCAGGCTTGCCTTCACCTCCATGCTCCAGCTTTCTTTTTGCTGTAGCAGCCATGGCTTTCTGACATGTATACTTCACTTATTCTGTTGTTCGGCATCTGTGTCCACCATTTACAGCCCTCACTCAAACATCAGCTCCACAAGGCAAGTTGTTATTGTCCAGTGTGCCTGGTTACAGGTTTGGGGCTTGCCAATACTTGTTATATCTCAAGGGAGAATGATCAGGATCCTGTGTTAGATTCTTGGGACTTGGACAAGAGGCTTAGAGGTTCATGGCCCCCTCCCTCAACACCCCTGGGCTGCAGGGTGGTTTCTGATCATCTGATTCCCAGCTTGGAAAGCGGTAGCTGAGTGGATGACAGAGAGTCTCCCCAGAGCTGGGAGTGGATCCCAGGGAATGAGCGCTTTCCAGGAGTTCACCTGGCCAGCTGATGCTCCTGATGGGTGTGGGAGCCACAGTTCTGCCTAAGTTAGCGCATTCATGGCAGATGCAGCGGGCTCCTTCTTGAGTCCTTCTCTATTTATCACTTGATACTCTGTTGTAAGGGAGAACTTTTCCCTCCTCTCCCGTTTATTTATTTATGTTCGTTTTATCCGTATGAACTCATACATTTTCATTACTGTGTTTATAACCCATTACTTTACTCTTCATGTCGTTCTTGTACCTTTAAACATCCCTGGCTAAGCACAGTCCTCCTCTGGCTCTCAGCCTGGTATGGTTTGATCGTGTACTTGCCTCCCGGACAGCTCTACTTGGTGGCCCATGAGCTCTCTGATTGATAGTCCAGTTTCAGGGGGCCTTGGTCCCCACAAAGACTACACATGGTTGGGATATTGACATTATGTTGTAATGGCCCTCCCTTTGGTCTCCCCCACAGGTTCCTCAGAGGTGTTCCTGCCCCCAGACCCCATCTTCGCCTCGGCCATGTCTGAAAGTGACAGCATATTCTGTGCCCAACTCCAGTGCTTCCACTTCCCCACCCTGCGCCACCATGACTTGCACAGCTGGCATGCCGAGAACTGCTATGAGAAGTCTTCGTTTCTTTGTAAAAGAAGTAAGCCACCTTGAATGCGACTCCTTTAGTGAGCTGTAAGGAATGGTGCTTCTTGTGAGAATGTGGTTTTCTAATTTCTCATCCTTGTTGTCAACCTTGAGTGGACCTACCCATTTTATAGTGGGCAGCAGCGTACTGTGCCTGGCCCACGCCTCCCTCTGAAGGCAATGAGTTGCCTTGGGGGTGAGGGCTGGAGCCTGGGCTGGGACCCAAGGCTGGTCTGAGCCTGGCTGGCCTGCTCCTTAGTTCTGTGACCTGGGCAATGATTATGTCTCCTCATCCTTTTCTTCTCTGTTCTAGCAGAGAACAGGATTATGTGAGTTTTTTATCCTGGAACTCCCAGACTACATGAGTTATGTAGATTTGACTCCACTCTTCAGTCAGGCATAGACCAATGGATGTGGAATTTCTGAAGAGTATTTGTAGGCATTCCTACTCTATTCAGAGACTGGAGCCGACTTTCTTTTCATGTCCCTTTGTCTTTCACTGAACACACATCCCTTTGGAGACCACCTCCGCTTCATCCTTAGTCCCTTTTCCAGGTATCTGTCATGTCTGCCAGCTTAAGGCTCTGAGTTCTCAGCCCCCACCTGACTGTGGCCATGGTCATTTCTCTTCCTCTAGTTCTAGGTCAGCTCTGCACAGAGTGTACTGAATGTGTCTCAGTACCAGCAGTTTCTTGGGCAGCTCATTCAAAACATTCTGATTTGGCCTGACTGGTGTGGTTCGGTTGGGTGTTGTCCCACAAAGTTAAAGGTCACCAGTTCAATTCCCAGTCAGGGCACATGCCTGGGTTGTGGGTTTGGTCCCTGGTCAGGGCACATATGAGAGGCAGCTGATTGATGTTTCTTTCCCTCTCTCTCTTCTTTCCTTCCCATCTCTCTACAAATAAATAAATACAACAATTTAAAAGACATTCTGATTTTTAAATGGTCAATACATGCAGCAGCTACATCTTAGAATTGAGGAATTCTCAAAAGTAAACTGCTTAACCCTGACTGGTGTGGCTCAGTGGGTTGGGTGTTGTCCTGCAAACGGAGAGGTCGCTGGTTTGATTCCTGGTCAGGGCACTTGCCTGGGTTGCAGGTCAGGTCCCTGGTTGGGGGTGTGCGTGAGAGAGGCAACTGGTTGAGTGTTTCTCTTCCTCTTTCTCCCTCTCTTCTCCTCTCTAAAAATAAATAAAATCTTTTTTTAAAAAATAAAATAAATAAATAAACTGCTTAGGTACCTTAAAAGCAGACACTTCCATGGGCTTTCCCCTGGAGTCTGGCACTCTCCTGTGTCCCGGCTGTCCAGGCTCATGGCTAGGTGTGCCCTAGCCAGGTATGCTTTGTCCTGACAGAGTGCTGTAGTGACCTTTCTTGAACAACCACTAACAGGAGGGCTTTCAGGTTGATATTGCCAACTTCTCTGTTATGTTTGTGGGGAGAGTCAGAGCTGGTTCTGCTGGTAGTGCATACGTTTGTGTTTGTGTGTGCCATTGCAGGTCAAACGTGTGTTGACATCAAGGACAACGTGGTGGATGAAGGGTTCTACTTCACCCCCAAAGGAGACGACCCATGTCTGAGCTGCACCTGCCATGGGGGGGAGCCGGAGATGTGCGTGGCTGCCCTCTGCGAGCGGCCGCAGGGCTGCCAGCAGTACCGCAAGGACCCCAAGGAGTGCTGCAAGTTCATGTGCCTGGACCCAGGTGAGACTGATAGTGAGTCACAGGTCAGCCTCCCTGTTCAGGGCCAGAGACTGCATGGCCCATTGCATCCTTGGTGACGGGGGCTTGTGAGAGCTCACAACATATGGTGCAGCCGCGATGGCAGTGTTTGTTCACAGAGCTGTCTCTCAGGCTCTGATGGGCAAATACTTTAATGAGTGTGTGTCTCCCTCTCACAGCCTGGCTTCCTCTAACTGCTACCTTGCAGGTTGGCTCTCAGGTAACAGGTATCATTCATTGATGAACTTGAGTGTGGCTGTATGTTCCCAAATCAACTGTTACTGATGTCTTCAGACCTGTCTTTCTCCTCTCATTTTAAGACTGAGAGCAAGAGTCCCAATTTCTGTCCCTGTCTGAGTCCTTCTTGTTCTCTGAGTATGGTGATGTGGTGGGTTATGACAGTGTTCCTTGCTTACAGTCATGAATTTTTTCTATTAGAATCTGTAAGGAAAAGAATAAATTATTACCCTGTTTCTTGATAAAACTCCCCACTAGGTGGCGCTTTGCAGTGGACACTATGCAGCCATGTGGCCTCTGGGTGATGTTCCTTCCACTTCCAAAAAAAGAGCAGCGTGTGGGGTTTCTGCTCTGTAGGACCCTTAGGACCTATCAGACTTTATACAGCAGGCTGGGTGGTTCTCTGCATCAGTGCAGCTGGCATCTCTATGAATTCAGGAGAAATGCACATCAAAAGCATGAATTTGTTTACTTTCTTGGCTGCCACAGTACAAGAGTGACGTGGGCAGAGACTTGTGGAAGGCCTGGACTCGTAGACACTACAGAAAAGCAGCTTGGGTGGTGTCCCCGTGGAAGAGAGGCTGGTCTACATAGCGCTAGTGAGACTTGGCACTAGCATAGGAAGGCCAAACAAGAAGAATTGTTCCAGAGTGGAGAGTTTTCATTGTTCTTGCACGTGAGGAAAGGTGCTGGCAGAAGGGCAGAGCAGTGCCAGAGGCTGCCTAAGGGGGGACCACATCTGAAGTGCCCTGCTTGGATGACCTGGGATGCTGCACCTCTGGGCCCTACAGCCCAGCTACTACACAAGCCCTTGGCAGTGCTGGACAACTTGCACTAGACCAGCTCCCCATCAACACAGAGGGTCGGTAAAGTAGGGTGTGGGGAGGTCAGGAATTAACAACAGCCACTGATGGGCAAGAAGAGGGCAGGGGCTGTAAACAGGGACTTGGGGTGCAGTAGAAGTCACATCTTAACCTTCCTCCCTAATCACCTGCAGGAACCCAAGTGACTGGCCACCACATTTAAGCACTGCTGGGTGCGGGGGAGGATCTGAGAACTCTAGGAGCACCCTGGTGGGACCAGAGCCCAGGTCTGAACTGGGGCTAGTCACATTGCTCTACTGAGCCTCAGTTCCCCCCATAGAGGGACGTGTCTCCTTTGTAGTGTTGTGAGAAATCCGGCAGGTGCCAGATGCTGTAGCCGGATCTATAGTCCTGTTCCTTTTGGCCCCTCCTCAAGCCCTTGTGGCTTCCAGGGGCTCACACCCCAGCAGCAGGGGTGTGTGGAAGGATGGGGCAGGCACGGGGGCCTTTGGGGGAGACTGAGGAAGTTGCAATCCCCCTGGACAGGCAGAGCAGGCATCTCCCTGGCCTCTCACCAACTGGTATGGCGGGGCAGTGGCATGAGTGGGGTGCCTTGGGGCCGTCGCTATTGCAGTGAAGGTGTGCTGAGTGAGTGCCCTCACATGTGTGCCTGGGGCTGCTGTCAGATGGGGAGGGGTGTTTTCTCGCTGTGATTTAAGGACTCAGGCAATGAGTCCTTCACAGCTGCAGAGGAGTCTCATCTGTGGGCTGACCGTCCTTCCCCAGCGGTCACTGTGGACTACAGCTGCTCCCGGCCTGTCAGCAAAGCATGTAAATCGCAGTCCAGAATGAACCCCATGCTGTCACTTCTCCTTTTATCACCGCTCCCAGCCCAAGCCAGTTATTTCCTCCCCTGGATGCCACAGGCACCTCCTCACTGGCTTCTCTGACAGTCCCACCCTCCTTCCCCAGATCCCTGCCGTCCTCCATGCTGTGCGGCCAAGCCACAGCCCCTCAGGAGGCGACACTCCCACCCAAACCCCCCACTGGTTTCTTGCCATGTGAGAATAAAATGCAGAGGCCCAGCCCTGGCCTAGCCATGCACTGGTCCCCTGCTTTCAGACCCTCCCCATGTCCTTGGGAAGGCCCTCCCTGCTGCTGCCTCACAGGATACATGTCCCCTTTGCCTTTGATCCCTTTACCCTGTTCCACTGTGTTCAGGGTACTTCATGTAATTTAGAATTATGTATAGTGTTACTGCCTGTCTCACATGTATGGATGGTTGGTGAGGACAGAGACATTGACGCATTCCCTCAGTTTGTCTCCCCGACATCCAGAATCATCTTGTTGAGAGGAAGGTATGCACCCAGAGAAAGGCATGTGGCCTCTACAGGGGTCGCTCCTCCCTGGGTGTGCAGAGTGCGGCTGTTATCTTGTTGCTCTCAGAAACGCAGATCCTGGAAGGTGGCTTCCATGCCCACCAGGCTTCCTGGGCGTTTGCACACAGCAGGTATCAGAGCGCTGCCACTCTTGAAGGAAAGTGTTTGGTCACCTAACACAGATGAGCTGGGGGAGACCAGACCGCCTCTCTGACAGCTGAAGCAGGCAAAGGATCACATTGCCCATGTCATATTAAAAAATTTTTCTGGCCCATGATCTGCTTCTCTCCTGTGCTGTTACCACAGAATTCTTGGTTTTCAGCTTTTTCATCTCTGCCGTGATCAGACTGAATCAGGGAGTGCATTGCCTTGTCCTCAGTTGTGTGGCGGAGGGCCATGGCCTTCTCACGGCACTGAGTGCCTGAGAGCAGCGGGTCTCTTCTCTAACAGATGGGAACAGCCTGTTTGACTCCATGGCCAGTGGGATGCGTCTCATTGTTAGCTGCATCTCCTCCTTCCTCATCCTGTCTCTGCTGCTCTTCATGGTCCACCGGCTACGCCAGAGGCGCCGCGAGCGCATTGAGTCCCTGATTGGAGCAAACCGTGAGTGCCCCAGCTCCTACCTTGACGGTCACAGTGCAGGCCTGCCCCTGGCTGTGTCCCCAGGGGCAGTGGGGACACAGGAAGCAGGAAGGGGAGGACATAATAGAGGGTGCCAAAGGGCATCCCTGTCCCACCCAGCCACCTGTTCCTGGGCTGAGGGCAAACCTGGGGCACTAGAAGAGCCCTTTGTAGGACCCAGCGTGGAAAAAGGATATACCTCTAGAGCCGGCTGACTCCAGCCTCTCCTACCAGGAGAAGGAGCAGCAGATGCCCGTGGCCATAAGACACCTTAGTGTGTCTCACCCTCCTCAGTCCAACTTGCCTGGTGACTTACACCCCCAGAAGAACTTCTGAAGTGACCCCGTGTCTCCATTAGCAAGCTGGGGCTCCCCAGACCTGTGTGGGCCAGGGCAGGATGGTGCAGGCAGGCAGGAGAGAGTTCAGAATCAAGAGGGCAAGAGTGCTGAGCGACCACACCAGCTTCAGTTAGGGCCTTGCTGCCTCCCAGGGAGCCCAAGTCACATCTGAAGTCCCCACACCAGTGTAGGTCGACAAGGGTTTTCCCAAGACCTTCCTCAGCTCTCACTGAGCTGCAGGGTGGGCAGAACCCGAAGGCAGTCATGGGTTAAAGACCTACGGAAACATGTTAGAGCAGAAGAGGTGTGGCAAGGGCTGGAGCGCAGCAGGCAGACCTGTTGCATGTGGGTGATGGGTAGGACATACTGACGGGAGGGGACCAGGGCAAGGTTCAGGGCTCTCATGTTGTCAGGTGGGCACAGAAATGTGACAGTTGGAATGTCTGGCACTCTGGGTCTGGGAGAGGTGGGGCGTCTTCGAGTGACATGAGCCTGTTGCTTGTTTCTGGCTTCCAATGCCCAGTGCACCACTTCAACCTTGGTCGGAGGATCCCCGGCTTTGATTACGGCCCAGATGGGTTTGGCACAGGCCTCACGCCGCTGCACCTTTCTGATGATGGAGAAGGCGGGACTTTCCACTTCCATGACCCTCCGCCCCCCTACACTGCGTACAAGTACCCAGACATTGACCAGCCTGATGACCCACCGCCACCCTACGAGGCCTCCATCAACCCCGACAGCGTGTTCTACGACCCTGCAGGTGCTTCCCCCACAGGGAGAGGGAGCAGCCTGTCATCGGCTACCTGGTCTGCAGGGCCTGAGGCCCAGGGGACCTCCCCAGGGCATAGGGCTGTGAACCCCACTTCTTCCCAGTTTCCTGTTGCTATCTCCGGTTTTCCCGTTAAAGTGAACTTCCACCTGTCTGTGACCAGGCTTTTCCCACGGTTGCATGTGCAGGTGACTACTGATGGTGGTCGCACTGCCACTTGCCTCCTTCCTGGGAACACCTACTGGCAGACACCTCTCAAGACACCCAGTCCTGACTCTGTGGAGAGCTGGGAACCAGGGATTGGCAGTCAGGGGGACAGGGCTGGTCCAGAGCCAACCACTGAGTTGTAAAGACATGGAGCACATGTGGTGAGCTGAAGGGACACCACTGTGACATTCCCTCATGTCCTAAGGAAGCTTTGTGACATGGGAAGAAAACACTGGCTCTGTGGTATTGGGCCAGTTACTTGAGTAAGTTCCTTCCAGGGCTGTGCAGCAAAGAAGGAATTGTATGTGTCTTGCCCATCGCCTGGCTTGTCCCTGTCCCTGGTGTGCAGTGCAGAGCAGATGCCTGACACTTCCCTATGTGACACACACACACAAAAAAACCCACCCCCCATGGTACATTGCTGGCAGTGCCCTGCCCGAGGGCGGCTGGCTTTTTGCATGCCCACACAGCACAGCAGGGTGGCATTGTGAGGCCCGCACTGTTGTGCTCTTTGTCCTGTTTGTTTCTTTGGTCAGCTAGTACCCCTCGTGGTGGGTGTGGGCAGGAGAAATTTGGATTCAACCCCTGCCCTTGAATTGTATTGTCACCATCTGCTTCCTGCCATGAATGCTGCTGGGAGCCCAGCCCCTCCACAGACCAGGGGAGCAGAGGTCCCAGGGCGGGGCAGCAGGACTGCTGAGGCGTGGGGGTCAGCCAGGAGAGGGGCACGTGCTGAGCTGAGAGCCTGTGGTGCTAAGGAGCAGGCACACCCCAGTGAGCTTGTTGCCACAGAGCGTGTCAGACGAGAGCTTCGTGTCAGACCCCTGCGCCGTTGGCGGGGCTGCCTGCTCTGCCCCATCACTGTCTCATACTCTTGTCCCCGTAATCCAGCTGCAGCTCCTGATCTGCAGCTGCGAGCACTGTTCCATCTGTCCAGCTGCAGCCCAGGACCCCCCCTCATGTCACAGGAGCCCTGACTCAACCCCCACTGAGTCTGAGGATTTCCTCATACCCCGCTTTCGTTCTCCTGTCAGTACATTCTCCCCACCACACACCGCTGTCCCCTGTGCTTTGCACCATGACAGCCTGCAACCATGGTGAGCATGAGGGGTGAGCACAGCAGAGCCTCAGCTTTGGTGGGGGCGTTCAGGAAAGAGAAGTGTCCCCCAGCCTGTCTCCCCTCTCCCCTCATGTCAGTCCCACCACCCTGCTGACACCTCGTCTCCTCCTGCAGACGACGATGCCTTTGAGTCAACAGAGGCCAGCCTGCCGACCCCAGGGGATGGTGACAGTGAAGGCACATTGCCCCAGCGCTTGGAGCAGCCACTGCCCACCACGGGGGTCTCCCTGGCAGACCTGGAAGACTCAGCTGACAGCAGTAGCGCCCTGCTTGTGCCTCCTGACCCGGCCCAGAGCGGGACACCCCCAGCCACAGAGGCACTGCCAGGGGGTGGTGGCCACAGCCGCAGTTCCCTCAATACCGTGGTGTAGAGGATGCCCACCTCACGGCCCCAAAGGGCATGGGACACCTGTTTGCTGTCAGGAAGACTGATCCTATGGAGACCTGCAGAGCCCTGTGAGCCTGGACTCAGCAGCACTGCTGCGCCCCCTGCAGGCGTGCGTGTGTGCTTAGAGCTGCCCTAGCCTCCCGCGGGAGCAGGCACCTGCACCGAGTCTCCTTGAGGGCTTCAAACACATGTGTAGCTGTGGGTCAATGTCTTTTTCTTTTAAAATATCAGAAGAATGACAAAAATTGTTCATACCACACTTTCAAAAGTAGGGAACAAAGAAAGCACTGTGGGCCTGGGCAGGGGCCAAATGACACCCGGCTTTGGTGGGCTTGCTCACTGCAGCACGTCGTCCGGAGGAGCCTGCCACCAAGCCGCAGAGCTGCTGCCACAGTGCGCCTCGCTGACCACTGCCCAGGAAGGCACTCCAGGCACCAGTGTGTGTGGACCATCAGGGTTGTCTGGGCAATGGGCCTGCCTCAGGACAGGTGGCCTTGGAGGTTGCTACAATGGCTGCTCTGGGGGGTGTGCCCCCCCCCCCAGGTCCAGCTTGAATATCTAGGGTGAGCCTGCCTAGACTGGAGGCAGGCTTGGGACTCTGTCCCAAGACCCTAAAAGGGGGAGCTTGGAAGCAGGTTGAAATCTTCACCCTGTCTTTCCAGCGAGGCTCAGCAAAGCTCAGTTCTGTGCCAGAAAGCCCCATCCCAGGTTCATTGGATTCCTCTCCAACATTGCTGTGCATGGGCCTACCCCCACCCCCCACCCAGGAGGCGACTCTGAAGCTGGGCTGAGGCCGTTAGCTATGCATGAGTGTCCTGGCCCCAGGTCCTCCGCCGGGGCTTGGGGATTAAGCCGGCTTCTCTCTGTTACCCTCTGGAGTCGCCCTCCTATTGAAGTTGCCCCTGGGCCTGGTGTACCCCCACCCCAATTTCTGTGCCATAAGGGTTATTTTGGGGGGGGGGTGACATTAAAGTTCTGGCCTGTGTCCACCTCCTGAAAGTCCACTTCTTGCATGCCACCGCCACTGCTAGAGCCCAGTGCCCGGTGGCTGCTTGCCATCTTCTTGTCCTCAGCAGCACAGGGTGCTGGGTGCCCTGCCCGGGGGCTTTTTGCTTGAGGGACCCTGTTGCCTACTCCTGGGCAGTGGTCTTGTCTCCTGACACCAGGCTTTTAACATTTCTGAGGTTTGGAGATTAAGCGGGTTCTGTGCGATTTTTAGCACATTGTATCTTTTCTATGTTGAATGTCTAGATCTTTGTGTGTGTGTGGGTGTGTGTGGGTGTATATGTACATGTATGTCCAAGTGTTTGCAGGTGGTGGTGGTACATGGGAACTCAGTCCTTGATTTGCCGGGCCAGCCATGGCCCCGTGGGCAGCACTGAGGCATGGCTGGGTCTGTGGCTCTTCTGAGAGTGCAGAGCCCCCTGCTCCTGGTCCGCCTTTCAGCCTTTGCAGGCCAGTATGCAGCAAGGGGAGAGCTGACTTGAAGTGAGTTCCCCTGGTGGCGGAGTTTGGAGTCACAGTTCAGTTCTGGGCACATTCCCACACTTCGGTTGGAAAGCTTGTCTTGTTCTTCCAATGTGGACTGAGATCCTTGAGTTGTCCCACAGGCTGGCCAGAGATGTGACTTTTGTCGCTGACCTCCCTGTCCTTGGGCTCAGCCCACAGGAGGCAGATGGCATCCTGGGCACACATGCCCCACGCTAGCTGCTGAAAACAAAGGAAGTGTTTGGTACCTTCACCGTGTGCTGGGCGCAGGCCAGCTGAGTTCCAGAGCAGCAGCCACAGGCTGCTGAGTGAGGGTCCTGAGTGGGCATCCTTTGAAGCAGCCACCTTAACAGAGCCCTGTAGATTCTGGCCCCCATAACACAGGGTCCCTCTGGCCCAGGCCTCAACTGTGTGTACAAGGCAGGGTGGCTGGTGCTAGATGTATGGAACTGGGGGACTTCCTTTGTGTGATGGAGGACTGCTGGGGACAGACAGCAGAAGGTGCTAAGGAGAAGGTGACCTGAAGCAGACCATGGGGGCTACAGAGGGTGGGCCTGCTTCTGGACTGGCCAGGGCTCCGTGCAACGGTGTTAAACCCACTGGTGTCCTTGGCCTGGGCAGAAGGCTACCTGTTGCCCTGTGTCTCCAGGCACTGAGCTCTGCCTGAAGGCACTTGTGAGGGTACAAGGGGGAAAGCTGTGGTCTACGCGGTTAGCCTTGGCTTCCTGTCTAGTCGCCACCCTTTGTAAGATCTACTTGTGCTCCATGGTCCAACTCTGGCTGAGACTCATGTTCCTATGAGAGGAGGGTTTTCTGCTCCATGCATACTGGACCTCCAGAAGGACAGGCCAGGGTCTTGGGCAGAGCCTCCTCCCTAGGACCTGAGCTGCCTGGTGGAAGTGAGTTGCATCTGTACGTTGTCTCAATGCCTGTTTTATGTTTTCCTTTCACTAAGGGTTATTAGTTTGGGTTTCTTTTCAGTTGGGTTGGCACTAATCCTTAAGATGCTGTGAGAACCATTTCATCCCAATGCCAAATAAATTTGTGTTCTGGAAGGAATTGTCAGTCCTTGGTGTGGCCCATGTTCGGGGTGGGAGGCTCTGGCCAAATTGGGGCTGAGGCACAGGTGCAAAGATGGGTGGAAGGGGGGCTTGGGCCATCTGTGGGAGCCAGGGGCAGGCTTGGGGCTCTAAGACTCCTCTGTCCCTTTTTTTCTCAAGCAGTGGTCCTTTCAATAATTTCCTAGTATGTGGGGGCACCCAGGGGACTGAACCTTGGGTAGGTCCTCATGCTCACCTTCCTAACCCAACTGTCTGGCCACAGTGCTCCAAGCCGGGCTGGGAAGGATCCGGGTTGAGAGGAGCCAATGGGTTCCTTGGCAGGGATAGGCACTTCAAGGAGGTAGCCCCTCATCCCTGGGCACATCTGTGGGACAGCAGTCTGTCCTGGGCGCCCTGGACACTGTCAGCACCATGGGCAGCTCCATGCTGCTCAGTATGGCAGCCCCCATTTCCTGCAGTGGGAAGAGCCCAGCCCTTGTGAGGATTGGAAAGAGGTGCCCGGTGCAGATGCACCCCCACCTCCCACTCAAGCGCCCCCCACCACCACCACCCAGTCATGCTCACACAGGAGGGTACACTGGCACCCAGGGGTGGCGCTCTTTCTAGACAATGCTGCCTTTTCTCCTGACCACACGGAGTAGGAGAAATAAGAGCCCCACTTTCCAAAAGAACGAACTGAGGCTTGGGCCACTGCCTGGGGTCTGCTCCACAGTTGCTGAAGAAGCCCAGTCCCCACCTGGGCTGTGGTTTCCCAGAGACCTGTTGGTGGGGCGGTCCTTGGAAGGTGGCCATGTAAAGCAGAGGTCCATTGCATGCCAGGCCAACAGGGGGGAAGCCAGTAGGAGGCTGTCTGGCCTTGGGGTGTCACATCCATAGTAGAGAAGAGAGACCCTCCTACACCCTCCCCATTCCAGCCCCACAAGGACACTAGGATCCAAGGTGCCTTCCCCCTTGAATTTATGTTCTTGGTGGCCTTGCCTTGTCATTCCTAGTCCCCCGACACTGCCACCATTTGTTTCCTCACCTGTAAATGGGCATCTATAGTTCCCACTCCAAGAATGGTCAATTGTGGAGGAGGGGGAGCCCGTGTAAAGCTTTTAGCCCCAGGTAATGCTGGCGATTGTTACTGGCACATGCCCTGGTGAGCCCAGAACTCTTCCCTGCTGTTGCCCCTGCCTGGGCACTGCCCCTCCGGCCCACTCCCAGAGCCCACAGAATGTAGCCACGCCCCTAGCCCACTTGCCTAATAAATACACAGCTGCCTGACCTTGCCCCAGGCTGGGACTGTGGGTTCACTGAGAATTTTCACTGCAGCAGCCTCTAGAGGCACAGGGTCTGGGCCTCCCCCCCAGGCGCCACCCACCACCCAGTCCCAGACCCTCTCGCTCAGGGTTCTGCTGGTCCTGGGGCTCTGGCAGGACCCCTAGAATTCAGACGGCTACCTTGTTCCTGCAATTAAACGATACACAAAGTGGCATCGGCCTGATGTGGCTCCAGACAGGAGTATGGGGGTGGGGTCTGTAACACACTCCCTCTCGCACAGAACCTGGATTCTTGCCTTTAATCCCACAGAGGCCTTAGTGTGCCTATTCATACAAGGGGGAGACTCCTGAGTGACCCTCCTCTATCCCACCACAGCCAGTCTCAGAGCCCCATCTAGAACCCCTAGGTCTGTCTCAGAGGAAGAAGTTGCCCCCATTCCCAACCCAGACATTGTATCTGAATCCCCTGGTCACATGGAAGGAGAAAAGCTAACAGGTTCTAAAAGCACCACCTACTAAAGCCTAAGATAACACATTTTATTTCAAAAACAAGTGGGCGCCCACCCGAGGTCACCGTGAGTGGTTACATGAAGACTCCAGATAACGTTTCCCAGAGGCCAGAAAGTGAGGCGCACTGGTTCCAGGACCCACTGCAGGCTGCCCTGGGTGGGTGGGTCCTGGCAACAGGGACAGTTGGTGAAACTGCACCCAGGTGACAGTCTGAGTATACATGACACTTTCTGAAGAGACACTGCTGTCTGGGTGACTGCCTGTGGTGAGACTCAGGGGTAAGTGTCCTAGGTGTCACTGTCCAAAGCAAAACAAAGCAAAGAGAGTAAGTTTGGCTGCTGGCTGGATGTGGCTGCGTCCAGGCCACGCTGTCCCATGGGAGGCTGGGTCTGCAGTTGGTAGAGCGAAGCTGGCCAGAGGCTGCTGTCCAGTTGGTGCCCTGTGGAATGTGGTTGTATATCAGAGTGACACTGATCCGAGTGATACTGTGTCCAGGTGACAATGTCCCAGCAGCCCACCTGTCCCTGGTGTCTGCTGCTTGGTGTGTGGGTCATATTTTTTATTCTAGTGCATGGAGGCCCTGCCCTCTCCCCAAGACCCATAAAGAAAAAAACCTGCGACCCCTCCTCCTAGCCCAGGAGTCCCGCCTGCCACAGGCCCTTGGTTCGCCCCCCAGAAACTGTCATACTCCAAGGCCATATCTTCCCCCAGCTCTAAGGCCAAAAGGGGCTCCACGCGTCCTCCAGGCTGGACTCAAGTCTCCACAAGTGACCGCTGCACTGAGCCATCCGCACTCCCCAGACGCCATCCCACGGCCGCACCCCAGTACTGGAGTGCAAGCGAGCAGCGTCGGAGGACCTGTCCTCTCCGAGCTAGTTCCACGAGGGGGCAGATCTGTCCATTCTCTCCTCTGGTCAGTGGCGCCTCCAGCACCGCGCTTGACCCATCCTCGGTGTGGCCGCCGTCAATCCCCACAGCCCTGCGAGGGCCCGGGAATCACCGGCGTCCTCTTGAGGTTCTTCCGGGCCGGGGTCCGGTTCGCACTGCCGTTGGCGGGGCCGTCCGAGGCGTCGTCAGTGGGCCTGGTGACCGCGGTCAGGGCGTTCACGGTGCCAAGCGCCCGCAGCAGCCCCGGGCCGCGCGGCGGGACGCGGGGCTCGCGACGAGCAGGTGGCGGCTGGGGCGGGGGAGGCAGCAGTGCGCGCAGGGCGTCCAGCTCAGCCCGCAGCTCTACGCGCAGTGCTTCCAGCCCGGCGCCCAGCTCCGCACGCACGGCCGCCAGGCCCTCCTGCAGCCGCCGCTCGCTCACCTCCAGGACGCCGGCTGGGTAAGTGCCCCCGATGCGTGGCTCCCCGCACACCGAGCACACAGAGTCTCGGCTGCGCGTGGCCTCCCGCTGCCCGGCCCCCACATCTCTGGCCCCTGCCCCAGCCGCTGCCGCTGCGCGCTCCACCAACCGCAGCAGCCGGGGAGCGTCGGCCCGTGCCTCCGCCTCAGCCCGGAGCTGGCCCCGGAGGCGAGCCAGGCGACCCGGGGCGCGGGCGTCTTCAGGGCCCGGCCCATTGGGCTGAGGCCCCGGATCCCGCCGGCGGTCCATGCCACGCCGCATTGCCGTGCTGGCGCCGTACGCGCTGCGAGCCTGGGCCCACGAGCGCCCGGACTCTGCTGCCATGCATGCGCGCTGTTGCTGCCACCGCCGGCGCCAGCAGCGCCTGACTTGGCCCAGAACCGCAGTCCGCAGCCTAGCGACCGCTGGGGCCCGAGCAACACGTGGTGGAGAGGACCCTCGGGACAGCTATGGGAACATCCTAGGCCTCAACGGATCCTACCTGGGGCCGGGAGAACCCCGGCAAGGGCGAGACCCTAGGGGACCCTGGGCTTGGGCAGTGGTGCAGGCGTCAGTGTGTTGAACTTGCCCTCGGGGTCGCATGTCAATGGGTCCCAGAAAAGGGCTTGGACCAGCTTCTGGGCAGAGGTGACGGGAACTGAGCTTGCATCCTCTAAACATCAGAGTCAGGGTGGGGGAAGTATGGTCATGGACCCAGCATCCCTACTTACTAGCTAGAGCCACCTCCATAGTCCAGGCCACAATTATCTCCTTACTCTGTCCCCCACAGTCTACACACAGCTGCAGGAATCCTCCTCGTCACGGACACTAACATTCAAGCTCTTCAGGGGTCTCTGTTGCTGTCCACAGTGCTCTGCCCACAGGAGGTGCTGAAGGTGGAAGTCCACCTCACACTGTGTTTGGCCACATCTGTTTTAACATCCTCTAACCCAATAACCTTCTACACTCCTCTGGCTCTTTGTTTAGGCCATTCTTCTGCCTGGAATGCCCCCGCCACCCCCACTTGCCTGGCCAATCTCATTCATCCCACTTCTGCACGCCAGCCTTCCTTGACCACCCGATGACAATCAGGTGACTCAGGCCCCTCCACAGCAGTGCTTGAGTACAGGGCTGGATCACGTGACTCAATGGTGAACTCACACCGACTGTTGGATGAAGGAGTTAGATAGGTGAAGGAGTCTAGGGTTGAGGGTCCTCTGTGGGGCAGGTCTCCTCACCCCCTTTCCCACCCACCCAGGGCAGCCTGCATACCTGCTCTGCCTGGCATCTGAGACCCTTATAGCCATCCCTGCCACCTTTCCTGTTGCTGCCACCTTCTATGGGAGCCCCTCACCACTGCATCCTGTCCTTTCTCACCCCAGTGCCTGGTGCCTTCACACGTGCAGTGCTGCCCATGGGAGGGCCATGAGCATTGCGGCTGTGAGCCCCTCTGGAGGGCAGTATTCCCATCCAGCATGTTGTTCTCACTGCACCCTAGGGGCTAGTTAAGACTCTGAGTGCCATGGGGCCTCCCCAGCAAACTGTTGGCTAGGGAGGGCCTGGGCTGGATTCAGGCTGGGCTGGGATCCCAGGGCCCATAGGGGCCTAGCCTCTATTCAGCTCTGTGTGTGGGTTGCAGGGCACAGGGGGATGTTGTGGACCCCACTCGCTGGCAGACCTGGTCCCAGCCACTGTAAAGAGGCCTGTATCCCCACTATTTGTTAGTTTCTTCATAACTCATTTGTTCATCACAGCCTGTCCCTCTGGAAGGTGCAGGGGAGGTGAGAACTTGGCCCTCTGTCAACCCGGCAGATAGCCCCATTCCTGCTGAGTCACCTGGTCTGCTGGGACCCCAGCATCTGGTTCTGTGGATCCCTCGAGCCTCATTAACCATCCCCTGTTCCCTTCCCCAGTAATTAAAATACTGCTAGCAAAGGAGCCCTGGATTCCCTCCCCAGGGTGTGTGAGCTGTGGGCTCTGATCTCTCTGAGCTCAAATTGAGTCCTCATCTGTGAAATGAAAGAGACCCCTAAGATCCTCAGGAGGGGTCAACAAAGAGGCCAGAAGTGTGGGAGAGGGCTCCAGAGAGACTCCAGATTTGCTGGCCAGCAGATGTAGCTGTGGGAGACCAGCAGATGTGCTTATAAGAGCTGGGAGGGCGAGGGTAGGCTGCCAGGACTCATGGAAGCCTGGGCAAACAGAGGCTTTGCTGTCTGACTGTGAGGCTGATGGGAGAGGGGATGGGTGATAGGAACAAAGCCTTTGCAGTAAGTTCAAGTTCCTGTAGGAACTGCAGGCTTGTGGTGGGGTGTGGTCCCAAAGCCATGATTGTGACGAAGACAATGCATAGGAGCAAGTACAGAGATGGATGGCTGCTGAGGTCCTGGTGAGTTGGGGGCAGGCAGGTGTGGTCAAAAGGACCCTGAGTCCCTGAGGTCAAGTACAGTCAGGGTGGAGAGAGAAGTAAATTGTGATCTGGCCTGAGATTCATGAGTGAAGGGACTGGGGCAGAAGCTGAGGACTGGAGGTGAGGAGGAGGGTGGGGAGGGTTCCCTGGGGAACCCTTCCCCTGGCTGGCTGGTTAGAGCTGAGGTAGGTGTGGTCTCTGTGGGGCAAGAAGCAGGGACAGAACTGCTTTCAGGTTCCTCCTGGAAGCTTCTCACAGCCCAGCTCCTTCCCAGTTTCATTCCCTGCTCTGTGCCCAGGGCCAGGGGCCGGGCTGGTGGGGGGGGGAGGCATGTCTGTGAGAAGCCATTAGCACCGGGGGCTGTCCCTAGCCTGGCCCCAAGCATTCAGGCCATTAGGGCCTTGCCACTCATTAACTCATTAACTCATTAACAGTGGGGGCCTCAGCGAGGCAAAGGAGAGAAAACCCTGAGGACTCATCTGCCCTCACTCTTGCACTCTGTGGCCATTAAACCCTGGCAGCCACCTGAAAAGGAGGTTTTAAAGCCGAGAGCAGCTGGGAGTCAGGAGAGAGATCAGCAAGCAGGGCCAGGCAGGCTTTGTACGTTAAGGGGCTCTAGTGGCCTCAAGAAGGGGCAGGGAGCAACTGCTGTGACTGTAGCCTCAGTCGTCAGGGTGAAAACCGAAAAAATGGGCGTTTGTGCTGCCTGTCACCTCCAGAACCTATAAACAGAGACAGGGATTGAATGTTTCTGGGTGCTTTATTCAGATGGCTGGTGATCTGAGAAGATGGCGGGTTATGTGCGAGTCAGGGTAGGACCAGTCATACATTCCAGTTCCTGAAAAAAATAGCTTTCTACATGAATTAATTGTCAAGCCTATTAAGTGTAACTTAAAGCTACAAAATTTTGACTCCTTGAGTTCCCCTATCAAGGAGAGCATCTGGAAACACAGGTCCCCAGGTCCCCCAACCTCATGAGGTAAAGGGGATGCAAGTGCTTGAGGGTACCTGGTCTTTCTCCAGCTGTCTGCACACCAAGTTCAGCCGACCTGGTTCTCTGTGAAGTGGGGGATGTGGAGAGTGGGTTGAGGTCCCTGAAGCTGGCAGGGCAGCACCCCAGCAGGCTCTGAGGGTCTGTGTGAGAAGGGGGCATGTTGGGCAGGGAAGGCCCCAAGGGATGAGCTAGATGAGACCTCTGTGTAGGTCACAGGTTCTCGGACCTGCCTCCAAGGGGACCCCCTGAGAGAGCGGGGAACATGGTCTGCCCAGAACAATCAGCCACCAGAGTAGGATTAGAGTTAGTTTTGGATCTGGTCCTAGAAGGGGTTGTGTGGGCTGAGGGTCTGGGGTGGGGGCTGCCACTCTCCCTTTTGGTCAGGGACCCTGACTCTCAGCACAGACACCCAGGTATGTGTACCTGCCCATACTCCACTACAAATGTGCAGCTCACCCCAGCAGGAAGACTGGCTGGGTCTTTGGAGAGTGAGTGAATGAGGCCAGCTTGGCTAGGGCTGGGACCCTGTGTCCTGGGCACTTAGAGAGGAAAGGGTATCATGTCGTTTGAGTCCCCAAAATGCAGGCCATAGAGCGGGGCCTCAGCTGACTAAGCCAGAGGGCTGGCTTGAGCCATTGCTCAAGTTCTGGGTTAGTTCTTGCTGTCCTACCTCTGGCTACTCCTGTTGACTCATTTCAGTTTCCCTGCCTGTCAGATCCCAGGATAAGACTGCTGGCCAGGAGATGATAAGGGTGGCAGAGGTGACAGAGCCTGGAGTGGTTGGAGGAGGCCTGTGACCCAAAGGGCTGGTCTGTCTACTCTGGGAGGCCCTGCTGTCTGGACCCCTGAGCTGCAGATGGCCTGTCTTAAAGAAGGGGCCAGAGTGGGAAGTGACTTTAGGTCTTGTTGCAGGGTCCGAGGCTTCCTGTGGGGGCTGAGCTCAGGCACACCTTGCCCATGAGCACCCCTGCCCACCAGGCCCCGGAACTGTGCGCTGGCCTCTTGGAGACTCCGGCTACCCAGGCGTTCCCTGTGAGCTGCCCTGGGGCAGGTGGCTTCTGTGGGAGGGCAACTCAGTGCCTGGTAATGGCCTTGCCTGACCTCAGTAATGAGCTCATTACCTGATAATGACCTTGTTTTCCTGGTCCTGGCCTCAGCAGCCCTAGAATGTCTGTCTTGGGGTGGCTCTGACCATTCTGGGCCATGGCTCTCTAACCTGCCCCTGAGGGGCATCATGCCTGCCAGCCTCTGTGTGTGCCCTCCTTCCGGTGGGACAGTCCTGGGTTTCTGACTGTCTCCCGCAGCTACACAGCCTTGGGCAGTCAGCTCTTTAACCATTTTGTGCATCCTGCTCTCACTCACAGAAGTGGCAAAAGAGCATCTGTGTGGGGCAGAGTGGGGAGGGCTGCCTTAGAGGCCTGGCCCACGCAGAGGTCCTCGGGGCTCCCTTCTCCTGCCGGCTAGGCTGGTCTTATGTCAAAGGCCATCCTCACGACCATTGGCCCCTGGATTGACCACATCCTGTCATTCCTGGTGTAGGGTTGGGAGGAGAGTTCTCGAGCGGAAGCAGCCTGCCCCACTAGGATCCCTTCCACCTCCCTGTGGCCAAAGATCACTGCTCTGTTCTCTTCTTTGATCTCTTAGCAGCACTGAGGCAATTGGCATGTCCTCCTGGTTCTTCCTCCCATGCCACCCATCCTGACTGGGCCACCATACCCTCACCTGCCTCACTTCTCTAGGCCCCCCGGTTTCACCCTCACCCTCGCAAAGCAAGCCTGTTAAACCTGTCTGATTAGGGCCCTGAGCAGGTAACTCAGTTGGTTAAGCATTGTCCTGATGTGCAAGATTGTGAGTTTCTCTCCCTCTCTCTCTCTCTCTCTCTCCCTCCCTCCTGCCCTCCCTCCCTTCCTCTCTCTAAAAAGCTGACAAAGCTCATTAAACTTATGTTACAATTACTTTATACTCCAGCTCCCCCATTGAAAGTTCTTTCGTTAAAGAAGATTTAGCATCTTTAATTTGTTTCAGGCTAAGAAATAAGAAATGAAACAAAAGATTCAAATCTGAAGCAAATTATTTCTGAAGAATTTTACCACAGAAGAGTAGAAAAAGTCAAATCAGATGACATTTTGTATTCTCCAAATGAAGTCTCAAATCTTAATGACTACAGGGAATCATTGGAAAATCCACCCAGTTCAAGTGGAATCATATACTATATGGTCTTTTGTGACTGGCTTCCTTTACTTAACATAATGTTTTCAAGGTTCATTCATGTTGTAGCATGTATCAAGACTTTATTTCTTTAAAAAATTTCTTATTTACTTATTTTTAGAGAGAGGGGAAGGGAGAAAGAAAGAGAGGGAGAGAAACATCAAACAGTTGCTTGTCACCCCCAACCCGGGACCTGGCCTGCAACCCAGGCATGTGCCTGACTGGGAATCAAACTGGTGACCCTTTAGTTTGTGGGATGACGCCCCAACCCACTGAGCCACACCGTCAGGGCTATTTCTTTTTATTGGTTGATAACATTCCATTGGAGGTTCCACATCTTATTTACGCATTAATCATTTTATGGACATTTGGGTTGTTTCCAATTTTTGACTATTATGAGCAATGCTGCTATGAACATTCATGTACAAGGTTTTGTATAAACATATGTTTTCATTTATCTTAGATATATTCCTAGGAGTGGAATATGGGTCATATAATAACTCTATTTTTAATCTTTTGAGGAACTGTCAGACTGTTTTCCAAAGCATCTGAATTATTTTATATTCCCACCAGCAGTGGATGAGGGATCCAATTTTTCCACATCCTTGTCAACACTTGTTATTATCTCTCCTTTGATTACAGGCATTTTAGAGGATGTGAAGTGGTATCTCATTGTAGTTTTGTGCATTTCCCTAATAGTTAATGATGTTGAGCATCTTTTCATGTAACTTCATCTTTATACTATTTTTTCTGACTGAGATCTAGATTTAATCTTTGCCTGCAGGCCATTTCTTAATTTCAGCATCCTTTGCTATCTGAGGAGGCTGGGAATTTTCAAATACAGCAATTCCTGGCTTCTTCTTATTTAACAGTAAATTTATCTCCTCTCCTGTTTTACTATGAGCAGCAAGAATGCAGGAGGCACCTTCCACACTATGGCAGGAACTTTTCTCAGCTACATCACCTAGTTCTTTAGGTATATTTTCTACTTTGTTATTATCTCTCCTTTGATTACTGTAGGCGGCCATATTGTTAAACTTTCTGCCATTAATTTAACAAGAAAGGCCTTCTCTCATTTCTGAAAACACTTTTCTCCCTTTCCTTTATATTTTTTTAGATTTTATTTATTTTTAAAGAAAGGGGAAGGGAGAAAGAGAGAGACAGAAACACTGATCTGAGAGAAAAACATCAATTGGTTGCCTCCTGTATGTGCCTCGACTGGGGATAGAACCCAAAACCCAGAAATGTGCCCTGACCAGGAATCAAACCGATGACCCTTTGATTTGCCGGACGACACCCAACCGACTGAGTGACACCAGTCAGGGCTCCTTTTCCTTTGAGCTCTTATTCAAAGCCTCCTCAAAGACCATTAAACTTCTAATAGATCCTTCAAAGGGATTTATGCTTCCACTACCACTTTTCACGAAGTCCTCCTAGCTTCTGACCATTTCAGGTTCCAAAGCTTCTTCCCACATTTGACTTCTCATATTCATAGCATCCTATTTCCAAGTACTGGAATTAGTTATCTGCATTAATTATATATAGTACTTTTATCTGTATTTTTACCTATTGCTGTATGACAAATTACCACTAAATTAGTGACTCAGAATAACAATAAACTTTTGTTATTGTATACCATGTCTGAGTACCCTGTGTTGTTCTGGTTCAAGGTATCTCATAAGGTTGCAGTTAAGATGTCACCGAGGACTGGAGTGTCCACTTCCAAGATCAATTCCGCTTGTGGATGGCAAATTGTTGAAGTTTCTTGCCATGTGGACCTCTCACAGATTGCTGGAGTGTCCTTAGGATATGGTGTTGGCTCCCCCAAGAGGAAGTGATACAAGAGTAAGGCTGAAGCTGCAATCAATGTCTTTATGATATAGATTCATGATTCACATACCAGCATTTCCCCAATATTCTTTTTGCTACACAAGTCAGTCATATTCATTGTGGGAGATGCTACACAAGGGTGTCAATACCAGGAGACAAGACTTACAGAGGGCAATACTGGAGGCTAGCCGCCACAGCAGGGGAGGCCTGGGCACAGCTGTGGTGTGCTGATGCTGGCTGGGTAGAGCTTGTGGCCAAAACTGAGCCTGGGTCCGGGTGGCAGTGTTAGAGCGATGTGTCAGGGTGGCCCACTACCCAGACCCTCTTTCCCTAGCTCCTGAGGGTGGATGGAGGTCGGGGCCACCTGGTCTGAGAGCAGAGCCAGAGCTTTACCTTTTTCTCCCCCTACCCCCACCGGGGTCTCCAGGTGCCTCTCTTTAGAAAGGGCAGGGCCCCTGGGCAGGCCGCTGGAAAACCCACTGACAGTCCATGCACCACCTCTAGCATCCCTAGGGGCAGGGACTTGAGCCTTTCCTGCAAAAATGGAAGTGGGCCATAGCCAACCTGATTCCACTGGAGACACCCACGCACCGATAGGACAATTCCACGTTACAGGGCGCCCTCCTCTGGATATCCCTCCAATTAGACACCCAGCGGCCGAGCACGCACCCACAAACTGACACACCCCCACTCCAAGATACCGCCATGGGGCGGTGAGTGGGGCGGGGTCAGAGTGTAGGTTTCTGGCCCCGGAACTACATTTCCCAGAAGGTTGTGCTACACGCTCGTCCGGGTCGGGACGTCAGAGCAGCTCTGCTGCCCCGATGCTCTCTGGGAAATGGAGTACGCTGCCTGCGCGGTGCAAAGGCTCCGGGGAGTAGTAGTTTGCGTCGGGCCCGCGCAGGCGCACATCCGCACAGCGGCCGCTGGGCTGCTCCTTTGTTGTGGCCGTTGTCTTTTTGTGAGAGGCTCGCCCGCGTATCCGTTCGTCCGTCTGTCGGTCTGTCTGTCTGCCCCGGAGCCTGTCTGCTGGCCGCGCTCCGCGCCCACTGGCTCCGGGTGCTCCGAGTGCCTGCGCCCCAGGCCTGCCTGGCTTCGCGCGCAGTCCCCAGGAGGAGGAGTGTGGGGCGCGGCGATGGGGCGTGCGTGCAGCCTGCGGTGCGGGGCTCCTGCTGAGCCTGCCTGGCCCCGACCTCTGCGGGGCGCAGGGCCTGTGTGACCGTGTAGCCGAGAGTGCACGCGCAACCTCGCGGGGCTCCCCTCCTGGCCCCTGTCCGTTCCTGAGCCCCAGGAGCAGGACCCGCTCTCTGGGCCTGGCCTGGGGCCCAGGAGGCTGCACAGCAGCCCACGCCTCCGGGGGACGCTGCCAAAGGCCGCCATGGAGACCCCTGCCCTGAGGCCCTGGGAGACAGGTACAATCGACTTTTAGTCAGTGGGTCTGTGGGTTTGCAATCGGGACTGACACTCAAAAGAGGTCCGGCTAGTTTCCCAGAAGCACCAGCAGAATCAGGCCTCCTGCCTCTTCCCCGTGCACAACCATTTGTTCCCACTGCCTTGAACATGCTAATGAGAGGAAGGGACTAGCTGTGTTTTTCCTTATTAATGGGAGTGTCTGACACTGAGCAGCAGAATTAACCTCTGATGCTGTATAAGGTTGTGCCAGATAGTGGGGCTCGCCCCCCACTCCATCTGAGGCGGCAGTCCCTGCTCTGCTTCTCCCGGGTGCCAGGGGTGGAGTGGTTTTCAGCTCAGTCAGTGCACCTGATGGCTATGGCTGAACAGCCCCCATTTACTCATTTCCCCTTCCCAGCTCTGTTCTCTCAGGACCTTGCTCTTCCTCTCGTAGAGAATCCAGTGAATAAATTGGGTCAGAGTCTCCTGGAAGCCAGATCCGAGGTGAGTGATTGTCTTTTCTTCCTTCTGAACATCTTGTTCTTTATGAAGAGGGTTGGCAGCTTCCTTCCCCTGCCCAGGACCTTCAGTCATCCAAGGCTCCACCCACCCCTCACCCATCTGGGGGCCTGCTCTCCCGCCCTCAGGTAGCCCTGGGCTTGGGAACAGCTCTAGTTGAAGACAGTCCAGGTGATGCCCCAGGAATGCCCTCAAGATGGATGTCCCCAAGATGGATGTCCCTTCCAGCCCTATTCAATTTAACGTGTGGGTCAGCTGCCCAGGACCTGTGTGCCCGCGCTGTGCCAGGAGCTCTCAAGAGTGGTTTTAGTGGAACTCCACCAAGTGGGTCACACGAAGATTACTTGGCTTATCTCCACTTGAAGACCCAGGTGATGTTCGTGGCAGTTGGTCCTTGTTTGGGGGAGTTTTCTGCGGTAGAATCCGGTGTGAAACAGCTAAAGGAGTGGCTGTGTTGCAGCACTAGGGTAAGAGTGATGGCAGGGGGTACATCCCTCTGCTTTTCCTCTGTACTGGGCCTTCATGAAAACCCTGGAGTTTTAGAGGACCTGGGGCACAGCAAGGAATTGACCCTGGGGCCCCTTCAGCCAAGCAGGGCCCAAATCCCTCCTTTTACAGACTTGGGGTTTTGTTCTACCATCTAAACTACCCCTACCCACCATAGTATTTAGAAGGACGTGGTTGATAAGGAGTGCGTGGGGTAGCCGCCTTAGCTTTCTTTTCATTAGTGTTTATAGGATATGTGTTTCCCCATTCTTTCACTTTTAAAAATCTGTCTTTTTGTATTTAAAGTGGGTTTCTGTAGCTGTCATATATTTGGGTCTTACTTTTTAAATTCAATTTGACAGTCTAATTTTTAATTGGAGTTTGACCATTCATATTTAATTATTGGTATGGCTAGATTTATACCTGCCATTTTGCTATTTGTTTTCTATATGTCTTGTAAGTCTTTTTATTATTATTATTATTACTTAAAATAATTTTTTTTCTTAAATGTTTTCTCTTAAAAATTTTTTTTCAGCTACAGTTGACATTTAGTATTATTGTATATTGGTTTCAGAGGTACAGCAGAGTGCTTTTACATTTATATAATTTAAGAAGTGTTCCCACCTACCCCCAATAGGTCCAGTACCCACCTGGCACCATATTATTATAATATTATCGACTATGTTCCTTAGTTGACTTTTTTTTTAACATTTATTTATATTATATATATATATACACATATATATATGTGTGTATATATATTTTTTGTTTTTTAGAGAGAGAGGGGAAGCAAGGGAGAGAAACATCAATGTGTGGTGCCTCTTGCGTGCCCCCAACTGGGGACCTGGCCTGCAACCCATGCATGTGCCCTGACTGGGGATCAAACCTGCAACCCCTCGGTCTGCAGGCTGGCACTCAACCCACTGAGCCACACCAGCCAGGGCTATAGTTGATTGTTTTGTAACTGCCAGTTGTATTTCTTACTCCCTTTCTCACTCAGCCCCCAATCCTTCTCATCTGGCAACATTTAGTCTAGTCTCTGTATCTATGAGTCTGCATCTGAGACTAATACAGAATAATACTGAATGTAAAAACTATTTTTAAGTGAAATCATGGTATTTATCTTTCTCTGACTTATTTCACTTAGTGTAATACCCTCTAGGTCTATCCATGCTGTCGCAAATTGTAAGATTTTATTCTTTTTAATGGCTGAAAATACTTCATTGTTTGTATACATGTGCCGCATCTTCTTTATCCAGTTGTTTATTGATGGGCACTTAGGTTGCTTCCATATCTTGGCTATTGTAAATAATGCTACAACAAACATAGGAATGCATATATGTACCTTTTCAAATTAGTGTTTTAGGTTTCTTCAGATAAATACCTAGAAGTAGAATTGCTGAGTCATAAGGTAGTTCTAGTTTTAATTTTTTGAGGAGCCTCCATACTGTTTTCCATAGTGGCTGCACTAATTTATAATCCCAACAACAATGCATGAGGGTTCCCCTTTCTCCACATCCTCACCAACAATTGTTATTGATTTATTGATGATGGCCATTCTGACAGGTGTGAGGTGATATCTCATTGTGGTTTTAATTTGCATTTCTCTGATGATTAATGACGTTGAGCATCTTTTCATAAGTCTGTTGGCTGTCTGTATGTCCTCTTTGGAGAAATGTCTACTCAGGTCCTCTGCCCATTTTCTAAGTGGATTGTTTTGGGCATTTTTTGGTATTGAGTTGTATGAGTTCTTTATAAATTTTGGATAATAACCCATGGTTGGCTGTGTCACTGATGAATATCTTCTTCCAATCAGTAGGTTTTCTTTGCTGTGCAAAACCTTTTTAGTTTGATTTAGTCCCATTTGTTTACTTTTCTTTTATTTCCTTGCCTAAGGAGATATATCCAAAAAAATATTACTAAGGGCAATGTCAGAGAATTTACTGCCTATATTTTCTTCTAGGAATTTTATGGTTTCAGGTCTTAGAGTTAAGTCTTTAATCCATTTTGACTTTATTCTTGTATATGGTGTAACAAGGTTGTCTAGCTTTTTTTTTGCACATCTATCTTTCCAGTTTTCCCAAAACCATTTCTTGAACAGATTGTCTATTTCCCATTGTATATTCTTGCCTCCCTCGTTGTAGATTAATTAGCCATATAGACATGGGTTTATTTCTAGGCTCTCCATTCGGTTCCATTGAGCTATGTGTTGGTTTTTATGTCAGTACCATGCTGTTTTGATTACTATAGCCTTGTAGTATAGTTGATATCTCCAAAAATTATCGCTGATGCTTCCAAATTTATTCTTTTATTTTTAAGGATAGGGCATTTGTGCATATTACCTAATTTATTTATGTTTGTTTGTTTGTTTAGAGGGGAAGGGTAGAAGAAAGAAAGGGAAAGAAACATCAATGTGGGAGAGAAACATTGATTGGTTGCCTCTCCTACACACCCTGACTGGCGACCCAACAGCAGCCCAGGCATGTGCCCTGACAGAAAATGGAATTGGCCATCTTTTGCTTTGCAGGACAATGCCCAACCAACTGAGCCACACTGGTTAGGGCCAAATTTACTCTTCTTTCTCAAGATTGCAGTGGCTATTCCAGGTTGTCTTGTGTCTTTTTTTATTCTGTTTCTCCCTTAATGCCATCTTTTGGGAGTAAACACATACTATTTTAATAGACTCTTCATTCCTCTGACTTTATTAATTTGTTTTTCCTTTTAGTTACTTGATTGGATGCTAGACATTATGAATTTTACTTTGTTGAGTATTGGGTGTTTATTGGATGTCTTTTTTTTTTTTTAAGGGGAAGGAAGGGAGAAAGAGAGGGAGAGAAACAGATTGGCTGCCTCTCGTATGCACTCCAGTCGGGGACCAAACCTGCTACCTAAGCATGTGCCCTGACCAGGAGTCAAACTGACTGGCGACCTTTCACTTAGTGGAACGATGCCCAACCAACTGAGCCACTGCTGGTCAGGGCTTGGAATTTCTTAAATATTTCTGGGATTTGTTTTGGGATGCAATGTAATTACTTAGTATCACTTTGATCCTTTAAGGCCTGCTTTTAGGTTTTGTAAGGTGGGTCCAGAGAAGCCACAGTCTCAGGCTAATTTTGCCTCACCACTGAGGCAGTACCCTTCTGGGGACTTACTTACTGCCTTGTACAACAGGAGGACGTTCCACTCTGGCTGGCTGGCTGGCACACAAACTACTCCCAGCCCCATGTGAGTTCTAGTGATTGTTCTGCCTCCTTCTTTCTGGTGTTTCTTTCCCCTTGTTTGGGGTGGTTTGCACAAGGCACATGCCCTCAGCCCTGTCACCCTCAAGCGCATCCACAGTTCTGAGTCTGTACAGCTCCCTACGCTCTGGCATTTCGCCCTGCAGAGTTTAGTCTCCTGGTCTCTCCAAACTCTGTCCTCTGTATCCCCACTCCGAAGGCCACAGGCTCTGAGTTCCCGCCCCCGACGCTGCAGTCTGGAAACTAGGTGCAGGCAGGAAGGTGGGGCAGTTGTAGGGCTCACTTTGTTTCCCCTTTCTCAGGAGTCTGTTCTGAACTACCCCTTGTTTAGTATCTGGAAGTCAACCACTGTTTCATATATTATGTCCATTTCACTAGTTGTTTGAAGTAAGAGGGCACATCTGGTTTCTGTTACCCCTTTGTGGCTGGAAGCAGAACACAGAACCCATTTTTTACCGAGCTACTATTCCACGCCTGCCTCTCCTCTGTCCTGTGTCTGTCCTGTCTCCCTCGTCACCTGGGACTAGATGATTTCTTCTCTGGTCACAGCGGCGCCTCCCACTGCTCTGATATACCTCATGCACTGCCTGGCACTCTGCAGGAGCTCCCCCCACCACCCCACTCCTCTCTGAACTCAGTTCATTTTACTGCCGAGGCCCAACGTGCCCACGTCTGTGTCCCCTCCCCCTCCTCCACTGCAGTCTGTCCCTCTTCTAATACCTGAGACAGTAGGAGTCCCTGTCATGATTCTGCAGGCAGCACAGACTGCTGTTTCTTCTCATAGCGGCAGGAGCAGGGTCTCCAACCTCCTGGCGTGCCCAGCCAGAGGGCTATGAGATGGCCACGTGGGGCCCTTTCCTTGCTTTTCAGGACTGACATGCTCTTACCTCATTTCATTCACCCTCCACCCCCGGAGGCCCACTGTCCTCACTCCATTGCTGAGCTGGAGGAACTGAGGCTCAAGGAAGCTTAATGGCCAGACCAGAATGGTGAGGTCAGTTCTTGCTCTGCTTTGATTTTCTTTCTTCATTGAGAAATAATTTAATTTACAAAAACAATGTTTGCTGTGTAATAAGTTAGCAGCCTGTTAACAATCTTCTTTCTTTCCCCGCACATACAATCTCATTTCCCAAGACAGCAGGGTGCTCAGTGTAGACATTTATTCTTCCACATCTCCTTGTTCACATAAACAAACTCAACCATGCACAGACATGGAACTTAAACATATTGTTTCAAAAATGGAATCATATTGTACATATTCCAGTGCTCCTCTTTGTGTTTATTGAGATGTAATTCACACACCATAAAATCCACACTTTCCAGGTATACAGTTCAGTGATTTTAGTATACTCACAAAGTAGTCCAACCATCACCACCATCAATTTTAGAACCTTTTCATCACCCCAAAAAGAATCTCAACACCCATTAGCAGTCACTCCCCACCCCTTCTGCCCCTCCCAGCCGTCAGCAACCACTAATGTACTTTGTGTCTCTGTTTGCTTATTCTGGGCTTTTCATACCCTAATTTAGGAAACCGTTCTAGCCGTTGGTCGGTTGTTTTTTGGTAAGCACAGTACTGTAATATCCAACCTTGCATTTGCTTCCTTATGTACAGGAACTCTTGTTTCTTTGGTGTAAATATCCAAAAGGGTACAGCAGTTCCCACTCCTGCCAAAAGTGCTTTTTCATTGCCGGGTTGCCAGACTTTAATTAGTGTTACTCTGGTAGGTAAAAAGTGTTATCTTATTTTGGTTTCAATTTGCATTTTCCTGATAGGAATCACTAATCTATTTAAAAGTCTGTTGGAAATGTGCATTTCTTCCTCCTTGAATGGCTTTTTTCTGTTTTTAAATTTTTGAAACATTTAAAAGAAAAATAATAACCTATGTGTCTACTTTGCAAATTTAACAGATGTCTAAATTTTGTCATAGTTCCTTCAGATCCTTAAAAAACATAAAATGTTGCAGGTAAAGGCAAAGTGCTTGTCCTATCCTCCCCCACCTCCTTCGCCTCCCGCCTTCACCTGCCCACGACAGGGTCAGAGGATGGCGACCAACAGCAGACACCATGATGGTGTCTGATGGCAGCCTCACACGCAGTAGTAATTCACCACAGTGCAGTGACATAGGTACTATCAGCACCTCGTTTTATAAGCAGGCAGACTGGGCACCCCTCCACTCACAGAGTTAGCAGGAACAAGAGTGGGGAGCACACCCAGGCTGCAGGGCTCAGAGCCTGTGCTTTTATCTGCCAGGTGGTGGCGCCAGATGCACATCGGGTATTTGTAAACTCCGTGTGGTGCTGTGTATGGTTCTAGATGGATGGCTGTGAGCGGAATCCCACTGGGTGTGTTTCCCTCAGCCTGCTTCTGTGCCCACTGCTGTGCTCTTGAGAGACCCCACGGGGACAGGTTTATCTGTTTTCCCTGTTCTTTTCTACTGCTGCACGGTCTTGTTTATATTCCTCCCTACTGGTGGGTGTGCACTTTGTTTCCTGGCTTTTCTTGGTCACTCTAGACTGGGTAGGAATTTCACAGTGGACTTTCGAGGCCCAGGTAACACACCCTCTCAGCTTTACTAGAAACGGTAAAACGGATGCTCCCCCCCCGCCCCACCCCCACACGCCTGCCCAAAGGTGTCTCTTGTTTTCATTTTTCTCAGTGATTTGTCAGCAGAAAATGTAAACTTTCGTGGAGTCAACATAAATCTTCTCTTCATGGTTTCTGGGTTTCCCATTGTGTGTATAGTCTCTGCCACCCAGGGACTCACAGAATTTTCCCCAGATGTCTCCTGTTTAGATCCTTGCTCCACCTGAAGCTGTACCTTGTGTGGCATGAAGAGTGGTTTAATCGTTCTTATTCTTTATGTTGACATTCGTCTTAGCATGGCCTGCCTGTCGTGACAAAATACCATCGACTGGGCTGCTTAAACAACAGAAACTGACTTCTCACGGCTGTGGAGGCTGGAGGTTCAGTGGGAGGTCTCTCATCCCAGCTTGCAGATGGCTGCCTCTTCCCCAGGTCCTCACATGGCCTTTCCTCTGTGTACATTTGTAGAGAGCTTGCTGTCATCCTCTTCTCATTAGGACACAGTCCTGTTGGGTTAGGGTCCACCATATGACCTGTGTAACCTCAGTCACCTCCTAAGGGCCTGTCTTCAAGTCACATTGGGGGCTGGGGCTTTAACATACCAATTTCAGGGAGAGACAGTTTAGTCCACAGCAATATTGATAACTATCTAAAAGTATAAACCACTTTTAGCCCTAAAGGTCAAAAGTCCTGTCACCCAGGGTCCTCACTTTTGCTGACTATCTGGTGAGCACCTGGTAGGCACGAGGCCTCTTCTCAAGGCTTGACAGCCTGTGCCCCTTGCCTGACTCTCGGTGCTGATGTGGATCCAGAGCTTCTCAGGGAATCTGGTGGCCCTGGGAAGTTGGCCTCACACCAGACACTTCCCAGCATCACATGCTTACAAGGTGGGAACCAGGCCTTCCTTCCTTGGTTTCTTCACTTTTATGTCCAACTTAACTAGACCCTAAGTACAGTTTAAGCCAGGCTTCCCTCACACCAGCATCTTTGAAGAGAGAACAGTTAGTCAGCATCCGCTTAGAAAGCAGCCTGCCTACCCTTGCTGCCTGAGGTCAGAGCCTGGGTGGACCTTGAGAGCTTACTTCCTGACAGGGTGAGATCCAGAGCGGGGCTGGAGGATGCCAAGTGTGGAGACTCTTAGGGGCGATAGCCTGAGGCTTCAGAGGGGGTAAGGAGCCCCAGACGGCAGAAGAGCCTGGGACTTCAGGGAAGAAGTACAAAGGGGGTCATTTGGGGCATTTGTGATGCTTGGAACCAGACTGACTACATGGGTGGAGGGGTCACCGTGCAATCAGTGACCAACATTGGAGGAAGGTGGGGGCAGGTCAGGGGTGGGGTGGGCCAGGACTTGGGCCTGGGAGGGCAGAGGAGCAGGAGTTCTGTGGAAAGTAGTGGCTGGCAGGCAGGAAGGATGCAGAGTGGTGCCATTGGTCTCTTAGGCACAGAACTTGCAGATAAGCACAGGGTTTCCTTCCATAGAGTATAATGGTTTTCTGTCTAGGGGTCAAGTCCTTTTGCAATGGTGAGATTCGAACAGGGTTTCTGGGTTCTTTGTGTTATTCTTCCAAGTCCTCTAGGTTTGACACTCTTGACCTCGGTAAGCATAGCATCTTACTCAGAACTTAACAGAGCAACTCTCTGTCCCCCGTGGCATGGGCCCTTCTGGTTCCGAAGGCCAGGTCCAAATGGTGATTCCTGTCCCAGCCATAGTATGTATGTTGGGCTGTACTACAGATGGACAGATGGAGTCTACACACAACCTTCCACGTTTGGGAGAAGGCCACCGAGGTTAACACTTAACTCCCTTGGAAGCATGAACACCATCAGAGTCACTCCCATCCTGGGTAACTAAAAACATGCATGTCATCCCAGGAATCGGTGACTTTCAAGGATGTGGCCGTAGACTTCACCCAGGAAGAGTGGGGCCAGCTGGACTCTCCTCAGAGGGCCCTGTACCGGGACGTGATGCTGGAGAACTACCAGAACCTTCTTGCCCTGGGTAAGATGGCTCCCTGGAGCTCAGAGCCCGTGGTTGGGTATCCTGCCACACGTAAGCGTTACTGAGTCTCCCTTCAGCACCAGCACTGACTGGGGCCGGGCTCAGCAGGGTGTGGTGGTTGTGTTCTCTGTGCTCCAGGCCCTTGCGGCAGGGCTCTGCGGTGCCACTGGCTTCCTTGCCTGGAGGTGTGGCTGGTTACAGCCGAGCCAGAATAGGGAGCAGGTATGTAGGGTCCTGGAACCCAGCCTGCCCAGGAGCTTTCCAAGGGAGATGGAGGCAGGCTTGTGTCCATACCGGTGGGTTCCTCAGAGCTCCTGCCTCAGTTTGGGTTCCCATTCTGAGGCTCCCATCCTTGGGGATGGCACACACCTATCAGTGCAGCCCATGCTGTTCCCGGGAATGTCCTGTTCTATTGGCTGGTTCTGAGGGCCGTAGTACACAGAGCCATGCTGCCTCCTCCCCACCAGCAGGGCCTCCGGTCTGTAAGCCAGACGTGATCTCCCATCTGGAACGAGGCGAAGAGCCATGGCAGGTGCTCAGAGAAGTCCCTGGAGGGGCTTGTCAAGGTGAGAGGGGGATGCAGTGGAAGCATGTGGAGCCCCTGCCCCAGCGCCCCTCTCACCCCGCCCTATGTGGCCCTCCTTTCACAGCCTGTTTTCCCTCCAGAGCCCCCTGCCCCAGCTCCATCTGTGCCTGCTCAGTGACCCCCTAGGCCCCCCCTCCCCCTTTCCTCCCTCCTTCAATGCTTACGTGGAGCACTGGCTGTGTGCCAGGGAACTGTGCTGGGAACGCAGCAGGGGAACAGGCAAAGACATCTGCCTTCTGTTGGCAGGAGGCAGAAGCAACTTTTACATGTATAGAAATATTTAACAAGTGGCGGCCGTCAGATCCACCAAGAAAATGAAGCAGGACGGGCAGGAGTGTGTGTGGATCTGGGTCAGTTTGCTTACCGAGAGAAGGGCAGAGGCAGCCTGAGGGCAGGGAGAGACAGGGAGACGGTTCACAGAGGCGGCTCCCAGGAAGACGTCCTTCCGGATGCGAAGCTGGCAGAGGCTTATTTAACTTCTAAAGAGATGGGTGTACGTCTCAGGGGTAGAGGATGCATCTACAATGGCAAGTGTTCTAAAGGAAATGCTAAGGGGAGGTGGGGTAGGGGAATTCTTCTTCCCCTTTGAACAAGGGACACTTTAAATTTAATTATTGTTTTTGGAGTTACATTTATCGCGGCCGGCACCGACCTGGTTCTTGCCTCTACAGTCTCTCGGTTGATGTTTCAGTAAGTGAATCGTGTCCACGAGCGCTTCTCCTTTCCTAACCCCCGGCTCTATTTTTCGGAATTCCTTTCAGGGGGTCCTTTCCGTTTCTTTCCCTTCCCTCTGGCCAGCTTGTTTGTCTGTCTCTCTGCGTCCAAGCTCCCCCGCTCTGTGAGTCTCTGCTCTCTCTTCCGTGCTTAGGGACCCTTCCGCGTCAGATCTCAAGTGTGGGCTCCGGGGCCACGCCCCCACCTGCTCACAGAAAGCTGTGTTTCCGCTTCTTACAGAATGGGGGCCCAGGCCCGAGGTGCAGGAGGGCTTGTGTCAACAGCGGGGCACCTACAGAGAAGAGCCAGCCCAGGAGTCGCTTGTGGAGGGGCTGGCGAGGTCCTTTCTCCACAGCCCGAGTCCCTGCGGCCGGTGGGCCTGGGAGGGCCCCGCGGCTGTGCCCTGGGGCTGCGCGCCCGCGGGCTGTGGGGACGCTCCCGCAGAGGCGCGCTGGCGGGGACGCGGAGCGGCGGAGGGCGCCGTTCCCCTCAGGTGCACTCCCTCGGCCCAGCAGAGCACAGGCGCTCTCACTCCTGCAGGGGGGGCGTCCCCTGACAGATGTCCCGAGAGCTTCCAGGCCGGTGGGGCTGTGACCCAGCACCAGCGAACGTGCACGGCGAGCAACAACTGCAAGGCCAGTGAACGTGGAAAAGCCCCACCCGCGGACAGGCGTCCGGGTGCCGGCCCCGGGGACGGCCTCTTTGTGTGTGGCCTGTGTGGGAAAGCCTTCCACCAGAGCTCGTCCCTCAGCCTGCACCAGCGGTGGCACGCCCGGGAGAAAGCCTACCGGTGCCCCGAGTGTGGCAAGGCCTTCACCTGGAGGACCAACCTCATCGAGCACCAGAGGATCCACACCGGGGAGAAGCCCTTCCTCTGCGGGGAGTGCGGGAAGGCCTTCAGCTGTCACTCGTCACTGAACGTGCACCACAGGATTCACACCGGCGAGAGGCCCTACAAGTGCAGCGTCTGCGAGAAGGCCTTCAGCTGCAGCTCGCTGCTCAACATGCACCTGCGCGTCCACACCGGGGAGAAGCCCTACAAGTGCGGCGAGTGCGGGAAGGCCTTCAACCAGAGGACGCACCTGACCCGGCACCACAGGATCCACACCGGCGAGAAGCCGTACAAGTGCGACGAGTGCGGGAAGGCCTTCACTTGCCACTCCTCCCTGACCGTGCACGAGAAGATCCACAACGGAGACAAGCCGTTTAAATGCACCAGCTGTGCCAAGGCCTTCAATAACCGTTCACGCCTCACCCTCCACCAGAGGATTCATACGGGGGAGAAGCCCTTCAAGTGCGGCGACTGTGGGAAGGGCTTCAGCTGCCACTCCTACCTGGTCGTGCACCAGAGGATCCACAGCGGAGAGAAGCCCTTCAAGTGCAATGAGTGTGGGAAAGCCTTCAGCTCCCACTCCTACCTCATCGTGCACCAGAGGATCCACACGGGAGAGAAGCCCTTTGACTGCAGCCGGTGCTGGAAGGCCTTCAGCTGCCACTCATCCCTCATCGTGCATCAGCGGATCCACACCGGAGAGAAGCCCTATAAATGCAGCCAGTGCGGCAAAGCATTCAGCCAGAATCACTGTCTCATTAAACATCAGAAAATCCACTCTGGGGAGAAGTCATTTAAATGTAACGAATGTGGTGAAATGTTCAACTGGAGCGCCCACCTCACTGAACACCAGAGATTACACAGAGAAGAGAAGCCCTTTGCCATCCAGTTCAACAAGCATTTGCTGAGCTCGTACTATGTGCCCAGCAGCCTGCTGGACACGGGTGGCATGGCTGTGAGCAGCATGGACCCCATAAACTCACTGGACATGGCAGAGCTCCTGTGTGTAGTTCAGCCCTCAGCCAGCAGGAACTTCCCCCTGGGCAGCAAACCTGGAAATTAACACGGTGTGCTTGTCATCTGGCTTCTTCCCCAGGGTGAGTGGGGAAGGCACACTGGCTCGTAGGTATGTGCTGCAGCAGATACTCTCGACATAGTGGTCGTCCCCTCCTCAGAAAGGGATACACAGTAGGAGATTAGAGTTGAGGGCCGTTTGAGGATGTCCCGTGGTCCTGTTTCCTTTGATGGGTTTGGAAGTCATTGACCAGGGGAATAGATCTTTCATGCAGATAAAAAGGTATGTCAGTCATTGCGTCCTCAGACAAGCTCCTGGCATGATTTTGATCAGGAATTTCATCTGTGAATTGGTATGTTTAGAATAATATGAAGAATTTTTAAAACCTGGAATTATGAACAGTATTACCTCCAAGCGAACATTATTGTATTCCTGGAGGGGAGAGTAACCTTGGATGGTGGGAGTTTGGGAAAAAGTAGATTTCCACTTAAGTGGCTCTACTGCAGAGTCATTTGTCAGAGATGTCACAGATGTCACAGAAGCATCAGAGCAGCCAGGTCCTAACATGCTGGCATCACGCCTGGCCACCGGGTCCATGGTGAAAGATTGGGAACACACAGGTGGGGCCCGGTGCGTCCGGGACGGCGGGTGCAGTGTCGGGATAGGTGTGTGTAGAAGCGCACCTTCACCCCAAGCTGGGGCTGCCTGGTGGGTTTCCCCACGCACCATGTAGCTCAGCTCATTTGTGCCCTGACAAGGGCAAAGCGCCTCCACGACTGCCCCACCCCACCGCCCCAGTTCCTGCAGGGACAGGAGGATGGCATTCATCTGGAATTCATGTTATTTCTACTCAGTTCTAAGCAAGTACAAGATGCCTTCTCAGTGATAGTATTTCACATTTGTATAGAGCGCTGTAGTTTATGAAATGCTTTATAGTATACTTTTTAAATTATAGAGGGCAAAACAACCACATTTCAGAAAATGTGGAATGAAGGAGAGAAAACATCCATAAGTCTTAATAAAACTGCATTTCGCACTTTGATACATTACTTCTGCTTTTTTCATACTGCATTTTTACGCCACTTTAAACATAGTAGATAGTATCACTTTAATCTTTTTTTCCACTTAGCTGCATAGAAGAACTTTTTCCCCAGTGACTGCTCTGTCTTTGAAGGCATAAATCTACATGGAAGCTTAGTATTCTGTTAGCTATTCTTTTGTTGGGCGTTGAGGTTATTTCCATGTTCTTCGTTTTGCATTATACTTCTTTAGCATTTTCTTAGAGTAGGTTTCTAGAAGTGAAAATTTTGAGATAAAGGAAATGGATCGCTTAAGGAATCCTCTCAGGATGTTTTTGATTGTGTATTTGCAAAGCAAAACTGTTTCATTGTGAAGAAGCCAATCTGCAGCACTGGTCAGGGAGGGGCGTCCCTTGCTCGCCCATTCCCTGGACACAGGCACTATTCAAAGGTGGATGTCCAGGCAGTCTTTGTTCAGGGTGTGGGATGACACAGTGATGATACTGAGCCTCTGCCGCTCCATTGCCTTCCTCTGGAGTGTCTGTGAGCTGGCCTGGCATTACGCGGTCCCCAGGAGCACATCACGGCCCTCATGGGCCCTTCCACACATATAGGAGGGCTTGGCACATACATTTTCTATCTTTGTGGGTGCTTTTTTTATGTACAGAGGTTTTTTAATTCTCTGTAATAAGCTATATATATATATATTTTTTTTTTTATAGTTTTCTTCGGCTCTTCGAAAGTCTCTTCCCTAAGCCCTTTTTTAGTTCCATATTTTATATTTAACTCTTAAATCCTCCATCATTCTTGAATTACTTTGCTCACTTTTCTGTTATTATAGCTCCATAATTCACTTTAATATATGGTAGGACCAGGACCACGTTTTAGTAGTTATTTGAAAGTTGTTTTATCTATTCTTCCAGGTGAACCAGGAATCATTTTCTCAGAATTTCTTCATTCCCCTGCATATCTCATTGGGACTTTGATTAGAATTGACTGGTTTATAAAAAAATGAAGTTTCATATAATAATTCTTCACAATCAAAGAATGTGGTAGATAACTGTTCATTCAAATCTACCTCTGACCATCAGAAAAGTTTTACAGTTTTCTTCATAAATATTCTTGTATTTTTCTTAGGTTCATTCTGATTTTGTGGGCTTTGAAAATTGGGTCTTTCTGTTATAAGATATATAGGACCACTATTGATTGTATATACCTTCTTGTATATTTATTTTATACCTAGCAACTTTACTGAGTTATTCTAAGGTCTCTAACGGCCTCTCAGTTTATTGGGTTTTCTAGGTAAACAATCATATCAGCTGGAAATAAAAAGCTTGCCACTCCTTTCCATATAGATAACCTTTTATTTTATTTCTTTTTGGGGTATGTTGAACCATTTTATTGAGCGCCTTTGGGGGAGGATTGAAGGGCTGGGAGGACCAGATCCAATGTTGTCTGCCCAACTGGGCTCTCTTACCGTCCCAGCTTCAAAGCCGCTGAAAAAACTATTTCATTTCTTTTTAAAACACACATTGGCCAGCACTAACAGAGCATCACTCAGTGCTGGTGGCCGTGGTCATGTGTGGCAGATATGTGTCCATCTCAAAACACTTTGGCCTCCAAGGCTCAGTTGCAGCTGGGGTGGCCACAGGGCCCAGTTCTGACCCATGAAGCTCCAGTGGAGACCTGCCAGAAATTTTGAAAAAGTCTTTGCTTTCCCAGTTGGAAAACTGTTCCTTCCTCCTTCTTCTTCCTGCCTGGAACTTGGATGCAATGCCCAGAGGTGTAGTAGCCATCTTGCAACCATGAGACAATTGAGGACAAAAGCCACACATAGTGAAATGCAAAAATAGAAGGATCCTCAGCCTTGGATGAAATTTTTGAGCAGCTGTTACAGCTACCAGCATTCAACTCCCCGAGTTTTTGTTTGTTTGCTTGTGTTTTTAATTTTTGTTTATTCTTAGAGGGGACAGGAGGGAGGCAGAGAGGGAGAAAAGCATTGATGTGCAAGAGAAACATCATTCAGTTGCCTTTCACACGCCCCCAACCAGAGACCTGGTCTACAACCCAGGCATGTGTCCTCGCTAGGAATTGAACTGGTGACCTTTCGGTTTGCAGGCCGGCGCTCAATCCATTGAGCCACCCAGCCAGGGCCTACTCCCTGAGTTCTTGCTATGTAAGAAAAATAAACAACTTAAGTCCATTTGTCACTCCTCACAGTTGTTTTATTCCTCACTGGTACAGCATCTGGGTCTTTATTCCAACTTGAAGGGAAACAGAGCTAGTATTCCACTATTAGGAAAATGCCAACCTTCACCATGACTGATTGTTTATCACATTATTAAACTATCTTTATAGGCCTAGTTTTCTAAGGCTTTGAAAAATCAGGATTTGATGCTGAATCTGACCAAACACCTTAGCATGCCTCAGAAATGATTATATGGGTTTCCTTCCTTGTTATGGAGATAGAGTTGCATTTATAAAGAGAATTTGTAACATATCTTTTTCTTATTGAAATAAACCCCATTTAGCAGTGGTGCATTAATGTTTACTACATATGGACTCACTTATCTAGAGCTTGGGGTGTAATAAGCTGAATTGCCCACAAGTGAGCACAAGATTTCACTCTGGTTTGCCCTGGAAATAAACCACCTGTGACTACCCAGGAGGAAGGGTCACGCCAACTCCTCAGTGGCTGGGCTTCATCAATAGGATTGTCCTTTCCCTTTGCTCAAAAACAAAATAATAAATAAATAAATAAATAAATAAATGAAGTGGGGGTGGGGGCCTCCCCCAAAACATGACGTGGTGGCTGGGAAGATCCCCTAATATACAGGACATCTGCAAGGATATGCACCAGAGGCTGTTCCTATCTCAATGATGGGTCAGGACTGGCTTTTAATCTGAATCGTTGAAATGACAGACACGTTACTTTTGTAGTCAGTACAATTAGCAATTTCTGCTTTGAACAGTAATGTATAGAAAGGGTCCGCCCCTCTTCCTATGGTACTGCTCCCGAATGACACTTGTTCCTGTCCTGACTGAAGCTGTGACCAACAGAAGCAGGAGGGGGAGGCCAGGACCACATATTGTACCAGCCAGGCCCATTCCCAGGGTTCTGGGGCTGGGCAGTAAACCACGTTCCTTGCCAGTTTGCCTCCAGGTAGGTTGTGCGGGGCACACACTAGAAGGTGAAAGGAGGGCCGCGGGCCTGCCTCTCGCTTCCCTTCCCCCAAGCAGCAGAGGGCAGAATGGGCTTCCTGGCACCAGCGGCACTTTGCTGAGTCTGGAGGTCAAAGCGTATGTGTGCTAGGATTGGGGTGAGGGTTGAGGTTTGGGTTGGGTTTGGGAGGTTAAGAAAGAAGGCAAGGGCTAGGGTGTTTAGAGGTTAACGCTGGAATTGGAGTGGGCTATTTTCGTGCCTAGAGCACCTGCTAGAGTGAGAAAAAAGACAGGCACCACGCCTGTGAGTTGGGGCAGGTGGAAACTGCACCTCCACTTCCACAAATCCAGCTGGCCCTGCTGTTACTAATTTGAGGGCCACAGATATGCAGGCCAATCTGCACATCTCAATAGGAAGGTAATTCAGAGCCTGGATCATTTAGGCACAAAGCCAACTAGCACCTTTTTTATATTCTAATTACATCAATTCTTCCTATAAAATGTTGAATTTCCAGTTGAGTCAAGTCAGATGTCTATTTCTGGTTCAGTTTCCTCCCCTTGTGGAATCATTCTGGGGTGGGTTTGTCTGGGGTCCTTCCCCGCTGCTCATGGTAGGGGGCCTCTTCCCGCAGGGAGTCCAGGCGGTGTGCTCAGGATTAGACCACACACATCTCATGGCACTTACTACTTACGGCTTTAGGAGCCCTTGACTGAGGCTGGGAGCAGAGACTCCCTTTAGCGTGTTTATCTGCAGCAGCACCAAAGAGGACCCATAGTCACTGTTGGTCTATTTCACAGTGATCCCCATCAGCTTAGAGTATAGCAGGGTCCCCAAAACACCACAGGCTTGATTCACTAGAAGGAGTCACAGGACTCGAAAACAGTTACAATTTCTTACCATGAAAGGGTAAGGATTCAAATGTGCAAAGGAAAAAGGCACAAGGGGGCAACATCTAGGAGAGACCAATGCAATGCCATAGGGTTAACTCTCCCAGTGACAACATGTGATGACATGGGAAGGGGCTGCAGCCAGAGGGCTCACCAAGGCTCCGTGTCCAGGGCCTTACTGGGTGGGGGGTGGGGATGTATCATCACAGGCTGCAACAGCCAGGGGACTGACCCCAGTCTCAGACTCCAGCCTTCATTGCCCCCTCCTACCCCAGATCAAGAAGAGCTTTCACAATAAATTACCATCTTTAAAGAAACTTAGCTGGTCAAACTGGAACACGTAGCCCAAGGCTTCAGGCACACTCTCTTACCTGTAGAACAGCCCAGAATCTCAGAGGTGACCTGGAAACAGCCCTGTCTGTGTGTGGTTTGGGCAATCCAGGTCTGCTGAGTCAGTCACTTCCTGCCCATGTGTCCTTTGGTCTTCAGGAGGGCCCAGCGGAAAATACTTCAGGCCATTTTCCCTGAATGTTGGTGCCACCAGACACTATACGTTTTCACTTATACTAAGAGTCCAAAATCTCAATACAGTAGAGAGATGAGCAGCAGTGGCAACTGCAAGGCATTTGGCCTCAGAGGGTCCCAATGAACCATCTGTTCTTAAGATTATCTCAGCATGTCACCTGGTTACTGGTGGTCTTCACATAGCCACCACCCAACGATCCTGTGTTGCATAGGGTGTCAGTTTTCCCCTGAATACCCAACGGAATGGGCGTCACTCCTGGTTGAGACACACAACCAACACTCACAGAGTAAAAGACCTTCCCCTCACCCCTTGCTGATAAGGGGACCCCAATCTTGTACTCTTCCCTCAAAGTGACTCGGGTCATAAATCCATAACAAAGGCTCAATAGGGACCAGTGAGTGGAACACAGCTCAGTACCACTCACAGGCAACGTCATCCAGGAAGTAGGGAACCAATTCACTCACTACAGATGGAAGCTTGTACTCTGTGGCCAAGAGCAAGAGAAGAAAGATCTCAGAAGATGACAGTCCCTTCCTGGCTGTGTTGCTCAGTTGGCTGGAGCATTGTCCCAATATGCCAAGGTTGTGGGTTTGACCCTGGTAAGGGCACATGCAAGAATCAACCAATGATGCATAACTAAGTGGAACAATAAGTCAATGTTTCCCTCTATGTATATACTGTATATTTTAAAAATCAATAAATAAAATTTTAAAGAAAAAACTTTTCCCCTTAATATTGGCTTTGCCAAGTTGGATGCAAAGGACTTGCCTGAGCCATTAAAGTTATTAATATGGCCCAATATATGTTGAAATGGGGATTTGAGTGATGAGACCCATTACAAGTTATTAAGAGAAGGGTGCTTAGCCCCACTTTGTCTCCATCTAACAGCCCAGTCTGGCCTGTTTTTCAACCCAGAAAGGTCACCTCATGGTAAATTCCTGCAACTTTAACCAGTGGCCCATTAAGGCACCATCCCTAACAAACTGAAGTGATGAGGGCCGTTCAAGCTTCCAGGGGCGAAGCTGCTGTTGTTGTAACTTGGCTAATACATTCTATGCAGCCCCTATTGCAACAACCTCTCAGTCTCTACTCACATTCCCTTTTCTTCTTCAGTATCTTTTTCTTTAGTTTACATATTATGTATTTTCATTGTGATAAAGTACAGATAACATAACATTTATATTTTAACCATTTTAAAATGTACAACTCAGCAGAATTAAATATTTCACATTGTTCTGCAACCATCAACAATGGTGCCAGAACTTTTTCATCTTGCAAGACTGAAACCCTGTGCCCATTAAGCACTCACTCCGCATTCCACCCGCTCCTGAGCCCCTTCAATCTCTGTTCTACTTTCTGTTGCTATGAATTTTTGTCTGGTCCACACTCCGCCCATGTTGATCAGGGTCCACCTGGTGTCTCAGGTTATAAAGCACCCACATCAGGCAGATGCTGTCATTCCGTCTTCTGGCTTTTCTCTGCTGGGTATGCGCCTACTCTGGGGAATAATGTGGGCCTTGGACATCGCATTCTACGGGATGAGCCCCATTTGGCAACAGGAGAGCTGTATCTCAGCTGTGCCATCACCCTCACCTATTTAAATCTTCACTGTGCTGCCACATGTAACCACTAGATGGCAGCATTGTTCCATTTCCACCCAGTGAACAACGGGTTCTGAAGTATTGAAGGAAGTACTATTTGGCTGTTGTTCTAAATATACTAAGGAGTCCACCGTGGAAGGTGCATATATACTCAGAATGTCCACTGTTAGGTCTCCCGACTTATGCTAACACCTCACTTATCAATATGCATGTCAAACCACTAATAAAAAGCAACTGGAAGCAACCAAGATGTCCTTTAGTAGATGAATGGATAGTAAACTGTGGTACATGAAGACAATGGAGGACTTCCAGCTATGATGGAGGCCTAGACAGGCACGCTGTGTCTCCCTGAACAACTGAGAAGGAATACAGCAATCTCAAAACCAGAGACAACCAGAAGTTCCAGAAAATCAAGCTGCATGGAAGTCCAACAAAAAAAGAAAGAAGAAATACTCATCCAGACAGGTAGGAGGGGTGGAGCTAGAGTGGAGAGGATGCAGTGTGGTGGGGGCAGCAGCGGCGGCAGCATCAGTCCATTGGAAAGCGCAGTCACACGTTTTAAAAAGTCAGGAGGGACACCTGGGGGGCGCTCCCAGCACCAGACCAAACCGAGCAGCTCACAGTTCCAGCACGAGGGAAAATAAAGCCTCATTGCTTCTGACTGTGCAAATCAGTGAGGGTTGGGGCGGAGGAAGAAACTGCTGGTCTCTCAGTAGAGTCTGCTTGTTTAAAGGGCCCTCACTGTCCTAGAACCTCCACAGACCCACCCACTCTGAGAACAATGGCCAGGGCAACAACTAGAGAGGTGCCAGTCCCATACGGAAGTGGGAGAAGTGCCTGGAAAAGGGGCGAGTGCTGAGCAAGCAGCGTTGTTCCCTCTGAGACCCCTTCCCCACATGCAGCACCACAACATGGTGAACCGGTCACCCTCTACTGACAAATACCTAAAGCTCTGCCCCTTACAACATAACAGGAGTGACAGCTCTACCTAAGACACAGAGGCAAACAAACACAGGAGCCTATTAAGATAAGGAGACAGAAGTATGGCCCAAAAGAGGGAACAGATCAAGGTTCCAGTGGGAGAACTAAATGACAAGGAGATAGCCAACCTAACAGACAAGGAGATAGCCAACCTAACAGATGTAAAGTTCAAAACATTGGTGATAAAGATGCTCACAAGCTTGACAGATATGCTTATGTATGGCAACTGCATAAGGGAAGAAGTGAAGGCTATGCTAAATAAAATTAGGAAAATCCACATAAAACCAACGGTGACGGGAAGAAAACCGGGGTTCAAATTAATGATTTGGAACATAAGGGAGAAAAAAACAGTCAACCAGTACAGAATGAAGAAACAAGAACTGGAAAAAATGAGGAGAGGCTTAGGAACCTCTGGGACAACTTTAAATGTGCAACATCCAAATCATAGGGGTGCCAGAAGAAGAGAAAGAGCAAGAAATTGAAAACTTATGTGAAAAAATAATGAAGGAAAACATTCCAAATTTGATGAAGGAAATAGACATACAAATCCAGGAAGTACAGCGAGTCCCAAACAAGCTACACCCAAAGAGGACCACACCAAGACACATCATAATTAAAACACCAAAGGTGAAAGATAAAGAGAGACTCTTAAAAGCAGCAAGAGAAAAGAAGAGAGTTAACTACAAAGGGATTCCCATAAAACTACCAGCTGATTTCTCAAAAGAAACTTTGCAGGTAAGAAGGGGCTGGCAAGAAGTATTCAAGGTGATGAAAAGCAAGGTCTTACAACCAAGATTATTCTATCCAGAAAAAAAGCTATTATTTAGAATGGAAGGGCAGATGAAGTGCTTCCCAGATAAGATAAAGCTAAAGAAGTTCATCATCACCAAGCCCTTATTACATGAAATGTTAAAGGGACTTATTTAAGAAAAAGAAAGTCAAAACTATTAATGTTAGAATGACAACAAACTCACAACTATTAACAACTGAATCTTAAAAAATAAAAACAAAAAACAAACTAAGCAAACAACCAGAACAGGAACAGAATCATAGGTATGGAGATCATTTGGGAGATTATCAGCTGGAGGGGGAATAATAGCTTTGCTGGATAGAGTAATCTTGGTTGTAAGTCCTTGCTTTTCATCACTTTGAATAGTTCTTGCCAGCCCCTTCTTACCTGCAAAGTTTCTTTTGAGAAATCAGCTGGTAGTCTTATGGGAATCCCTTTGTAGTTAACTCTTCTTTTCTCTCGCTGCTTTTAAGATTATCTTTCACCTTTGGCGTTTTAATTATGATGTGTCTTGGTGTGGTCCTCTTTGGGTCTAGCTTGTTTGGGACTCTCTGTACTTCCTGGACTTTTATGTCTATTTCCTTCGCCAAATTTGGAATATTTTCTTCATTATTTTTTCACATAAGTTTTCAATTTCTTGCTCTTCCCATTTTCCTTCTGGCACCCATATGATTTGGATGTTCGCAAGTTTAAAGTTGTCCCGGAGGTTCCTAAGCCTTTCCTCATTTTTTAAAATTCTTGTTTCTTCTTTCTGTCCCAAGTGAATGTTTATTTCTTCTTTTTGTTCCAAATCATTGATTTGAATCCTGGCTTCCTTTCCATCACTGTTGGTTTCCTGTATCTTTTTCTTTATTTCACTTTGTATAACCTTCACATCTTCCTTTTTTTGTGTGGCCATAGTCAATCACTTCTCTGAGCATCCTGATCACCAGTGTTTTGAACTCTACATATGATAGGTTGGCTATCTCTGTTTCGTTTAGTTATTTTTCTGGGGTTTTGTTTTGTTCTTTCATTTGGGCCATATGTCTTTGCCTCCTCAATTTGGCAGCCTCCTTGTGTTTATTTTTGTGTATTGGGTAGAGCTGCTTTGACTCTGTGTCTTGGTAGTGTGGCCTAATGTAGTAGGTGTCCTGTAGCATCCAGTGGCACAGTCTCCCCTATCACCCAAGCTGGGTACCTGAGGTACACCCTTCGTGTGGGCTGAGTACACTCTCCTTTTGTAGTTGAGCCTTGGTTGATGTTGGCAGATCAAAGGGAGGGACTTACCCAGGCCAGTCAGCTACAAGGACTGGCTGTGACCACTGACCACAAACCTCTGCTCTCTGTGGAGGATCAGCTATGCAGGGGCAGGGTGGTGGTGCTCTGATGTGGTCTGTAGCTGTCCACTGGGTGTGTTGGCCCTGGGGTTTCTTAGGTGGTGCAGGCCAAGGTCAGTCCCCACCTGTGTTTTTCCCAGAGCACCTGCCTGAGCTATAATCTGAGATGACTGCTACTTGTGCTGGGCTTGGAGATTTCCAGGCAAAGCCAAGCTGTGAATCCAGGCTGGCTGCTGCTAGTGCCAGGCGTGGGGCTCATGGAGACCAGCTGTTGCTTGTTTGATAGGATTTAGGAAGTTGTGAAGCAGGAGCCAAGACCAGCCATTCATACAGAAAAGCAGCTTGGGTGGGCTTGTAGTTGGGTGGGGTGTGGTCTCAGGGGATCTCCAGGGAGGGGCATACAGTGTTAGCCAGGTTGATGGAGTATCAGACAGCAGACCAGCCCATTGGCTCCCTGGGAGGAGGACCCAGAAAAGAGACAATGGCCTCCTCTTGCCTTGATACCAGACACTTCATTTTTTCCCTGTATGCCACTGGTGCCTTTCAAGCTGCTACTACAGTGCCAGAGCAGAGAGGGAGTGAGTCTGAGTAGGTAAGTCCATGTGTGGGTTCTTTAAGAGGAACTGCTTGGGGCTTCAGCAGTTTCTTCCACCAGCCCAATCCCCGCTGGCTTTTGCAGCCAGAAGTTGTGGGCACTTATCTTTCTGGCACTGAAACCCTGGGCTGGGAGGCCTAGTGTGGGGCTAGGACTCCTCACTCCCGATATATCCCTCTTGAACTTTTATCCACCACACGTGGGTGAGAGACCAGCCCATTCTGCATCTGCACCCCTCCTACCAGTCTGGATGGATGTGGTTTCTTTAATTCCATAGTTGTTAGACTTCTATTCACCTCAATTTCTGATAGTTCTGAGTGATGGTTGTTCTATATTTTAGTTGTAATTTTGATATGGTTGTGTGAAGAGGTGAGCTGTGTCTGCCTATGCTGCCTTCTTGGCCAAATCCTCAAAAGTTTATTTTTTAATAAAGTAAACTAAGGTGGAAAGGGAAAAATTCTGGAAAAAATTGACCAAGAAAGTATTAACTTATCTGTTATGGTATAATAAAAACTGAAGGGCTAAAGTTTGTGTGTTTTTTAAATATTTTATTTATTTTTAGAGGGGGGAAGGGAGGGAGAAAGAGAGGGAGAAAGAGAGGGAGAGACACATCACTGTGTGGTTGGCTCTCACACACCCCCAACCAAGGACCTGGCCTGTAATCCAGGCATGTGCCCTGACTGGGAATTGTATTGGCGACCCTTTGGTTTGCAGGCCTGTGCTTAATCCACACCAGCCAGGGCTAACCAACTTCTTGACTGAACGAGGTGACCTCAGCCCTGCCACTGAACCTCACCAAAAGATGGATTGTCCCTGATGATGATCCCAGGTGCAACCTTCCTCGAGATCCATGCCCTACTGTACCCCATCAGATCTCAGCTCCACCTAGACTTCCTCTTCTTCTCTACCTTGCCCTTCTCTTCTTCCTCGTGGCTTCAACCTCACCTGTCTTTCAAATCTGGCTCTCTGCTTCCCAGACTCCTGCTCTCCTAACCCCACCCATACTCCATTGCCCTCCCAGGATGCACTGCCCAGCATCTGCGGAAGCCAAGTATACCAACTGTTAGACAAGTCACCAGCGCCCACTTGCTTATCTGTTCATACAACAGCGTCTCGGACAAATTTTAAGGAAAATTTTGTGACAGCACATCTCTTTCCGTCAACTGGCCAAATCTCCGAATTATCTTCCCAGCAGATATAAACTCTTAATTGATGCAAACTCAAAACAAACAGAAAAGACTAATAGATCATGAGACCAAAAGAATCTGGTACCAGCAACAACAAACCCTCAAAGAATCACAATCAAACTCTTACCATGGAACAGTGAACAAGAGTCCAGCGCACAGGAGCAGAGTGGGACAGCCTGTGGGGTCCAGACTTGCCATCTGGGAGTGGGACACGAGGTCTCCAGGAGGCCCATTGCCTGGAGAAGTGAATGGGGACCCCAAGGCAAGGTTCAACCCATGCCAAATTGGGACCCCAGGACTGAGGGGGAAACGCAGCAGACACTTAGGGAGATGATTTCATTCAGGGTAGGGCAACAGGAAGAACGTTTACTAATGAGGAATGTCTACAAGGAAAGGAAGGGCTTGGGTTATTCTAGTCAGGTAAACAAGGGAGTCGTAGGAAAAGTGAGGACAAAGGGGTCCTTTAGAATCAGGCATTTCTCAGAGCATAGAAGAATGGGGGGATCTTTCAACCAGCATTGCTTTTCCTGAGCATGGACTGTGTGTATGTGTTTCCACTGTGTGTCTGTCTTGGTGCTCTGTGCACCTGGAGGTGTACCTGTGCATTTGCAGGGTATGTGCAGAACTCATACCTGAATTTCTAAGGAGCACGTGTGTGTGTGCACACACGTGCACACGCGTGTGTGTGTGTATGTTTCAGGGGGAGGGCCTGTCTCACTATTTAGTTGGGTCTGGTGGACTACGCGTGACTGTTGCAAGCTGGCTGTTTGTCACTGTGTTTCTGTTTGTTGTCAGATGTGTGTGTTTCCTGGTGTGTCTGTCTCTCTGTTTCTCTGTCAGGTGATGTGGTGTTGGTAAGGTATGTGCCCCAGTGCTTCTCCGGATCTGGTGGAGTGTGTGCGTGGTGCTCAGTTCCTGTTTATCTGGTGGCATGTGTACGTGTCTCAGCGCATGTCCATCTGGGTGTCTCTCGGCAGGCGTGTGTATGTGATTGCAGAGTGAGTGCCTCTGTGGGGCTGGGCTGTGTGTGTTGCAAGGCTGTGTCTGTGTTGACGTTTCCCTATGGCCCATGCTGTGTGTATGCACAGCAGCAAGCATCTGTCTCGGCGTTTCTGTCTGGTGGCACATAGCGTGCCTTGTGGACTGAGTCTTCCCTTCTGTTCTGTGCACCATCTGGACTGTGTATATGTGTTGCAGGGTAAGAGCGCCTCTTGTGTTCCTGGGGGCTGGCTGTACATTTCTGTCCATTGCAGTGCACGGCTCTCCTGGTGTTTGGGTCTTTTGGTGCATGTGTGCAGAGTCACAGGTTGTGTTTCTGTCTGTGTTCCTGTGCGGTGGATTGTGTGTTTGTTTTGGAGAGGGAGTGTTTCTTTGAGTCTGGTTGTATGTGTGGATATATGTTGTCACGAGTGTCTCAGTGCTTTTGTAGGTCCAGTGGCATGTTTGGTGTTGCGGGTGTCTCTTGCAGGGTTTCTGTGGGTCTGGCCTTGCGTGTGTGTAACTGTGTGTGTGCTGCGTTCCTGTTTGGAACCTGGCCGGGCTCAGGCCTTCTCCAGTCCTACATTCCTCCCGCTCCTTTGTGCTCTGTGCTACAAAAAATATTTGCGTTTTCCACGACTCATAATTTTTCCTCCTCAATCGCTACCAGATGTGGGTCCTGTGGTCCCCATCCCCATGGCAACAGAAGTTCCAGCAGCTGCGGTTCCCTTTTGTGGCGCCTGCCCCGGGAGCTGGCACTGCTGCAGGCCCGAGGGGGTGGGGAGAGAATGCATGTCAGAAAGGGGGGTTTTGAGGGGTCCCAGCAGCTCCCTCCCCAGGTGGCTGCCCAGATTATCCTTAGTCAGGGGGCTTCTCTGCCTGACCCCTGCCTGGCCTCCAGGCCACAGCCTCTGACCCACAGGGAGGCAAGTGGCAGGGGTTGGCAGCCAAAAATTAAGGAGGTGCCCCTCCTCTTCTGGGGGGCACCCACACAGATTGGGATATGGGATACACGGAAGTCTCCCAGGGCAAGGGGAAGAGAGACCCCAGGAAAGATCTTATTAATATGGCCACCGCTGGTCCAGGCTGCAGGGAGAGGGAGAGATAGAGCTAATTAGGGGTGAGGGGTCAGGAGCCATGGTCTAATGAGTGGTGGTGCTGGAGGGGAGGTGGTACAGCCCACCTCTACCCCCTCAGTCACTGCCCTGCCCTCGCTGTGCCCAGCTGGGCATCTGCCCCTCCTGGAGGACTTTGAGCCTGTGTTCTCAACCCCAGCCGCTAGCATGGCCTGGTGCCTGAAGGGATCAGAGGCCAGCCAGCCAGCCACAGGGCCACGGCAGGGAGGCTGCCCAACTGGCTCAAGGGAAGCAGCATGTCCTGGAGATATGGAGCCTGTGTGCTGCCTGATCAGGCCAGATGCAGGGACTGTGTTCACACAAGCCCCCCCAGACGTCCCATCCATGGCATGAGGCTATCCCTATTCAGGTGGCTGAGTCCCTGTATGGGTCACTGAAGTTGACCTCAATGTGGTATCCAGCCAGAGGACCAGAGAGTTGCCAGATGAGATCCCTGAGGTGCCAGCGTTAGTCAGACTCGTGTGGTGCTGTGATCCATAGGATGGGGTGGTAGATTGGTGAATCCTGGCAGAATTTCCTGATCAAAATTGCTGGGCATCAAAAGATGGGGAAGAGGCCCAACAGGCAGAGGCAGGGAGATAGGAGGAACCTAGATGGATGGAGGATGGTGGGAGCCACAGGAAAGTAAGGCTCTATAGCTCAGGGAAGTCACTTGGGAAGCCTGTCCAAGCCAGAAGAGTGAAGACTGGGAGACAAGCGGTCAGATAGAAGGGCAGGCCAGAGTAGGGGGCTGCCTTTGAGGCCAGCAAAGGGCTCTGGGCCAGGCCTGCTTCCCTCCCTCTCCCTCCACCACCCGCGGACTAGCAGGGTGGGTAAGTTTCCGGCTGAGGACAAGGAGCCTATTGAGGCAGACAGCGGGGCTCTATGCAGTGCCAGACCGTCTTGTTTGTGCCAGATGAGGCCCAGCTGGAGGCTGTGCCTGTGGCCCACTGCCCCCTGGCCCCAGCCTCTGACCTGACCTAGCCACACCAAATAGCTCAGAACCCCGAAGTGTAACAACAGAGGCCAGTGGGGAAAGCACAGGTCAGATGCAGCCCCACACACCCACTCCTTATTGTCAAGGGGCTCCACCTGATTTGTTCTGACCCCAGGACGGGGTGGGCCAAGGTGCGTGGGATATTGATAAATGAATAATGGGCAGATGGACACAACCCTCTTCCAATGTGGTCCCAGGAGACCCACACCTGGACTCCCAGGCCCCACTTAGGTTGAGGGATCCTGGAGGTGTGAGAGGGAACATCCTTGTCCGAGGCTCCGCATATAGGAAGTAGTCAGAGCACAGAGGGAAAAAGGCACTTTATTAAGAAAGCTTTGGCCAAGCCCCTGCCTGGAGAAGCCCATCCTGGGGCACCCAGATGAGGTGGGAGAAGCCCTGCCGGGGGCCTATAAATATGTCTCCTCAGGATACTTAAGTGCCCCTCAGATTCCCACCAGTGTGTGGCATGGTGGGAAGCCATCAAAACCAGCTGACAGCTGAGGGGCCAGGGCTGGGAAGGCTGGGGCAGGGGAGGCAAAGAGGGGTAGTGGGGGGAAAGACAGAACCCAGGGTGCTGAGGTCCCTGGGGAGCAGAGACCAGCCCTCCTCCCCATGCTCAGCTCAACCAGATGCCCTGAAGCCCTGCCAGTGGAAGTAGCCTGGGGTTGAGGTCAAGGAAAGGAGCTAAGCCAGAGGCGCCAGGCCCTGGCAATGAGAGGCAGATGGGGCAGAAGTGCTTCTGGCCTTAGCCAGTGAGAAGGCAGGCCCAGACAAGTGCACGCTTGTAAGAGGTGGTCTCCAGGCAGAACCGTCTGGTCCTGGCCGTTGAAACCCGGGCTGGCCGGAGCCCTACCTAACTTGGCCAATGCAAAGGGAGTCGCCAGCTAAGCGCCTGTCAGGCCTTGACCAATGGGAGCCGCCGCTGGGGCCTGAGCTAATGAGACGCAGCCTCCCTCAGTACCCGTCTGGCCTCCGCCCCTGCGAGGCTGCCGCAGGAGACCCCGGGTGGGCGCAGACCGAGGGGTGGGAAGCAGCGCTGCCAAGCCAGGTGAAGCTGTGGGTGCAGCCGGGCCTCCGTCTGCTACAGGGTGGGCGCGCCTACCCTGCCCAGCTCGCCCGCTGCTTCCCGGCTCTTCTTGCGTGGTGGCTTCTGGATGGGGGTCTTCTTCCGGGGGGTGTCCAGAATGGGTGCACCATCCGCCACCTTTTCGGGCCCTGGGGCCTCCGGCGCGGGGGGCGTGCGGGCAGGCGAGGCGGGTAGCACAGAGCGCTTAGCCTTCTGCGGTGGCGCCGGCTTCTCCCGGGGGCCCTGTGCACCCGGGGTTCCCTCGGCGCGGCCCAGGCTGCGAGTCTTGTCGCGGAGCTCCGCGGCCAGCATGGAGGCAGCCTCTGGCGCGCTGCGCGGGGGGCCGTTAGCGTCTGTGGGCTCGGAGAGGCCAGAGCCGCGGCCCCGCGCACGAGCCCGGGGCGGCGAGGGAGCGACGAGGGTTGGCTCCTCTTCGGCCAGTCCTGGGGGCCGTGGAGTCGGGTTGCGGGTCCGAGGGCTGCCGGGCTCCTCTGGCCTTGCCGAAGTGTCGCTGGGCGTCCGTTTCCTCTTGCTGGGGCTGGGCGCCACCTCGAGGCCCAGGGGTGGTGGTGAAGGCGCACGGACAGCGCCAGCGGCGCCGTGCTTGCCGTGGATCCAAGACACCTTGGGCTTGGTGGCGGGGTCGGGTGGCGGCGGTTTCCTGCGCTCGGGAGATGGTGAAAGCGACAGGCCTCCAGCCTCTCCCCGGACCCGGGCCGGCCGGGCTTCGCGCCGGGCCACGCGTGCGTACAGAGCCCCGCCAGGCCCCTCCACGCTGGATGCTGACCGCTCGCTGTCAGAGGACGCGCGTAGGGGCGCCGCCTCCTCGGAGGACGCCGGCGTGGTCACTGGCATGGGGGACGGTCCCTGTGCCTCAGCAGGGGCGCTGGGGACTTCCCGGTCTCGGCTCTCAGTTGCCGCCTCTGACAAAGCAAGATTGGGGGCTGTCACTGTCACCAGAAAGTGCCTGAGCCGTCCAGCCTCCAGGCACAAATCTTGGCCTTCCCTCCTCCCTATCTCCCTCCACCCTCGCTGGTGCTTAGTTGCCCTGGCATCCAAACATGCCTGGTGCATTCATAGCACTAATGACACACCTAGTTCTTAGCCATAGAGCTATGGCTGAGTGCTGGGGAGTGAAAAGCACGTTCCCAGCCAGCGCTCCAACATCAGTCTGGCCTCAAACCCTTCTGCGACATCTCCAGCCTGGAGGCCCCCATCATCAAATGCAACCCTTTAACACCTGCAAAGGGACTCATCCTTCTTTAAGAGGTAAGACTTCTAAGGCTCAAGTTAGTCATCTGCCCAAGGTCTCCGTCCGAGGCAGTTGGTCACGGGAGGAAAGCCAGAATCTCAGCCAGTCAGGCCCCTCCCTGCTGCTTGTGGGCTAAGCCTCCAGGCAAAGGTGTTTGCCCATATCTTGTAGACCTGTCTTCTGGCCAACTCTCCCATCTCCTACTCAGACTCAGAACCTCCTCTCTGCCTGCTCTCCCCCAGAAATTAACCTGGGCTGCGGTTAGAGGAAAGAGAGCCCATCCATCTCCCCAGCTCGGGGGCACGCAGCACAGAACCCTGCTCTGCAGCTCCGCTGTGAGTCCAATCCCAGTTAAGTGCCTCATCACCACACCCTTCCTCTCCATGCTTCCTATATCCTAGAGCACAGAGATCTTTTAAGCTGGAACATTTCACTGGGCTGGAGTGAGGCTGAAGCAGGGTGGTGCTCACCTTCGTGGGGTACGCAGTACACAGGGCCTTCATCAGTGGTGTCGAAGGAAGAGAAGGAGGCCCGGGAGGACCATGATGGCGAGGGCTGCTCCAGCCCCGATGGGGGTTCCAGGAAGCTGCAGTTGAGTGTGTTATCCAGGTCGTGATGGGCCACTGGGGAAGAAGGGAGGCACAGCTGCCAGGGGCCCTGCCCTGCCCCAGCCTGCGCCCTCCACAGTCCTTCTGCCACAAATGATGGAGCACCAGCTGTCCCCTAAGACTGTGGGTGGGACAGGCAATTCAACAGGCAGAGTGACATTAGGCCAGGATCAGAGAATGGGTAGCAGTGAACCAGGAAAAGTGAATATATTCAAAGGTGCAAAGCTAGTGTATGCAGCCAGGGAGCTAAAAATGGTTGGGCTGAAGTGTTGGGAAGAGAGACAAGGCTGGAGAGGACACCTGACTGGCACAGGCCGGCAGAGTCTCCAAGCCATGCTTCAGAGTCTGCCTCAGGGGACCCAAGGAGTTTTGGAGCATCTCTGAGCCCAAATATGCAAGGCCGCCTTTGGCTCAGCCCATCTCAGTAGGCTGTACCCCCAGGCATGGACTCCACAGATGCAGACCCCACAATGGGAGAATCCCACAGGCTGGCCGGCCTTTTCCCTATTTTACAGGTGGGATGTGGAGTCCAGCCCCTACACCTGTGTCCAAAGATCCCACTCTGCTGGGTGGGCCAAGGGGTTTCTCAGTTGTCTGTATCTTTAACATCCAGAAGACTGAGTCTCCCTGTCCCCCTCATCTTTGAAAACAAGTAGGAAAGAGAGAGTCTACCCTGGTGGGAGTCAGTGCAGACCGAGAGAAGCAGCACCTCTGCCCACCCCCAGGGTCCTGTGGCAGGGTGAGAGCTCCAGGGGCCAGCCTGCCCACTTTCCAGGAAGGACCCAGGACACTGCAGGGGATCCAGGCTGTGTGTGTGTGGGGGGGGGGGGGAGATCTTCTCCTGGTGCCAGCAATTCCCTTGCACATGTGCGACACAGTTCACCTGCAACTCCAGGTGAGTGCACTAGGCCTTAGCCTATACACCTGCAGGCTGTGGGGGGCCTGCCCGACCCTGATGTCTGCACACCTACACCGCGCTCCAGATGCAATCACACAGAATCAGGGCCCAAGCCCTCCCCCACATGCCCCCACACCTAGGCCTCCCACCTCCCTCCCTGGGCACTCTCCTGTCAGCATCCCCTTCCTTCTCTCCAGTCGCACCTCCCCACGCCCCTTCCCCCAACATCAACATTTATTCAAGGCCTGGGACTTCTTCACACTGGCACCTTTACACCTGCTTCCCAGCAGCCTCGTGCACGACGTGTTCCCCCAGAGAACTTGTGCCGGCATCATTACCTACGACCTTGGGTAGCTTCTGCCTGCGGAGTGGGATCCGGGGCAACTTCATGCTGATGCGGCTGAAGCGCCCGCAAAGTCGCTGCGGTGCCTTCTTCCTCCCAAGTGAGAGCTCCCTGCAGGGGCGGGGTCTGAATGAAGGAGCCTGTCCAGGGTGGGGCCTGGAGAAGGGGGTTCGATCTCGGGGGGCGGGGGGGCGGGTCGAAACAGAAAGGGACAGGCCGGAGCTAGAGAGGCCAGGGCCCGAGCCAAAGGGTGGGGCTGCTGGACAAGGATTCCCCAACACCACTGACAGGGTGCGTCCTGAGCCCAGGAGCGAGCTGGACCGTGTGGGGCCTCACCTGCGCGTGGGGTCCTTGCCGCGGCAGGCGCAGCAACAGCCGAGCAGCGAGAGCAGCAGACCCAGGAGCAGGGCGAGCAGCGCGCCCGCGCCCATCACGCCCTTACGCTGATTGGTCTCTGTAGGGTATTAGCATCAGCGAGGGTGCCTGCACCCCCGCACCCCCTGCCCCCCCGCATACCTCACAACCAGACGCCCCGCTCACCAACCCACCCAGGCGGCAGGCACCAGTGACCGGGTCGCACGAGTCCTCATGGCAGCTGCAGGCCTGGGCACAGTCCACGCCATGGAGCCCCGGCGGGCACGTCAGGTTACAGCTGCAGAGGCGTAGGTTGGGGGTTGGGGGGCGCACAGTAACCCTCAGTGATGCCTCCCGCCCTCCTTCCTGCGGCCAGCCACCCCCAATTCTGAAGCCCGTTCTCTAGGAATCGATGCCCACCACCACCTCCGGGCACACACTGGGCGACTGGTGTTTTAGAAGTGAATGTGCGTCCACACCAGTGGTAGGAGATCTGGGGATGGCCAGTGGTCACCTGGCCGAAGTGCCCATTTCTGGGGCTGACTCGTGTGGGTACGAAGAGGGGCTGCCGGATCAGACCCTTGGCTGTAAGTGGAGGTCCCTGCTCCCTCGCTCTACACTAGCTCGGGGTCACTGACCATACACCAGGAGTCTGTTGCCCAAAGAGTCTGTCACTCCCTAGCTAAGGTAAGGGGACCAAAGCTGTAGAGTCAGTCCTTGGTCCCGCCAACAGAGAAGCACCTGGAGTCTGGCTGGAGCTGTCAGTTCATACCCCTCCACCCCCTTAGGTCCCCGGGCACTCACTGGGGCCCGTGGACGCCAGGGCTGCACAGGCAACGCCCCGACTGGAAGTCACAGTGGCCGCTTCCGCAGTCGGCGCACACGAACGCGCAGTCCTCGCCGTAAGTGCCATTGCTGCACTTGGTCTCGCACCTCAAAACGCAGGGAGGAGGCGTCAGTGGAAATGGGGGCAAACAAGCTCAAGCCCATAGTGCCCTGCGAAGAGGGCGTCGGGGAGGCAGGGCTGTGGGGCCGTGGGACTGGGACGGACTCCAGCACAGGCTGCTCACCGGTCACCGATCCAGCCCGCGTTGCAGCGCGTGCACTTGCCAGTGACGTGGTTGCAGGCGTGCCCGTCGCGACATGGTGGGCAGCGGTGGCTGCAGCCCTCTCCATAGAAGCCAGTCGTGCACGGCTGGTCGCATTTGGTGCCGTTCCAGCCAGGTTCACAGGTCACGCAGCGGCCATCCGCCACTTTGCATGGCTGCAGGCCCTTGCACTGGCCGCATCTGCAGAGGGGGCGGGAGGCTAGGCGGGGCCCGGAGCCACCTAACCCCGCCCCCTCTGGCGGGTGCCCTTCCTCCTCCCCCGTCCCGGGCTGGGGGTCCAAGCTTACCGGCGGCGACAGCCCAGGCCATAGAAGCCAGCAGGGCACGGCTCCCGGCAGTACTTGCCGCGGAAGCCCGGCTCGCAGGCGCACGTGCCGTCCACAGGGTGGCAGCGGCCGTGTAAGCACTGACAGTAGCGCTCGCAGCGCGCGCCGAACGTTCGCTCACGGCACTGGCAGCGGCCGCTCTGTTGCTCGCACGGCGACCCGTTGCAGGCGCACTGATTGTTACAACTGCGGCCCCACCAGCCTGCGTGGCACAGGCACGCGCCAGTCTGTGGGTCGCAGCGGGACGTGGCGCTGCAGTAGCACGCGCTAGAGCACTGAGCGCCCCACCAGCCAGGCTCGCAGCGACACGCGCCGCTCCGCGGGTGGCACATTCCGTGCTGGCACTGGCACGCATGCTCGCAGCGTGCTCCCCAGCGCCGCGCGTGACATGTACACTGGCCGGTCACGTCCTCGCACTGCCCATGCGGGTGGCAGATGCACAGCTCCTTGCAGTCGGGTCCCCAGAACTGGCGTGGGCACTCTACAGGGGCGGGCAGAGAGAGTGGGGGGCCCGGACACTCGCGAGGGAGCCAGGAACCATCCTGAACCTGTCCGTGTCCCTCCCGCCTCCGACCACTTACTCACCCCACCCCCACCCCCACCCCCCAGCTTCTGGGAACCCCTCTCAAGCTGGATCCTCTTCCCGGATCAGACCCCGCCCATCTCTACTATCCAGCCCCACTGCGCAGCACCCGCTGCAGAGATCAGCGCTCACTGGTGTCGCAGTTGGCACCGAAGTAGCCATGGCGGCAGCGGCACTCGCCTGGCCTCACGCACACCTCGTTCTCCGAGCACGTGGAGTTGCCTTCGCACACCGCTGCGGACAAGGGGGGCCGGAGCTGAAGCGCGTCCAGCCTCCACGCTATCCCCACCTCTCCATACCCCCACCTGCTACCCAGGTCCCCAGGATGTCCCACTCACCGATCCCACACTCGTCCCCCTTCTGCCTCCAGCCCGCACAGCATGTGGGTTCCTGGGAGCTGCAGGCAGAGACAGGAGGCTGAGCCCAAATCCCTGTACTCTATAGGGCTTCCCTGCAACCCCCACTCTGCTGTGGGGAGAGGTTATCGGGCCCCTGCTGTGTATGGGGGCCAGGTATTGTTGTAGGTTATACTTCTGGGAGAATCCCAGTGAATAAGAAAGAGAAACTCCAGCCCTCCAGCATCTGACACTGGAAGGCTGCACAGGGCAGACCACCAATAGACCTAACTTCTAAGACCTTCACAGTCCTCTCTACAAGGAGTCTCCCCATTCTCTCCATCCTATCTAACTCTCTTTACCCTCCTCCCCCATCCACTAATCTGAGAAAAAGAGACCCCATGTGCCCCAGGAGGGACAGCAGTGAAGCAGGGGCTGGGGAGAGGTCCCTGGGCCTCTGGGATCTGCTCAAGCACGGCATCCTGGATGACCACTTGAGGTTAAGCGTGAAGGAAGATGTGCAGCCTCTGGGTGAAGTGGGTGTAGACCCAATGAGGTGTCCTGTCAGTGGAGGGGACTTCTAGAGGGGCAGGACACACCCGGGAGTCCTTCAGAGGAGTAAGGAAGGTAAAACTGAGGTCTCCAGAACACCAGGGCAAGACTTGAGGTGAAGGAAGGAGATATTAAAGCATATACTTCTATGTTTTAAAAATCTTGTTTAATTTTATTTGGCTTTACAGGGTACATGATATCACCTAGTAGGAGGCAAATTAATTTATAACTGTCACACTTTGGGGTAATACAGCATCCAAAACCCTGGGCTAATGGGGTGTGGGAGCACAAAGGTTTGCAGGCCCTGCCCAAGTGAAGCCATAACCACTGGAGAGGGTGTGCAAGGGTGAAATGGGGTGTGCCCACATTTGGGGGCAGGAGGCTGAGAAGGAATAGGTGCTTAAGCACAGGTTCACAGGATCCCATCGAACCTAGAAGAACTTCATCCAAATCCTAAAAGCACATAGCAGCCCTTCACGCTTTATAGAGAAAAGGAGTGGGCTGCTTCAAAAGGATCTGAACCTGGATATGGGGGTGGAAAGATGTTGGAAGGGGACCCTGAGGGAGTGGGCCTGGCTGGGAAGCTGGGAAGGAAAGGCTGCAGCTGTTCCACATCATGCCCCTCAGGAGGTGCCCCCACCCACTTGCCAGCTGAGGACTTCAGCACACCCTGGATGGGGCCTCAGGGCCCAACCCCACCAAAAGAGCTTGATTCTCCCTCAGGTCCAAGATGTGGGACCTGGGAATAGGACCCATAAAAATCTCAAAGTGGAGGAAAGGGGCCCAGATTATTTTCCACAAATAGAACTAGAAACCTGACACAGGGAACACAGAAGGCCTGGCTTCTCCTGCTCCTCCATTGTCTGCACCTGTCCCCTGCCTCCACCCCCCTCCAGCCTGCCCCAAGGATCCTGGTGCCGATCTGAAGGTAGATCCAGGCTGGTAGGCCTATCACCCTTCGCCTTTTCTGCCAGTTCTGAACCCACTTCTCTTGGAGGAGCACTTCTGCAGGTGTCCTCCTGCAAGCAGCCTTGCCAGATGGTCCTGGAAGCACTGACCTGGCCACATGATTCTGTGGTTAGGAGCCTGGTTTTAGAGCTCCAGTAAGCTGGATTTTATGCCTGCATCTGCCACTTGCTGTGACCCTGGGCACAGAACTTAACCTCTCTGAGCTTTAGGCTCCTGGTCTGTAGAATGGAGCCCATGGGTTTGGCAGGAGGATTAAGCCAAGATGTCTCAAGCACTTGACACAAACTAAGAGCTCAGCCAAGACTGTGGTCCACTCCCCATCCCAAGCTGAGCAGGCTCCAGGCTCCCATACCTGCCAGCTCTCTTCTGCCCTTCTGGACACCTTTCCTCTGGTTTCTACCCCGCCCCCTCCCCAGGCTCTCTCCTCTCCTTCCGGTGAGCTCACTGGTCCCATCAAGATGATGACAACATATCTGAGCCCTCCAGGGGGCCTCTTCCCAACACTGAACTCTTAGCCTTTCCTCATCTCAGGGAAGCTCTGTCCTTCCAGGCTGGGAGGCTGAATCCCCAGAGGCGTCCCTGACTCTGCACTCATACAGCACCTGACTCCCTGACTGGTCCCACCTCTGCCCTCCTGCCCCCAGTTCCTCTGCCACATGAGAGCCAACCCTTGTCAGATCCCACCCCTCCTCTGCGCAAAGCCCCTTCACGGCCCTCAGACAAAAAGCCCAAGTCTTCAGAGCAGTAGGCAGACCCCCATGTGGTCTGCCACTCTCACTCTGGCCTCTCCTCCACCATCCCCCTCCCAGGCTCTGCCCAGCCCCCACGGTCCTTCGAGCCTTCCAGAAGGCCCTCTGCACTCAGAGCCTCACCCCAGACACCACAGGACTCTGCCTCTTCTCCTCACTTACCACCTCTCAGGGGTCTCCCAGATCACCCTAAAGGAAACAGCACTCCCCAGCTGAACACCTCCTCCCTAGCACTTGCTAGGTGTCAGATGACTTGCTGTAAGTCTCCACCACTGGGATAGAGATATTTGTCTTCTCTGTGGTGTCCCTGCACCAACCAGACCTGGCACATACAAGATGCATGGGATTTTACTGGCTAAGTGTTTGCTCCCCTCCTCTGGTCATTCTGCCTCTGGGAAAAGGCGACTGCTGGTGGGAGTCTTGGGAGCATAAAAAAAGAGATAGCCCGGACCCCCGTGGGCAGTGCCCAAAGTGGCTGTCCATCCCATTAACCAGCTCCACACATGATCATTCCCCACTCACTCCATGAGGTGGGGACTATCACCAATCCCATTTGACAGAGATGGAGACAAACCCAGAGAGGTTAAGCGATCTGCCCAGGACCACACAGGTGGAGAGAGGTAGCAAATTTCTGAAACCCAAACCCCGGCGCTTGGCTACTAGAAAAGGCCGCCTCACGGGGAGGTCTCGGCAACGGGGAGTGGGAGCGAAAGGCTCAGGCTTCCGACAACTCCAGCCTGCCACTGGATCCCCCAGCACCGACCCCAAGGGGGAGAACGGCGGAGGCTGACAGGCAGGGCCCGCGGCGATCGCGCCCTCCCCCTCTTCAGGCAGGGCCCCGCCCGCCACCGCAGCTGCATTCCTGGGGCCGGGGAGGCCCGGGCGGCTGTGTCGGCGTCGATGCGAAGCAGATGGCGGGCCAGGCCGGCCCCCGCCCCGGAGGCGGGGCTCGCAGCGGGGAGGGGTCTGCGCGCCTCGGGATCCAAGCTCGGAAACCCCGCGCGGCCCCCTCACAGCCCCTTGTCTGCGGCGACCGCCGAGCCCCCGGACGCGGCCTCCCTGGGCCTTGCAGCCGAAGGCGCCCCGACGGGACCCAGCCCGGAGCCCTGCGGCCGCCTCTCCAGCTTCTCGCCCCCGCGGCGCCTCTCAACACGCGCCAAGGCAGCCCCACAGGCCGGCTCCTTGCCCCTGCGCGGAGATGTCCTTGACCTCGCCGTGGCCTCTGACTGGCCGACCAGGTCCTCCGACCCCTGTGCCGAATCCTAGCATCCTGTCCTTTGATCTTCGCCCTCCGGCGGAGCCTGTCCCGTGCCTGCCCCTCACTGGCTTCCCCAGCCGGTTCCTTGTGATGCCCAGTATCCCCACCCGGGGGTTCCGTATCCTCCCGACCCCGGTGCACGTCGTTGTCCTTTCAATTCCCGCTTCTGGTTCACAATGAGCGCAAGCTCCTCGGTGCCCACCTTTATCACCACCCTTCTCGCAACCGCGCCCGCTCTAAGGCACAGATCTGTCCCTCGTGTCTCGCCTGCCCTAAGCCCTCCCCGGCCCCTATCTCTCTACAGCGCAGCTCCATCTCTCCCCTGCCCTCACCCTCCCTCTTAATTGGAGTTACACTCCTGCCCCGGGCCTTTGCACATACCATTCCATCTGCGTGGAATGCCTTTCCCCGACTTCTCCCTACATGGCATTCACAACCCGGCCCAAGGGTCCCTTTTTCTGGGTCTGAAATCGCGCACACCGTGTGTCACCCCTCCCGGCGCCCACTGCACTCCGCTCTCTCCTCCGACTTCTCGTCCCCGGTATCCTCGGATGCTCCGTCGTGGCCGGCGCCCAGTCTCGGCCTGAAGCGGAGCCGGCGTCGGCGGGGGTAGCTGAAGGGGCCTGCACTTTTGGCACAGAGAGGTCCCGGGTGTCCACCACCCCAAGTTGGGGTACCCCCTCTCCCCCGGCCCCGACAGTCCCTCTCGGCCCCCTCCCCCAGCCAGGCCGGGCTCCTACCCGGGCGCGCGGCACACGTTACGGCCGCGCGGGTTCAGCTCCTCAGGCGCCGCGGGGTCGGGCAGCAGCCAGAGCAGCAGCAGCAGCGGCGGCAGCAGCGGTCCCCTGGCTCCCCAGCGCCGCGCCGGCCCGGCCCCCCGGGGCCCTGCGCCCTCCATTCGGCGCGGGGCAGGCGCGGGCGCGGGTGCGGCCGCAGCGAGACCGGCCGGAAGCGGAGTGTGCGGCCGGGCGGGGGGCGGCAGGAGGGGCGCCGGGCCGGGCAGGAAATTCCACATCGGCTCCCTGATCCGGGGCCAGCCGCGGCCGGCCAGGCGGCAGCGCCCGCCCCGCGCGCCAGACCCCACCCTCCGGCCGCGCCACCGCCCCTCCGCGCGGCCCCCGCCCCCACGCGGCCTCTTTCAAACTTGGGGAGAACTTGGAGGGGGTCCGCAGAGCGTTGGGGAGGGCGGGGTCTCGGGGGCTCGCCGGGGGTATCCCCAGTCCCAGTGAATTTCTCTTCCCTCCCCAGACACCCATCTTCTGGAGAAGTCGCTCATTCGGGCTCACTGTGCGGCCAGGCCCGGGACGGGAAGGCGGCTGGGGAACAAGGGCGCGACGCACCAAAGCAACCCCTCACCCCCAGCGCCTCGGAAGCGGCCAGGGAAGGGTGTCCCGCAGGCGACTCAACTTAGGGCCGCAAACCTGCCGTTGCTACACTCCATCCCCCTGCCCCCACTCCCTGAATCCCTGTAGTGCCAAGCTGGGTGGTCAGCTCCTACCGAGCACCCAGTGCAAAGCATGCAGTGGACAGACCAGGAACAGAACGCCTGAGTCCTGTGGGCACACTCGGTCTGGCCCCGAGGCCTGGGCAGAGGATCTAGGTAGGGGAGGATTGGAGAGGCCAGGGAGGTAGAATGGCCCAGCCATGAGCTCCCATAGAATGTGGGGGTACAAGCAAAGAAGACGGGTGGAAGAGCTCCAGTCCAGAGACCCTGCAATTCTTGTCAGGGGTTGAAAAGGGTCTGGGGAGACTGAGAGAGCGATTCTGCTTGAGAAGGCTGCTGGATTACCAAAGGGAAAAGTCTAAAGGGTGTCCTCAGGGCTGGATACTTGAGAACTGCAACAAGAGGACAGGGGCAGCAGGGGAGGAGGAAGGGGCACAAGATTGAGAGGAACAGGGCCCAGGGGGACCAAGAGGAAGAATAACTCTGGGCTTGGAAAGTAGAGGGGTGCCTGGTGATTTGAGGAACGGCAGATCCAACTCCAGGGCCCACGGGGCAGGCTAGATGGGCAAGCCTGCGGATGGATCAAGAGGAGTTAGAGCAGCCAGGTCCCAGCAAAGATGAGCATGTGTTTTGAGGACTTAAGAGCTGGCAAGAGGCCTTGAGCAAGGGAGAGGGGTACCTGCCTTCTCTCGGGAAGCAGGCTGCATGCAGACACTCTGAGGGAGAAAGAGGTGTCTTTCTTTAGTTATGTGGAGGCCTGTCAATTGTGGAAGGTGGGACTGGAGGAGGAGGCTTGGAACAAGGGCCACTAAAAGGCCTGAGGTTAGGGACATCGCCAGGCTGACTGAGCCAGAGGCCTGTCCAGGGCAGGCTGGCAGGGTGATGGTGGTGGTGGTGGTGGTGGTGGTGGTGGTGGTGGTGGTGTGTGTGTGTGTGTGTGTGTGTGTGTGTGTGTGTGTGTGAATGGGAAGGAGGGTCGGGGGCTTCTGAGGTCAGGGCCCCTCACCGACTCATGCTAGTGCAGGAGGGAGGCCTGAAGCAGGTAACAGGGAGACTGGAAGGGGAATTCACACCCATGGGATCACAAATGCAAACACTTCTTGAAGACAAGTAAACAGACCGAACTACTTCTGGGAAGTTCCTCCTGGGCATGGCCCTGACCTCAGCAGTGCCCTCCCAATGCCAGAGCCCCTCCCATGGAGGTCCCCGTTGTCTACCAGCAACAGAAGTCAGCAGAGGTCCATGTGGCTGCAGTAACTGCCCAGCAGTGTGTGGCAGCCCTGCTTCCAGCTTTAGAGGCACAGATCCCAGGGCTGGAAGCACTCACCCTAGCTGGATTAAGGTCATAAACAGGCACCTCAAACTCTATCACCTCCTTTCCCCTCCCATCACAACTGCTCCTGACCCCCAAATTCCTGTAAAGACCACTGGAGATACCTTCACTCCTGAATGTCTCAGATCTCTACCCACCCCCATCTATGTGGCCTTTCTAATTTCGTATCTGGCTGTCGCCCACTGCCTGCAGGACAAGGACCGTCCCAGCCTCATCTCACACAGGGACCCACAGACCACGGCATGTGTGTCATCACTTCCATCTCATAGTTGATGGCAAGATCTGGCATCAGAGGCAGGGCCCATATCTGTCCCAGACACCACAAGTGGGGGTAGAGTGAATGAATGCCCGTGGGCCTAGCCTGGTGCCAGGTGAATACCATAAGGGATCTGTGGGTTCCCTGTAGCCAGAGCACCACACAGGCAAACTGTGGGAGCCTAGAGCCCAAGCTGATCAGTACTGGCCAGGATGGCTTCCCAGAGGTGAACTTCGAAGCTGGCGAGGCCCAACGGCAGGTGGTGGGAAGTGTGGCCACAAGTGCCAGGCTGGACCCAAGGTTGCAGTGGCAGGGCCAAGTACCTGCCCAGCTTTCAGGATCCCTTCCATGGCTCACGTCTACCCCACCCCATGCTCTGCAGAGAATTACAAGCCCTTCCCTTCTCCCCTGTGGACCAGAGGTCTCTTGTAAAGCTATGGCTCTGGGTGGGGAGAAAGCACCAGCCATCTTGGGACACACTGAAGATGTGGGGCAGGGGAAACATTTCTGGTTCTCTCTTCCAGAAACATCTAGTCTACAGTAACTGCTAGCCTGGCCTGCAAGGTGGTGGCAGACACAGGAAGTGACAGGCCCTACTCTCAGCCCATGTTCTCACACCTCACCCTCAGGAGCAGGGGAGAAGAAAATGGAGAATTGTGGCCACCCTGTCCCATTGGAAGTGACCTACCAGGGTCAACAATGGGCTTGCCACCCTGAAGTGCAAGTGCAGGATGTCACGTTGGGGTTAAGGAACGGGGGCATGTTTCCTCAGGAGTCCCCAGACCCCAAGAGACAGTGAGGAAGATCACATGCATGGCTCTGAGGAGCAGGCAGCAACTCCCACTGGCCTCACCCCACACCCCAGAGTCCTTAAGGTATCAGAAAGGAGAACCGAAAGCAACTGATTTCCTGCCTCTCTACTCTCCTCCCGTCCATGACGTGGTAGCAGTTGCAGTGGGCTCTGGGCAAGGCACCGAGATCGAGGAACAGGAAAGACCCAGTTGTCTCCATGATATGCCCAGCCAACCGGGAGAGGAATCTTAGGAAGTTGCAGATGGCCAGCAGGGCGGTGCCGGCAGGGGGGCCTGTGGCAGGAGTTCGTTGGTGCAGAACCTGCGGCAGGTGGGAAGAGTGTGTCCAGGTGGAAGCTCTGATGGCGCAGGGAAGGCTGCTGGCCCAGGGAGGCCCTATCTGTTGCACCAGGGAGCCAATGTGCTAAGAACTCAACGGACCTGGCAAACCTGTAACAGCAGCTTCATCCTCTTGCCATGCACGTGGACCCAAGAGGTGGGGAAGAGCCCATCCTTATAGGGCCTCCCTCCTCACGTGCTGGGGCCCACTTCCTGAACCTCAGGATGAGCTTTACTTGGGGCTAAAGTATTGCCAACTGTTTGAAAAAGAGCTCCTCACCAGAGAAGGTACTCCAACAGGCTGGATGACCACCTGTCACCAGACTGGGGTGGGTCTCCAGGTGACATCCTTCTAGCCTGGGGAGTGTACTGCGCTCTCGCCTCTGAGACAGGCTTCCGGCCTCCTACTTGCATGCAGAAGCTTTGGTTTGGGGTCCCACCCCAGAGCTCTACCCGCAGCAGCTCTCACCCTGGAAGGGAACCCGTGTTTCCCGTGTTGCAGCCATGGACAGGCTGTGAAAGGAATTGAGGCTGTGGCCACAGGAACAATTCACACCTTTTGTAAGATGATTTATTTCATTTATCAACAACATGGGGTCAGAAAAGCCCAACTGTAGGGGATCTTACCACTAGAACCAATCTCAAGCAACTTTTTGCATCTGCTCCCTGTCCAGCCCTTGGGAGGCCTCAATTGCTCAAGCCCCTGGCTTTGGGGTAGGTGAGGGACTCACCCTACCCCCTCCCTGCCCACAGATGGGGGCCTGATACGCTTCAGCCCCCTCGCCCAGGTCCCTTTGGAGAAGGACACCTTCTCAGCCCAGCAGGAGCCAGAACCAGGGAGCAGGGAGGCCAAGACAGCTGGTGACAGCGGACCCTGTCTGCGCTGAGAGGTAGCAGGCCTGGTCACCCCTTCAAAGGACCAGAGCCTCCCCAAGCACTTTCCCCGCATGGTGATCCACAACCAAGATCTACAGAGCCCCGCAAATACCTGCTGCAAGCTGGCAGACAGGCTGGTGTGAAGGAAGGGTGGCAGGAGCCAGCCAGCAGCGGGTGCCAGTAGGAAGGGTCTCAACACCCTAGGGTAAAGTGCTCTGGCCTGGGCTGCCCTTGGAGCTCCCACCACAGTTCCCTTCCTGTTGACACCAGCCCCAGAGCCCTAGTCTTCACTGGAGTTGTCAAACTCCTCCCAGTCAGATACACTCATCACTTCAGAGGCGAGGTCCGGGTCGGCCTGGCGGTCGGGGGTCCCGCGGGGCGGCTCAAGGAGCAGGGAACGGGGCAGGGTGAGCACACAGGCCGCCAGGCCTGAGATGGAGTTGTCCAGCTGGGGCCCCTCCTCCCAGCAGTCCTTCTCCACGTCATAGATGTGCACGTAGCCTGTGCGGCTGCCACGGTTGTGGGAACGGCCGCCTAGCACATAGATCCTGTTGTCCAGCACAGCAATGCCGGGCTCACCATGCCCCGCTGGGAGTGGGCAGACGGAGGACCACTGCCCAGATGTACAGCTGTAGCAGGCCACCTGCGAAGTCAAGGCCAGAGTAAAGCCAGGCACCTGACCTGGCCCAGGCCATCTGGGCAGGGCAGCAACCTCGGCCAGGCCCTGGATTCACACCAAGGCTGAGGGACATGTGGGCTGTGGACAAACCCTGCCCCCCTGGAGGAAGGGCTTGGGGCCAGTGTCCAAACACTCTGTCCCATCTCCAGGGCCCACAGTCAGCCTGCGGCCCCTGGGGTATGTGTGGGTGTTTTCCAATTGGCATGCTGTTATTTTCCATGGTCTGGTGGTACTGGTTCTCTCCCCTCCATAAGACTGAAGCTGACTAAGGTCACAGAGCCCATGTACTATCTTTACCTGCCCCCCAATTGCACCCCATACTAGGGAGAAATGCAAATAAAATGTGGAAATAGCTGCTTGCTAATGACCATCAATGTTCTCCTTTTCAAAATTACCTCAAACGAGTAAACAAATACACAGAAAAAAGTTTAACCTACTAGAAACTCAAAAAAGTCAAAATAAATGGTCAGAGACAAATTGTCTGTTAACCAGCAGCCATAACCAAAAACCATAAAACTTGATGCTGGTGAAGGTGTAGTGAAGTTATTCTGCTGTGCCTTGTCTGACAAGCCAGGGGTAAAGCAGGTTGGCAATATTTATTAAAAGCCATACAAATCTTACCTTTTTGACTTAATAATCAGCTTTGGTTCTCCAGCTGTGGTGGGCAGAGAACTGGCCCTCCAAAGAAGACCATGTCCTAATTTCTAGAACTTGTGTTACTTGACATGGCAAAAGGGACTTTGCAGATGGGGTTAAGGCTATGGACAATGAAACGGGGAGGTTATCCTGGAGTTTCTGGGTGGAACCACCTAGTTGCACCAGCCTTCGAAAGCAGAAGAAAAGGCATGACAGGAGAGATGAGAAGTAAGAAGGACAACCTGCCATTGTTGGCACTGAAGATGAAGTGGCCCCATGCCAGGGAATGCAGAGATCTCTAGAGGCTGACAAGGGCCTTTAGCTGACAGCCAGTAAGGAAACAGGGACATCAGTCCTACAATCACAAAGAAGTGAATCTGCCAACACCCTGAGTGAACAAGGACATGGATTTTACCCTGGGGACTCTATAAAGGGGAGACATCCTGACAATACCTGGATTTTATCTGGGTGTGACCCATGCAGGACTTACGACCTACAGAACTGTCAGAATACACGTATGTTGTTTAAAAGTGTTAAAATTTGTGGTGAATTGTCATGGTAGCAATAAGAAACTAAGACACCAGAGCCCAGTGGGTCTCACCACGGCGGTGGAAGGGCGGGGGCTGGTAAAATACGGACTGCTGCCCTGGCTGGTGTGGCTCAGTGGATTGAGCGCTGGCCTGCAAACCAAAGGGTCACTGGTTCGATTGCCAGTCAGGGCACCTGTCTGGGTTGCACACCAGGTCCCCAGCTGGGGTGTGTGAGAGGCAACCACACATTGATGTTTTTCTCCCTCTCTTTCTCCCTCCCTTCCCTTCTCTCTAGAAGAAAAAAAATCTATAAAAACAAATACAGATTGCTGAACCCCACCCCCAGAGTTTCCTCACTGCAACTGGGGGGGGGGGGGCAAAAATCTGCATTTCTGATGCGTTCTAATGTGATGTGATTGCTGCTGGTCTGGGAACCATACTTTCAGAGAACCACTGCTCCAGCCTAAGGAAATAACTCAAAATACCTGAAAAGCTCTATAAAGCAAATATTCTTGTTACGTTATTTGGAACAGTTAAAACTTAGACCAAGCCAAATGACACACCGTCTGACAGAATTCTGCACAGCCACAGAGGAGGGGGGTGAGGGGTGGCTATGAAGATCAAACATTAACTGGAAAACACCCATGATGAACTTCAGCCAGAAGCAGAATGGGAGGTTCATTAACTATATATAACTGGGTGGAAATCATGCACGGGTAGGACTAAAAAATAGTGGCACAGGACTGGATTATGAGTGTTTTTCTTCACCCTTCTCCAATATTTAAAGGTTTTGCAATGTGGTTATATTAACTTTATAATTAAAGTTTTTAACAATAATAAAAACAAGTGAAACTATTCTGTATGATACTATAATGAACACATGTCATTATGTGTGTCCACACCCCCAGAATGTACACCACCGAGAGAGAGCCCTAATGTATACTATGGACGCCGAATGACAGCGATGTGACACTGTAGGTTCATCCACTGTAACACGTGTCCCCCTCTGGTGTGTGTGGGAATGGGGGAATATGGGATCTCTGTACTTTCTGTTCAATTTTTAAAATAATTTATTTTTTAGAGCAGTTCTAGGCTTATAACAAAATGAGAAGGCACAGAGCTTTCCTGTATATTCCCTATTCCCCCACATGCACAGCCTCCCCCAGTTTCAACATCTCCCACATGGGATACATTTGTTACAACTGATGGACTTATATTGACATATAATCAGTCCCAATCCATACTTTACCTTAGGGCTCATTCTTGGTGTTGTACATTCTATGGGTTTAGACAAATGTATAATGACATGCATCCATCACATAAAGTTTTTTCACTGCCCCCCAAATCCTCTGTGCTCTGTCTACTTTCTCTTCAATTTTGCTGAGAACCAAATTAAAAAAATAAAATCATTTAAAAATTTTTTGCTGTGAGCCTAAAACTGCTTTTTGATAAAAAATTTAAAAAGGGGGACATGATGCAAATAGTTCTTCATCTGTAACAACTGGAAGGGACAGAATAACGTGTGTGGGCAGCCCAGCCCCACTTACCTGGTGCACGTCCCGCCTGTAGCCAGCATCATTGTTGCTGCCCCCGATCACGTACAGCTTGTCCAGGAGGGTGGCCATGCCATGCCAGGCTCGCCGCACAGGCCCGTCAGCCAGAGTGTGCCACGAGTTGCTGTCTGGGTCATAGCAGTGCGTCTCCTTTAGGTAGTCCTCCCCTCTGCGGCCGCAGGTAATGTACATCTTCCCCTCCAGTGTGGTGCCAGCATGGGCATACACCTGCATGGGCCACCAAGAGAACAGGGGCAGGCAGGGAGGGGGCAAGAGGGCAGTGAGGGACAACAGCCAGCAGCCCTTGCCAAGGCCCCTCATATCCCATAACTGCCTGACACCTTCTGGCTTCACAACTTCCTCTTCACATTCTGACAAGAACACTCCCTGGATTTTTTGCTGGATGGACTGTCCAGTCACCCACTCTTGACCCCTCCTAATGGGGACTGATTCTACAGACCCAGAGATGACTCTGAGCTTCCATAGGGGAAGAATGGACTGTCTTTCCCTTGCCCCTAAAGGGGACATCTGCATGGGGAAGCTCAAAGAAAAGCTAAGCATCCTTTACAAGTCAAAGACGACACAACAGTTCTGGGAACCCTTGACCCACTAGTTGCCTCCACCTCTCCCCCACTGCCAATGGCTAGCCAATCCTCCAGGCCTGCTGACCCCTTTTCAAAGTATCTGTTTGCAAATGATATCTGATATGGTGAGGGAAAAAGAAGCGAAAGTAAAAAAAATCAACCACCAATATAAATCTTTAGCTATGCTTTTGTGTGGGGGAAGAGAATATACCATCCTGCTTTTGATTTTGGTCCTCAACCTTTCACATGCTTTCCACTGTGCCCTGGTGCCCAGCCAGCCCCTACCACAGGCACCCCTCACACTGGTCCTACTGCCCCAAAGACTTCCTATCTCATACCCATGCAAGGCCCTCCTGCACCAAGGTCCGTGGGTGCCAAGGCAGGGCACTATTTTTTTGGGGGGGGGGAGCCCCACAGGGTGTGGAGGCTCCAGGGTTTGGCCCAGGGACAGTCACTAATATTCAGGCTGTAGGGTGGCACAGGAAGTGGAGAGAGGTAGACAGAGTGGAGCGCAGGGGCAGAGCAGTGGGCAGGATACAAACCAAGGGCTTGGGTCTCCGCCTATTGATGGTGGGGGTCTGGGGAGGTTTTGTTTTTAAAAAAATTAAACTCCATGTTGATGGAAGTGTAGATTCACATGCAGTTGTAAGAAATAATACAGACCCCACGTACCCTTCAATCTGGAGTCCCCAGTGGTAAGGGCTTGTATAACCAACCACAGTAGAATATCACCACCAGGATGCTGATGTTGACAGTTAAGACACAGGACGTTCCCATCTTCACTAGGATCCCTCCTATTGCCCGTTTATAGTCACATCCACTGCCTTCCTGCCCTGAGACCCCTTCTTAACCCCTGGCAACCACTAACCTATTCTCCATTTTGCCATTTCAGAAGTGTAGTATGAATGGAATCATGTAGTATATAACCTTTTGAGATTGGCTTTCTATGCCAAACCAGGTTCACTCATGTTGCTGCTTGTATACACAGTCTATTTCTTTTTATTGCCAAGGAGCAATCCGTGCTAAGTATCAGCCAGTTTGTTCAGCCTTCACCAACTGAAGGACATCTGATTAGTTTCCAGTTCCTGGCTGTTACCAATAAAGCTATATGTTTGCAGACAGAGAAGTTTTTGTTTCTCTGGGGTAAATGCCCAGGATGGCAACTGCTGTGTCTCATGGCAGGTGGAAGTTAACTTTTGAAAGAAACTGTCAGCCGTGGCTGGTGTGGCTCAGTAGATTGAGTGCTGGCCTGAGAACTGAAAGGTTGCTGGTTCAATTCCCAGTCAGGGCACATGCCTGGGTTGTGGGCCAGGTCCCTGGATGGGGGTGTGCAAGAGCAACCGATCTCTCACACATTGATGTTTCTCTCCCTCTCTCCCTTCCTTCCCTTCTCTCTAAAAACAAATATTTTTTTAAAAAATAAAAGAAATTGTTAAACCCCTTCCCAGCATGGCTGTACCATTTACATTCCCACCAGCAATGTATGGAGTGACATAGTTTTTCAGCATCCTTGCCAGCATTTGTCGTCACTATTTTTAATTTTAGTCATTTTGAGACATGGTTTTCTCACTATGGTTTTAATTTAATTTCCCTAATAATCAATGATGTGCTTTTTAAAATTACCATCTGCATATCCTCCTCAATGAAATGTCTCAAGTCTTTTGCCTTTTTCTAATGGGTCCATCTGTGTATGTATTTTACTGATGAGTTTTGAGAGTTCTTTATATACGTTAACTAATCCTTTGTCAGATATATGATTTGCAAATATTTCTCCCATTCTGCAGCTTGTCTTTTCATCTTAACAGGGTCTTTCAGCAGTGAAAGTATATAATTTTGATACAGTACAATTTATCCATTTTTCTTTTTCACGGCTTATACTTTGGGGATTAAGATTAATTACTCATTGCCTAGCCCTAGATCATTCAGTTTCATCTATTTTTGGTGGTAGCGTCACAAAGTTCCGTATCGAGGGCCTCGTGCCGAAGCTGGATCCGGAGATGAAACGAAAGATGCGTGAGGACGTGATTTCTTCCATATGGAACTTCCTCATCTATGTGGCCCTGCTGCGAGTCACTCCTTTTATCTTAAAGATTGGACATCACATGTGACTGCATGATATGAATAACCTGGTTACAGTTTCTACTCTGCAAATGAATAGGCCCAGAAAGATGTAAGAGACTTTGATTGAATGGACATTAAGAACAAGTTTAGTTGTGGTAACTGAAATTCATAGCTAAAATAGAAAACTATTTGGAAAGTATAAAAAGACATTTTTTTCTTATGCCTGTGATATTCAGCTTCCATGAATGTTGGTGTAATTGTAAATACTGTCAAATTCCATTTTCTAGCAAGTATTAATTATATAAGAGAATTATGTCTGCAGCATCCCTGTCTTGTCAGTCATTTCTGTTGACCTTTATACATCTGTCTGGAATGTATTCACTGAAGAGCTCCTTATGACTAGTTATGTTTTATGGAAGCCAACACACAACTGCAACAACATTTAAGCACAGGACCATTAGTCCATATTTCTAATAAACGTACCAATTAAGAAAAAAAAAATTTTAGGAAATTGTTTTCCTAAAAGATATATAGTTCTACATTTAGGTCCATAAACCATTTCCGGTTAACTTTTTTATAACATGTGAGACTTGGGCTGAAGTTCATTTTTCTGCCTATGAGTGTGTAATTGTTCCAGTACCATTTCTTGAAAAATTATGTTCCCTCTCTTCATTGCTTTTGTGCCTCTGTCAAAATCAGTTGGATGCATATGAGGTTAAAAATAAAAAGTTGAGCATATTCGAATGGGTCTATTTCTGGATTTTCCATTCTGTTCCGTTGACCTGTGTCTCTCCATCTCCCAATACCACAGTGGTAAGTCTTGGGATTAGATACATTGATTCTTCCCACTTTATTCTTTTTCAAAATTATTTGAGCCATTCTAGATCCTTTGCCTTTCCATATAAATTTCAGGTAATTGCTGGATCTACAAAAATACTTGCTGGGATTTTGTTAAATTACTGTATGTCAATTTGGGAAGAACTGGCATTTTTATTATTTGAGTCTTCCAATTCATGAATATGGTATGTCTCTCCATTTATTTACATCTCTCATCAGCATCTTATAATTTTTAGTGTATAAATCCTACGAATGTTTTGTTAAGATTTCTACCTGCGCATTTCATTCTTTGAGCAACTGTAAATGGCATTACATTTTAAATTTATGGCCATGTGTTTATTGCTAGTATACAGAAAGCGATTAATTTTTGTATGTTTATCTTACATCTGTCCTGTAATTTTGCTGAACTCATTTGTGCTAGGATTTTTTGGGAGGGTAGATTGCTTCAGATTTTTGGCAATCTGTCATCTGTAGAGTCAGTTTTATTTCTTACTTTTCAATTTGCATACCTTTTTCTTTTTTTTGCCTTAGTTCACTGACTAGAACTCCCAGGACTATGCTGACTTAAGAGTGGCGAGGCAGACATCTTTACCCTGTCCCCATCTTGGCGGAAAGCACTCAAACCAGTCTTTACCATTAAGTCTAATGTTAGTGGTAGGATTTTTGCAAATGCTCTTCATTGAGAAAACTCATCTCCATTCTTATTTTTTGAGTTTGATTATGAAAGGATAACCATCATCGAATGTTTTTTCTTCATTGATGATATGATTTTAATATGGTGAATTACACTGACTGAATTTCAAATATGAAACCAGCCTCCCATCTCTATAATCAACCCCATCTGGTAATGATGTGGTGTTTCTTTTGTTTTAAAATTCTATTTGCTAATATTTTGTTAAGGATATTCATGTGTATATTTCTAAGAGATTTGTCCCCTTCTTTTTTGGTACTGCCGTTGTCTGGTTTTGATATCAGGGTAATATTAGCTTCCTAAGATGAACTGAGAAGTATTCTCTCTTCGTCTATTTTTGGGGAGAAAATCATGCAGAAATGGTGCTTTTCTTTACATGTTTGAGAGAATTCTCCAGTGAAATCACCTGGGCCTGGACATTCCTCAACAGGCATAGAGCTATTCAAATTACTTGTTTTGTATTGAGTGAGGTGGGCAGATTGTAGTTTTTGAGGAATTAGTCCATTTCATCTAAGTTGTCAAATTTACATGCTGAGTTGTTCACAGTATTGCCTTACTAACCTTTTGATATCTGCAGAATTTGCAGCAATACCCAATTTCATTCTTCATATTTTAATTGTGTCTTCTCTTTCTATTTGGTAAGTCTTGCTAGAAGTGTGTCAATTTTATTGATCTTGTGAAAACAACAGTTCTTTTGATCTTCTCTATCATTTATCTGCTTTTAATTTTATTAATTTTTGCTCTTCTTTTCATTATTTCTTCTGCCCGATTTGGGTATATTTTGCTCTTCTTTTTCTAGGTGTTTGAGGTAGGAGCTTAGTTCATTGATTTGAGACCTCCACCCTCCACCTCTAATGCAAGCTCTTAGTGCTACAAAATTTCCTGGCAGAACAATTCTAGCTAGGTGCAACAAATCTTGACATGTCTTTTCATTTCACTCAGTTTAAGGTATTTTTATTATTTTCCTTTGACCTATGGGTTATTTGGAGGTATGTTGCTTACTAGTTTTTAACAGTCTGGTCGGTTTACCTCCAAACTATCCCTCAAATACATCCACCTCCTTCCTTGTCCAACAGCCTCCAGCCTAGCACAGAACTTCCATCCTCGCTCCTGCTCTTCTAAACCCTCTTCTCTTTACAAGCACTCCTCATGCTTCCCTTTTCTCAGAAAAAACCGTGAAGTCCCCTCCTGGCCTAGAAGATCCTTCTTCCCTCAATCTGGTATCTCCTCAAATGGACCTTCCCAAAACAGTCTGTCTAGATTTGTCCTGCCAGAGCCCTGTTCCTGGGCACTGTTTAGCTCAATAGCTCAACTCCCTCTTAATTTCCTCATTGCACTTACCACAAATGGCAATTATTTTACAGATTTGTTTAATGGTTAAGAGTGGTCTCTCCCACTAGGTGGAAAACAACATGAGGGAAATTGTATCATTTCTTGTTACCATTGCATCCCCAGGTCTTGGTATAAGGTAAGTTAATAGTCGCTGAATGAATGAATGTGTGAAAGAAGGAACACTGGCAGTCAGGGAGAAGCTGACTGAAGGCCGGGGCTGCCCCTCTGTGGCCACTATGGAGAACTGCGGCTTCCCAGACAAAGAACCCTCAGCCCCTCCCCCACACACCCAGGAACAGACCCTCTCACTGCCATCTTACACTCTTCCGGAGCCGAATTCCGTTCATTCTCATCCACCAGGTCTCAAGAAGCCCTGGTATTTCCTGTGCGAAATCTGCTCCTTTCTCCAGGATGCGTTTAGGGACTATCCCTCTAGACGGGCTTCCTTCCCCAAAGCAGCTGAGGAGCAAGGACCATGCCTGCTTTCCCTGCCCAAAAGGGACCATGGTGGGAGACCCTGACCTTGGAGAAAGGCTGGACCCATCAGGCCCCTAGCTCCCAAGTGTCAAAGCCTAAGGCCCCAGGGGGCTGGGGAAGGGTGAGAGGTAAAGAGTGGAGGTGTGCAGAGGTTCAGAAAGGCAGGAGCTCCTGCCAAGGCCCAGAGCTAGTTCAGGAGAGCCCTCAGCAGAGGCCCACACGTCCTCCATGCCATCCCCTGCTTCTGAGGTGTTCAGGAATCCCCAAAGGTATATAAAATAGGTGCTCTGAAAATAACAACGCTGGTACTAACAGGGTACACACTATGCTCTTAGAGGCGGGGACCTGGAACATGAGGGATCAGCAAGGCCTCTGCCTTGCCTTGGGCTTTTAATCTGGTTTTAGGACTAAGGTCCAAGTACCCCAAAGCCACAGCACAAGAGAGACGTCTTCCTAAAGCACTGCCTTTGCACAATAAACCTGAGTTAAAGATTTCTAAATTAGACCAAACCAAGGTAAAACAAAACACAGTCAAGTGTTTTTTGGCATTTTAAAGGCCCTGCCCTCCAGGGAGCCTACAGGGGAGAAGTGTGAGACTTTTGAGCCTTCATCTCTCTTGTTTAACATCCTTGGACACATACTAGCTCATCTCAGCTGTGCTGAAAGTCAGATGAGGGGAAGGTTTATGCCTACATTTGATCTTCAGGGTTAAAGTGCTCCCTGGGGCCAAGGTGGCAAGACCAAGAAGTGGTGCGATTCTGGGGAATGAGGTCTGGAAGCTTGAAGAGGCTCACCCCAGGCAGCTGGCAGAATCTCAGGGGTCCCCTATCCTGCTCTCAGTGTAGGGTCTTTGGAGGGACGTGGATTCTGCTCACCAGAACTGATTCCCTGGCCTGGACTTAGGCTCACTCTTTACACCCCAGAAAGTAAAGTAGGTGAAAAAAGGCCCTTCTTGGAGGGGCTTCTTTACCTCCCTCTTGAGTGGGGCCACGTAGGCCCAGGAGTTGGTGGCAGGGTCATAGCGCTCCACAGCATTCAGGTCATTGTGGTAGTCGCGGCCTGCCACTGCGTAGATGTACCCACCCACGACACACACACACAGGTCGGCGTGCTCCTGCTGCAGGGACTGGATCTGGAACCAGCGGTTGTGCCGTGGGTCGTACCTTTTGGGGGGACACGAGGACAGCACATCACTGACAGGTGAGACAGCACCTCCTGCTCCGCCCATGTCCCCTGAACCCTCCCTTGGCTGCTTCTACACATCAGCACACACCCACTCACAGCCACAGCAGGCTGCTACACACCTGGGAGGTGTGGCCAGAAGCCTCCGGGATTTTTGCCCACGAAGCTGGTCCCTTCCAGGTATAACCTCTCGTGTGGTTTCTAGGCCACCCCACTATCCACCCCGGGCTGCCAAGGGCTGTCTTACAGCCAACTCCATCGCACCTGTTTCACCTCATGGTCCCCATGGCCCTGCCCCCATTCATTCAGGACAGCCATGAATTATGGATGGATGGGTACCACAGCCTCCCAGCCTCTAGCCAACACTAACACTCCTCCTGTGTGGTCTGCTTGAGCCTGCCCTGCGCACAGTGCCCGCACCTGCTCACCTTCGTCACAGCCCACCCCTCCATCCCTTTGTGCACCTCATGCTTTCCCAAACTCCCTAGCTGGGCTGTCCTCTCCACTTCTCAAGGTCTCCCTCTCTGCAAGAGTCAGGATGCTATCTCCCACACTGGACTGTGGGTACCATGAGGGCAGGGTCCTCTGGGATTCCAGGCTGGAGGAGCACCGCTGGTCCGACCAGGACAGTGGCACAAGGGGAGAAAAGCCGACCTCTTCTGAGCTGCTGCTGAGCCCCAGCACCACGTAAGTAAGCATTGTTACCTGTTACCATCAACCTTTGTAAAAAGAAGTCTGATCCCCAGTCAGCAGCTTCATCTTGCAATCTGCACAGAGCCCACCCCTACTTCTGCCTTTAAAGAGCTCCAAATTCCCAACTCAGGTGACCTCAGCCACTCCAGAACAACCAACTATAACCCTGCTTTCTCCTGAACTTTGGACCTACACTGCAACTGCCTCTAGCCATCTCCACCTGGCTACTTACCTGTCCATTGATCCCATCCTCACCAGCAAAGCTCCTGCTCACACTCCAAAATCCTATCATTGTACCCCAGGCCCTTCACAGCCCAAGTCCACATCCCCCTTTCCAGCACTCAGCCCGTCCCAGGCTTGCCCCACTTTCCAGGGGGCCTCCTATCGCCTCTACCCCTTCTTTCCATGCCCCAGGCCTGGCACTCCGGAGAGCCCGTGCGGGGCACCCAGGCACGTGTGCTATCTGGGTGAATACAGATGCCTCAAGGGGTCAAGGCCCCGTGAGCCTGAGGCCCAAAGCCCACTCTTTCCCTGACCAGCATCTGGCCCTTTTCCCTGGGCATCAATCCACCCAGGCACCTGCATTTTAGGCTCCTACTCCTGGATGCTCCTTGCTCAATGGCCAATGCATAGATACAGCCTCTTTCACATAAGTTTTTATTTCTCCATAGGAAGGCCAACTCCAAAGAGGATAACTCAAACGTCAAGTGGCTCAGAAGAGAGTGAATAAAGTTTTCTTTGGCCTATGCCATATACTGGTCAATGAAGAGATAAGATGCATCCTTTACCCAAAGCACAAGTTAGCACACTCTGCAGCCATGTCTTCCTACCCACAAATTCCAGGAACCAAGCTGCCTCAAGAATCAGGGACAACAGAAGAGACAGATAAGCACACCTGGGTCACAGAGGCAGGCCTGAATCCCAGCTCTGCCTGTGTAGCTGGGTGCATCCAGGCATCAGTTTTACTCTTGGCGTTCACTTAGTTTCCATACCTGTCCAATGGGGTGATGTTAGCTCCTTACAAAGGCTGTCATGAAGGATCATAAAGGACAACACACATAGAAAGGATCCTTGTCAACCAGAGGGGAGTTTAAAAAGAAAAGGTTCACATCTGTATTCCTAGACCTTAGCGTAGCACCTGATCAAGTAGACCATACACTATTGAATAAATTAAGAAAGGAGTAAGATGACCAGCAGCAGTTAAATCATTCCTCCACTCTACAAATATATACTGCCCACCCAACATGGTATCAGGCACAGTGCTTAGTGCTGGGGATCCAGAGGGAAACTCAAGACCAGGGCCTTGCTTTCCATTAGAATGGGAAACAGCTGAAGAGACCAGAGTGAATAATTATTCAATATAATTCAGGTAACACACATACACACACACACACACACACACAATAACAAGGTAGAGTGATCCATTTGGCAGCAGGGGTTGGGGAGAGCAAAGCTCTCTTATGGAGATAAAGAAGGTCCTCCTAAGAAGGTGGCATTTGAGACATGAATAACCAGGGGCACAGCTGGGTGAAGGTGGGGCTGGGAACAGGCAGACAGGCCAGTCCAGGGTGCACCACTCAGAGGCCGTCAGCTGGCCGGGATGGTGCCTTCTACTGCCTTTCCTGTGCACAGCACTCATTCGTGTATACGTCTCTTTTTTCCTATTTATTTTTTATATTTTATTCCTCTTCTTTGCACATGCAGCTTCAAGAGGGATGTACATGGAGCAGTGAGGGAGGAAGGGGACACCTGCCTAGCGAGCCAGATCAGCTGAATCAACCCTGGTGATCAATGGTGTGACAGATGTTCCAGCCAGATTGCCTTCACATCCTCTTCTTCCCTATTTTGAGTCAAGCACAAGTCAGCATCTTCCACCAGAGTGAGACAAGCCCCTCCAGAGGCTTACTTCCTTCTGGTTTCCTGCCCACATAGCTTCCCAGGCAGAGTTCGCTTGGATCTGTGGTTTCAGATTTAAGGAAACACACACACACACACACATACATATAGACACACACTATACATCAATAATTTAACGATAACCAGTTTTGCTGATTTCTGATCTTCCCACTGTGTCTTTTATCCCATATTTTCCTCTTTATTGGATAATTTTCCACTGTCAGAATAAACCCCCAAGTGATATTCTTTTTCTAATAAAAAAAACTTATTATTGCATATAAGGATATAATCAGTTTTAATCACTTTAATGTAGATTTTAGGTCATCCAACTGCAAATTCAGAAGAGAAATCTAGAGTTGGTACAAACATGTTCTGGAATACTTGTTAAATTTAGTAGACTTTTTCTTCAGTATTTCCATGACTTAAGCATTCCCATGACTATTAATAAAGTCCATTACAATTAAAACATTTTTTGAAATATACTTTAAAAGATTAATAGTCATAGGAATTCCTAAGGGAAAAAATAAGTTATTATTCTAAGTAGGGACAGGGCATGTGGCAACATGAGACCAGCTACCACAAGGTAAGGCGTGCAGCTGGCCTTCAGCAGCCCAGAGGGCAGCTATGTAGAAGGCGCAAACGTAGGCGGAGGAAGCACAGATGTGGTCAGAGAAGGAAGAGAGAAACAGTGGTATCCCGGGGGCCAGTACAATTTGCTCCAAAAGAGATGCATTTTTATATAGTTTCTGTACCAATGCTTTAAGATATAACCTAATAAGTCCTCTTTGCTCCTTAAAATGCAAACCTAATTTACTACAAAATCTTGTTTTTTTACATTCTGAGAGCCTAAGGTTTATAATGCTGGTGAAGGATGGAAGGGAAAAGAGGACAGAATCAAACTCTTAGATCACTCAAATGAAGATCCATCTTCCATCTGGAAGCTTTAAGAATCCACTGAGAGATTAAGGAAACACTGACTCTATCTATAGAGATGACAGACGCCAGGGCCTTCCCCGCCACCTCACCAGATGCTCTGAACCCCAGCCCTCAGGGATGCCTGCTCCTACCCGGCAGGTCTCACAGCCCCACCTGCCACAGTGATCCAATTTCCTGATTGGAATTTGAGGCTGTGATTATCAATCACAGGGGCTGATGTTAGTATTTTCCAGAGTCTGACTTGGGTCTCAGAGCACATATTCAAGAAAGGGAAATTTAGCCCTGGCCGGGTAGCTCGGTTGGTTAGAGCATCGTCCTGACTCATTGAGGTTGGGGTTCGATCCCCAGTTAGGGCACATATAAGAATCAACAACCGATGAGTGCACAAAGAAGTGGAATAAAAATAGTTTCTCTCTCTAAAATCAATCAATAAAAAAAATAAAACCCTTTTTTTTAAAAGGAAAGGAAAATTTAGACTGCCTTGTATGAAACTGCATGTAACAGGACAGACTACAGGCCAGCAGCATCCTGTCATCCTGAAGCCTCCCTGCATGCAAACAACCCCCCTGTCACGTGCTGAGGGTCAGAGACCACAATACTCTGGAGACGTCTGCTTTACTTACAGGCCTGTGGGTTGCTCAGCAGGGAGATGTGGCCTTGATTCTCCAGTTGGGAAGCTGAGCTCCCTAGAAAAGAAGCTTCAAGGTTTGGCTGGAGGGAGGCTTAAACCTGTCGCTGCCACACCCACTAGAGATGGCATCTGGTATGAGTGAAAGTACAGTAGTCCCTTGCTATACCGTGGTTCCCTTATCGCAGCCTCACATATCACAGGATTTTTAAAAATATTATACTTATTTATCCCAGATTTTTTGCTCTATCACAGGATTTTGCAGTACTGTATACATATATTGTTATAGTTACATAGGTTTAAGAGTGTAGAATAAATGTAAGGTTCCTACTTCGTGGGGGGTGTCTGGAACTTAATACCCGCGATAAATGAGGAACTACTGTATTGTCTCCTTTTGGAATTCGCTGTGCTCCTGTTTGACCACAACATGCTGCCAGGCTTTGGGTCTGATCAGTTTAACAAAGGTTATCACTTCCTGGGGCCAGGAGATCAGTGGTGGCTGAGGAACTGTAAACTCTTCCTCAGTCCTCGTCACCATGCTTGAGGGAATTAGCTGGGCCAGACCCCACTCCCACCCCAGAAAATAAAATCATGGACATAAACTTGGTCTGCACCTAGCTCACAGATGTCAGAGCAGTTGGCAATCTCTCTCTCTCTCCCCCTCTGCAGCACCATCTTTCAGCTTATGCAGGGCAGAAACTTCCCACAGGCACTAAATCCCAAGAAATCAAACCAAACTACAGTGCAGAGGGCCCTGGAAACCTAATGGTAGCTGAGGAAGTAGGATCTGCCCTACTTCCCTTACTCTGCCCAAAGAAATGGGTTTGTGGGATCACAGCCTCATAGACCGACAGAACAAAACCCCCTCTCAAAAAATTGCCTCCTCCAGGGACCTCATGCCCAGCACACAGCTGGTGATAGGGTAGAGGGTAGGGGTGCGGGTAGAGATTGGATGTGAGGCTCAGCGATGCCTGTCAGCCTTTCCTGCTCCCCTGGGCTGAGAATTGCACACTTGGGGGAGCAGCAGAAACAGAAAGCGATGCTCCATCATTGGCTTGTGGTCAGAAGTGCAAAGCAGACAGGCAAAGGGAAGCTGGGATGAGAAATGTAAAGTTCCAGAAATGGCAAGATGGAAGACGCAGCTGCCTATCTAATGCTCCCAGCTCCTAGGTCCCCTCCTTCTGAGGCCCAACCATCCTTTCTGCCACGGGTTCTCCTCCCCTATGCTTAGCTAAGTACAGACTCACAACCCAGCCCCTCACTGACAAGACAGCAGGGTGTGATCCAGGATAGTGTGCTTTTGAGAAGGGGACAAGAGAGAAAGAAAGTATTCCAAGCTCCCTTTTCCTTATGTCACTGCTGTCTGCATTCTCCAAATTAATCTGGAATTTATTCCACAAACAGGGCTACCCCAACAAGCACAAGGTTAATATAAAAGGCTGACCACCTTGGACCATGGTAATGTGCCTATGCAGAGCCCACTCCCTAGCCAGCTCTCCTGAGCCCATGACTCCTTCAGCACAGCATCACCCTCAGATGGAGGCACAGCCAGGGGCCCTTTCTTACCTCCAGCATCGGGACTCAGCACGGAATCCCTGGACGTTGTTGTCCCCTCCGATCAGATACACAAAGTTGTTGAGCACCGCGATGCCCTGGTTGGACATGCGGGGGGCCAGAGAGGCAGTGAAATGCTTCCACTCTCCCAGCAAGGGGTTCAGGTACTTGGCCTGGTCACTGAGGACAGTGGATGGAGTGGAGTGAATGCCCCCGAAGCCCACGACGCACTGGAAGTCCGACCGCAGCTCTGTGTGCGGGCCCTGCAGGCTGGGCTGCAGGCTCTCGTTCCGGTGGTACATGAGAGCGCTGGCTACTATGTCTCTCAGTGGGCTGGGGTCCAGCTTGTCGTGCAGCCGCTGGAGGACCTCAGCTTCCATTAGGGGAAACCGCACGGTCTCAAGGAGCTTCGGGGGCTCATGTACTGAGATCTGGTCTGCCTGCACCTGCTCTGGCGTGTAATGGTAGAGAAGGGCACCCTCATACACTTCAGTTTCGCAGGAGACCTCCAGGCGGTTGCTGCTGAGGAGGGAGTAGACCTTCTCCAGAGGGAGCTGGCGGTACTTATCAGTCCTTGAAAAGGCCACAAAGTTTTTAAGGATGTAGGTGTCCAGCTGCTTGGTCAGGCGGCTCAAGTCGAATAGCTCTGCCAACCGGTAGACATCAAGGATGTTCTCCTCATCCACCCAGGACATGAGGAAATCACAGCAGAAGTGGATGATTTCTGGGATCTGTGAAGAAAACAAGACTCATTCAAGCCTGGGAAATGGTGTCTGGGCAGAGAACACAGTCACGACAGTTACATGGCTTACATGGCTGTCCTCTAAAGCGGGCCCCCCCCAACCACCCCCAACCTTTCTTGCAGCAGAGGCTGGTGCAGTCCCTTTCCCCAGCACTAGAGACAACTAGGGCTCACTGCAGGTGGACTGGGTTTAAGTCCTGGCTCGGACGTGATCTGCAGAATGCTCTTATGCTCTCTGAGACTCGCTTCCTCATCTATAAAACAAGGATAAAGTGGAGAGGAGTAATTACAGTAACATCATGCATAGGAACTCCTTGGCACAGAGTGGACCCCGGATATACGTCAGTTGCCTTTTAGATCAAAAATACTGGATCTCCAGAGAAGCTGGAAGCTGCACCATGGCCACCATGTCAGCTGTCCCTGGTTTGGAATGTACCTGGGACTCCCACCCTGACCCCTGGCTCTCTAGAAGACATTTGGCTCCTTTCTCCTGCCACAACCCCCTCAATTGAAGGCCCAGACAAAGCTTAGGGCCCAGGAAACCTGTCACCTGGCCCAGGAGAAAGGCCCCAAGCTACCTATACTCTAATAGCCACCAGCAGGGCACTCCCAAACACCCACTCAGCACCCATCCTGGGAACCTGACTGAGTTCCTGAAAAGCTGAAAGCTGTCTTGCCTGAGCAGAGGCCTGTTCGACTCAATAGCAAGGGAGCTCCCAGGTGGCACCTTCCCTTTCCAACTGTGCAGAGGACCCAGTAGGCTGGAAGGAGGGCAAGAGAGAGGACGACACTGAGGTGGGAGCTGAGAACTGGGCCCCAGGGAAATCCTGTGGCTAAATGACCAAAGCAGAATAAAGGAGACAGGAAGGGCTCTAGGGGAAGCTGCCCAGATACTGCTCAATTCTTTAGAAAAACAGGACTTGGGAATTTCGCTTAAAACAGGAATACCTCACTAATCCAGCATCATCAACAAAATGACCAGTGCCCATAGAGCAATTCTGCCAGCATCTGAAGCTTAAAAATAAACATTTAAAATCATTTTATTTTTATTTTGTCTGATCCAAGACATTTAGTACTTGCCAGGTAGTATGTTAAAAGGCTGAATGGAAACCTGCAAAGTGCCAGGCACGTATTTCCCCACATGAAATATCCCCGGAGTGCTTTGCTAGGTCCCAAGTCTTCATTCGACCATTTGTTTTCTCTTTTAGGCTGCACTTCTGCTGTGCTTCTTCTTCTTCCTAAAACAGCACTTCTGATTTGTTGTGGGCAGGACACCGAGGATCAGGTTCGGGTAAAAGGTGAGAGCAAACTGCCCTTAGTGGGCCTGGAGAAGCAGCTCCAAAAGAACCAAAGCCTCCTACACAAGGACCGTGCCAGGTGGAATCTCACAGAGGAATCACTTCAGGCTTACCCCAGGCAGGAGCCCCACGAGAGGCTCAGCAGACAGAACTCATTTGCTGGGGGTGACTCAGTGGAGGAGGCCTCGCTGGGATTCAGACCCCGGTTCCTGGGGACACCACCAAGAGTCTAGCACAGGGCATTAGCATGGGGGGGGGGGGTGTGGGGAAGCCACCAACAGCTAGTGGCTACATGAACAAACATGATCTGATGAGTCTATGGACTTGGAACTGCTATGCCAGGTAAAACCTACTTTAAAAATACCATTGTGGAGAGGCCCAATATATTAAAAATAAAACAAAACAGAGCTGGGCTGCTCAAGGTGAAGTGGGGACTCCTTCTCCCATGCTGTCCCCCAGAATGACCTTGGAGGTGCTGAGCAGCACTGGCCAAACCTCTGCCATAAGTGACCTGGGGAGACAGCAGGTCTGTGAGCTGATGGGTGGAAAAGGAAAAGTGGTGTTTTGAAAGATGGTGTGGTATTGGTATGCATGATGGATTCAAAGAGGAGGCAGGGGCCAGCTGGGAGGTACAAATGGAGGGCAAGGATGGGGACATGGAAACAGAGGACAGAGATAGCTACGGGTAATATTCAGTAGGATGACTTGTTCAAACTTGGACTCAGGCAATGAAAATGAAAGGGCTCAAGGAGACAGGGAGGCTCTGGCGGAAGGGTCCCGGGACACAGACCAGGGAAGTAGGGAGAGGAGCATGCAGTGAAGAGGAGACTATGCCAGCAGTGAACCCCTGAGTGGACAGCTGAATATGAGACTTAGGAGTTGCAAGAACTGGGTGAGGGTCTGCAAAGCAAAAATGACCAGGATGTGGGGACAGAAGACAGGTATCCCTGAATGAAAGAAGGCGGGGAATTCTTCATAAAGGCCACCCTGGCTCAAGCCCACCCGTCTGTCACGTACAGCCAGGCAAGCCTTACTCAAACCAAACAAGCAGGAGTTGAGCACCTCCCACCCACCGCTCTGAGGGTAAGGGCTCAGGAAGTGCAGGGTGGGCCTCCAGACGCCCTGAACAGGTTGGTTTATCTTTGACTTGTCTTTTTTCTGACTGCCCTAAATGCACTCTGATCTGAAAAAAGTGTCAGGATAATGAATTCAGTGTAGCATTTCGCTTCACTTTCGAGAAGTGTAGAAAGAGACGTCTCAAGCCCAGTCAGGCTGTCTGCGGGGCAGCTCTCAGGACCAAAGCACTGCAGGCCCAGCCTGTGTAACTGCACCAACACTGTCAAGTGTCAATGCAGTCTTCTAAAATTTAAGCCACATTTGTCAAAGCCTCAGAAAACTTTTTCCATTCCGTAGGAAAATAAGTATTTAAGTTCAATAATGAAGGGAAAAGTAGTTTCAGGGGTCAGTGAGACCAAGTGGAGAGGATGGGCACAAAGAGCCCAAGTGGCAATACTCGGGGAAGTTCACTTATGCCAGATGCCAGCACCAGCACCAGCAGGATGTCACAGGCTTGGCTTCAGCCACTTTTTTACATGCGGGACCTTTTCAGTGACAGGGAGATGCAGAAAGAGGGAAAGGAACCAGCAGAAAAGCAGAGGGCAAAGGCAGAGGAGGACCCTGGATCTGAAGACCTTCAGAGCAGCTCTGCTTCAGTGTCCAGAGCTGGTCAAGCCAGGCTCTACCTGGGAGCCTCCAGCCCACTCCACAAGCTCTCTTACTGCCTCATGCCCTTCCTGCCTGACCCACCCTCACGCCACTGTCCAGCAGGCACTCAGGGAAACCACACCTAGGTACGAGTCTGCCTTGCTCCAACGAAGTGAGCCTCACCTGAAGCTGGCAGGCGGCAACCAGCGTCTCCTGGACATTGCTCAGGCTGAGCTCCAACTCAGAAGTGTATATGAAGTGCAGAATTTGGCACATTGCATTATAGGACACGCCGTGGATTAGGACCTCTTCCTGCTCCATTTCCTTTAATCCCCCAGCAAACATACCCCTGCAAAGTGAAAACACGAGACAGTGGAGTTATACTAACTGGGACACCTGCCCAGGCTACTACAATGAGCATGAGCATCTGGAGCAAGAAACGGGCTGACCTAACATCAGTGTGTGAAAGGACACTGGCTCAGTCTGAACACTGAGTTATCCCACAGAAGGGACCCACAGACTCCTGACCAAGTTTGGGCAACCATCCTAGAAATTGCCCTGTCTCCTGTTTCATATGCCTCAGGGAGCTACAGGTGAGCCTCCTAGGGGCAGAGGCCCTGTCTGGCTTGCTTCCTGCTGTATCCGCTAGTATGCTTCCTGGATCACAGCAGCAACCCAGATATTGCTGTGAAAGAATGAATGAATGGGAAACAGCAAGTCATCCCATTCAGTATATACCCAATGAGCACCTACTAAATGCCAGGTACTATTCAAGAACAGAAAAGAAGTAACAAGTAATGTGCAAGATTCCTGTATGCACAGAGTTTAATGCAAGGGAAAATGGCAAACAGAGAAACCAAGTACTTCAGATTGTGGGAATGCTGGAAAGGACTGAACAGGGCGCCAGATGGAGGAGAGCATGACTGGGAAAACAGGTGGTGTGGAGCAATGTGGGGCAGGCAGGGCTTCCCGTGAGGAACTGAGATGAGACTGAGCAGCACCTCATCAGGCAGGGGAGAGTGTTCCAGGTTCCCGGCAAGGACAAGCTTGGCACACAAGGCCGAGGAAGTGAGCTGAAGGTGTGACACAGGGCCAGGACCTGCTACCCCCAGGGCAGGGGAGAGTCGAGACTGAAATCCGAGCACAATGAGATGCTGTCGGGGAATTTTACTCAGGAGGGTGATGTGAGCTGACTACCTTCAACCTCGGGTGCTGTTGGCCAGAGTGGAGGGGCTAGAGAGGCGGGAAGGGTCCTCTAGGCCTGGCAAGAGTCACATGGGTGGAGAGCTATAGCTGAAGGGATTGGAGGGAACATGCTGACAGACTGAATCTAGCAGAGCATGGGAAGAATCAGGCTCTTGACTGGGGTCATGGTGCAGCCAGCTGGGCAGATGGGGACTTGAGAGGAACAGCGTCTGAGAGGGCAATGGGAGTCCCACTGTGGCCCCATCAGTGTGATACACCCATGAGGCATCCTAGTGGAGAGCTAATTAGGTGTTCAGAGGGAAGAAGCTGGTGGTCAGGGTAGGAATCAGGGCTAAAATATGGCAGTCAGTAACAGAGATGACAGAGAGCTATTTTTCAGTTTGTTTATTTTTCAACTAGGTTAATACACACACATAGTACAAGACTTAAAATATACAAAAGGGTAAAAGCCTGTCTCCCTCCTCTGCTTCTGACCCTCATTCCCCTCCCCAGGGCAGCTCTATCACCAGAGGCAGTCCACATACCTGCAATGTTTGGACTTAATACACCTTGGAAATGGATCCTTATTGGTATACACAGTGTTGCCCTCTCCCTGTAAAGGTTATCATAATTGACTTAACCCACTCCTGCTGGGGTGCACTTGGGTTACTTCTAATCTCCCATTTTTTCACCCAATGGATGGTTCTATCCCCACAACATTTGCTTATGTGACTGCAAGGATTAATTCCTACAAAAACAATTGATGGGACAAAGGCTTTATATACATTTACACTTTGATAGTACTGCCCCCAACTGGCAACCTGGCCTGCAACTCAGGAACGTGCCCTGACTGGGAATTGAACCAGCGACCCTTTGGTTTGCAGGCTGGTGCTCAATCCACTGAGCCACACCAGCCAGAGCTGTAGCAATCATTTTTGGACGAGCTGAATTTCATTTTTCTACCTCAAATTTTTTGATTTTATAATATGTATTAATATAGGCAGGGCCAGTCTCCTTTCATTACTTCTGTTTCCCACAATTTACTAGTCACCACTTGCTTTAAATTTGAACTTTAGAATCAGTTTGTGCAATTTCCCCCCAATAAACCCTCTTGGTATTTTTTTATTGGAAACACGCTAAATATCTAGGTTGATAGAGAGAGCTAGCATGTGTGTAATAGACACAGCAGGCCTGTCTCTATCAGGCCAGCCTCTGCGTCTTTTTGTGGAGGTCATCTCCCCACACACGTGTCACATTTATTCCTAGACATTTTACTCCACATGCAGCCCCCCTGGGTACTTTCCCATACTCCAAGGTACTTCGACTCACTCTTTGGGGCAGTCCGACCAGCTGTCCAGGACTTTCCAGGACTGTGTTATTGTGGGCCTGACACGTCCATGCTTTTAAGAGTGGGAATGCTGATGCTGGGCACTGACCCCAACTCCCCCCAGCAAGACAGGGTACTTGGCTTGACTCAGGTATATTTTATCACCTTAAGAAAGGATCTATATAATACATGGATCTTGATTGGATCCTGAATGGAAGGGGGAGGGAAGAGATATAAAGCATTTGGGGGACAACCAAGAAAATTTAAATATGAACTCAGTATCAGATTAAATTATGGAAGAATTATAAATTTTCTTAAATTTATAATGGCATTATAGATATGTTAAAGAAGGTCCTTTTTCTTAGAGGCTCACTGAAGTATTTTGAGAAAGACTGTTACATCTGCAACTTAATCCAAAGTAAACATGGCAATGATGTTAATAACTGATGAATCTAGGCAAAGGGCACAGTTGTTCATATACCTCTCTTTCAACTTTTCTGTAAGATTGACATTTTTCAAAATGAGTTAAGGAGGGAAAAAAAGGCCAAGAAAAAATTACAATACATATCCAACTCCTTTTTTTGTTTTTGTTGTTTTTAATTGACTATGGATATTTTTTTTCCATATTCTGACAACTTTTACTGTAACACCAAAATTATGTCAAAATAAAACCTTAAAAAGAGAAAAAAATATAAAACATGTTCACAACTCATACCCATTAGGACGGTCACTATCAAAAAACAAAAGAACAGATGTTGGTAAAGATGCAGAGGAACCCTTTCATAACTGCTGGCAGAAATGTAAAATGGTGTAGCTGTTTTGGAAAACAGTATGGTGGTTCCTCAAAAAATTAAGTAGAGAGTTACCATATGATCCGGCAATTCCACTCCTAGGTTATATATCCAAAAGAATGAAAAGCAATGTCTTGAAGAGATATTTGTACACCCATATTCATAGTAGCATTATTCACAATAGCTAAGAGATAGAAACAACCCAAGTGTCTATTCTATCCATAGACAAATGGTTAAACAAAATGTAGCATACCATACAATAAACTACTATTTAGACTTAAAAAGGAAGGAAATTCTGACACATGCTTCGACATGGATAAACCTTGAGGACATTATACTAAATGAAAGAAGCCAGTCACAAAAGGACAAATATATGATTGCATTTATAGAGGTTCCCAGAGTCATCAAATTCATAAAAACAGAAAGAATGGTGGTTACCAGGAGCTGGGGACAGGGGAAAATGGGGACTTTCAGTTTTGCAAGATGAAAAAGTTTTGGAGACTGGAGGCACAACAATGTGAATATACTCTAACACTACGCTAAGCTGTATGCTTAAAATGGTTAGTATGATATATTTTATATTTTAAAATTAAAATTAAAAAAGTTCACTGAGTATCCAGAAGCAGGATGCTGACCAAATAAGTGGAGAGCTCAGACACCAAAGAACACTCTGCAGCACAAGGAGAACGAGGACCACCTCTACTGCTTGGATGTCACAACCAAATGTCACATGGGCCAGTGAGCTGCCTCTGATGTGCAATGGAAGGAACATTTCCTACGTCAGCATGTTTAGTGCCCAATCCCCCCTCCCCATTTTTCTTCTAAACTCTTGAGGCCAGGTGTGTTTCAGAATTCAGATGGTTTCAGCTGAAGAAACACTGTATGTTTGCTATAGGACAGTCATACCCCAGTGGGGTCTGGGTTAGCACTTCATATCCATGCACCTTAATATTTCCAAAGCAAAATATATAAGGACTCATACTAAGTAGCATAAAAATATCATTAGCCTCATATCAGTTCAGAAGTTCTGTAGTTTAGTGAATTTATGCCACACTTACAAAAAACAAAAAACTTGTAGAAAGCCCTGGCTAGTATGGCTCAGTGCATTGTGTGCCGGCCTGAGAACCAAAGGGTTGCTGGTTCAAGTCCCAGTCAGGGCACATGCCTCAGTTGTAGGCCAGATCCCCAGTTGGGGGTTCGTGAGAGGCAACCACACATTGATATTTCTCTCCCTCTCTTCCCCACTCTAAAAATAAATAAAATATTAAAATAAAATAAAAAAAAACTCATAGAAAAAATGGCAATGTAGGATAACCCAGTTTCCCTCTTTCTCCACAAAAATCAATGACTGGACAGCTATCCATAAACAAAAATAGCTCTGGGAGACCTCTGTATACTTAGGAAGTTTTAGCAACAGAGTGGAACAACAAAAAAACTTCCAATTTTAGAGTTTTGAGGGTTTCAGAATTATGGACTAGTAAATGCAAAAACAAACAGTGTATAAATGAATAGGAATGTTTGAAAACAGTTGCCTTGCAGCCCTGGCTGGGTAGCTGAGTTAGTTCAAGTGTCTTCCAATAAGCCAAGGTTGTTGGTTTGATCCCCAGTCAGGGCACATACAAGAAGTAATCAACAAATGCATAAATAAGTGGAACAATAAACTGATGTTTCTCTCTCTCTCTAAAATCAATAAATTGAAAAAAAGTCACAGTGACATATTACAGGGGTAATATGTCACCTCACTAGGTTCAAGAGCTGCAGGAATGGGTGCTGAATGTTAGCACATGCCCACTCACCTGGTTTGCAGATGGCCAGATGCTGGGTCACCTTTGATTAGCCTTACATCGTAAGAGAGATTCCCTAACATGGAATTAGCTTTCTTCTAAGAACAAAGCCCTCCTAGGCCAGCCTCTGCTGCTCTGCAGTGACAGCAGGTTCAGTGGAGAGCCATATGCCCGGGGTTCACTGGATATTTCACTTTCATTCAAAACCAGTTGATCTTTTCTGTGTCTGCTGTCTGTCCAAGTCTGATATCAACGTATATAACTTTCGTAAAAAATTTTGAAACTCTCTTTTTCTCTGCTCTGGAAAAGTCTAAATGGCATTTGAGTCTATTCCTAAAAGGCACAACTTCCCCCAGGACACACCCAAGCTTCCTGCCTTTTTTTTTTTCCTTTAAAGATTTTATTTATTTATTTTTAGAGAGAGAGGGGAAGAGAGGGAGAAAGAGGGAAAGGAACATCAACGTATGGTTGCTCCTGAGCACCCCCAACTGGGGACCTGGCCCACAACCCAGGCATGTGCCCTGCCTGGGAATCAAACCAGCAACCCTTTGGTTTACAGGCTGACACTTAATCCATTGAGCCATTCCAGCCAGGGCTGAGCTTCCTGCTTTTGTGGAGAATACAACTTTCTCTTCTGGGGGTAAAGTCTGTCGATTTATATTTTCTAGAAAATAATCAATTTTATCGAAATTTTCAAAATCACAGGCACTAAGTTGAGCAAGGTAGTCTATCTTATAATTTACAGATGATATGAAAACTAAGGGAGCTCCCAGCTGAGTAACTCAGTTCATTAGAGCATCATTCTGATAAGCCAAGGTTGCAGGTTCCCCAGCCAGGGCACATAAAAGAATTAAACAGTGAATGCATAAATAAGTGCAACAACAAAATCAATGTTTCTCTCTCTCTCTCTCTAATCAATAAATAACAATTAAAAAAAGAAAAAGAAACAACACTAAGGGAGGGATGAGATGGCCCAGGGAGGCTGTATACAGCCTCCGACACAGGGGTGGGGAGAAGCATGGGAACCAGCCCAGGAGAGCAGAGGGTAAGGTGAACACTGGGTCATGGGAGCCAAAAATGTCATGCAGTGGACGGTTATTGAAACAAGCCAAAAAAAGACCTTAGGTGCAGTCTGACCTTTCAATGCGTGTGCACCAATGGAGGCTTCCTGCAGAGGTGGGGGGTGGGGGTGCCTCCCAGGACAAGGGCAATTCAACTCTCTGCCCACCAGGGGTCAGCCTTTTGCAGGGAGGACCAGCCCTGAGAGCCAGAGGCTGGGGAAGGCGAGGGACAACTGGGAAAGCTCCCCAGAGAGGAGGACCCTCCACTGCGCCTGGAAGGAGATAACTAACGCTCTGCAGGGAAGGAAAGACAGAGAAGGGCAGCACTGCTGAGAATAACAGCAAAAGCACAGGCAGGAAAGCCCAGAGCATGACAGGACAACAGTCCATCAAACTGCAGGGCTCCCCTGAGGACAGGTGGGCAAACAGTGGAAGAGGAGACTGGGCCAGGGGCCCCTCCCACTAACTTGCATGATCTGGGTGGCGATTCTCAACCCTGCATCACAACACATTTTCACCAGTCTCACTGGGAGGAAAAAATGGTAATTCATTATTTTAAACTGAATCCAATAATAAACATGCTAAAGCTTGAGAATGATCTATGTCATATATATATGTCTGAGATGAGTCTGGGTTCTCCCTAAGTTGTCATCCCCCCCATTCGCATTCCCAACGGAAGGGGGTGTGTTTAACATGCAGAGTGACCACGCCTAAGAGGGAAACACTTCCTGTGAGAGGCCCGCCTGAGGGTGGCTGTGGAAGGGACTAGGAATTGCTCCTGGAGGATGTGAAAAGCCATAAAAGGTTTTTGATCAAATAGGGAAAGATAGTGTCTGTGAATGAGCTTTTATTTATTTATTTATTTAGTCAAATCGGTGACCCTTTGGTTCACAGACTGGCGATCAATCCACTGAGCCACACCAGCCAGGGCTGTAACTGCCCTTTAGAAAGGATGGATAACAGTGAGTCAGGAAGGCCTCCGTGGGGAGAGGAGTTCAAGCCTGAAGGGCTTTGAGGGTGCATTAAGGAAGTCCTGGCTCTACAGTCCTGTTGGCTCTCCCTCACAGGCCCTAAGCTGGGTGTCCCTTGCTGAAAGGGTCCCAGTGTTGGGCCTTTTAGGTAGGTGGCTCTCAGGAACGTCACACGGCCATAAGTCCTGTATGTCAACTCAAAGCTTAGTAAAGGCATCAGCAGAACCCCCCAGTGAACTGAAGGGACATTGCTGTCCCTGCACATGTTGCCCCAACGTACCACTGAGTCACTCTTCATAAGCTCCTAGAGACCAGAAGGCACTTAAACCATAAAAAAATATTTTGCTCAGAGGTTCCTAATAATGAGAACTACAATGGAGACTTCAAGACAAAATGGAAGGACTCGGGAGGCCATGGGTAGAGTTCACCCCCTCTGAGCCTCATCTCAACTGTGTGAAATGGAGACAAAGGCACCAATTCCTCCCAGTGTGCCAAGTGCTGGGATGGGGGTCACACAGGAGGCCATGGGAGACCCCAGAGGGTCAAAGGTTGAAAACCAAGGGGTGAGAGGGTGTGAGTCAGGAGGTATATGGCCAGGCAAGGGCACAGAGGGGTCACTCCACACATCACATAGCTATGTGGACCATGTGTATACAGTACAAATCACCTGGCCTTGGCTTCAGCACCCACAGGGACCACAGGTCCTGAGAAGTGACCAGGGCTCATGTGTGTGAGCTTCCGATCAGCAGTATAAGAACAGCATGGCGAAGGGGGGCTGGGAGAGATATGGCACTGAAAGATTGAGATATAAAGTGTCAAAATATCTTTTTAAAAAACGTGCGTAGAGAGAAAGCAAATACGGCAAAATGTTAACAAACTGGTATTCAGGTGTTTATAATACTATTCTTTCAACTTTCCCACAAATTTGATATTTTTCAAAATGAAATGTTGCAAAGCCAGAGTAAAGTTGAAAGAAAATCTGTTTTACACCAAGATCTTATACTTAGAGCAGAAAATTTATTTATAAAGTGCAATATTACTATCATAATAAAGCCAAGCATATCATCTTCAAAAAAAGAGAACATGCCCTCGAGACAAACAGCTAAAAGAAAAACAAACCCTAAGACCTCTTCTGTCTCTGGCTGTTGACCAAGTGGCAAAACAAGCAATAGGAGCAGCTAACGGTGAAGAGGGCACCTGGCAGCTTCTGGCCGGCTGCTCCGGCCCAGTCATGTCAGTGCCAACACATCTGCCCAGTGAAGCCAGGATGACCTATTATCTTATTTATGAGGACAGGTGTATGAAACTCACCTGAAGTAATCACAGGATGCAGCCAGCAGGATGCGATGGGCTTCAATGTGTCTCCCCTCCACCACCAGGACTACATCGAAGAGGATGCCACTGTCCCGAAGAGCCAGCAGCCCCCGGAGCAGGGCCTGGGAATGCTGTGTACTTCGGTAGGTGTTGTTGACACAGTGTGGGGGTGATGGCTGCGCGGGCAACTTGCATAGCTGGGTGAACTCCTGCTCCTCTGCCATTCTGACCACACCAGACCTCACCACCTTGGATGTCAGCTGGCAAGACAGAAGGGATGGGGAATGAGCCAGGGAGGCAGCACCATGCCGTGTACAACTAACTAGCTTCGCTCTCAGCGGCACCGGCTGCTCACCGAGCTCCTGTTCCTCCGTCCAGCTTACCTGTGCTTTCTGTACTCTCAAACACTCTAATTCCCTCTCTCCTCCCACCACTTGTCCAAACTTGGGACCTTCTCTCTGATGACCTGTGTCCCTTCATTGCCAAGAGTCTTCATTCCACTGTGTCTCCTTCAGCACTGCCGTGGAACGGAAGGGTTCTGGAGCAGACCAACCTAAATTGAAGCTCCCGCCCCACCTTGGACTCACCAAAGGATCAACCTGAGCCTCAGGTTGCTCAACTGAAAAACAGGAAATAGTAAAAGATGAACAGAAAGAGTCGGCACAGACTGGGTTCTCAAGAGCTCTTCCTCTCTCCCATTGAGAAAGAAAAAAACTGAGTTTCTCCATGCAAGAATGAATGCATAAAAATTACAACAGGCACTTGGTTCTCTAGTGAGGCACTCTCCCCATATTTGTCCTAGGACCACTAAAGTGGCTAATATCACCTTGAAGGAGGTGGGATCTTTGCCAAGAATAGCTAATGTGACTGACTACTCTGTTTTCTCTCACAAGCCCAGGAACATAAAGGTAGTTACTACAACATCAATCTCCCCCAAAATCTGCTTACTGTGTGGCCTGAAATAAGTGACTTCTCTTGGAGCCTATTTGCTCTTCTATGAAATAGGGATAATCATAGCATTTACCTCATTAAGATGTTATCTGGAGGTGAATTATATATTTAATAAAACACACATGTACAAGGCCTTAGCAAAGTGCCTGGCACATAGTAAGTGCTCGATAAAGGGTAATGGTTATTTTAAAAAACTGTTAACAGGCTTGAGTGGTGGTCAGGAGCCCCAAAGGAGGTCCAGGACCTACCTGCCTTCTTTACTGAGATTCAAGATCATCTACACTGTGTTTTAAATTCAAGGTTACTGCACTGGCTGGTATGGTTCAACGGACTGAGCACTGGCCTGTGGGCCAAGTCCCCAGCTGGGGGCATGCAAGAAGCAACAGATTGATGTTTCTCACTTCTATGTTTCTCTCCCTCTCTAAAAATAAATAAATAAAAATCTTTAAAGAAGAATTCAAGGTTACCTTCTAATAACTTGAGTCAGCACGCTTTAAAAAAACTAATTTGAGTGGGGAAAAAAACTGATTTGACTAGGAGGCTCAGAAACTCATCAGTGAAACAAACCTGCTGCAAACACACTTTGGCCACGCACTCCGAACGAAGCAGAAGCTGTTCCAGATCAGGGAGCGGCCAGTCCTGTACCACATGGTGTAGCCAAGCTTTGCGCTCTCCAGAGCACAGCACGGCACAGCCAGCCAGAGGCTGAGAGGGGCCACCTGCCACAGGGCCTTGAACATCTGCCTTCCCCACCTCCAGCTACTCCGCTATCCCCTCTCCTAAATGTTTATTCTCCAATTCCCTACTCTGTCTTTACAAGAGAAACTAGAAAATAGATTCTACTACAAAATTTGCCAAAATATTTAAGAGTTCTCAAACTTATTTTTAAATTGATAATATTCACGTGTCAAATTCAAACGGCATAAAATGGCACCCATCCCCTCATGGCTTCCTCCTTTTCTCCCAGAAACCGCTTCCCATACAACATGCTCAGACATGCTCAATTCTCCTCCGGGCTGGCTTCTAAGTAGGCCTCTGCCCACACATTCCTTTCTCCCCACCGGTACAGACCTACCTCTCTTGCCTGGAAACTCTGCCCTATGGCGACTCCTCCCACCTTTCCTGACCTCTTCCCTTTAGCCAGCACACCCTGTCCAAGCCCACCCCTCTTTCCCAAGAACTTCCCCTGGATTCCCAATCGCACCTCCAACTCAATTCCTAATCCAGCCAGCAGTCCTCCCAATTGGTCTAGTTTTGTTACTGGCATAGCCACCTTTTCCATGTCAGAAACCTCACGGTTGCAATGATTTCTTTTCCTGTCTAGGACAGAAGGATAGCCCTTGTGTTTTACCAGATCCTTTAATGCCATGCGTCCATCTCAGATGGCCATCCCTTTATTCCTCCACAGCCACCACTGCAATGACACCCCAACTGGTTTCCTTCCAACTGCCACATCCTCCCCAACTCCTCAAAGCACCCAAGTGTGCCACCTACTTCTCAAATGCTGGCTCCCTACTGCCTCTTACTTGGGGTTCCCAGTGATCTGGCTCAAAACACTCCTTACCCTGTCCCCTGCCATTAGCAGTGATTCCACGGAACACTAGACAACAGTGCAAATAAGCAAACTAGAACTCAAACTGCAGTCGACGTGGAGAAAACTCAAAGCCACACAGACAAAACCCCCCAGCACATTGCAGAATACATGTAGTACAATTTCCTTCACAAAAAGTTTGAAAACACATACAACACTTACAGATAGGTGCTACGGTATAAAATAGTAAAGATGCATTATGGGAATTCAGGGTCATGATTATCTCCAGGAAGGAAAAAGGGAATTTTCTTAAAAAATAGAAACAAAAAAACCAAGACAAAATATTAGGATCTGATAGGGAGAGGTGGTGTGTTATTATCTGTACTTTATCACTGTGAAATATTTAACAATTGAATTCTCAAACTCATTTTTGAATCTGTAATATTTATGTGATTCAAATTCAAAAGGCACAAAATGGTACAGTATATTTTGAAATTTAAATTTCCTTCCCACCTAAGGCCCAACCAGATCCTCTCCCATAGGAAACTACAATTCTTTCCCTAAAGCCCTTCCAGGAGGTACCCGTGGAATCACAGAATCTGTCATTTTACATACCCCCCACCCTTTTATTAGCTCTTGTATACATATAACTTCGCATACCTCCCACAGTCCATTGTATGGATAACCATATTTTACTGAACATCTGGGTTTCCTCTGATTGTTTACTATTGCAAACAATTTTGCACTTAAAATCACTGAGACGTGCCATATATGCACTTCTCCCAGGAAAATTTCCTAGATACAGAACTGCTGAATCATTTTAATTTTAGTGTATGTCATTTTACTGGATGTTGCCAAAATACCCTACACAGACAATGTACCAATTTATTTCCCACCAGCAAAAGTATGAGAACCTGATTCCAGCCACTGTTGACCTCACCAGTAGTGTTGATTTTTAATCCTCACCCAAATACATTGTTTCATTGCTTTCAGAGAGAGAGGAACATCCACGTAGGGCTGCCTCCCATACAGGGATCATACATGCCCAGACTGGGGATAAATCCACAACTTAGGTATGTGCCCTGACCAGGGATCGAACCTGCAACCTTGGGATTATGCTCCAACCAACAGCCACACCAGCCAGGGCCAATAGTTTCGTTTTAATCTTTGTTAAATTAAAAGTTGAACAACAACAAGGTTGAAGAACAACATCCCACAGTGTAACTACATTTTGGTAATTGGCAAAATCATAAAAACTTAAGTGGAATGCAGTACATCCTTTGCGATACCTCCCCCCATGCTTGTTTTTCTGAAATAAAGAATGCTTTTAGGATCTCCCTAGGTGGCACCCTCCCTTCTATTCATTTCACAGGAGTTACTCTTTCAGGAAGTCTTCCTTCCCTAGATTAAGATCCTCCCCCCGCCCCCCATAACATTCTAGTCATCAGGAGCAAGTCCCCGCATTCTGTGCTGTTCAGAGCTGCAGAGGGAAGCAGGAAGTTTTATGTCCCAATTAGATACAAACTGAAGGACATAAAATGAATTTTTGAACTCATGAATGAGAGTCAAAAGCATTTTTGATGAATTTTCAACTCAAACCATCTACTATTAAATAGGCACCTACTCCTCTGTAGGGCTTCAAAACAGTTCCTGCCCTCAAAAAACCTCAGCCCCTGGCAGCATAAAGCCAGGTCTGCAATAAAGGGGAAGGAACAGCTCAGAAGAGGAGAGGATGGGGTGGGTCCTAATTTCCAGACAGAGAAGCCATCGTATGGGTGCCGACTCCACGGCGCTCTGGAATGAGTCTCCCAGAAAGCAGAGCTGGAGCGTCTTGGCGCGCCGAACCTGTGGCCCCGGCTGGGCCCCATGGAGGCCCGGCGCGAGGGAGGCCCGAGGGAGCAGCCCGAGGAGATGGTGGTGGCCTCGAGGCTCCAGCACGCCCAAGATTGGAAATAGTGAGAACTGGCGGACGCTCCTTCAGGATCGGAGATCGCCCCGACAGCGCGATCTCCGACTTCTCTCAAGAAACAGCGCGAGCTGGGGAGGCTGGGCTCCCTCGGCTACAACCCCCGGGACCCCGACCCTCGGCCCGGGCGCGCGGCTGAGGAAACTGAGGCTCGGCTCGCAGGCGGAGGTCCAAGGTCACACCAGGCGGCGGTAGCCCAGCTCGGACCTGCCTGCCTGTTGCAGGATGCGCCCGCGCAGCGGCGAGGGTCGCAGTCGTGAAGGCCGCGCCGAACCCGCTGCGGGCAGCAAGGCCGGAAGAGGGCCAGGAGCCCCGAGGGCCCTACTGCCGCGAGAAGGCCCCGAACCTCAGCGAGCGCCCGCTCTGGGCCCCGCAGCACCAGAGGGTCCCGCCCGCCGCGCCCCCGCCACGTCAGGCCCAGGGCTCTCCTCAGGCCGCCAACCCCTGCCTCCCGTTCGCGCCCGCCCCCGCACCGCTGGGACCCGCGCGCTCCTCGCCCAGGACCCACGCCCTCACCCGGCGCCAGTCCCCTGCAGTCCGCGATCTCCGCCGCCCGGCCCTCCTGGCCCGCTCCTCGCAGCTCACCTGGAGCCGCTGTAAGCGGAGGACGCACTCGCGGGAGGCGGGGGCGGGAGGGCAGGCGGCCGCGGGGCGGAGCTTTAGCTACATCACGTGGTAGCACCGCGCAGGCGCCCTGCGCCGGGCTGGCGGAGACCAAAGCTGGGGGCATGGGGCCGTGAGTGCTGGGTCTGACCCTGGGCGAGGCGGTAGGGGGCGGCCCGCGACCCGCAGCCACGTGCAGCCGCCCTTCCGCGGATCAGGACTCGGCTCAACAGAGAGACACGCCCCCCACCCGCCCGCCTGGGTGACCGTGCGTCTCTTCACCTGGCACAGTTCAAGGCACACGGCGGGGCAGAACGGTTGAATAAGAGAGGGAATGCCTTTACGTGACGGTCGCACCCTGTAAACCCATTTCCTCCTTTCCTCCCCGGTCGCTCCCTCGTTCCCTCTCTCCTTCCCCACTTATTACCGCCTTACTCATTCCCTCCCTCATTTATTCTCTTCATCCCTTTCTTATTGCCTTCTCTCATTCAGCATTCATTCTCTTCCTCTCTTTTCCCTCCTTTATTCCCGCTCGAACTTACACTTTTATGTATACGTCCCTCTCTTTCTCCCTTCCTACTCCCCGCACTCCCTCCTTCCCTGAGTCCCATATATCGTCTGTGACTGTTGGTCGCCTGCCCTCTGCTGGATGTTAAGAGGAGATAAACACAGCAGTGTGAACAGGTGTTTTCCTGTTTACTGGGATTCTGGTGTAAATCCAATTCCCAGCCCAAAGGCCTGTTCCCTGCTGGGGAGGCTCTTGGCATTCATTTTTCTCCGCCTTATCTTCAAGAGGGCCCCATCCTCCGAGGCTCATCCGTAATGGGCGTGTCCAGTGGTTAGAGCCAGCAGAGCCTTGTGATAGACAAGGCCAGGGTGTCCCAGTCTGCCAGGTGGCCCGTGGTTAAAAAAGAAAAGTCAAGGGGAATGTAGAAGAGGGAGACAATAAATGAAAGAGAAGCACTGTTCTGGCTGAATCCAGAGAACTGTCTGAGGGTACAGGCAAGGGTCAGAAGAATAGGCTCAGCCTCTGGGAACAGAGGTTCCCAATGGGAGTGGGCTTCAGCGAAGGTTTTCTTGAAAAGGTGACCCCCCCCCCCCACCTCCAGTCCTGTAACAGATAAGGACTTTTGGGGAGTGGGAAAAGCATTTCAGGAATGGGACAGTGTCAGCAAGGGCATGGAGCTGAGATCCGGGGAAGTGAGTGGTCAAGAGGCTGCCAGGAGTTTCTGAGTCTGTTACAGAAACGGGTGTCCAAAAACAAACCCCAGAATTTGTGGCTGCGGGATGGGGAAAAGGAAGCAGCTTTTAAGACGCCTTTGCATGCCTGGGGCTAGTTGCTAGCATCTTTGTTATGCAAAATGGCTTTGATACTTCCAAGGCCCAAGAAGATGGGAGCAGTGTTGAACTGTGGGATGGTACGGAAGGAGCCTACAGAGCCTGTGTAGGGTTCTGTGAATGGTCAGAACTGGTTGCAACACCCACTGCGTCAGATGACAGCTTCGGACATTTTAGCTGGGTCTCCCCCTCTCCCTCTCCCTTACCCTCTCGGTCTCTCTGGCTCTCTGTCTCTCGCTCTCCCTCTCTCGTGCCCATTCCATGTGGCTTGGTGAAAGGGCCTTCTCCATGTGGATTAAAGAGGCTGAGTTCTCCATGCGGATTTGAGAGGGCTCTCCAGGCCGCTTTAAGAGGCTCTCGCCATGCAGTTTTGAGAAGGAGAGGAGATCCATGCGGTTTGCAGGAAGAAGGCAGTTTACAAAGAGGCTGAGAATCCAGGCGGTTCTGCATTGAGAGCTGGAGGGCACCACAGCACAGAAAGGACCTCCCCAATCAGATTTGAGTGATTGGCAGCTACTGGTAAAGCTGAACTGTGCCTAGGAAGTAGGGACACGGTGTTTCCGACTTTTCTAAGGCTGGCCTGGTTTGGTAGGGGGAGGCAGAACTATGTGTTTGTGGGTATTTTAAAGAACATAAAACAAAACAGAAATCTGCAAATAATCTAAATCTATTTAACTGTTAAATAAACAGTTCTTTTTTTCTTTTCACTAAACTCTAGTACTGAGAGTTGTAATTCTGGTGGCAGGCAATCAGGCCCCTAACTAAATGGCCTGTGGGTTCTGTTTCAATCAGAGCAGCCCAAAGGTTCTGTTACAAGTCTTGTTAGGGACAAAGAAGCAAGCTGGTGACTCTCAAACCAGAAGGAGATAATTAACAGATGAATCATGGAAAAGGGGCAAGGAAATGACATTCCACAGCTCCTCACACATATCTCTGGGATCAAAAAGAGGAAGATTATCATCACCAAACACAGAAATGTAGCTAGATAACTTTGCAAATAAGTTGGAGATAGACCTATACCTAGATTACCCTTAGTTAATCACACCCTGAGTTAAGTAGTTAATTGTGTTAGATTGTGAACCTGGATTAACCATTACTGGAGAAACACAGGGGAGGATAGGGGAGGGGGAGCTAATCACGTTAGGGAGGGAAGCTAATTGCATTAGTATAAAGCCAGTTTTCTTTGTCTACTTCGCACACACATGCTTCTGGCTGGCGGTGCAGCTGACTCTACAGACTTGTGAATAAAACCCTCGCTTTGCTGCTCAAGTCCTGTGTCCCGGTGTTTTATTGTGAGCGTTTCTCGCAGTCTGACAGGAAAGTTGAGGACCAGACCCTGCCTTCTGGAGGTGGATGTGTCACCGAGGGCAGCCTTCAGCCAGGGCAGGCAGATGCCTGTATAGGTTGCAGAGCCTGGACTGGAGAATGGGAGAAAGTGGAGCAAGAGGACAGCAGGGAAGTTGTCTCTGGTTGGCAGGGAGTGAGGACAGAGGGCAATTCTGGTTGGAGATCTGCAAAGGAGACAGGTTCCCTAGTACACATGAGTGATGGATGAGGAGTGGTGAGCCCAAGTAATGGAGGGAGACAGTAGGACTACCCCAGTCACAAGGAGGCTGGAGCAAGAATAGGTTTAGGGGAAGACAAGGCCCACCTTTGCTCAGGGCAGGGTAAGGAGTCTGCAGATGTCCCACTGAGGGCCTTTCTGGAGCAGTCAGGCTAGAGGTGAAGTCATAGGCATATCATGCACTTTAGCTGGAGGTGATGCACCAAGCCAGAACAAGTATGGGGAAAAAGGGAGAGGGTTGAGGGCAGAGCAAGAGGCACACTGATTTTCCAGAGGGCACCCAGAGAGCAAGAACCCACAGAGGGAATGGGAGGAGCGATCTCAAAGGCCCAGTGGGGCCAGGTGTGAGGGTGGCCCCGGAGAATAGAGGAGGCAAAGTCCTTGGATCTGCAACAGGGAGGCTTTTGATGTGTTCACAGGAGCCCTTTCCTTGAGGTAGCAAAAGCCAGCTTACTGTGACAGGTGTGAAAGGAGGTAAGGACAGGAAAACTGCAGGGATAGGACTGGCCTCTCAGATGAGGGCAGATGGGACCACAGTTTGAGGGGGAGAGACTGAAGGGGAGCACCTTCAGGGAAGGAGGGAGGAGCTAGTGGGTGGGGAAGGCAAGGATGAGTAGTTGGGGGAGGCCATAAGAAGGTGGGGTGCTGGCCTGGCCAGGATTGAGGGTGTAAGGGATAAAGAAGCCAGTGACTCTCAAACCAGTAGGAGATAATTAACAGATGCATTCCACAGCTCCTCACACATATCTCTGGGATGAAAAGGAGGAAGAATGTCATCACCAAACACAGAGAAATGGGAAGATGTAGCTAGATAACTGCAAATAAATTGGAGACAGACCTATACCTAGATTACCCTTAATTAATCACATCCTTAATTAGGTAGTTAATTGCATTAGATTGTGAACCCGGATTAACTAGTAATGGAGAAACGGGAGAAGGAGAGGGGAGGGGGAGTTAGTCGCATTAGGGAGGGAGAGCTAATCATGTTAGTATAAAATCAGTTTTATTTGTCTACTTCGTGCGCACATGCTCCTGGCTGGCGGTGCACCTGACTGCAGACTCGTAAATAAACGCCTTGCTTTGCTGCTCAAGTCCTGTGTCCCGGTGATTTATTGTGAGTGTTTCTCACAAAGGGAGAGGACATTCTCCAGTGTTCTCTGAACTAGAGGGACCATCATCTCAAAATACACCCCAATCAAGTCACTGGTTCCCCCACTGGAATGTTCCAAAGGAGGGGAGTAGCAGCAAGATAAGCTGAGGCCTCAGAAGCTGCAGTTTGCAAGATAATCTGGCATCCTCCCATGGGTGTGTTACCATTCCCAAAGGGTACACACTTGCCATCTGCTGCTTCACGCTGTATTGCCAACACCTAGAACAGGGCTAGCACTCAATAAGGTACTAAGTAAAAACAGGTTAAGGGAATTGGAATAGAGAGAAATAAAAAACCGACTGGCTAAAGGACTGGTATAGATAATGGTACACTTTCAAGGCCTCAACCCAAATGCAGATACCTCAAAGGAAAAGACAAACACACTCATCTGCAAAACGATTTGATCACAGCCATCCCAAACAAACAAAAAACAATTGAGTAAACTTTTGCAACAAATTTGACAGCAAGTGGTAAGTAGTCTTGGTATATAAAATATTCATACAGAACAATAAGAAAAGATATTAAGATCCCAATAGTAATACAGAAGGAGACATGAATAGATAACACTCAAATGAGAAGAAATAATTTAATATCTGAGAGAATTATCAATAACAGTGAAAGTAAAAGAAATGCAAATGACAAAATATATCATTGAATATATTTGCAACATATGAAAGACAAAAGATTATTATCCAGCCCTGGCTGGTGTGGCTCAGTGGACTGAGTGCCGGCCTGTGAACCAAAGGGTTGCTGGTTCAATTCCTAGTCAGGGCACATGCCTGGGTTGCAGGCAAGGTCCCCAGCTGGCACATGAGAGGCAACCACATATTGATGTTTCTCTCCCTCTCTTTCTCCCTCCCTTCCCCTCTCTCTAAAAATAAATTAATAAAATCTTTTAAAAAAAGATTATTACCCAGAATGTATAAGGCATATCTAAACATCAATAATTAGAAAATCAACCAGCCAGAAAATGATAAAAGATATTTACTGGAAACTCCCAGAAGAGGAAGTCCCAGTAGATGTAAACAAAGGAAGTTGAGTTCGATGTCATTAACAATCAGGAAATGCAAATCACATACCACATTTTCACACATTGTTAGAAAAAAATTATTTTGACACTTGTTAAAACAGTAAGAAAGACTCTTCAGGAAAACTGTTTTAACAGGGGTATGTCAGTAGGAGAGAGAGCTTGGGCTCGACTCTGAATATAGCAAAGACAGCTGGGGATTTATACCCAAGGATCAGACTCAAGGGGTCCATGGATGTAAAATTACAAGATGAGACATCAAGGGTAGGGAGATTCTCCCTAAACTAACTTAGCAGAATTCTTTGCTAAGACTGACCTAGGCAGAGCAGAGACAGGATGGGGACCAAGGCTGAGGCCTCATCAAAAAGAGGGCTCAGCCCCGGCTGAGTAGGGCAGTTGGTTAGAGCACTGTCTGAATACACCAAGGATGCAGGTTCCAAACCCAGTCAGACCACATACAACAATCAATGAATGCATAAATAAGTGGAACAACAAATTGATGTCGCGCTCTCTCTCTCTCTCCTTCCACCTTCCTCTCTCTCAAATCAACAAATAAAAATAAAAATAAGGGGGCTCAGAAGAGACTGATGGAAGTTTGGTCAAGGAGAGTCTTTGTTAGCATCAACATGGCAAAATATAAAATTGGATGAGATCAAATGTTGGTTTATGAAGGTGGGAATGTATATACATTGTTGATGGGAATATAAGTTGGAACAGACAATTGGGAGCCTATGGTCGTTTTAAAGTACATCTGCACCCTCACTGGTGTGGCTCAGTTGGTTGAGCATTGTCCTACAAAGCTAAATGTCGCCAGTTCAATTCCTGGTCAGGGCACATGGCCTGGTCCCTGGTTGGGATGCGAGAGGCAAACGATCCAATCAATGTTTCTCTTACACATTGATGTTTCTCTCCCTTTCTTTCTCCCTCCCTTCCCGTTTCTCTAAAAAGAAATAAATTCTTTAAAACAAATAAAATATGTCTGCACATTCTTTGACTCACTTCCCTTCAAAAAGTAAAGCTCCATCTTCCTCCCCTTGAATGTGGGCAGGACTTAGTGACTGGCTGCTAAGAAATAGAATGAGGTAGAAGTAAAAGCTTGTGATCTTCAGGACCAGGTCACAAAAGGCATTGGAGCTTCTGTCTTGCTCAGTCGGGAGGAAGTGAGCCACCATATCATGAAGACACTAAAGCAGCCCTGAGGAAAGGACTCCATGGAACTGAGACTTCTGTCAAAATCAGCACCAACTTGTCAGCCAGGAGTGAGCTGTCTTGGAAGCAGATCCTCCAGCCCCAGTCAGGCCTTCAGAGGACTGTAGTCTTCTGAAATCCAACATCTGCCTGGAACCTTAAGAGAGACTAAGCCAGAACCTGGCTAAACCTCTCCTAAATTCTTGATCCATAGAAACCACCAAAGATAATATATGTTTATTATTGTTTTCAACAGCTTGGCTGTGGCATTTTGTTTCCTATGGTTTCAGTTACCTGTGGTCAAACGTAATTCAAACACAATAAATGGAAAATTCTAGATATAAACAATTCATAAGTTTTAAATTTATGCACCATTTTGAGTAGCAAGATGCACTATTGCACCTTCTGCCTTCACCCCACCCAGGAGGTGAATCATCCCTTTGTCTAGCATCTCCATGCTGTGTTTTCCACTTGCCAATTAGTCACTGGGTAAGCATCTGGGATATCAGACTGACTGTGGTGGCATCACAGTGCTTGTGTTCAGGTAATCCTTATCTTATTTCATGATGGCCTCAAAGCCATTCATATAACTTTTATTACAAAATATTGTTATAATTGTTCTAGTTTATTATTAGTTATTTTGTTCATCTCTTACTGTGCCTAATTCATACACTTTATTATAGGTATGTATATATAGGAAAAACTATAATTAAAAAAAAGACAAAAACAAAAAACCAACCAACCATAGTGGTACCAGACCAAAGTCTATGTGCCTGATGCTTCAAAAGGCCAAAACTCAAAACATCAGACTTTGAAGTAAGGAAATGTTTACTGATTGAGAAGGCAAATGGAGAAGATAGAAAACCTAGTGGTGCCTCAAGTCCATCTTAAGATAGTACAAATTCAGGCTTCTATTATGTCTAGGGAAGGGAAAACAAAAGGGGCAAGAGGTGACTGATGACGTGCAGACATGGGGTGCCAGCAGAGGTCTAAGGAAGAGGAAGATGTGTTTAGTCTGTAGACCCTAGTTGATGTGAGTATGGTCAAGAGGTTCCTGAAAATCTTTTTTTTTTTTTAATGCAAATCTTGGTAAACAATAATTATTTTTGTACATTCCTTCCTTATCTCCTCTAGAGAGATGCCTTCTGGTAAGGGGCTGTCTGTAAAACTCAAGCCTCAAGCAGAATTGCTTTAATGCATTATTAGCATGTCTATAAGCAAAACAAAGCAGAGGTTATTAGCCTGAAGGCCATGGGAACAAAACAGGATTGAACATGATAGAGTTGGAGAGGCCAAGCATTTTACTTTGTTACAATAGTATATATAGGGTTCAGTACTATCCTTGGTTTAGTTTCCCATAGCCACTGATAATGGAGACCACTGTAATTTATTATGCAACAGCATTAGCCAATTTAATATCTACAACAACTGGCAGTAGCTAGTACCATTTAAATAAAATGCTAAGTGGAGGAGAAACAAGATGGCGGAGGAGTAAATGGAAGATACACTAACCTCCTCCCAGAACTAATCTGGATTTACAACTTAATTTTGGAGAAATCATCTGGAATAACCAACTGAACACTAGCTGGAGAGAAGTCTTATAACCACGGAGAGACAGAAAAGGCCGCTACATCACAACGTGACCTGTAGGGAGTGTGGAGATGCGGAAGGGCTGGCTGGGCTCACACGGGTGGCAACTGAAGGGACTGAGAAACAGCTCAGCAGCCAAGGGTTCCCCCTGAGAAGGGCAGGGTCTAAACCCCCAGCTGAGCTTCCCAGCCTACAGCAACAGAGTGGAAAGTAAAATAGTATCCAGCTGAGAAAAGTGAAAAGCCACAGGGTTTCTTGCTAGCCGGAGAGAAACAGCTGGAGAAAAAGCGCTCTTAAGCGGATCACATACGAAAATATTTTGCCCCCACTTACCCTGGGCTCGAGCGGAGAGAAGGCAGACAGAACTGGAGACGCTTGGGGAGAGTTTGGTGTGGTGGCTTTGAGGGGAGAGCTGGGGAAGCCGCCGGCCGGGTCCCAGTGTTGACTCATCCCCAAACTGCAGGTAGACCATTCCCCTCCAAGTGGCGTCAGCCTGAGGGGAAGCAAAAGCCCTGCCTACAGGAATTAAGCTGCCGCACCCATGGTCCTTAAGTCTGACAGCTAATCACAGATTGAATAGATTAACAACTAAAGAAGACAGACAAAGGCAGTAGATCCCTGGAAGTCTCCAACAGGCTGCCTAGTTGGTACAGGATCTGACGCCACCAGGGGCAGGTCCAGAAAGTGCAGATCATTCTAAGAAGCACCAACAAACAATAGGAGTCACAAAAATGGGGAGACAGAGAAACAACCCCCCATTGAAAGGAAAGGTAGAATCCCCAGAAAGAGTGCTAAATGAAAAAGAGGGAGCCAACTATCAGATGTGGAATTCAAAACATGGATTATGGAGAAGCTCAATGAGCTCAGCGGAAACTACAAAGAACTCCAGAAAAACTACAAGGAACTTACTGAGAATTACACCAGCATGAAAAAGGACATAGAAGCTATCGATAACAGCCAGGAGGAAATGAAGAATACGATCTCTGAATTGAAGAACACAGTAGAAGGAATTAAAAGCAGGTTAGAGGAAGCAGAAGATTGGATCAGTGAGCTGGAGGACAATGTAGACAAAAACTCCCAGACAGTGCAACAAAATGAAAAAAGACTGAACAAGACTGAAGATGTTCTAAGACAGCTGCAGGACAACATGAAACGTAATAATATCCGTATCATAGGAATTCCAGAAGGAGAAGAAGAAGAGCAAGGGATAGAAAATCTCTTTGAAAAACTAATGACAGAAAACTTCCCTAACATGAGGAGAGAGAGTCACGCAAGTCCAGGAAGCACAGAGGGTCCCAATGAAGATGAACCCCAACAGGCCCACTTCAAGACACATCGTAATTAAAATGGCAACATTGAAAGACAAAGAGAGAATCCTAAAAGCAGCAAGAGAGAAACAACTAATAATATACAAGGGAGCTCCAATAAGGCTATCATCAGATTTCTCAGCAGAAACACTACAAGCCAGAAGGGAATGGCAAAAAATATTCCAAGCAATGAAAAACAAAGGTCTACAACCAAGAATACTCTACCCAGCAAGGCTCTCATTCAAAATGGAAGGTAAAATAAGGAGTTTCCAAGACAAAAGAAGGCTAAAAGAATACATCTCCACCAAACCAGCATTGGAAGAGATGCTAAAGGGTCTGCTTTAAGAAGATGAAGAAACAGAGAGAGACAGAGAGGAACATGAGTACAAAAGGGGAAAATGACAATGAATAAGTACTGAAAGAAAGAAGGAATGTCTACCATTTGCAACAACATGGTTGGAACTAGAGAGAATTATGCTTAGTGAAATAAGCCAGGCAATGAAAGAAAAATACCTTATGCTATCACCTATTACAGGAAACTAATGAACAACACAAACAAATGAGCAAAATTGAACCAGAGGTATGTAAACAAGGAATAAACTAACAGTATCAAAGGGGGAGATGGGAGGGAGAGAAGGGGTAAGAAGGGGAAGGGTCTAGTCAAAGAACATGTATAAATGACCCATGGACATGGACAACTGGGTGGGGACTGAATGTGGGAGAAGGTGGGGGGCAGGGTGCAGGGAAGCAAGAGGGGGAAAAAATGTGGGACAAGTGTAATGGAAAAAAAATATTTAGTGGGGGAAAAATGAAAATATAAAGAATAGAAATGCAAGTTCAGTGAATATTAGAAGGACAAGGATTTTCCTTCACACTGTATATTTTTCTCCCTGTATGATCCCTCCAGAGTTTGGCATTCTAAAGAAGTAAGTAATGACATGTTTCTTTGCATAAAACTAATAAGACTAGTTGTTAATAGAGGTTTTTTTTTAACTAAGACTTTGACTGGAATGTCATGCCTAAAGGAGACATGCTTGGGCTTTGGTTGTTACCAAAAAGCCCTGAGGAACTGGGATTGACTTTCAAAGGTAATAAAAGTCCACGAGATAAAAGGCCTGGTACCTTGGATGGATGCGCGGTCCACGGCAATCTTTCCAGGGAAGGAATGAAGGTTGTTTTCCTGAAAGATGGCTAGATGGAACCTTAAGGCACAATGGAAAACCAGAAGGACTTGAAAAAGACAGGTGTTTACAGGCAAGGCTGAATGCCAGGTATGTGGTTCTGCTTCTGTGCCTTGAAGGGCAGACTGAAGGTCACCCTAAATGTTCCTTGTGTAAGTTCCAGCAAAGCAGAACTAAAGATCATAAGTGATCATTTTCTGCTCTTGTTGTGTTTATGCAAATGAACAGGATAAATTAAAAATGGACTTAATTCAATCCCTTTAATGACAAGGAGGGTAATCTTAGGGAGAAAAATCACGATTCAAGGAAAACCACAATGTTCAGTGGTAGACTATAAAGTAGTGCAGCTAACCGTCTTTAAAGTTTCTTTTCATTTAAAATTTGTTTTCATTTGAAAGTTAAACTATGTCTGTGGCACTATCAAAGATGTTTAATTTACAGGCAAGAAGAATGTCAAATGCCTTGCAACTGGATGTCTTTCCGATAAGACAGTCCTACAGATTTAGAGACTTGTATGTGGGTTATGTTACATAAATTAACATGTGTTTTCTGTTTTCAAAGGGCATAAGCCTACGATTTCATTACCTGAGTGATTGTCTGTATGTATAAGCCTCACTTAATCCTGTCTGCATTGCTGCCTCCTGAGACTCAATGGTTTGGCTGAATTAAGTGGCTGGGTTGGTGAAGAATGGGGTGGTCTGTGGGCTTCACTTTAAAACTGGTTTCTCTTTTCTGTCCTAAAGGCTTGGACAGAAAGAGCCCAGAGGCCTGAGAGGGGGAAAACCTAAAATATTTCCCTCAGCCCAAACAAAGTATAATGGGCAAAAGGGTTTTGGACAGGTGAGATGTACCTGGCACACCTTCCTCCAAAGGAGCCCTTCTTTTCCCTAATGTGGGACATTGAAAAATTAATACCTGTCTTTTGTCATCTAGTGGTTATGGATTGAATGATGTCCTTTAACCCTGTTGCCAAATCTGTTGCCTCCAGAATACAACAAGGATGCCAGCCTGTTAAATCAAGCATGCCATTGTCCGGGGACAGCCAAGTGACCTGAAGTCTGCAAGATCCTTCCCCATGTGGGAAGGCCACCCTCCCCTCCACACCCCCACTCTTATTAGGGATTTCTGGATCCAAGGGTAGGTAGGACGACGACCATGTCCAGCTTGAAGCAGCTAGAGGAGCTCGAGACCTTCGCCCATTGTCCTTTATAAGATTATAAAGGGTCTTAAGTCTGAGAGGGAGGGATTGTTATTTTTTATTGTTAAAATAATTAATTAATTAATTAACTATTTTTTAAAAAAGAAGAAGAAGAATATATGAAAGGGTGAGGCAGGAGAGCTTGTATGTACGACCCATGGGCATGGACTTGGGGGGCCAATTATTGGGGGAGGGGGGTGCTGGGTGGAGGGGAGCAAAGGGGAAAAAATTGGAACTATTGTAACAAATAATAAATAAAATATACTTAAAAAATAAATAAATAAAACGCCAATTGGCTCTCTGCAAACCAACAATTCCTCTCCGGGTATCTATATTGAAGAAATATCTCCAGATGGAATCAAGACAGCACAGGTGCCCTGGCTGGTAGCTCAGTAGGTTAGAGCATTGTCTTAACAAGCCATGGCTGTGGGTTTGGTTCCTGGTCAGGGCACCTACAAGAATCAACTGATGAGTGCATGAATGAGTAGAACAACAAATTTGTGTTTCTCTCTCCCTTCTCTCTTTAAAATCAATTATAAAAAATGAAGACAAAAAAAAAAAAAAAAAGAAGAGCACAGCAGAGGATATTTATTGCAGCATATTTTCAAATGTGAAAAAGTGAATGTCCATGAACTATGGTGCATTGGTACTGTGGAATGACCTGCAGCAAACGATCTAGGGGCTGTGATGTAACAATAACTCTTATTAAATGACAAGGACAAGTAGTGAAAAGATACATAGTATACCATTTATTCAAGAAACAACCAGAGCTTTGAGGACTGAAGCCATCCACAGCCTTCAGCTCACTGTCTCCATCAAGATGACTTATGATGCCATGCTGTGCCAATGGGACTGTATTTGGGAGGATAAAGTTGCAAATAACTGGACTGTTTCTTTCAGGGACTTTCTGAGACTATTTATCTGAACAAAAGGCTACTCAACTAATGACCATCATAGGGAATAGTTTCATCTCAGAACAACAGAGAGCTCCATTGAGCATCTTCAAGGCCTGTTTACTCTTCAGGTCTGCTTCCAATCCCTCAGCTAGAGGTGTCCATCACTCCTGAAGTACAGGTATCCCCCATGTAACACGGTACTTCTATAACACCATTTCGCTCTAACACAGAATTGGGGACCCCCCCCCCCCGTATAACATGGTATTTCTATAACACAGTTTTTGGAAAAATATATGGCCAGAGTCAATTCAAAGTGGAAATCTAATTGTGCCAGCAGAAAACAGGATGGATGCAATAGTAACACTTGCTAAATCTTTAGGAGGGGAAGGTTTTGATGATATCACTGTAAAAGATATCCAAGAATTGCTGGAAGAAGAAGAAACTGATGAAGCAATTTTGGTGGAAGTGACATCTGGAATGTGCCAAGATAACTTAGGGGATGATAGCACTGATGAAAATGAAGAAGTTAAACAGCTTATTCCAAAAAGTGTAAAGAAAGGCCTAGATTTAGCCAAATTTCTTTTTTAAGAATATTTTATTGGTTATGTTGTTACAGTTGTCCCAATTTCTTTTCTCTTTGCTCTCCTCTGCCCAGTACACCCCTCCCCTCCAGCAATGCCACCCCCCTTAGTTCATTATGTCCATGTGTCATGCATGTAAGTTCTTTGGCTTCACCCTTTCCTATATTATTCTTAACTTCCCCTTCTATTTTGTACCAACCAATTATGCTTCTTAATCCCCACACCATTTCTCCATTTTTCCCCTTCCCCCTCCCAGCTGATAACCTTCCAAATGATCCCCATACCTATGAGTCTGTTCCTATTCTGGTTTGCTTAGTTGGGTTTTGTTCTTATTTTTTAGAGTCTGTTGTTGATAGTTGTGGGTTTGTTGTCATTTTAATGTCCATAGTTTTGATCTTCTTTTTTTTTTAAATAAGTCCCTTTAACATCTCATATAATAATGGTTCAGTGATGATGAACTCCTTTAGCTTTAGCTTGTCTGGGAAGCACTTTATCTGCCCTTCCATTCTAAATGATAGCTTTGCTGGATAGAGTAATCTTGGTTGTAGGTCCTTGCTTTTCATCACCTTGAATATTTCTTGCCAGTCCCTTCTAGCCTGCAAAGTTTCTTTTGAGAAGTTAGCTGGTAGTCTTATAGGAAACCCTTTATAGGTAACTCTCTGCTTTTCTCTTGCTGCTTTTAAGATTCTCTCTTTATCTTGAACCTTTGGCATTTTAATTATGATGTGTCTTGGTATGGTCCTCTTTGGGTCCAGTTTGTTTGGGACTCTCTGTGCTTCCTGGACTTGTATGTCTATTTCCTTCACCAAATTTGGGATGTTTTCCTTCATTATTTTTTCACATAAGTTTTCAATTTCTTGCTCTTCCTCATCTCCTTCTGGCACCTGTATGATTCAGATGTTGGCATGTCTAAAGTTGTTCCAGAGGTTCCTAAATCTCTCCTCGTCTTTTTCTATTCTTGTTTCATCATTCTGTACTGGTTGACTGTTTTTTCCTTCTTTATGTTCCAAACCATTTATTTGAACCCTGGTATCCTTCTCTTCATCATTGATTTTGTGTGGATTTTCCATCGTTTCATATAGTATAGCCTATACTTCTTCCCTTATGCGTTTGCCGTACTCAAGCATATCTGTCAAGCCTGTGAGCATCTTTATCACCAGTGTTTTGAACTCTACATCTGTTAGGTTGGGTATCTCCTCCTTACTTAGTTCTCCCACTGGAACCTTGATCCGTTCCTTCTTTTGGGCCATACTTCTCTGTCTCCTCATCTTGACAGGCTCCTGTGTTTGTTTGCCTCTGTGTCTTAGAGCTGTCGCACCTGTTATTTTGTAAGGGGCGGAGCCTTAGGTATCTGTCAGTGTGGGCAACCCGTTGTGGTGCTGTGTGTGGGGGAGGGGCCTGAGAGGGAACAATGCCACTTTCTCAGCACTCACCCCTTTTCCAGGCACTTTTCCCACTTCCCGTATGGGACTGGTGCCCCTCTAGCTGTTGCCCTGGCCGTCCTTCCCAGAGTGAGTGTATCTGCGAACATTCTAGGACCGTGGGGGCCCTTTAAACAAGCACACTCTGCTGAGAGACCAGCAGTTTCTTCCCCCGCCCTAGTCCCCACTGGTTTTCACAGTCAGAAGCAATGAGACTTTATTTTCCCTGGCGCTGGAGCTGTGAGTGGTCTGGTCTGGTGCTTGAAGCGGTACCCCAGGTGTCCCTCCTGACTTTTTAATACGTGTGCCTGTGCTTTCCGCCAGCCTGCTGCCGCCACCACCACACCGCGTCCTTTCTGCCCCGGCTCCACCCCTCTTACCTGTCTGGATGAGTATTTCTTCTTTATATTTTTGTTTGTTGGACTTCCATGAAGCTCGATTTTCTGGAGCTTCTGGTTGTCTCTAGTTTTGAGGTAGTTGTATTCCTTCTTAGTTGTGGAGGGAGACACAGCATGTCCATCAAGGCCTCCATCTTGGCTGGAAGTCCTTGAGTCATATTTCTTAAAAGAAGATCCTTGCACTGAAAGGAGCACAAAGTTTAAGAGAGAACTTCAAAAGTGCTTAGCACCATATAATGAAATTTATAAAGATCTCTCGGGTAAAAGCAAGTAATCTAAAATAAAAGATTTTTTGCAAAAAGTAAAGCATAGAAGTCATGATAATGCTGAAGAAAGTTCAGAGGATGAGGATATCTTGTCAAAAAGAAAACACATTCAGTTAATAGAGCTTAGCAGTGATGACGAAGAAAACATTCGTCGTCGTCGGCAGCCGTCCGTCTCGAGAGACGATGGCGTAGCTTCTTGAGAGTCTATCTGCACCGCCGAGAATGGCTGTGCAGTCCGACTCGGGAGTGACAATCCCTGCCACACTTGTTACAGGTGAAGGCAGATGGCCCTTGTTGCTGCTGTTGACGCTGCTTCCGCCTCGATCTTTTCTGGACCGCCTCCTCGTTGCGCGCAGCCTCTGCACGTGACGTACCTTGCCTGACCGCGAGCCTCCAGGCTAGGCGGTCGTCTGCTTGAACTTCCCATGTGTTGAGATTGATGGAGCATTGTGTCATGTCCTTTTTGCAGATGTCTTTGAACCGCAGTTTGGGGCGCCCTGTCATCCTCTTGCCTTCTGCTAGCTCTCCGTAGAGGAGGTCTTTGGGGATACGGCCTGCATCCATTCTTTTGACATGGCCGAGCCACCTGAGGCGTCTCTCGCTAAGAACTGCATGCAAACTGCTCATATTGGCTCGCTTCAGCACCTCGGTGTTGGGGACCTTATCCTGCCAGGCGACATGCAGGACGCGTCGCAGGCACCTCATGTGGAAGCTGTTGAGTTTCCTTTCGTGCCTTGCGTAGGTGGTCCACGTCTCGCTGCCATAGAGGAGAGTGCTGAGTACGCAGGCTTGGTAGATGCGCAGTCTGGTTTTCTCAGTGAGGCTGGAATTGTTCCACGCTCGCCGGTTCAGTCTGGCCATAACTGTGGCTGCCCTGGCGATTCTCCGGTTGACCTCCAAGTCGACTGACAGAGAGCTCGAGATGGTGGACCTGAGGTAAGTGAAGTCCTTGACAACCTCCAGGGTGTATCCGTCGATGGTGATGCAAGGGGGAGTCCCCGTGCCTTGAGCCATAACATTCGTCTTTGTCAGGCTGATGGCTAGTCTGAACTCCTTGCATGCGTGGGAAAGGCAAGTGACTAGCTGCTGAAGTCCCTCTTCGGAGTGTGATGTCAAAGCTGCGTCGTCGGCGAAGAGCATCTCACGGATGAGCACCTCTTTGACTTTGCTCTTGGCTCATAGACGGGCCAGGTTGTAGAGCTTGCCATCGGTTCTGGTGTGAATGAAGACACCCTCGCTGCAGTCCTTAAAGGCGTATTGGAGGAGCATGGAGAAGAAGATTCGGAACAGCGTAGGCGCGAGGACGCAGCCCTGCTTTACTCCGCTGCTGACTGGGAAGGCCTCAGAGGTTGCGCCGTTGTAGGACACCGTGCTGTGCATGTTGTCGTGAAAGGACATGACCACAGCAAGCAGATGTGGTGGACAGCCAATCTTCCGTAGCAAGCTGAAGAGTCCGCTTCGACTGACCAGATCAAACGCCTTCGTGAGGTCGATAAAGGCGAGGTAGAGTGGTTTATGCTGCTCGTGACACTTCTCCTGCAGCTGGCGTAGGGAGAAGATCATGTCCACTGTTGATCGGCCAGCTCTGAAGCCACACTGGGACTCTGGGTAGACGCGGGAAGCAAGGGTCTGCAGGCGGGCAAGAGCGACCCGGGCGAATACTTTGCCGACGACGCTGAGGAGAGAGATGCCCCGGTAGTTGTTGCAGTCGCTGCGGTCTCCTTTGTTCTTGTACATGGTGATAATGTTGACATCTCTCATATCCTGGGGGATGTAACCCTCCTTCCAGCAGAGACAGAGTAGATGGTGGAGCGGCTGTAGCAGGACTGGTTTCCCGCTCTTTAGGATTTCTGGAGGGATTCCGTCGCTTCCTGGTGCTTTCCCGCAAGCGAGGCGGTCGATGGCTTTGCTGAGCTCTGCCGCAGTAGGTGGGGTGTCTAGCTCCTCCATGACTGGTAGGTCTGGGATGGCGTTAAGAGCAGTGTCTGTTACGGTGTTCTTCGTTGCATACAGCTCGAGGTAGTGCTCGGTCCACCGCCGCATTTGCTGTTCCTGGTCAGTGATGACCTCACCTGTCTTGGACTTAAGGGGGGCGATCTTGGAGGGGATTGGGGCTGTTGCCTTCTTGATACCCTCATACATTCCTCGTGCGTTGCCTATATCGGCGGCTTCCTGAATGCTTCTGCACAGGTTTAGCCAATAGGTGTTGGCACAGTGGCGGGCGGTCTTCTGGACTTTGTTCCTGGCAGCTCGTAGAGCTTGAAGTGTACTGGGAGTGGGCGTGGCCTTGTAAGCCAGTAGGGCCTTCCTCTTAGCCTCGATCACGGGTTCCATTTCTTCCCAGTGAGCCTCGTACCAGTCAGCGTTCTTCCGCTCTTTCTTCCCGTAAGCAATAATGGCGGAGTTGTATATGGCGTCGCGGAGACGTGGCCAATTGGATTCGATAATGTCATCTGCCGCCACTCCCTCGCCGAGTGCATCTTCCATCTTGTTGATGAATTGCTGGGTCTTAACTGGGTTGCTGGCACAACTGGTGTTGATGCGTGGGCGACCCTTCATCTTGGAGTGGTGCAACCTCTTCGGCATTATGCGCACCTTGCTTACCACGAGGGCATGGTCCGTGTCGCAGTCTGCACTGTGGTAGCTGCGGGTGAGGAGGGTGCTGCCAATATCCGTTCTTCTGGTGATGACGAGGTCAAGCTGGTGCCAATGGCGGGAGCGGGGGTGCCTCCATGACACCTGGTGGATCTCTTTGCACTTGAAGAATGTGTTTGTCACGCACAGGCCGTGGTGACACGAAAGCTCAAGCAGAGAGAAACATCAACCAGTTGGTTGCCTCTCACACACCCCCAATCGGGGACCTAGCCTGCAACCCAGGCATGTGCCCTGACTGTGAATCTAACCCACAACCTTTTGGTTAGTGGGATGATGCCCAACCCACTGAGCCATATCAGTCAGGGCAACAATAATTTCTTAATATCATTAAATAGTCAAGTGATCACATTTCCCAATTATCCCTACATGTCCTTCTTCGTTGCTTTTTGAAGTTTATTTGCATCAAGATCTATACAAGGACCTCATATTGCAGACAGTTGAGATGCCTCTGAAGTTTCTTTTAATCTTTGGGTTATCTTCTGTCTTGTATTTTTCTTCTTGTTGAAGAAACTGGGTCCTTTGACCTGTAACCTCACCCAGTCTAAACTTCACAGTTTATAATGTGACAACCACTGGTGGGTATGCAAAATGTTCCCTGAGTGATGGGATTTATAATGTTCAGTCCTTTGTAAAGTTTCTACCATGTATTGCTTTTAGAAGCACTTACTGTTCCCCACCTCCGCACACATAAGTGATTGAGGGCTCCAGGCCAAACACAGTAAAGAGGTTACATCTGGCAGGTGCTAGGATGGAAGGAGGGGCAGGTCAGCACCTCCCAAGGACAGAGCACCAAAGCAAGGAGGGAGATCAGAGGGGTTCCCACATGAGGCTGAAGGGAGAGCCAGGGGCTCAAAGAGCATGAGCAAGGCTCCTGAGAGGGACACTTTATCTGTGTAGATGCTTCCAACTCCCACCTCCTGCAGGGCCCAGGATGGTATCCACAAAATGTGTGACCACGGTAGCTTGCAGGACCCAGCAAAGTGGAGACAAGGTCAAACAGTGTGGGATACAGGTCAGGCTTCTCCACAGCTTCAGCTTCCTCCATCGTTTCTTCTCGGGGTCTAAACTGCTGGCTTTAAGTCTGGAGATACCAGGAAGGGCTGCAGGGGTCAAGAAAGTATAGGTTCCTTTCAGGATTGACCTTCCCATGGCCATCCTCTCTTCTGGAGGTCAGGCTGTAGCTGTCTCTCTCTCTCTCCTTCCCTGGACACTGTAACCAAGGACCACTGCCCAGGGCATCATCACCTCTGGTTCCCAAATGAAGGGACCAGTAGAAATAGAGCTCTGGAGCAAACCCCGAAGCAAGTAGCACTTCTTTTTATCCTGATGACAGAGGCTCCAAGCCTCTGTCTGTCTGGAAATCTATGTGTCTATTTTTCTACTGGCCTTCCTAGAACCAGAGTGCAGAAAGGGTAGAGTCATACTGGTGTTTTTATTAACATGCTCAGTTGGTTTGGACACAATGTTCACCTTTTTTTGCCTAAAAGCCCCAGGGAGTCCAATTTTCCTGATAGTTTGATAGTGATAAGTGGCTTTGCCAATGAGATTATATGAGGCCAATATTTTCCATAAATTGATGAATGGAATCTGCAGAGCCAAGGATGTAAACAAAATGCATCTGAAGTCACATACAATATAGAACACACTGCAGTGTATCCAGTGATTCACAGGGAAATATTTAGATGTCAAATTAAAAATGTGTAAGGAAAAGCAAATTCAAAAGGATAGAAAAAAATGTGCAAGAGAGTGGTGATGGTGGTACAACCTTAGAATATGTGAATATACTAAAATTACACTTTAAAAGGGTAAATTACATTTCAAGTTTTAAAAATGTGCTAGAGGGAAACATGAGTTGATGAACCATTCCGGTTGGCCTGGGACTGAGGAGATTGCAGGAATGCAGGACTTTCAGAGGTAAAATTGGGAGAGTCCTGGGCAAACCAGGACAAGTTGATCACAAAGATAGTTTTAAAAAAATTATCTTCAGGAGAATGAGACCAAAGAAGTTTGAAAATGAGAACAGCTCTCCTATCTTGTAGGCAAGGGGTCCCTTTGGGGAAATTGTTCACCTTCTGCTCTCCCAATCCCCATTGCCCACTGCAAGCTCCTGCCTGGGGTACAGGGACGATGTGTGTACACAGCGCAGCCTGGGCCTGGCACTTACTAGGCATCAGTAGGTGCCAGTTCACACTTTTTGAGGCCCATATTGGTGATTGCCCACATGGCATTTGTGAACCATCTGGGCTCAGGACTTTTGTCACCTGCCCTCCTTTCCCAAGGGCACACACAGGGGCCCCCATAGGTTTAATCTGGCAGAACTTTTATCCTCTGAAGAGGCTCCTCCATCCCCCTTCCTCCAGCCTCCCTCTGGCATGCCTCCACTGAGCATGTCTGAATGCATCCAGCAACCAGCCAGGATCTGGGCTGTGTTCTCCATGGCCCAAGGTTACTGGGCCAGACAGGTAAGCCTATGCCTAAAAATTAGGAAATGTGGATTTGGTTACTTGCATCCCCAGCCTCTACAAAATACAGCCATTGATGGGATATGAGATAAGCAACGATTAAAGTCTATATGGTCACTCTTATGCGGCGCTAGAAGGCAGTCGCAGGAAAGCAGGGCCCAAATCATGTGGGCATAGTACCTGGCACACAGTAGGTGCTAATAAGTATTTGATAAACATTGCATCTGCTATATACACCTGGCAGCTTGGTGCGGCACCCCCAATGGGTGTGGCTCTCCTGGAGCTGGTGAGGCCATCGCAGTCAGACAGCGTCAGTGGCATTATGCAGTCTGCTTTCATCAGTACCTGTTGTCCCCTCCCCGAGTGGCAGTCATGCTGGGAAAGGTGAGCAGGGCTTGAGGCACCCTGGTGACTCCGAGGATGTCCCCGTGCTGCCGGAACTCCATTTCCCACAGGCCCGCACCCACAACTCCATTTCCCACAATTCCCGCTCCGCTTCCGGCGTGGCCGAGGTGCAGTGGACGGCTTCCGGGTTTGGGCCTGGCGCTACGGTTGTGGCGGTGGCGGCGGCGGAGTGGGACGCGGGAGGTGGGAGCGGGGGACCGGCATGGACGTTTCGGGACAGGAGGCGGACTGGCGGAGCGCCGCCTTCCGGCAGAAGTTGGTCAGTCAGATGTGAGTAGGGGCCGCGGCGGAGGGCGGGATCGCTAGACCCTTCCCCTCAGCACCCCCCTCGCCCAGCGGGCGAGGCCAGGGTGGGACCCGCGGGGGCTCGAGGGCGCCCAGAGGCCGAAAGCGTCGGAGACCCGCGTGAGTCCCAGGGCGCAGCCTTCCTCCAGCGGTCCTCCGGTTCTCGGCGGACACGGACTGCTCGTTAGCGTTCCTGGGGCCAAACTATGAAAACCATTGAGCCTTGGCTTATGAGTCATCGTCTTGAGCTTTTTTACTCGTCATTTGTGTGCTTTGGGTGCAGACTTTACCCTGCTTTGAGTCACACTGAATAAGAAAAAGGAATAAGGCAGTTCACAGTGGCTTTAGCTGGTCAGGGTGCTTTGTGATTTCCAGAAAAGCATATCAGGATAAGAGAAAGATTGGAGCGGCTGGCTGTAAGATGAGGTTGCGAGGCTAGCTGCTTGGGCTGAGGGCGGTGGGCACCTGAGGATCTACTGGTGTGGTCGGCGGGCCCCCCATCCCACCCCATCTCCACCCCTCCCCCTTGCCCCCCAGAGTGGACTTTCCCCTAAGGGTGACAGGAAGAAGCTGTCAGGAAGCCAACGTCGATTGGGAGCAGGGAGCGAAGAGCTAGGGTTAGTGTCTCTTCACAGTCTCAGTTGTTGAACCCCTCAATGCAGGGGCTGCCAGTGCTCCCTAGGCTTCACCCTATCGGGGCTCCACCTCCTCACCACCCACTGCTTGTTTCATTTAGCAACCTTACTGAGCCTGCTGGCGTGTTGTGCTAGCCACAGATTTGCCTGAGACAGCTCCTGCCTTCAGGGAATGTACTACGGTAGAGGAACAGTTACGGTGCAGTCTTGCTCCTAGAGGAAGAATTGACAGCTTGCTTGAGCAGGCCAGGAACAGTCTTGTGAAGCAGGTGAATAAACTGAGTCTTAAAAAGTCAAGTAGGATTGTGATGGGCCATCATTCCAAGCTAAGGAGTGGGGAAGCGTGAGCACTCACTGCATGAAAGATATTGCTGTAGGCTGAGAGTTCTGGAGTTTGAGGAGCTAGGAGGTTCAGGAGATAATAATGGAATGAAGGTGAGCAGGTGCTGACACGTTAGTGCTGTGCTAAGGAATTGAGCCTGTATTGGCATGTGGCCTCCTTTGAAGTAGTGCTGGAGTTATAAAGATCCCTTGAGCCCCAGGAGATGGATCAAGGACAGAGGAGAGAGGCCAGTTAGGCCATTATGAGAGCTTTGATCTCTTGGCGTTTGGAAACCTGTCATTTTTCATCCCAGTATTTCCACTGCTAGATCACTGCCTGTCACATTGCTACATAAAATGGTTGTGGAGTGACCTAATCAGGCAAGAGATTATAAAGGCCCGCATTATACAGTGTTAGAAACTGAAAGAGGAAGATGATTCCAGAGAAAGGGGAGAGTGAGCATTGACGGTCATTCTTGATGACTAACTGGATGGAGGGGGGTGGGGTGCAGCAGCATGGAAGGAAGGAAGTAGGGCAGAATACTGGGAAACCTCTCCATACAGTGGAAGGAGTGGGGACTGTACAGGTAGTGGCTCTGGGCACTGCTGTGGGATATTCTTGGGACAAATCTACAGATATTTAGAATCAGTGAACATTATTATTATTATTACTATTGTTATTATTTTTTTGATGTATTGGAGTTGTCTATAGAGGGATGGCCTACTTCAGGGCTCTAGCAAGAAACGCCCCCAGGCAAAAGATTCCTTTTTGGGGGAAGCCAAGAATTTAAGAACAGGGAGAATGAGTCGCAATCAAAGAAAATAAGGAGTGTGGGAGAGTGTCAGAAGGCTGGGAGGGTGATTGAAGAGTTTCTGGGTGTCACGGATTGACTGGATACCTCATAATTCAGCTTCCCTTTGCTTTCAAGGAAACTAGGTTCTTTTTTATTTTCCCCCAAATTGTTTGCATGTGCATTTGTTTTCTATTGCCGCCACATAACTTACCACAAATAGAGCATCTTAAAACAACATAAATTTATTATCTTACCGTTTTTGTAGGTCAGAGGTCTAGCTAGGCTCAGCTGAGTCTTTTGCATAGGGTCTTACAGGGCTGAAATCAAGATGTTGGCCAGGGTGCTTTTCTTCCTGGAAGCTCTAGGGTAGGACTTGCTTTCAAGCTCATCTGTGTGGTTGGCCAAGTTCAGTTCCATGCAGTTGTAGGACTGAGGTATCCTCATTCCTTACCGTCAGCCAAGAGTGAGACTTAATTCCTAACCGCTGCCTGCATTCCTCTTACTTACTATGTATCCCCCCTCCAGCAAGGTGTGTTCTTTTGCCACAGCTCTCTGACTTCAGCAAGAGAAAATTCTCTACTAAAGGCTCAGATTCGATTGGGCCCCCTGGGGTAATCCAGGACGATGTCCCTATTTTGAAGTCTGTAACCTTAATTACATCTGGAAAAGTCCCTTCTGCCATATAATGTAGCATATTCACAGGTTCCTGGGACAAGGGCATGGACATCTTTGGGGAGTCCTTCTGCCTACCACTGCATGAGCAGTTTCAAAGGCCGTCTTCCTAACATAATGTGGGTGTGCTTAGTTCTCAGATTTGTGTTCTCTCTTGGGCTCACTTTGAGAGTTGTGATTCTTGGTGCCTTGTTTTATTGTTCCCTTCAGAAGGAAGGGGAGTGCCCTGAAACTTGCATGTCCAGTTCCTGCCTGTGAGTTGTGGTCTCTGCCACAGGCAGAAGCTAGTGTCTTGGCCCAGCTTTTTCTGTGGCATATCCCACGAAGGCCTCCCAACAGCCTTGTGCCCTGCTGGTGCGACTCTGGCCCTCGTTTTCCAGTTGGGAAGCTGCTGAGCCCTGCTGCTTTCTTCATAGCCTGATCGTTGTCTAAATGACTGCGCTGGTTTCTGTGTATAACCCACTGCTAGAATGTCCACTCTCTGAGGCCAGGGGCCCTGTGTGATCACCTTCAAGCCCCAGTGCCCTTGATGGCAACCAGGAAGTGCTTGTTGAGACATTGACTTCAGAGTCCTGACCCTTGGCTCTCTATTCTCTAGACCAGGAGTGAGTGACCTTAGGGGACGAAGTCCTCAGTCATCTAGCTGCTCTGGAGTCTGGGGCTTTCTCAACAGCAGCAACAACAGCATCTGACATGTATAGGGTGCTGTGCCAAGCCTTATTGCAGGAATTGACATGTTCATTGATTCTTCATGCTTGCCTTGCAAGTAGATGCAGTTATTGCTCCCCTTTTTAAGATGAGGAAACAGACATAGTAAAGAGGCCGTTGGTGCTTGTAAAAATTATACTCTGCATGTTAAATGAATGCATGCTCAGCTGTAGCAGGACAGGAGGGGCAGACCACTTTTTAATCTTTGAAAGAGAGGTCACACCTTTTGGATGTAGAGGGGCGATGGCAACGGGAAGTTAATGCGAACCCATTGCATTGGAAGAGCCGGCTAGAGGAGTCTGCTGCCAGTGGGCATCCTCTTGGCAATTTTAGCATCTCCCTGTGGGTCATTGGGCCCCAAATAGTGACTGGCCCTTCTGTCACTGCTTGGCACAGCACAACAAGTCCCTACAGATCTTTGGTCTCCACACAGGCTGCAGCCAGTCCCCAAACTCCACCAGCTCCTTTTATAGGTGATGGCACCTGTCTACTGCAGCTGCAGCCCTTACGTCCTTTCCTGGCCAGAGACTTTCAACCACTTATGTCATTGCTGGCGAGGTGGCTGTGGCTAGTCCAGGACCCATGTTATGCGGTAGGAAGGACCATGACCATATGATTATCTGTGATGAAGGACTAGGGGGTACCTGCCCCTTTAAAGCATTTCTCAGAGTAATAATGTTGATTATATACCCAGGAGGTATACTTTTAAAGGAATTTAATAAATTTTTCAAAATTCAAACTGTAAAGTTTATATCATAAGCCCAAGTAGTTTAGTTTGGAGACCCTGTGCCCATGTACCCATCACTCAGCTTCATATTGTGAACTCTTGCTTCATGGATTCTACCCCCTGCCCCCAATTATTTTGATCCTCAGTATTTGAGTGGCTGCCCAATGCATGTGGATTTGTCTGAGCCTGGCTGCCTTCTCCCGGGTCTGCGCCTGCTTGGCCACCCCACCACGCTGTGTTGCCCATGGATCCTCACAGGAGCCCAGCCCTTTCTCACCCTAGCTGCTCCACATCCTGTTTGTTCCCCTTCTTCCCATAGCTGAGCACTGCAGTCCCATCCCACTCACTTTCCGAGGACACTGGGCCTCCAACTGCAGCCTGCTTTTTAGTCTGAATCCCTCAGGCTGTGAGCGTTGGTGGATCAGAGTCGGTCTGTGTCTTGCCGGCAGTGCCACGGCCCTGTTCTGGCTCTGTGGTGGCAGTGGGCTAACCTGAATGACATTCGCTCTGGAGTTGGAGGAAGTCATAACACTGCACAAGTGAAGACACAGGCATCCTCACAAGCTGCTGCTGGGGCACATCAATGAGATCATTTTTCTGGAAGGCTGTCTGGCAATCTGTTTATCCCAGGAACCTTAAAATGTTCCTTTCCTTAGGTATTTCCTCCAAGGCTATAAGTAGGAGTGTTCAAAGTCTGGTGGTGATGAGGCTGCTTGTCGCCACATCATGTCAGGAGTGGGGCAGGGGAGACAAGCCCGTATTGGGAGCAGGGTTAGACTAGTTGTAGCTGCAGATGGTAGGCTTGGTGCTGCTGTTCAAAATGACGTGAGAGCTACTCCATAGCATGTTACTATCAAGAAGAACAGGTTAGCAAGCAGGACGCCATGGTACAGACTGAATTTTGTTAAATAGATGTCTTTAGCTGGTTGATATTAATTTTCCCGTGGGATGATGGCTCAGGCCACTGCGGTTTCTACTTCCTCGTGAGTTTGTAAAGCCTTCATTGGCTGCCTCCTGGCATGAAATGAACAGAGGAACTCTATTTTGCTATTTTACACTCATTATTATTATTATTTTGCTTTGCCAACAACATTATAAATTCCTTGAGTGTAGGAGCTGGTCTTGCACCCCCACATCTCATTTAACTCCTAGCATGGTGCCTCGGCTTAGACAAGAGGTCCATATAGTAATTGCAGGTAGGGCTGTGGAAAGCAGTGCTGTCTTCTATTCTTGCAGCCTTCCAAGGCTTTCTCCATTAGTGCTACCTAAACACTGAACCTCTTCTCCTTCTGAGCTTTTTTTTTTTTTTTGAAGATTTTATTTATTTATTTTTAGAGAGAGGGGAAGGGAGGAAGAAAAGAGTGGGAGAGAAACATCAATGTGTGGTTGCCCCTAGCGCGCCTCCAACTAGGGACCTGGTCTACAACCCAGGCATGTGCCCTGGCTGGGAATTGAACCAGCGACCTTTTCGTTCATAAACCAGTGTTCAAGGAATCATCTTGAAACCCACTGTGAGGGAGACGTTTCCCTCTACTTCAGTAATGAATCTCTTCCTAAGCTAGACTGGGATCTGTTAATAAAGGTCTGTGACTGGATGAGTTAAGTATCTCAGGGTGGATTTAGGGCATTGAGTCTTTGGAAAATATATTTTGACCTCTCTTAAGTTCCAGTTCTCCTTACTTTGAGCTTTTTATTTTGAGACTGTTTTAGATGTAACAGAGTTGTCCAGGCTCCTTCAGGCTGAAGGGGAACTTGCAGTTGTGGTGACTCTGCATGCATGGTCGTTCATTCCCTGCGTGACAGCCCAGATGGCCTCCCTGGGGAGCACTCTTGGAGATAAACCTCTTCTAGGCTTCTCTGCACAGTCATCCAGCCTGCTTGACATGAGCATTTTACTTACTACCTTGTTAAAAGCTTCATTATAGGCTTTTCCAAACATTCACAGAAATAGAGTTAATAAAAAAATGTCTCCTAGTTACTTCCAGAGTCAGCAACATATGGCCAGTGTTTCATCTATCATTCCTCACCCATTCCCTAAATCACATCCCAGACACCATGTGATCTCGAATGCCAGCACTTGAGTGCAGATCTCTAAAAGATAGCACTTACCTCCTGTCCCCAAAACCTCAAAATCTTGTGAGATAAGCATTTTATTAAATTACTGGATTGGCAGAGAACGTCCTTCCCATGTGGTTGCCTGATGGTGAGTGGAAATGGGGGAAGCCAGAGTGGTTCCAGGACTGGAGCCCAGAGGCCAGTCCCTGGACAGGGATCAAGTGGCCTCCAGCCCTGGCCGGGTGGTTTAGTTGATTGGAGCATCGTCCCGTACACCAAAAGGTTATGGGTTCGATCCCCAGTCGGGGCGGTACAGGAGGCTTTTTCTCTTACATCAATGTTTCTTCCTTTCTCTCTCTCCCCTTTCCTGTTTCTCTAAAATAAATAAACATATCCTGGGGTGAAGATATGGGCCTTTCCAGCTTTCCTGGTTCTGTTGAGGCCATATGTCAGGGAAGCTTGCATAGTCTTCTGAACTAGTTCTAATAACAACATGCCCTTTTAAGGACAGTGGTGTTTTCTTCAGGTGTAGTTCTTCCATTGATTTAATTTATTGGGAATTGAGAAGTCTTGAGAGTAGAAGTTAGAGCACTTAATCAAACAAAATGAGAGTAATTGTGAAGAGAAAGGGTTTAAGTTTCGTGTGTTTGTGTGATTAAATAGTTTATTTCTGCAGGACTAAAATACCTACATGTAGGTGGATGGTTAACTTCTGAAATACATATTTTTATCTTGTTAAACACTTTTATGTTTCTTTAAAAAGTCAGAGAACCAGAATGCAGAAGCATGCTAACCAAGAAAAGGAACAAGTTGCAGTCTGGGATATAGATTGGCCAGCATGCTTCTAACTCCCTGTGAGGTCGAGAAGGCTCCTCCCTGTCAAGGCCAGATGTTTGCTTTGGTTACTTTCGGTGACTGTACAATCTGTGTCTCATCTTTTCCCCGCTCTGAGATGAAACCGTCTGGGGCACTGGCACAGTAAACCACTACCTGTTGCAGAATGGTAGACCAGCGGAGGTGCAGGAGGCTGCTCTGTAGCTATCTGTGGACTTGGTGAAGGTCGCCTGACTAGCCTGAACAGCCCTGCACTGGCCAAGGGCAGGGAAGGGAAGGGGTTTTCCAGCTGTGGGTATGGTGAGGCTTCTCTCAGGTGTGTGGGGATGGTGGGGAGACCGCTTCGCCAATGCCTCCCTGACTGTACTCAAACTGAGCGGCCTGCTGGGAAAATTGTGAATGAATGTGTGGTAGGCTTTTCAGGACAGTCCTGGAGGTCAAGATCGCTCATGAAATGGAAGCGTCCTGTTTCTGTGTTGACAGAGTAAGGAAATTTAGATAAGCGAAGGAGACTTTTTTTAATAGTTGGCATTCATTGAGTATTTCTCTGTGGCAGAGTCTGTGGCACACTTTTTAGGTGAATTTTGTCATTTAACTTTTAGTTTTTTATTTTAACAAAATGATATACACATATAAATTTTTAAAGTCAAGAGATGATGAAAGACTTACAAGAAACTATGGTGGTTCCCTTCACCAAGTCCTCCCCTGTGACTCTCGGCTCTTCTGGCATATGTCTCTGACTCTGAGTAATGTACATGAGCTGCTCTTTTGAGTCATCCTGTTTATGAGTTTTATGAATTATCTGTTGACTTTCTGTCCAGCTGTTATCTCTGTTTCTGCCTTGGCCTGCCAGTGTTTTACCTTTTGGGTTAAGGATAATGAATGCTTATGTTTTATGCCTACACAAATGATAGTCACAGCTGAGCCTAGTGGCATTCTGTGATCATTTGTTTTTTTCTCCTAGAAAAAAATTGCCTTCTTAAAATGTGCCTAGTTTTCTGTGTACCTGTGGCTAATTCTTCCCATATCTTCTTGTAGCCTCTTGGTACAATTACCCTGTGCTCAGTGCTGCCAGGCCGTTAGTTCCAGCTTTTGCCCTGGACTTTCCCTTCATGGGCAGCGGCCAGAGGTTTGGTGAGGACAGGCCTCAGCATGCTCGTCTCTGAAGCTGCATGGCCGCATGGCCCCGGCATTGGATCTCCTTTTCTGTGTCCATTTGGAATAACGCTTTAACCAACTGAGCTATCCGGCCAGTGCTCGAGATTTCCTCAATTTTATCTCTTGACTTTTTGTAGTAACATACTTTTATTTGTAAGAATACTTTGTTTTTGTAATCTGACTTTTTCTATTTTATAGCATCCTGTTCTTATTAAATAGATGCAATGTCTTATCTGTATGGATAATAAAGACATTTTCTTGATATTTTCTTCTTCCTGCTGAGTTTCTGATAGCTCCAAATAACATTTCTCATGTGGGGAACAGCCTTTTTTTTTTTTTTTTTTAATATTATTTATTTGTTTATTTAGAGAGGGGAAAGGCAAAGAGAGAGGGAGAAAAACATTAATGTGCAAGAGAAACATCGCACGCTCCCAACTGGGGACCTGGCCCGCAACCCAGGCATGTGTCTTGACCGAGAATCAAACCAGCAACCTTTTGGCCTGCAGGATGATGCCCAACCTATGAGCCACACCAGTCAGGGCTCTCCTGGGTTCTTTATCTGCCGCACTGGGGTGCCTGGGAGCCCTTGGTTGGCTTCTCACTCCATGAGAGGGTCACTATGTAGGTGAGTGGGCACTGCGCACCTGGGCTTATCCGTTGGAAGGTTCAGTGGAGGCTCCTGTGGTTTCAGGTTCTCTGAGTCTTTCTTCTAGAGTGTGGTCTTCCAAATGCTGGGCTGAGGGTGAAGGCCTGGGTGCCATCATGCTGGGCACTGTACTGGAGGGTGCTACAGGCAGGTGGTGGGGTGGGTCTCAGCAGTTAGTATGGATCTAGTCACTTGGATGGGCATGCAGTCCACTTCTTTCATTATCCATCTCATGCCTTTTCAGCTGGGTGGGTTGACCCTCTAGTCCAATGACTGCATTTTATGCTTTTCCAGAGAATACCTCTCTAGAGGTTTCCTGATGTGGGGCAAGTCGGGAAGGGGATATGGGGGTAGCTTTCACCCAGGAATCCTCCCCGTCCGCCTTGGTCCCAAGCATCTAGCATACCCTGTCCTGAGTCATGTGAATATGCGGGCTGTCACCTGGTTGTCTCTTAGCCATGCTTTCTTGGTTGGCTTGCTATGTCCATCACCACTTGGCCAGCATCTTTCCAGCCTCTAAAAGTGTTGGTGCCACCCCTCCACTTCTTCCCATCTTTATGAGTTGGTGTTAGAGAAAAACAAAATCCTTTTTTTCTGTGACTTTAATGCTGTTTTGGGGTAGAACAAAATTAGATGTGTGGGTTCAGTTCTTCATTCACACCTGGAGGGTGTATCTTATTTAATTTTATTTTTCAAGTGAAATCGCTGTGGGGAATGTATATATTTGGATTGTGACTTAAGCAAACTTAATTTAAGGCAAGCACCTCACCATTCATATGGCTTTGTTCTTCTGCAGATGGGGGTTCCTCTTTTCAGAGGGCCAGGCATTACATTTGGAACTGTGTTTTTCATTCTGACTGATCCCTTATCTTTCTGCTCTCCAAATAAATTCCTGATTTTAAAAAATTTGGCACCTAAAAAAGTATAGTATTTTGGGAGGACAAGCCAAAATTATAGTGGGAAAGTAAGTCCTTTTCAAACTGAAAATATGAAACCTATAGATGTGACAAGAATCAGTCAAGGTTGTATTTTTCTCTTAGTGCTGGTGTGGTGGTTTGCTTTCCTTTCACTCTGTCTTCACTTCCTGGCCCTTTTCCTGAAGGCAGGCTCCAGAATTCCTTAGCACTAGAGCTGGGCAGAAGTTTTGGGGCTGTCCTCATCCTTGTGCCCAGCTTGCATTTAGGGAAGGGGGACAGTTCTTTTTTTGTGCTGGCCTGAGCTGTGCCTTACCAAATGTAGAGCACCCCTGCACTGTACCACAAATACTGGGAATTCACCCCCAAACATTCAGGCCATTGCACAGGCCGCTGGTGAGGGTGGGATGGATGGACATGTCCCTGAGCACCCTGGTAGGGAAGTGTGGCTGCCAGAGACTTACCCCTCACACATCAGGGCTGGACTTCAGTTGCCAAGGGCCTGGATTATCAGGTCATCTATTCCTGTTTCTCTGGTAACTGGCTGGTAAAAGTGAGGGAGAAATCTTTTTTAATCTGGCAGACTCTTTTTCCCTTTATGGTGTCTACTTTTTGTAAGCCTTCCTCATCCCACTGTTTTATAATTATTTTCTTGTTGTCACCTGCTATTTTATGGTTGGGGTTTTTACATACACAGGGCCACCCATACGAGCTTCCAGCTCCTGTCTCACTAGCAGGTAGGTGGCAGTTCACCAAGAAGCTTCTCTTGCCCCATGAGAGGTTAGTGAGTTGATGGGTATTGTGGTTCTCAACTCAGGAGAATTTCCCCCAGGGCGGAATGAATGTCTTTCACACAGATGGATGGGCAGGTAGTGTCCTGTGCACCTGAGGCCAGGAGGGTGAAGAAAGGTGAGGAAGAGCAGGCGGTGCTGAGGCTGGGACTGTCCTCACATTCTGGCCCCTTCTGTGCACCTCCCTTAATCCTGGCCACAGCCTTTTCAGAGTGCTCCTTTATGAAGAAGATGCACTTAGGGGATGGAGTGCCTCTCACAAGACCTAGAGCTGGTGAGTGGCCAGGTTGGAATTTGAGCCTGGTCTGTATGATTCCAGAGCTCAGGCCCTTCCTCCTCTGTCTACTTTCTGCCAGGTCCAGCTGCCCAGAACTTTTGCCTGCCCTGGCACATGCCTTTTACCAATCACCCTGGCCTCTGCAGCCCGGACGTGCTTGTTTGAGGCTTGGTTTACCCCTGGCTGCCACACTAATTTTCAGGTTCTGCACATCATGCTTCATTAAAATACATCGCATTAACTACTCCTTGTGTTATAAATAGCCAGGTTTCTTTTTGTTTGTTTTAGAGAGAGAGAGAGACAGAGAAGCATCGCTTTGTTGTTCCACTGATTTATGTATTCATTGGTTGATTCTTGTATGTGCCCTGAATGGGGATCAAACCTGCAACCTTGGCGTATCAGGACGATGGCTCTAACCAACTGAGCTACATGACCAGGGCTCAAATAGCCTTTTTTTTTTTTTTTTCTGACACTGATTACTGCCTGCTGAATACAGAGGTGGATGCCATAGTCTCTTCTCTCAAGGTGCTCACAGGACAGTGGGACGACAGACAGGAAATCAGCAGTTCCCACAGAGGAGGCGCCATGGGTGTGGTTGGAGTGATCACCATGAAGTGGAGAGCGAGGGTACCCAAGTGCGAGCATGGTCAGGAGGCCCGGCACACAGGGCTGGTGGCGTAGTTGGGCAGTGTATGAGACAGCAGGGCCCTGGGGTATCGAGCAGAGTGGGTGAGGGAGCAGATTTCTCAGTGATGACTGCCTGCCTTGAGGCAGGCACGGACGTAGTCTGAGTGGCTCCCCACGCTCACTGCCATTCATGTGGCTTGGGGAGCTGGCAGAGGTGGCAGGGTGGGAATGGGGCCTGGAGACAGGGCTGTCTGGAGGGATCATCACAAGTGCAGTGAGAGATGGGGTGAAGATTTGAACTTTAGGGGATAGAGGTCAGAACTGGAATTGAAGAGGGGGTTCCCAGGTTTCCTTTTTGGGTGATTGGTGGGCACAAGATTGCAGAGTGTTTTCTTGGTGAGTTGCTGCCTTCTGCTCTGGCCGGATCTGGGCAGTAAGGGCCTCCTCCAGTTCCTGGAGGGAGAGCTCACAGGGCCTGTATGGTGGATCAGGTCCTCCCTCAGCAGGCTCTGGTCTAAACAGAACCCTGACTGGGCAGGCAGGTATAGCTGTGGTAACTAGGAGGAAGCTCGGCGGAGGGAGCTGGTGGAGCCCAGGTCGCAGCAAGAGGCTGTGTGCTCTGAGCTGCTGTCAGTCCTCCATCCATTTTCTTGGAGGGCTGGTCAGGCCCCAGCAGCAGCCCTTCTGTTACGGTGCTAATGCCTCCCTGGCAGCTTTGGGTTTGGCGGTGGCTGCTTTGGTGTTGGAACTGTGGCAGGATGGCCATTTATGGTCTGCCCTTGTGAGTTGACCCCAGTTTTGTGACCCACTCCAGCTAGGTGGCACAAACCTGGGGTTTGCTTGTGTGGGGCAGAGCTCACCGTGACATGTTGGTTCTTTTCCGTTGTGTCTCTGAGTCTGTAACCTCCACTCCGCTCTATGTTTGGGGTCCTCTCCTTGTTGTATGGTAGTCGGCCTTTGTTTAGGGACAGTCTCTGGAAGGGGTTTGTTTTCTGGAGGTGGAGGGTGAGGAGTGGCCCTTCGGGTTCAGCTGCTCCAGCAGGCCTTCTGGGACAGCAGCAGAGCCCACCGCGGGGAGAATGGAGGGGGCTTTGGCAAGCAGCAGGTTCTGCCCCTGTGCAGGGTGGCTGCCTGCGTGGGACCGGGTCCCGACGACAGCCTCATACAGTGGACATATTAGTCCTGAGTGCAAAGGAGGAACACCACACCTAAGCATGAGTATGAAACGCAGTGTGGCATGCAGTTAGAACCCACATGTGGACGGATGCCTCAGACAAAAGGCTGAGACGACTGAATAGGAAAGGACAGGGAGCATGTTGGAGCATGATCTGCAGACTCGAAATAGGAGCAAAAACATTTTTAAAAACATGGCTTGCAGACCTGAAAACAGGGCTCAGAGCGCCTGTTTATTCTTCAGCCAACAGACATGCTGCATGCAGCAGTGGAAGGGACAAATGCATGACATGGGCATGGTGCTGCCTCGCAGGCTCTGGTGCCTGGCCAAGGAGCAGCCTTCCTCCTTGGCTCTGTACTGGTGCAATTCCTTTCAGGGCTCACAGTCAGAACTGGACATTTATCCCAGTTCTGTTTCCTGTTGTTAAGGTGTGTGTTCCAGCTTGTCAAGATATGCCTGTTTCTGCCCTGGCAGGTGGCTCAGTTGTTTGGAGCATTGTCCCGTACACCCCCGTACACCAAAAGGTTGCGGTTCAATTCCCAGTCAGGGCACATACCTAGGTTGCAGGTTCAATTCTTGGTCAGGGAACATACCTAGGTTGTGGGTTCGATCCCTGGTGGGCACCGATGGGAGTCAATTGATCGATCTTTCTCTCTCACACCAATGTTCCTCTCTCTCTCTCTCTGTCTTCTTCCTTCCCTCCCTCCCTTCTTCTCTCTAAGGATATCCTCAAGTGAGGATTAAAAATTTAAAAAAAAAAGAAGAAGACATGACTGTTTCTGGCCTCCGGTGTTGTTGACGCTCCTCAGGCTCTGAGTCACTAACAGCTGGTGCCAGTGCCATCCATGTGGTCCTGACCAGGACGGGATAGGGTTCCTCCAGCAGATCCCCTGGTATCTGGTGCCTCTGGGCCTGGTGAGGTCCCTACCTCTCCTAAAGGCTATTAGAGTAAACCAGTGTCTGTGTCTAATCTTTGTGGATGTGCCAGGTGTCTTTGCTATGGCCAAGATATACATTGTCTGTCCCTGACTGGTGTGGCTCAGTGGGTTGGGCATCATCCCTTGAACTGAAAGGTCATTGGTATGATTCCCAGTCAGGGCACATGCCTGGGATGCTGGCCAGGTCCCTGGTTGGGGATGTGAGAGAGGCAACCAATTGATGTTTCTCTCCTCTCTTTCTTCCTCTCTTCCCCTCTAAAAATAAATAAATTGAATCTTTTTTTTAAAAGATGCACTGTGTCTGTGGGGCCTGTAAGTCTGATGACCCCATAAAAGATGGTCTGCCAGCAGCTCAGGAGGACAGCTTTTAGCCATCCAGGAGCCTGGTTAAGCCCTTGGGGATAGCTGCTCTTGGGCAAAGAGCCCATCTGTGTAACAGTCTCATCTTCAGAGGTCTCAGCGCCCCTTTCTTCCTCTCTGTTCTTCATGCTGTGGCTCCTGGCTCCACCTTCTACCCATAGGCTCTCCACTCCCCACCCATCAGCCTCCAGGCTCTCCTGCTGACCAGCAAGTGCCCTCTTGCCATGTCCACTGCTCTGCATCACCCTGTTGGTCCCTGGCTCTGTGGCAAGGTTTGCCTCACACTGTTGTTGGAAGGTGGCAAGGGGAACAGGCACTCTCCTGGGTGGCACAGGTGAGGCATCCTTCTTTTTTTTTTTACCCCACAGTTTTAAAAAGATTTTTAAAATTTATTTTTAGAGAGAGGGGTAGGGAGGGAGAAAGAGAAGGAGAGAAACTTCAGTGTGTGGTTGCCTCTCGCAAGCCCTCAACTGGGGACCTGGCCTGCAACCCAGGCATGTGCCCTGACTGGGGATCGAACCAATGACCCCCTTTGGTTCTCAGGTCAGCACTCAATCCACTGAGCCACACCAGCCAGGGAGGTGACACACCCTTCTGAAGTCAGGTCTTCTCAGTCACTTCTCTTGTCAGAAGTGCTCAGTGACTTAGGGCCTACCAGGTGACATTTCTCGATGTCCATGTGTAGAGTACCTGCCTCAGGCGGGTGCTGAGTCCTCCTGGCCTGCCAGCCTCACTGCCCTAGGAGCAGGATCTTGAGTTTTCTCTCTGCATCATTCCTCTCACCTCTCTTTTGTGGTTCTGGTCATATATCCCCTGTGCGTGCATTTGCTCCACCTTAGATGCTTTGCCAGCAGGAACCTGTTGCTGCCTCCTGGGCAGGCTTGAGGAAGCAGACAGGACAGGGACCCTAAACTCATGTGTGTTGAATGAGTTATCCAGCGGTGTAGTGGATCAGTGTTGTTTTATTTTTCTTTATACATTAATGCAGAATTGTCCATCTCTTAGCATTTAGCCTCCTTTCTGGGATTTCTTTAAGAATCACAAATCTGATCCTACTGCCCCATGTACATACTAATTCAGTAGTCTGGGTTTTTTTGTTCGGAATGGTCAGGAAGCTTTCTAGCACCAGCTGGACTGGGCTTGTTTAATTCAGCAGAGCTCTGACTTGTTTGTTCATTCGTTTACCAGCAGTCCCAGTGCTGGGGAGATAGGCAGGGAGACCTGTCCTTCAGGGAAGAAAACAGTCTGTGAGCAGAGGGGCCAGGCCTCGGGACCCAAGCCTGAGATGTTCCTTCCTTTCTAACAAATGCACATATGTTCTTATATCTCTGTGTGTGTGTGTATGTGTGTGTTGTATGTGTGTATGTGGGTGCTACCCTTCAAAGGGAGCTCAGGCTTAGCTAATGTGCATGGCTGTATCCCAGCAGAGCATTAACATGATGAAAATGTGTGATAGGATTTCGTCTTTTATTATATATATATTGGTAAATGTGCTTTTGTTTTTGTCATGTATGTGGTCTGCCTCCTCCTGTCCTCAGCTAGAAGCTGTTGAAGTTGGGGCTTATGTCCTGGGTGCCATCTGGAGAACCTGCACATCCCTGCTTTGCCTTGGGAGGGACTGGGAGATGTCTTGTCAGAGAAGGAGAGTGGAGCTGGGACTCCACTACTCTTAATTCCAAGAATTGGGTGGGGACCTAGGCCATTCAGAGAGCAGGAAATAGAGACTGGCTGGCCACTCAGCCTTCTAACGTGTACTCGATTTTGTGAGTTATCCCTGGGCCCTGGCCCCTCTGCCCTTCGTGCCCGTGGTGGCTGTCTTGCTTCGTGGTGCATACCTTTCCTGTTCCTTACTTCTTTTTTTTTTTTTTTTTTTTTTTAACTCTTGGCACTGTTTATTCTCTAAACTGAGCAAATTGCATCTGCTTATCAAAGATCACTCGCTCTTTTTCCAAAGGCATCCTGAAAATGCAGTCACATTCTCCAGGACACTGAGGAATTTATGGTTCTTCGGTCTCTCCACCCATTCAGAAAATATTGATGTATCATCCCTTTAATGAGGGGTGTGCAAATCCGTCTGCTTTCAGATGTTCAAAAAGAGAAAAATTGCTCAGGAAAAAAACCTGAAAATTTTTTTTCACTGAAACTAGTGAAGGAAACGTGTAGTAAATTGGAAAAAACCCTTGTTGTGATCGCCTGTAAGGGAGGAGATTGGTTTGGTTCTGCAATGAAAAGAATATTTCACTGTCCCACCGCAGCAGTAATGGCCCTTCTACCCTTCGTTCACTTCCAGGCACTGGAATAGTGCTGTTTGGCAGTGGTCCTTAATTAGGTCTGTCCGTTTGTTTCTTCCCAGACAGCAAGCTCTCTTTTCGGTCTCCATGGCTCCCAGGACTCTCCTGTTCCTTACTTCTTGTGGCCCTGCCCGCTTACTCCCTTGCTCAGCCACCTTTCATTGCTCTGCTGAGTACCTCTCCTTTGTTGCTTCTGGACCTCAGCAAGGCTGTCGTGCTGGGGACAGACCCCTTCCGCCCAGGGGCAGTTGCTGGGCAGGGCCTTCTGGCCAGGAACCCTGCAGGAGCAGACTCATAAGTGTGTCAACATCTCTTCTTTTTTTGTCTTTCAGCGAGGATGCCATGAGAAAAGCTGGTGTGGCCCATAGTAAATCCAGCAAGGAAATGGAGAGCCATGTATTCCTGAAGGCCAAGACCCGGGTAAGACCCTGGTGGGCGGTGCCCATGGCAGAGACTCAGGAAAGGGAGGGTGTGGTGCAGACTCTGGAGGCTCCTCTGCCTCGGGAGTCGGGATAGGGTGGCTGCTCACTGACTGGTCATAGGCACTATCAGCTTTGCCAGCAGCAAAGACTCTGTGGGTCTTCCCTTGTATCCATGGTGTAGGTACAGGAGGTTACTGGGTGGACTCACAGGATGCCGGCTCAGTATCTGACCCGGACCTCACTACAAGCATCCTCCATTCGTGGTTAGCACCCATGAATCCTGTAGGGCATTCACTAGGCCCCAGCTGCTCCTATGGAAGGAATGAGTGCTCTGAGTAAGAAGTGGCTCTTGCCTCAGCGTCAGTCCTACCAGGGGGTCTTCACCTAAGCCCCACAGGGCCCTGACATGTTGACCCAGGAGAGTTCCGGTCCCCTTTTGTTAAGTGATGAAGGTGGTGCTAGTGGAGATTGAGGTCTTGATCAAGGAACCAGGCATAGGAAAATCAATGGTGGAGTAGCTGGGGAGGATTTCCAAGGAGTGAGCACTCATCCTGGGCTGACCGCCTCCTTCCATACGTGTACTTTCCCTGGGACAGAGCTGTTTTAGTGGAAATGAAGCAAAAATGGCACAAAGAAGCAAGGCTGCTTGTCTTAGGCCACGCAGCTTATGCAAGGTGGGATTAACGCCTGGGGCTTTGTTCTGCACCACACCCTGCCCTGTCCTTCTACTGGGTTGGCCAAAAACTTTGTTTTGTTTATCCTATAAAATAAAAGACACGTTTTTCATTTTCACCAATAACTTTATTGATTTGGATATTTTGAGTATGTTAGCTATGTCACACTATTGGCTTCTAGTGGGCAGAGGCCAGGGGCGCTGCTAACCATCTTCTAATGCATAAGACAGCCCCACAGCAAAGAATTATTTGGCCATACTGTCAATAGTACCTAGAAAGTTGGCAAACTGCACATTTGATCAATCACAGCACCTTTTCCACACGCTGCACAAATCATTTTTTGTGTTCCAGTTGCGTTTTTACCTTTCTTGAAATAATAAAGCATAGTATGCAGAAAATGTTGCTTATTTTCTTCCATCTTCAGTATGAAAATGACTGCACAAAAATTTACCAATTTTGATTTTTTTTTTTTTTAATGCATACTGATATGACAGCTGTCACAATACAATCTGTCAAAATTGTTTCTAATGAAGTTAAAGATACGGGAAAAACTAAAGGAACTTTTTGGCCAACCCAAATCTGCCCTCTGATACATTGGGTGTGCTCTGAGCACCTTGTGCCTGAGTGAGGTGTTGGAGCGTTAAGATGTGCTTATGTGTCACAGATTTAAAGCAGATGTTATTTATGGCCCTTGATTGGATACTGGTTTAGATAAACCAACAGGCAAGACACCTAGAGGTCAACTGGGGAGATTTGAGCGTGGCCTGAATGTTGAGATGAGGTGAACGTTTTGTGAAATGGGAAGGTGCCGATTAGGAAAGGCGGGTTCCAGAACAGAAACCGCCTATACAGATTGGTCTTAAAGGTCAGAGCTCATGAGTGTGTGTTTGTGAGCACATGTAAGTGCAAGGGAGGGCTCTGTGCCCTGGGCATATATGATAAGCATTTTTTTTTCCTTTCCTGTAACAACTTTATTGAGATCTACTTCATATACTGTACAATTTACCCATTTAAATAGTGTACAATTCAGTGGTCTTTAGGATATTCACAGAGTTGTTCTATCACCACAATCTAAATTTTAAAACATTTTCTAAGAGAAACTCCGTATCCATTCTGTTTCTCTCCATTTTCCCTCGCCCCTTAGCCCTAAGCAACCACTTATCAATGTTTATTGTTGCTATGGATTAGACTTTTTTGAACTTTTCATATACATGCAATCATACAGTGTATGTTTTTGTGACTGACTTCTTTCACTTAGCATATTTTCAAGGCTCATTCTTAAATCATGTTGTAGCTAGGATGTACTTTATTCCTTTCAATTGCCAAGTAATATGTTATTGTATGGATATGCCATATTCTATGTACTCATCAGTTGATGGACATTTGGATTGTTACCACATTTTGGCTATTATGAATAATGCTGCTCTCGACATTTGTGTACAGTTTTTTATTTTTTTTCTCTTGGGTATATACCTAGAAGTGGAATTGCTGAATCATGTGGTAATTATGTTTAACCTTTTGAGAAACTGCTTTGTTTTTCAAAGCAGCTTTGTCATTTTACGTTTACATCAACAGCGTTTGAGTTTACAATTTCTCCATTTTTCATCAATACTTGTTATTGTCTGTCTTTTTTATTATAGTGATCACAATGAGTGTAAAGGTGTATCTAATTGTGGTTTTGATTTGCATTTCTCTGGTGACTAATGATATGGAGCATCTTTTCATGAGCTATTGGCCATTTGTGTATTTTCTTTAAAAATTTTTTTTTAAAGACTGTATTTATTTTATTTTTAGAGAGAGGAGAAGGGAGAAAGAAAGAGAGAGAAACATCAATGTGTGGTTGTCTCTTGCACACCCACAACTGGGAACCCAGCCCGTAACCTAGGCATGTGCCCTGACTGGGAACCAAATCAGTGACCCTTTGGTTCGCAGGCCAGCACTCAGTCCTTTGAGCCACACCAGCCAGGGCTGTATATTTTCTTTGGAGACATGTTTTATCAAATCCTTTGACCATTTTAAAATTGGGTTCTTGGATTTTTTATTGTTAGACTGTTAGAGCTCTTGATGTATTTTGGATAGAGTCTCTTATTAGATATGTGATTTGCAAATATTGGGGGATGGGATGTTGTTTTTATTATTTTTGTTAGTTTGTATTATAATTAAAAGAACTTTTATGAGGGCTTACTGAGCTGTGTCAGCTTTTGAAATGCTGAACACAAGTTGAGTATTGTTTGTTATATATTGTTTCATACGAAACTACCCCCAAACCTGGTGGCCTAAAGCAGTGACTCATTTCTTTCGATTCTGTGGGTCAGGAATTGGGACAGTTGGAATTGCTTGTCTGACATTCTACTGGTCTCACTTGTGACCTCTCATGTAGCTGTATCAGCTGGTGGCTGTGCAGGGACAAGTGGTCCATAAGGTTTTAACTCCTGTGTCTGCACGTTGGTTTTCCCTCCACATAGTGCCTCCAGCAGCATAGCCTGGGCTTCTTACTGCATGGCACCTGGCTTCCAAGGAGTAGGGAGTGGAAACTGCCTGTCCTCAGAAGTCCTAGAACATTGCATGGATCCAGCAGAGGCTCTAAGGCCAGTGCAGATTCAGGGGAGTGGGACTCACCTCCCCCTCTCTGTGTGAGTTGGTGGCATGTGTGTACAGAGGCCAGTGATTGTCAGTGGCCTTCTTGGAGACTGGCTACCCCAGAGACTCACAGCAGCTGGGGAATAAGCCTGATATCCCAAAGTGAGTATGTGGCAGGCAACGGTTCCCTCACTGTCCAGCCTTTGCCTTTCTGCAGCCCACAACACTAGACCGTAGCAATTTCAGTCCCACGTCCTTTGTTTAAGCTGGTTCTATTGTAAATCCCTAACTCCAAGAAGAGGCCCTGTTTGGAGAGAGAGGTTTATAAGAGGTGTTGGAAATCTCCTGTCTTTTTTACAGAGACAAACATACCTCTTAGGCACCGTTGTCTGGTGCCCAACTTTTTACTACTGCTCAAGGTCCTCATGGAGCTGCACACCAGTTAGTGCGGCGCTTCATCACAGGTGGGAATTGGGAGGACTCTCCAGGGTGGCACCTGGCCTGCTTGTTACCTTCTCTCCCACCTGCGGTCCCATTAGAATGACTGTGAAACAATTTAAAAGGTGGGACCCCTGAGCTGGGAAGAGGATGGGGAAGAGTGATTTCTCTGTTTTTTTGGACTTCAGGAGGGGCTGGGAGGTGGAGAAGGTCATAGAAAAGGGGCTGACCTAACCTTGGAACTCTGGCGAGCTCGTGAGTGTCCATTCTGAAGGAAAATGAGGTGCTAATGGGCTGCCTAGTGTATACCCCAGGACAAGGAAAACCTTGAGTGTACTTGTCTTAAAGAATTCACCAAATTGCCTGGTGTGGGCTCATTCTTCCAGTGTGGATGTTACCAACCCAAGGGAAAGCCCTCTCCACGTCTCACTGGCTGGCTGGAGGTCTAATGGCCAGACCCCATTTGTTCCCTCTAAAGTGATGTCCCCTTGCAAGGCCCTTTTCTGTGTGCTCCACCTGTATGAGCCCACTTGCCCTCACATCAGCCCTGTGGAGCAGCTACAGCAAACCTGTAGAGAGGTGCAGTTTCAGATGCTGGGGTCTCCAGTGGAAAGGAGTGCTTGCAGCAGACCTGTGGCACTCGACCCCAGTGGTTCCTGAGTGACCCAGCCTTTGCTAGAATTTTGGAGACTGGTTTAACTGGTAAGAAAGCCCCTTGGCAACGGTGTGACTTAACCGTGTCCTGTGCCATTGCTCCTGTCACGTGGTTACATCCCTTCTTCCCTTACTCCCCCTCAGGTCTCCTCACACTGGTCTGGTCCCAAGAGCCTCCACTCTACCAGTGGAGCAGCCTCAGGCAGGAGCAGATTGTGTTGGTGTCCCTGCTCTGGACCAGGGAATGGCACTGGGACTGCTGCGTGGTGGCATCTGCCCACCTGGCTCTGAGCCCTCACTCCTGGTTCTAAGTGAAGGGCTTTGGGGACATGCCCCATGAGCCCCATATTCTGTATCTTGTGTTTTAGTAGAAATATCTGGTTGCTTTTTAAACCTGCTTCCTCTTGTTTTACGTTTTATGGAAGAGGAAAAAAACTTCACAAATTCTTTAAAGGCATTGCCCATCTAAAAGATGGCTCAAGGCCCTGCCACGATATTGATCTGGCAAGCTCCCAGCCTTGTCACCTCATACTTGGCCACCTTTTTCCTGAGCTTCCTTTAGAACCCCCACCCCCACCTTCCTTGCTACTCACTCACCAAACTGCTGTCCTTCAAGAAGCAGCCTCAGCAGGTGGTCTGAATGCAGAAGGCCTGACACCAGTGACCCCTTTACTCCTATTTCATTGTCTTTCCTACTAGAAGTTGGTGGGGGCAGTCAGACATTGGTGGTGTTGACAACCTCCTGAGTGTCCCTTTGCTGCAGCAGAGCGCCATTCTCCCTCTTTCTGTACCTGCATCCTTGGGTGTGCTTACCCCAGCTCTGCCTTCCCCTGGGCCTTTCTCCCTCTCGGTTTCCTCTGTTGATCCCCCTGGCTGAAAAGAGTGAGGGGGTGAAGTTCGGAGATAGATGAGGAAGAGTAAAGATTTAGAAAGTGTACTTATAGTTTTACATTCATCTGAAACCACTTCTGTTTTATTTTCCTTCCCGGAGGTATTCCTATGACAGAGGTTCACTGTGTGTCCCTGGGCTCATAGGCGTGTGTCCCGGGGCAGTTCTGCCACAGGTGCTGTGGCTGGGTCCCGGGCATCGTCTCACCAGTCTGCTGTCACGTGGACCCTCACCATCAGTGACTTAGGAGGAGAATCATGTGAGCAGAGCAGAGTGAAGGCATTTTTTGCCCTTTTGGGGCTGCCTTGATGGAAGGATGGGCATTTTAAGGAGGGGAAGGATGTTCGGCTCTTGTGAAATAAGATTTTAACTCAGACATCACTTTGTTGCCTCCAGGACAAACTCACAGTACTGATTTCCTCAGAACACCCGGGAGTGAGTGTCCTTGGTTGCAAAGAGCACAATTGGTGGAAGGCAGGCCCTGCCGGGCAGTTTCAGAAACACAGCAGCTGGGACAAAGAGGGCCCTCAGCCTGCCACCCTTGAGTGACCCTGTGTCCTCTCCCTTGCCTGTGCAGTAAATTCGGATAAGCACACATCTCCAAAAGCACAGCCAGGGGCGCACATCCAGATTTGCATGGAAGTGTGACGTCAGCAGTGAAAAGGCAAGAGGCTGGGTATTAAAAACGAAAGTACTTCGATACAAATAATGCAAAGACAAAAACAACCCGCCCGTGACTACGTCTGACATGCCTTGGGACCTTAGAACAGCCCCTCATCCCCACTGGACCTACTGTCCCCTCTGTGAAAAGAGGGGTGCTTGAGCTAGAGCTCGGCCCTCTCAGTTAAGTGTTTACGGCAGGGAGGAAGGAGCAGCAGTTTGAAGTCTCTTGGTACCCGGCTTGTTTTTCCGTTTCTCTGTGCCTTTTGTTGGCCTCCGGTAGCTGAGCCCTGACAGCTTCTCTCCGGGAGCCAGATTCCAGAGGAGCCCCGGCTGGGCAGAGCGCGCTGTTTGTGTGAGTGGGCCTGCGCCCGGCAGCCTTTCAGGAAGGGCCCTCAGCTTGGTGGGAAGGGGCAGCACATGGCTTCACTTCATCTTGGATTAAACTGCTTCCTTTTTCTATTTTTAGGACGAGTACCTTTCTCTCGTGGCCAGGCTAATTATCCATTTTCGAGATATTCGTAAGTACAATTTTACATTTCTGGTTGTGATGGCTGTTAGAGGCTGGCCGTGTCGTGTGGTGGAGACTTACTTGGCTACAGTGCCTAATTCAGAATGTCTGTAAAAATGCCTGCTTTCTGGAAAGTTCTTCATGGCTTTGCATTTGATTCCATATTTCCCATACCCCCCCCACCCCCCAGCCTCAGCTTGAAAAATGCTGATTTGGGCATAATGGAAATGTTAGCCTCAAAGTGGTTTAAACTGGATTGCTGTTTTTGCTTGTCCATTTAATCTCCTTTTTATAAAGGTCTGTTGCTTTTATTTCTAGGCAGTTCTAAAGCAGTATACCCCAGAACATAAAATCCTTTCCCTAATAGGTGGTTTTATTGACACACGGGGGCCTGACCTAAGTGTGTGTTCTTGTCAGGCGTCTGAGGCCAGCTTCTTCAGTCCTGCCTCTAGCTCCTTGCCGTGGTGAGGGACACCCAGGTCCTGCTGTGGCCCTGTCAGCCAGGCCTAGCAGTAGCCATGGCTCTTCTGAAGTGAATGTCATTGCATCCCAAGGTCAGGGTCCCGGTGGTCTTCGGTGGAGACAGTGTTTCTGGATGGCTGCAACCTCTGAAGGAAACAGGCTGGTGGGGCGCGCTGTGGCTTCAGCCAAGGGCGCCTCCTGTCTGCCTGCAGTTGTGTTACCATGGGAGATGGGCTCCAGACGCAGCCTGTCCTTGGAGTGTGCACTGGGCAGGCCCAGTTGCTGCTTCCCCAGTTGTAGAGGCACCTGCAGATTCATTGTCAGTAGTCCTGGGCTAACTGAGAACCCCAGAGCCTCTGTGTGGCCACTAGGTTTAGCTTCTTTCCACACTAACTTTTTACCAGGACCCCCAGCCAGGTGAACTTCACTTGATTTCATTTTCTTGCTGTGTTTGGGAAGGTCCTGTGGAGTATGGAACAAGAAGAGGTGGAAGTAGGAGGCTGGGGAATGAGCAGCCAGGATGAACTGCCCTGGTTTGTCCTGGGAATGGACTCTGCTTGTTGGGGCTGGGCTGGCCTGTTTAGGAGGTGGTCCTGACATGTTGGCGCATACAGCCCTGTGGACTAGAGGGTCCACAGCCATCTCACTGGTTCCTCACAAGAGGGTGGAACTGGTGCAGTAGTTTCCCACTGGACACTAGGGCCAGCTCCATCTGGCTTCCAGCCTGCCTAAGTTTCCCCTAGAAAATGGAGATGCTGCCTCACCAGCATAGGCTGAAAATGGAGGTATCGTGTTCTCGGCACCATTCTGGGCCCATCATGAATCCCTATAGCTTTCCTGTGTGTTGCTCAGGGCATGAGCTGAGACTGTGGGCCTGGGAAGGAAGCAGAGCTAGCGTAGGCCCAGAGTGAGTGGGCCTCTGCCTGGGAACTGTTCTCTGGGGCCCCAGGTTGACCATGGGGCAGCTCTGCACCCTCTTCCCCCAGGCCTCCTTGTGCATCAGCGCTGCCAGGAGTGGCACACACGTATACACGTGCATGTTCATGCACACACACACACTGAAGCTCGGAGGTATGTTTTATCTAGTTTCTAGGCAGGGTCAGCTTAGTTTTAGCAAGTGACCTCTGGGCAAATGCCTGTAAAAGTGACTTACTTTGGAAATATGTGGTTATATAAAACTTTGTTTACTTTTTTTTTTTTAAATATAGATAACAAGAAATCTCAAGCTTCTGTCAGTGGTAAGAATTTTTCCTTTTTGAATTCAATTTTTTCCCAACCTTGGATCTGAGGCAGCAGGCATAAGATTGTGGATGCCATGTGTGCCTGGGGTTAAGTTATTACTAGAGGACAAAGTTCACAGAGAGAAGACCTCTGGCTGGTCATGAGATTGTAGAACTGCGCACCACACCCCCATCCTTCCTCCTCCTGTGCCCATGAGATGATGCTGCCCCATCATATTTCATTTAAATAAGGTTTTCACCCAACAGAAAGGATTATAAAAACTCACATAGTTATTGAGACATCTAAAATTTTGAGCTCTCTGGAAGAGAACTATTCTGGAATATTCAATATAACAGCATATAGTAGGTCTTAAGAAAGAATTATCTTTCTTAAGTTACAAAGTTTCTTTGTTAGTTAAAAATTATCATTTTTAATTTTTTAATTTCAAGGCTTCATCACACATAAGGGAGACCCTATTTGATGATTCAGCCTTGGTTTCACTGACCAAGCTGTGAGTGAAGGAGTTCGGATGTGAGATGGCCAGCTAAACCCCAGCCTGTCAGGAAGGGAGCCGTGCTGTCTGTCTTCCCGCAGGCTGTAGAGCTATGAGTGCCAAACGCCCATGCTTGCCTCAGCTGAGCTCCCTGCACCTGCCGTGTGAGCCCAACCTCCCCTCAGGGTCTCTGTATGGATAGTGATTCTCAGCCAGCCTGAGCCAGGTGGATCAGCGTGCATGGCCAGGAGGATGGCTGGGCTCTTGGCATTGGAGCGAGGGTCCTTGGGCACCCAGTTCTGCAGCAAGGTACCCAGGCCAGGCCACACCTCTCTAGAGCTGGCTGTTTGCCATGAGCCTGTGCTCACGAGAGCATCAGGTTCCTTGTCCCGATTCAGCATTGATCACTGAACTGAGTCTGCAGACCTGGTGGGCTTGGCAAATGTCATAGTGCTCCTTGGTACTCTGTGGACCTCTACCTCATGCATTAGCTTGTTCTGCTATGGTGGCCCTGGACACGGGAGTGTGTCCTGAGAACTGTTCCTCAGTGGGGGTTCTGCAGATGAGCAGAGGTGGCCTTCTGGTGTGAAAGGAGACATGTAATCTCCCTCGAAAACATCTGCCTGCCTGCCTCCTCCACCCCCTGCCCCTGCTCCATGTTCTTGTTTACTTGGAGAAGGACCTTTGTGTGCTCACCCAGCAGGGAGGGTTGTACAGCCAGGAGGGGTGGGGGCCGCCATCCTCCCTGGAGGGCAAGTCTCTCCCTCAATGTTAAGACCCTGGTACAAGCCAGACTAGGAGTATGGGACATGCTCCCTGCGCAGAAGAGCTCTAGAAGCAGTAAAAACACACAAGTCATGCTGTCCCCTGGGTCCTGTCCCCTGGGGTATATGACAGGCAGTTTGGGAGGCTTCCAGGACTCTGGCCTCTCACCAGTTGGGACTTTGAGGGAGTTGAGCCTGGAGGCAGCAGGAAGTGTATGCTCCACGAGGTTGCACAGCCTTCAGAGCGTCGCCTGATTCAGTGGGCGCTTCCCTGAGACGTTGTGCCTTGTGTTCCCACAGACCCCATGAATGCACTACAGAGCCTGACTGGCGGACCCACTCCAGGAGCAGCCGGCATTGGCATGCCTTCTCGGGGCCCAGGACAGTCCCTAGGCGGGATGGGAGGCCTTGGTGCCATGGGTCAGGCGATGCCCCTCTCTGGGCAGCCGCCCCCCGGCACCTCAGGGATGACCCCCCACGGCATGGCGGTTGTGTCTACGGCACCCCCACAGAGTGAGTACTGCGCTTCTTGGAGAACCTGCTGCTTTCTTTGGAGGCTGCGTGCATTTTATTCCTTTGTTTAAGATGGTATCCTGAAAATCACGGAGAAGTGCCAGGAAGTTCTGTCTTTTTCTTTGTTGGTATGGAGAGAAAAATCTCTAAGCCTTCTGTGGGCTAGCAGAAGAGATAAGTGACACTGAGGCCCTCTTCCTACCCCTGGGTGGAAGTGGAGGACTTGGAGGACATGGGAGTGGCCTAGGGCTCCATCCAAGGGGTTGTCATTTTGTAGCTGTAATGGAAACAGTTATATCTCAGAGTGTTCTCGGCCATGAAGAAGTGCTGTTAGCACCCCTCAATCCCGGGACTGCCCCAATCTCAGGAGCCTCTTTGCACTTCTCTGCAGTACAAGGCCCCTTGTCTTCTGCATTCAGCTGCCCCTTCTAGAAGCTGGACTACAGTGCAGCCTCCCTCTTCTTTCCAGGACCCGTCTTGATGGACCTTTGATTCTCATAAACATTTATTCAGTACTCTGAATTTACTTCAGGACTACAAAGTCTTCAGTCCTTTTTCCCCCTTGTAGAACTTTTTATTTTTGAAATACTTTGAGTCACAGGAAATTGCAGAACACCACAGAGTTCCCATGTGCCCTTCACCCAGCTTCCCCAATGATAATATCTTAATGCGTCATCAAAACTGAGAAATGAACGTGGGGGCAATATTATCAACTCAGGCAGACTATTCAGATGTCACCAGTTTTTACATGCATTCTTGTGCATGCACTTATACGTGAGTAGTTCTATGAGATTTTATCGTATGTGGACTTGAGTAGCCATCACCACAGTCAGCATGCAGAACTGTTACATCACCACCAATAATCACACCTGCCCCCAACCCTGAGCCCTGGCAGTCGCCGATCTGTTCTCTGTCTCTATAATTGTGTCACTTTGCCAGTGTTATATCAGTGGCATCATACAATGTCTGACATTATGACATTGGTTTTTTCACTCAGCATAATACCCTTGAGGATCTCCAAGTTGCATCAATAATTCGTTTCTGTTTGTTGCTGAGTAGCATTCCATGGACTGAGTGTACCAACTTTACTTATCTCTTCACCTTGGAAGAACATTTGGGTTGTTTCTAGTTTGAGACTGTTAGAGATACGAAGCTGCTGTGAATACTCGTGTACGGGTGGTGGTGTTTTGATGTATTTTTATCATGTATTCCTCATAGTAACCCTATGAAGAGGACAGTGTCACTGCCTCTGCTTTGCCCATAAGGTAGTGTGGCCTAGAGCTGAGGTCGAACCCAGGCTGCCTGACCCTGAGCACCCTGTATTAGCATTGCCTTGCTCTTCTCAGATGCCACGTGTGTCCTCATTCCTACCTACTCCTGCACTGGAACCTTCCATTCCCAGCCATCCCCTTCCTCTTCAGGTCTTCATTCTCTTCTTTTTACTGATGTCTTGCAGTCAGACTCAGCTCTTCACTCGGTTCTTCATCTTGAGCTCCTTTGTCCCCTTTTGTCTTATCAGCACACCTGACACACGTACAAGGTAGCTTATGGAAGAATGTACAGGAGAGGTGTCGGCCCTGACTCCTTTTTACATTATACTCTGGTATGCTGGTTGAATTTATTCTATCACAAACTTATATTTTATAATAAGAAATAGTTTTTCCCTGGCTGGTGTGGCTCAGTAGATTCAGTGCCGGCCTGCAAACCGAAAGTTGCTGGTTCAATTCCCAGTTAGGGCACATCGCCGGGTTGTGGGTCAGGTCCCCAGTTGGGGGTGCATGAGAGGCAACCCATCGATGTAGCTCTCACAAATTTCTCTCCCTCCTTTCACCTCTCTCTCCCTCCCTTCCCCTCTCTCTAAAGTAAATAAATGAAACTCTTTAAAAAAAAGAAACAGCTTTAAAATGTATGAGTTTAGAATGTTCCCATGATTTGTCTTGCAGTCTCATACCTAAGACTTTGTTAGTTCAGTGGCAAAAGCTTTGGTATCCTGCCTGTACCCTCCCCAGTCTGACCTTGACTCACATCCTGTTTTCAGCTTGGGAGGAACTGGTCTCCTGGGTGGCACTAGAGGAAGGTTGAAATGGGTTCTCTACTTTCATGCTCTGCTGCTCCCTCCCTCAGAGACCTTCCTCCCTGCCTTTGACCTCTTGCCTGCCTAATCTACCTGAAATAGGTGTCATGGCCCAATAGGCTTTTGCTATCCCTTTCTAACATGTTTTCCAGATCCCACTGCAGGCCTTAATCCAGTGCCCCCAGAGAGCAGGACCTTAGTCAGAGGTTTTGCTAGGGCTCTCAAAGGGCAGTCCAGGGTGCGCTGTGATAGCCTCCAAGTGGCCCAGGTTAGTCATAGGAAACAGACGCTGACTATAGATGAGGCCGTGGGCTTGGGTACAGGTTTGGAGTGAAACTTACTTCTCTGTACATTTTTGTTCCTCAATGACTTTTATATCGTGTGTGTAAAACTGACTTTAAAACAATAAGTACTATTTCTGGCTGTTTGACAGACTGGGTGCTGAGGAGCCCTCCTTCTTCTGGATAACTAGACCCTGGGTAGGCTGCATTTTGGATTGCTGGGCTCACAGAAGGTAGGGGACGCTCTTTGCCTTGCTGTGCCTTGGCCCACTGCAAAGGTGGGGGAAAGCAAGCCTGGGATCCCTCCATCCAGCAGGACTTGTGCTGAGGCCCTTGGCATCCCTAGCTCCCCCAGAAGCAAGGGCAAATTGGAGGAGAATACTCCCAAGATTAGGACTGTGGGAATTGTAGTTAAGGTCAAGGACTGAGCACACCAACATCAGCAGGCATGAAAGGAAGCAAAGACACCATGAGGAGGAACAGAAACAACAGATGTGGAAATTCCCAGGGACCACACACATAGCAATTGTTAGATATGGGCTTGGCATGCTTAAACAAATAAAAGATGGACTTCCAAGTGAGCAAGCACTGTGATACTATCTGGAGTGACCAATCAGATTTGAAAAGGAACCAAATGGAACTTGTAGAAATTAAGGCAAAAAAATTACTGAAAGAAGAAAGTATGGATGAATAAACAGTGGATTAGATATAGCTGAAGAAAGGCCCTGGCTGGTGTGGCTTAGTTGGTTGGAGTGTTGTCCTATAAACTGAAGGTCGCAGGTTCAATTCCTGGTCAGGGCACACATCTAGGTTGCAGGTTTGGTCCCCTAGTCCCCTGTCGGGGTGCGTACGGGAGGCAACTGATCGATGTTTCTCTCACATCAATGTTTCTCTCTCTCTCTCCCTCTCCCTCTCTCCCCCTTCTTCTCTCTCTGGAATTTAAAAAAAAAGTAAAAAGGATATAGCTGAAGAAAGAATTTGTGAACTAGAAGCTAAAGAAATTACATAGAAAGTAGCCCAGAGAAGAGGACATGGAAAATAGGAGGGTAAGAAATGTAGAGGATAAAACCAGAAAGTCTGACTAGTGTCTAATAAAAGGACCAATGGAGAGGATGGAAGCACAGCTGTATGTGAGGAGACAATTTCTTGGAAAAGCTCAACACACCCACACAGGTTAAATAAGGCATCCATGCCTTAATGTGTTGTGAGAAGCAGAATACCAAGGACCAGAGAATATTTTAGAAACAGCCAGTTTCTGTAAGGAGCAAGAAGTGGCCTCAGCAGATTCAGTGGTGGCGTCAGTAAGGTCGTAGGAGGTAGTTAGACTGCTGAGAGCAGAGCTGCCAACCACAGTTGTGTGCCGGTAACACTCCCCCAAGGAACTGGGGGGAGCAAAGACACTTTTAGATAAATAAAGCCTGAGAGACCTTCACTAAAAGGTTAATGACGTAGTCTTAGTAGCTCATCATTTCCTCTTACCTCTCAGACTATCCTTCCCAAGATGCCAGGTGTAAGATGGGAGAAGAATGTTTTTCATCTAAAGCAGTAAATGTGTGTAAATATAAACCGGTGATTCCCAGTGGTTTTGCACCCCACGGGACATTTGGCAGTGTCTGGAGACCTTTTTGATATCACAGCTGTGGGAGTGCTCTTGGCATCCCGTGGGTAGAGGCCAGAGACGCTGCTAAATGTCTTACATGCACAGGACAGCCCCCCATAACATAGGATTGTCTGGCACAAAATTAAGTAAGGACAAGGTTGAGAACAGTTGGTGTAAACAAAAATTACCTCTGTAAAATAATGCTCAGAGCTAACCTCCATATGGACCTGCTACACTCCAAGCACTATTTTGAGTGTTTTACCTGTAATATTTATTATTAATATGTGGGATAGGTACTGTTGTCTCTTTTCTGCAACTGAGGACACTGAGGCATAGAGCAGTGACAGTTGCGATTTGAATTAGGATGGTCTGGGCTAGAGGCTGTACCCCATTATTCTATTGTGCCTTTTACTATAAGTCTGCTGTGTGGGTGTAAGAAGATAAACAGGGACCAAATTAAATGGAAAGCAGAGGGTGGAATATATCAAGCAAATCAGGTCTACAAAACCTACTTTAAAAAAAATAGAGAGGATTCTCAGGTCCTTGTATTTGGGAAAGAGATTAAAAATATGCCCAAACTTTATAGGTTATTAACCTAAATATACATGAAAAAATTGAAAAAGTATTGCTAAAACAATAAACGTAGTTTGTAAATTCTGAACCAATAGGGACACATGGAATAAGAGAAAAAAAACAAAAATCCAAACAACACAAAGTTCAATCCAACCATTAAGCAGAAATACAATTTATAAAAGAAGAAAAACTTGTCAGTTTTACCTTAATAAAGCTGAAAAGCAAAAAAGGGAAAAGATGGTTAGAAAAGGGAAAACAAATACAAAAAAATTGAAATATAAATAATCACAATAAATGTGAATAAACTTCCTGCTAGAAGACAGGAAATATGATATTGGATGTAAATAAAAGGAAAAATACAGCTATATAATTTTTATAAGGAACACACCTAAAATATAAGCTGAAAAAAAAGGTTTGAAAAGAAAGATCTATTAGGCATTACCTCTCTTGGTTATTGATAATTATATTAGGCAGACAAAAGATAAATTTAGAGAATTGCAAGCCTCAGCAATTTCAAAGTGTTACCGCTATATACAAAATATTTTCTGACTGTCAAACGGAGAAATCTGTAACAAAAAGATAAATTAAAAAATTCTTCCACCTGTCAGAATGGTTAAAATAAACAGTGACAACACCAAATACTGGCAAAGATGTGAAGAAACGGGATCACTCAGACATTGCAGGTGGGAATGTAAAATGGTTCAGCTTCTTGAAAAACAAAACACACAGCTCAGCAGTCTCACTCTTGGGCATCTCTCCCAGAGAAATGAAAACTTGGGTTCATACAAAAACATGTACATGAATGTTCATGGCAGCTTTACGTTATAGCCCAAAGTTGCGGTCACTCCCAGGTGTCCTTCCTTGGTGTGATGAATGACCTAACAAACTGTCATAGCTGTACCTTGGAATACTACTTGGCAATAAAAAGAGGGAGCTATTTATTGATACACATTACAACCTGGATGATCTTTAGAGGATTATGCTGAATGAATAAAACCGATCATACTGTATGGTCCCACTTATGTAACACTTATGTGACAACGTTTCAGAAATGGAGGATACCGTAGTGGTTGCCGGGGGTGGAGGGGTGGGGTTGTCAAAGGGGGGTGGCGCCACTACAGATCCTGATGGTGCTGGAATTGTTGAGTATCTTGACTGTGATGGTGACTAAATCTACCCAGGTGAGAAAATTGCATAGAACTTAATATTCACATCCTCACAAATGAGCACACATTCTGGTTGTGAGATGATAATTTCACAAAATGGTACCATAGGCGGAAACTTGTCAAAGTATACAAAGGATCTCTCCGTATTTTTTTATAACAGCTTTATTGAGATGTAATTTGGATACCATATAGTTTACCCATTTTAAAGTGAAACTTTGGGTAGTATTTAGTATGTTCATAGAATTGTGCAACCATCACCACAGTCAATTTTACAACCTGTTCATCAATCCAAAAGAAACTGCTCCACAGAAAATCTTGTAACTGATTGTTCATATCAGCATTATTTGTAACAGCCCAAAACTGGAAACAACCCAAATGTCCATAGCTAATGAATGGATGGACTAAATGTAGGAAATTCATATAGTGGAATCCTATTTGGCAATAACAAGAAATGAAATACTGTACTGATACATGCTACAGCATCAATGAACCTTGTAAATTTGCTAAGCAAAAGAAGCCAGTCACAAAGGCCACATATTGTGAGATTCCATTAATTTGAAATGTCTAGAATAGGTGAACCATAAAGACAGAAAGTAGATTAGTGGTCACAAGAGGCCGGGCCTTTTGGCCATCCAAAAGATTTCACCCTTTTCTTTTTTCTTTATTATTATAGAGCAGTTCATAACAGTAAGTTCTATAATCAACATGAATGCTGCTCGCATCACATCTGTTCAATCCCAGCAGCAGGCGGGGCAGCAGGTGGTCTTACCACCCTACCTGGGTGTTCAGCACTAGGAAATGGGCCTTTGCCGGTTGCTTGCCTCATACCACTGGCCTGATTCCTGGGTCTTATCTCCAGCCCAGCTGCAGCTTCAGCAGGTGGCATTGCAGCAGCAGCAGCAGCAACAGTTCCAGCAGCAGCAGGTGGCACTGCAGCAGCAGCAGCAGCAACAGCAGCAGCAGCAGCAGCAGCAGTTCCAGGCTCAGCAGAATGCTATGCAGCAGCAGTTCCAGGCAGTGGTGCAGCAGCAGCAGCTGCAGCAGCAGCAGCAGCAGCAACACCTGATTAAATTGCAACATCAAAACCAGCAACAGGTACCAGGTGCTCTTGTTCCCATACTTGGCCTCCCTTGGTGACCATTTAAGGCCTAGACACACCCCAGCCACTCTGCTGGGTTCAGGGGCCCAGAGCCAGCAGCGGATCCTCCTGACCTCTGGTACCTCAGCTTCCTTTTTCATGGGCTTTCCACAGGGCCTGGGACATGGAGGTGAAATGGGCCCTGACTTGCTAGGAGGGTGCTATGATTGCACAAGGAGAGCCTCTCTGCCAGGCTTAGGTGTCTAGCTGCAGGCCTACTGTGGGCTGGGGACTAGCTCAGTGGAGGCTCTGGGTTTAAGCTATTCGTGTAAGAGTTAATTGAATCAAGAAGTGAGAAGAACACTCCACGAAGCAGGAATGCTTGAGCCATCTCTGGGCCTGTGCAGTGTCAGCACCTACCGACCTCCATCTAGTGCCGTGCAGGGTCATGGCAATGTCACATTAGAAGCCCTGCTTCTAAGAAGACCCTTCCTCCCAGAGTTTGCAGTAAGCATCCAGATGTGGTAAGCATCTATTGTTAGGTCTGCTCTTGGTCGAGGTAGAGAATCTCTGAGACCTCTCCACTTTTCCACCTCCTCCAGGCCTTGGCTCGCTGACTCCTTTTTCCAGTGGCCACTTTTGTGGATCTTGGAGGCTTCTCTCCCAGAGCCAACAAGGAGTCTTCAGTCCCACTTTTCATCCTCATCCTGAAAAGCAGACACTGGCCGTGTTTGTGAGGCTTGTACCGTTGACCACTGTAGGGACCGAGCAGCATCACTGGAGTGACTTTAGAGATCTGAGTCACCTGAACGTTTATCCCAGCTTCCATGGAGATGCTCCCCTAAGTTACCCTTCACTGAACCCTCCCGATATTTCCGTTGAATTTTTCATCCTCTCAGTCTTAGGGGTAGACTAGTATCTGATGTCCAGGGCACAGCGCACTCTTGGTGTGTCCTCAGTGTCCTTCTGTGGGAAGTGCTCCCTCTGCCCCGTGTGAAGGCAGCCCGGGCAGGCTTCCTGGGTGCAAGGCTGGCACGGGGCCAAGAGGCTGATGTGGTGACAGGGTGCTGCCTTTTCTGCTCCTAGATACAGCAGCAGCAGCAGCAGCTGCAGAGAATGGCACAGTTGCAGCTGCAGCAGCAGCAGCAGCAGCAGGCTTTGCAGGCCCAGCCACCAATACAGCAGCCACCCATGCAGCAGCCGCAGCCTCCCCTCTCCCAGGCCCTGCCTCAGCAGCTGCAACAGATGCATCACCCACAGCACCACCAGCCCCAGCCGCAGCCCCAGCAACCGCCAGTTGCTCAGAACCAGCCATCGCAGCTCCCCCCGCAGTCGCAGCCCCAGTCTTTGGTGTCGCAAGCTCCAGCCCTCCCTGGACAGATGCTGTACACCCAGCCACAGCTGAAACTTGTGAGTACCCATGACTCATGCTGGGTCATAGCTCTTCTCTGGTATCACGTGCAGCTGGTGGCTGTGAGCAGCTTCTGGGGCTCCTTAGCTGTTGGTGGCATGTCCTCTCTCCTAGTACTGGGACTTGGGTGGCTCTTCCCCATGCTGGCCTCCATGTCTGGCTCAGTAAGGGAGTGTGTATTCCAAGAGCTCCTGCACGCTGCACAGAGGGCACCCTGCTACCAGGGTAGCAATTTGTCTTCCAAGCAGCATGGCTGATCTCGGTGGTGGCCACGGCCATTTTACCATTGCGGGTGGTTAGATGGACAGGAGCACATGCATTCTCACTGAGGTGAGGACGTGTCACCTCCATTGAATATCCATGGTGATTTGCTAGCTGCTCAGAGTTCCTGATCAAAGATACTCATCATTACCATATTTTGGAGGGGGATATTAATATAAAATGTTACTCTCTCATTAGGCATCTCTACAAAGCAAATCCAATCAGTAACATTTACATAGATGACAGAATATTGTCACCAATTTAGGAGTAGCTATATCAAGGGACCATTTTAATGTGGGGTTTTTTTTTTGTTTGTTTGTTTTTTATTTTCATTTTTTGCTCACTTCCTTGGTTTTCACAGCCTTTTCTATTTCAATTTATTGAATGGAGTAGGGAGAGGCTATGCCTGAACCAAGTACAGTAGCAGGTGAATAGGAGGCCCACAGGGACAGGCTGGAAGGCTAGGGGTAGTTATGAGGAACAGGTATGAGTGCACCTGTCACCTGGGAGCCAGCCACCCTGGTTTCCTCTGAGGCATCAGGGCTCTGAGTGGGACTCTTGTAGACTGTCAGTGTGCTGGGCCCAGAGGTTGAGCAGGCTGGGCGGCACAGTTGGAGCTGTTGCTTTGCGTGCAGTGGTGGCTGGTGATGACATCTCAGTGGGAAGGCTGCACTTCCCACCAGGGTTAGAGGAGGTGGGCTCAGCAGTGCCAGCTCAGAGCCAGGCCGGTATGGGACATTTCTGATGGGCTAAGGGATTAGGAATGGCCAGTAAGGTGACATGCCCACCGAAGTCATAAGATCCCATCCCCCTTTGCACAAAAAGCTTTGAGATTCAAAGCTCCCCCAGAAGCAGTGGGTGCTCTGCTCTCTGTGGCTCCAAATTGCATTCTCCCTTCTTCCTTCAGGTCCGAGCTCCCATGGTGGTGCAGCAGCCCCAGGTGCAGCCCCAGGTGCAGCAGCAGCCAGCGGTGCCGACAGCTCAGGCCCCCCAGATAGTGGGTTCTGGGGTCCAGGTGAGGGCCATCAGAGCCAAGGGCTGTAGTTGCTAGCAGGTGCATGTCCACTTGGGAATGGAGCTGGATTTCCGTGCAGTGTGGTGAGGGTCCTGGTTGGATCAGGGGCCAGGCTGGTAAAGCATGGGGCTCCTCTTCTGCCGGCACTTTGCGAGATGACGGCTTTCCTGGAGCTGGCCTCTGTGGTCATGGAGTAGCCGGCTCTGCTTGGTCATATCTGGGTCCCGCAGCTGCATTAGTGCATGCGTCGTTCCCACCTCTCCTCTCATGTCCTTTATCTTACCTCTTTCCTTCTTCTGAGACCACCCATTGAGGAGGGGAGAACTGCTGTCTTGTGCTTGCCTCAGCTCCAAGTATGGGGCTGGCAGGGGCGGACAGTAGCTTTCTAGAAACTGGGAAAAGCATGAGAATGGTGGCGTCTGGCTCCAGCTGATAGCGTGAGCTTATGCTGTGGTCCCCTGTCTGGCTGACTTCTGGTACTCACCGCCTGTGCTGGGAAGTGTGGCCGAGGCCTGCCACGTCTGCCCTCTGTGTACTCGATGTCAGTGGGATGGAGGAGACCTTGTGCTGCCTTTCCCAGTAGAGCCCAAATTCTTACTGGTTCCTGGGGGTTGGAGATTGGCCCTGTCACTTCTCCCTAGATATATCCCTTGCCCTTGCGCTGGTGCTGAGGTGAGGAGACATCCAGTCTGGGGCCTCGGTTCTTTCTGTCTCTACCCAGTGGTGGGAGTGCTGATAGCCCCAGCTCAGAAGGGAGTGTTGACTTTAGATGGAGCAAACGTGCTAGTAGATGTGCTGAGACTACAGCCACCTAGTGCCTTCTGCATTCCTGTCCCGCTTGTTACCTGTGAGTGTGCCGAGCTCCCCATCTGGTGTACAGGGCCGCCTGTCAAGCACTCTGGGATTTGGTGTGTTCATTTAGTGTCAGATGACATTCCACTGTGGGGGTGGGCTCAGAAGCAGTCCTTCCTGGTCCCAGCCACGTTGCTGGGGTCGTGGGAAGCCACCTGAGAAGAAGCTTACTGACGGAGGGGCCTGAGGCGTTTGGATGCAGCTGAGCCAGTTCAGCAGCCTCCAGGGTCACTGCACCGAGTGACCTGGGCCCAGGTTCCCTGTGTCACCAGCTTGCCCAGACATGGTCTTATGCAAAACACAGCATGGACTTCACATCTGTAGCTGGAGAGGGGACTGGCTCCCCTTTGTGACCAGGTTGGAGTCCATTTCTGCTGCCACCGCTGTGTGTCCTGCGCTCGTCCTCAGGTTTCCTCGGGCTCCCTCCTCTTGGTGTCTCATGCAGAGAAGGAGGTGGTGCACAACCCGCCCAGCCCACAGACGCCACTACCCTTGCCATGTTTGACCCTCTCTCCTGTGTCCCAAGACCATTCTTAATGGAAACTTCTGGTTCTCAGGTCCGGTCTGGTAGGAAAGTGAGAGGCCAGACATTCTTTACCTTCCAATGGGCTGTTCTGAAGCCAGACTTCCCTTTTCATTCCATTTCTTGGTGTCTGGGAATGAGCTGTCATTGGACAGTTGGTTTTGCGATGATCTGGGCCCATCCTGCTAATGTATTTCTAGGCTTGTAGCTCCAGGAGGTGTACTTCCCGTAACTTCCCTGGCATCTTACCACCCTCCAAAAGCAGACATAGCTGTGTGCACTCAGGACGCTGCAGGGAGCCTGTGTTTGGCACTGCTTTCCCCAACAGTTACTCTGCCCTTTGCTTCTGCTGAAGTTCTAGTCCAGCCAGCTCGGAAGTTTGGCTATGAGCTCAGCTATGGGCTCAGTTGCTTCTAGAGTAACTTGATTTATTATAATCTTTCCCTCTGGGTGGAGCACACAGGGCTGCTGGCAGGCAGAGCTGAGCGGGGACCAGGCCTCTTCTTTCAGGCAGGCACTCCGGTAGCTGGGGAGGATGAAGGAGAACACCACTTGAGTACTTATGGGTGGGTTTGGCTTTATGAAGAATGTGCCTCCAGTGTTTTTTTAGGAGCAATGTCCACCTCATTCCAGTGTATCACAGACCATCGTTGGGCAGGGTGAGTGAGAGGCTAGCGGCAGAGGGAGTGTTCTTGAAGCCCAGGCGTGTGAGTGCATGTTCGCACTGTGCCTCTCGGCCCGGACGCAGAACCTTGGCTATCCTCTGCCTCTGGTCTGCTGGCTCATCTCCGGGCTCATGGCAAGCAGTGCAATTTTGTGGAGGCCGGTTGGCCCGCATCCCTGCTTTCTGTTAGCAGCGGGGTCCCAGGGTGGGACAAGCCTTCCTTTGCAACTTGGGTTGGCACAGTGGAGAGACAAGACAAGAGATATTCTGACCCCAAAACTTTAAAAAACATGTGGTGACTATAGAAGGTGGTTAGTCAAAAGAACTGTAAATAAGGGAAACATTTCAGAGCAGAACAGTTTGGCATCTTTTCAGTTCTTACATAGTCAAGGTCATAGGATATACATCGGATTTTGTGTGTAGCTTATTCCCAGTCACGTTACAATAGAAGTAAAACGTTCTGTAATTAAAATCTCTCAGTCAACATTATTTTATGGGTAGCATTCCTTTTATGAATGCATCTTATTGTTCTGTTTTTGGATCCTGAGTTTATTTTTAGTTTTTTGCTGTTAGCTGGGATGTATGTCCTGATGCCTCACTAGGTTGTGGATTGTTTCCTGATGCTTTCCAGAAGTGAGTCACTGGGTCACTTTGATGTCCTCAGATTGTATCAGGCAGTCATATACCAGAAGTTCAAAAACACAAGCTAGGGCTCCTGTGTGGTGCCCACGCATTTGACATCAGGACTAAGTGGCCACGTGTCGCAATTTTGCATGTGTCAGCTGCTACACGCAGGGGCAAATGCTAGTTCTGTGAAAGAAGTGCTGAGGTCGGGCCTGAGCTGGCAGCCCCCCATGCCTGATTTCTTGAGCCTGCCTGTCAGGGAAGAAAAGAGGGGCTTTGTCCAGCGCTCCGTGGTGCTCAACCAGGGGCTGAGTTGGGGGTTTTGGTGTACTAGGAAAATTGGTGTGCCCTGTTTTTTATATGCCTGGCTCTCGTATCTGGTGTTATTCTTGCAAACAAGAAAGCTGATGTCACTGTCACCACAGTGGGATTTAATGGGATACAAAGGAGCTGCACTAACTTCTGTTTCTTTCCTAAATTTTATCTGTGACTGCAGATAAAACCAGAACAGAATGTGTCTCCATTTCCAAACAGTCCCTGTTTTTATCTTTTAACATTCTATTCTTTTTGGCATATGGCAACTTAACTAATTCTCCAGTTACAGAGCATTATCATCAGAGATACTTCCCTGATGTGGAGCCCTGCATGGACCCCCCCCCTCTCCTTTTTCTGGGCCCTCCTGACCAGTGACCATGGAGGAGCCAGGCCCGCAGCCTTCTGGGCGGGGAGTGAATTCCTTTCTGGGTCGATGTGTGTTGGGAGGTAGAGAAATGATGTCATGCAGGAGAATGGGACAAGTTGCTGGGTGTGCGCTGCCTGGCTCCTCTGATCCAGTAGACGCTACTGCCGTGTTTTCATTAGAATTTGTGGTTAAAAGAAAATGAGCTTTTCCTCCCAGGAGTTCTCAGTTACAGGGAAACCAGTCAGCGGCAAATTAGACTTAAGCTTTCAGTCCTTATTACTTTTGTTTCTTCCTGGAAAATATTTGCAACTCTCTCGTACCACCTGACTGACTTCCAGGCCTTTCTCCCTCTGGAAGGAGCACTGTTGAGTGGCCACTAGGCCCAGATGGGCTCCTCCAAGCACAGTGCACCAGTGGTTGGAAACAGACACTGTTCCCTGTCACCCCCATCTGACCATGGGCTGAGGGCTGCGCCAGGGAGAGAAGTGCTTGTGATCCACCCTGGGTTTAGGGAGAGCCGTGTTTCTCCGAGGCTTCCTGTCCTCACGGCCTCACCAGTGTCCCACTGAGTGTCTGACGGGGTGGTGAGTGGTGGGCTCCTCAGGACTGTGCTTGTGTTTCGACAGACACCAGAATGGCTTCCTCATCGCCCACCCCAGGCAGTTCTTTTGTTGGGGTGGCTGTAGGAATGTCTGCTCCCAGCCCTGTCTGAGGGCTGCCCGGCTCCTGCAGCCAGTGGGAGGTGCAGGCTGGAGTCTGCTACTGAGTGTGTCACCCCCAGCTTGTGGTGCCTGCTGCATGCCGCCATGGATGGGAGTGTGGGGCACACTGGTGATGCCAGAGGCCTGCGCTCGGGCCTTTGCCCTGCTTCAGAGCTCCGTCCTGGCCCGCCTCGCCGCCGGGACTGAGGGGCCGGCAGCGCTGCTTCAGCCTCAGGGACTGGCTCTCAGCTTCCTGGGACAGATGTTTTGTTTTTCCACGATCATCCCACTTCCTGTCGGAGGGGCTACATTGTTTCTGTTTGATTTCATCTGAACAGTTGTGAGTGTTTGCAGGCTTGTTCCCCATCCCTGGCTCAGGCCCAGAGTGAGTGACGGGGCCGCAGGAGACCACCGGCACCCAGCAGTGCAGGCCAGGCCTTGACTCACAGCAGTGCTGCCTTGATGCTTTCGGAAGTATATGCTGATGAGGAGGGGGGTCCCGGTGTGTACTGGAATTCTAGTCTGGAGTCAGCTTGTATATTTAGGGACACACCGGACCAGGTCGTCAGGGGAGGTGCATCTTCTCAGAAGCTTGGGGCTTTAGGCAGTCTCAGGCTTCACTTGCCTGCTTCCCCCTGATTTTAGTTACAAACTAGTTCTCTGGTAGAAACTCAGACTTCTGGAGGCGAGGAGGACAGTTTGAGTTCAGGCCCTTGGAAGGAAAGGTGCTATGGGCTGACTTACTGGGGCACTGTCTCCAGTTTAATGACAGTTGACTTCTCCTAACCAGCTTTGGTGGAGTATACTTTCTCAGAGTCCATCCCAGGAGCCTGGTCTCACAGAAACTCCGCCCTGGCCCTTGAGGCCTGGCCTTGAAGGCAGATCAGCAGCTTGTTGAAGGAATGTGGGCCAGCAGAACAGAAAGGCCTGGAGGCAGCATTCCTGGCGACTCCTCCAGATTCCCAGGGCCTAGATAGGCCTGATGCTGTGGGCTTAAACCTGTAGACCAGGCTGTCCCCAGCCCCTGAAGGCCCCTCACCCTTGTCATGGAGGCTGCACAACCCTCTCCAGCTGCCCCTGCACTGCGTCTCTTTGTTGCGATCACCTTGTCTGTTGTCCCTCTGTCCTCAAGATGATCACCGCAGCCTTGGCTCAAGGCGGGATGCAAGTAAGAGCCCGGTTCCCGCCCACCACCACCGTGTCTGCCATCCAGTCAAGCTCCATCCCTTTGGGCGGACAGCCCTCAGCACAGGTATTTACGGGGCGGTGCCCAGGGCCCCTGGGAAGCTTGGGGTCCTCTGAGCACCTGTGTGAAGAACACTGTAATCTCTGTGACTTCCTTCGCAGTGGCTCTCAGAGTACCTAACCAAGCTTACATGAGGCCAAACCCAGCTTCTTTCTTGAGGGGATGTGAGTAAATATCTGGGCTTATTTTTATTTTAATATTTTGGATAGTTCTGATGTTTTCATTTTCTGGACAATGTGGGAGCAAAAATATATATATTTTAATGTTAGCATTTTAGATAGTTATGCTGTGGTCATTTTTGTGGTAAAATAAAACAGAAGCTAAGCAAATAGTTTTGCGTTCTAGGGCTGTGCCATCTAATACTGTAGCCACTAGCCATACGTGGCTATTTAATTAAAGTGAAATAAAACTAAAAATTCAGCTTCTCTAGTTATAGTCTGTTCAGTGACATTTCAAGTGTCTAGTAGTTCCTTGGGGACAGCACAGATTGTTGAACAAGTCAGTTCGTGGAAGTGAAAAGTTGTCAGACCATGCTGTTCTGGGGTTTCCTGTGTAGAGGATAGAATTTACTACATGCACCCTCTTTCTGGGTAGATAAAGACTTCTGTGTACATTATACTTTTTCAGGGATTTGAATTTCTGGTTCTTCATTATGAGGAAGTTTGGAATTATTTTGTGGTCTGTTTGTTTAACACATAGTCACATGCATTCCACGGGCCAGGCACCATTCTGAGATTCTGAGAATAAAATGGAGGAGAGATAAGGTTTTCTTATCTTACGGACCTTATTTTCATTTTAGTGGGTTTGCTGTGAAAACCTCAGATTTGCCAAAACTTTAACATTCATTTTCTGTTGTAAGGGAGACGTATCTATAATCCTAGCAGATAATTGCCCTTCCCTGACGTTCCAGGGTTTAAACCTGCTCCCCCCGCAACACACACAGGGCCAGGCACACCTTGGGCATTCAGCTGCCCATAGACCTGGTTCCAGAATCTGCGTGCAGCTGCTTCTGTGTCAGTGTATTTCTAATTCAATCTCTTCTGAGAAAAGATAGCTTATTCCAAGAATGAATTATTAAAATGTAGCCAGGAGCCACCCCTGCTGTCCCAGGAGGGGTCCCACCCAAGCTTTCAGCAGCCAGCACCTCCAGACCTTGGCACATCCATGTGGCATGTCACATGGCTTCTGTCTACCCCCTCCCCCCACAGCCTACAGTGTGACATGCTTCAGCATGCACTGTGCCTGTCTGGGTTTGTTCTTACCTTGGGCAGCGAATTGGGTTCAAGAAAACAGGCAGAGTAGAAAGTCAGCTCTTCTTCCTTCAGCCCTTCTGGAGACAGGGCCCCTTTGTCTCTGCCTCTCTTCCAACCCCTGTCCCCTGGCTACATCTTCATGTTGGGGTGCGCATGCTTCATGGACATGGATGGCGTAACCAGGCAGAATTCTGTGCCAGACACATGCAGAACACAGTGCCCCCAGCCTGGGAGTCCAGCAGTAACATGGATTTCTGTCCCAACATTCCCTTGGTGGGTGTAAGCAGGTGGCTCCACAGTGAGACCCATTTTGCTCTGGAGAGTGACTCGAAGGACACACTGCGTGCAGGAGACCAGGAACATGGGGCAGTTCCACGGATGTTTGACAGACACTGATGGTCCCAAGTGAGCTGGAGCGTGAGGTGCTGTCAGCCTCCCCTGAGGTTTCTCTGCAGCCACGCTGCCCTCCAGCCCCATTGCCCGCCTGCCTCTGTTTGCTTGCCCTTCGCCTGCTCCCTGCGTCCACCCTGCCTCCCATCTGCTTCCCTGAAGGCCCCCTTTCCATTGCTCTTGCTTCCTTTGGGGAGCAGATGGCACTGAGGTGCCTGGACTCCCCACCCCTTCCCGCTAGTCATGTGACCTTGAGTAAGTCACTTCCCTCTGAGCTTTCACTTCCTGTGTGTGATGTGCAGCTAATGGGGTGGTACTTAAGCTCCCTCCCTTGGAAGGTGCAGCATTCTTTGGCCTTACCAGTGGCTGTGACAGACACGCCCATACTGGTGGCAGAACGTGCCAGAGAGGTGAAAGCTGCAGAGCTAGAGCACAGTCCCCCCAACGGGCTCGTCACAGAGCTGAGGGCACGCAGCTGTCTGGTTCTCCTCTGTCCTAGAGGCCAGTCGGACCCAGCACAAACCTGAAGACCAGGGTTACTGTCTTGTTAGCTGCCTCACTGGGTAGTTTTTTTCTTGACATGGGCCTTTGGGTGACTGCTTCGCATCCCAGGTGTATCATTGGTGACTCAGGATGCAGGAGTCCTGGGAGCCCTGGGCCTCCCAGCACTGGCGCCGGAGAGGTGCCCTAAAGACCTGTGAGGAGTAATGTTCGCTGTGCATTTTTCCAGAGGAACTGTCAGATGCAAAGAGATCCAGATTGGATGTCGGAGGTCAAGGGCTTTCCCATAGCAGCCTTGAGAGTGGTGGCCAGAAGGGCAGAGCCCAGGGCTGGACATGAGAGGCGCGCTTGGGGAGGAGGCAGAACCACTGAACTCGTGCCCCCAGCCTAGGCAGGCTGTTCTTCACTGTCTTAGATCCTCTGTGTTGTGCCTCGGGAGCTGTGCAAGTCGGTGGCTCCATGGAACCTGAAAGCAGAGGGTGTGGGCAAAGTGCACCCTATTTCCCCATGGTCTGAATGCTGAGGGTGCCTCTTAAAATACAGGGTGGAGCAAAAGTAGGTTTGCGTGCCCTGGCTGGTGTGGCTCAGTGGATTAAGCGCCAGCCTGTGTACCAAAAGGTTGCAGTTTGATTCCCGGTCAGGGCACATGCCTGGATTATGGGCCGGGTTCCCCGTTGGGGGCATGTGAGAGGCAGCCGATCAATGTTTCTCTCACACATCAATGTCTCTTTCCCTCTTTTTCCTCCCTCCTTTCCCCTCTCTCTAAAAATAAATAAATATATATATTTTTAAGTAGGTTTACAGTTGTTTGTAGGGAAAATAACAAATAATAATACAAGAATAAACTCTGTGTTTCATGTACTCACAGCTATAAACCTACTTTCACCCCACCCTGTACGGTTTCATTTAGGTGGAAAGTGAACTGTCAGGTGGCTTCCCCGCTGCATTGGCCTCATTCACCTTCAGAGAAGCACCAACTTTAAGCTACAGACAAAAGCTGACCACCTTCTAGCAGGGAGAGCTGCTTGAGCAGGGGCTGAAGCACTTCTCTTGGGCAGGTGGGGGGCTGGTGGTGCCAGGCGGTCAGGGAGAGGCCAGGGGAGGGGCTCTGACCTGTGGCAGGAAGCAGATGAGGCAGGAGGCAGCCTCGGGGACTGTAGGGCAGAGAGTGGCAGCAGCTTGGCATCTGGGAGAGGCCGAGGCAGGGGGTCAGGTCAGGAGCAGGCTTTACAGGGAGAGGGTTCATGCCTGACAGGCTGGGCCTTGGGAGGGGCCCTAGGGCCTTTGTTTCCCTTGCTTGGCACCCTATGTTCTTCTCTGAATGGACTTTTCTGTGGCAAACTGTTCATCTTCCTAGTTCTGGGAGTTTGTTGGCCCCTGAGTAGATTCTAGAGTATATTTTCTAGTGCAGACGCCATGAGGCCCCAGGACTCAGTGCATCCAGACACCATGAGAGCGAATCCCACAGGGGAAGCTTCTGCACTGTTGCAGACTAAGTTGCTCCAGGCCCTGTTTGCACCCCTGCTGAGGTCAACATGAAACCCCTGCAGTCATTTTGCTCCCGGAGAGCTCCCTCACTCCAGCCCCTCCACCCCTAGCTGGGGGCCTGGCCGCGGGGAGTGGGAGCAGCTCACTCTGGCTTGTGTTTGTGCCTCTCTGGAAGTTTGTGCCATGGTTTATGCCATGCTGGGAGTGTCATGACGTGACCTCTGTACCCCCTGCAGCTCCATCCTGCACACTCAGTGGGATGGGATCGGAAGCCAAGGACAGGAGGGGCAGTATATTTCCTTCCTGGAGCTTCGTCCAGGCAGTACGAGAGAAAGGGCAGGGCCCCGTGCCCACCCCTGCCCAGCCAGTGGGGTAGGCGGGTGAGGAGGACGGCATCCTGTTTCCCTGGTGGCATCTGGGCTCCTTGCTCCCTGGCAAGAGGACTGAAGTGCAACAACCCACTCCAAATGGTCCTAACCCAGTACCCCCAGTGCCATGGTGGAAGAAGGTGTGGGAGAGGTGGGAGGCCGTGGCCCCGGATGGCATTGGTGTCCAGAGTGCCCTGGAGAGGGCAAAGCGGCCCAGAGAACTGGTCAGTTCAGGAGGAGGGCATGTGGGCCGGACGATAGAAAGTGGCCGAGGAGGTGCTCGGCACGCAGGAGGCTGGCTAGGCTGGGGGTGAAGCCACTGCCGGCCCTCGGGAGGGCTGAGGCTGGCAGGGCCTTCGGAGTGATCGCGATGTGCCGAGGGGCCAGCCTTTTCACCACCATCCCCAGTGGCAGCTCTCTGCAGGGCTCGTCCAGGAGAGGCTGGGTACCCAGGGCTGGCAGGCAAGCAGGCCTCTCCCTCCCGTAGCCGTCCTCGTCACCCAGAACTGCCATCTTGAGCTTCTCAGTGGAAAGTGCTGGTTTCCCGCATCCTTGTCCCTGATGCCTTGGGTGGAAAGGTTCCATCCTGTGGTGTTCACAGGCGAGGAGGGCATTTTCTCTAGTGTCAGCAGTGGTGCAGTTGACTCTGTTGTGTCCTCCTCGGTGAGGACTGCAGTAATTGGGGACCCCCGACTCTGCAGATAAGGAAACGGCTTCTGAGAATGACACCAAGCCTCTCACCTCTCTCAGTGGGACCTGCGGGTCCAGACCGAGGAGCCCCAGGTGAGGCGTGCTGGTGAGGGCTGACGCAGGGGCCACTTGGCTCCCGTTAAGCCCAAGATGCAGTTTCCCGGTGACTGGGGGCTGGGGGAGCTCATGGAAGCTAGCAGGAGGGTGGTCTCAGCAGTCACAGCAGGGCCCACAGAGGATCGCCCACACCTGAGGCCATAAGTCTTCCCTGGCCTCCCGCCACACAGTCTCCCACACCCATGAGGCAGGGACATGGGGATGTCTTGTCCCAGCACAGAAGGCCCAGTTCTTTTTTCTTTTTTTAAAGATTTTATTTATATATTTTTAGAGAGAGGGGAAGGGAGGTTAGAAAGAGAGGGCGAGACAGCGATGTACGAGAGATACATCAATCAGTTGCCTCTCGCATGCCCCCAACTGGGGACCCTGCCCACAACCCAGGCATGTGCTCTAATTGGGAATCAAACCAGAGGCCTTTCAGTTCACAGGCCAGCATTCAATCCACTGAACCTCACCAGAAGGGCAGAGGGCCCAGTTCTTCATGGGTCTCCCACCATGGAGCAAGGGCTACCCAGCCTGGCCTTGGTCACTGTGTGCTTGTGTGTGTGTGTACCCACGATGTGTGGCCTGTGCCTATACTAGAATTTGAGAATCAGGGCCTGGAAGGAAGACGAGGGTGTGCGGTAAGGCTGTGAGAGAGAGAAGGGGCTGTGTGTGTAGGTGGGGTCCTCGGGCCTGGGCAGATGGGAACAAGGGGACAGCAGGAGTGTGAGTGTGTGGCAGGTGATCAGGCTGAGCCCCCTCCACTTCCAGGTCAGCCAGAGTAGCATCACCATGCTGTCGTCGCCATCGCCAGGCCAGCAGGTGCAGACCCCGCAGTCGATGCCCCCTCCCCCTCAGCCGTCCCCACAGCCCGGCCAGCCCAGCTCGCAGCCCAACTCCAATGTCAGGTAGGCCCGGCTGGAGTGCCCCTCCCTGCCTGGATACAGGGAGGGCCCTGCCTGGGGCTTGAAGCTTACAGACACACTCCCTTTGACTTTGCTGCAGCTCCGGCCCTGCCCCGTCCCCAAGCAGCTTCCTGCCCAGCCCCTCACCACAGCCTTCCCAGAGTCCAGTGACGGCGCGCACCCCGCAGAACTTCAGTGTACCCTCCCCAGGACCTTTAAACACCCCTGGTAAGTCGGGCCTTGGTGGGCCTGGCCTGAGCCCCAGAGCCCGTCATGTCATCCACAAGGACCCCTGGGAGTGGAGGTGCTGAGGGTCACCCCCTCATCTTCATGAGGCCACTTTTCTAAGGGGGGAGCAGACTCAAACCCCTCGGAGCCCAAGCGCCCCACCCAGAGGGTTGGCAGAGAGCCGGGCCTTTTTGGGTGGGCTGTGCTCACAGGCATGTCCCACAGTGAACCCCAGCTCAGTCATGAGCCCAGCGGGCTCCAGCCAGGCCGAGGAGCAGCAGTACCTGGACAAGCTGAAGCAGCTGTCCAAGTATATTGAGCCCCTACGCCGTATGATCAACAAGATCGACAAGAATGAAGGTGAAGGTGGGACCTCCACGGGGATTGGGGCAGGATCTACAGATCCCCGGGCTGTGTCTTAGCATCCCCTCTTCTGTTCCAGACAGAAAAAAGGACCTGAGTAAGATGAAGAGCCTTCTGGACATCCTGACAGACCCCTCCAAGCGGTGAGCATTGTCCTCAGGCCCCCAGGGGAAGGCTGGTGCTGCGCCCATGGCTCATGGAGGGTCCCTGGCTACTTGATTGGCCCAGCCTAGGACAATGCAGAGTTTACGGAAGGGGCCTGGGGTCCCACCTGGTTGTGTCTGTTGGGGCTCCAAGTTCCCACTCCTACCTTTGCCAGCTGCAGGCAGCTGCTGCGTGTTGTGGACCTCTGACCAGCAGAGCCCATGGCGTTGTGGATGAGGGAATAAATGCACAGCGGCTGCAAGAATCCTGTGGAGAAGAGGGGACAGAACTGGCCATTTTTTAGAGGAGAAAGCGCAGCTTGCCTCTGCCTGGACAGGCTTTTATTGATTTTTAGGTGGATTACATCCAAGAAAGTTGTGAATTATTGTGCCAATCATTGCCTTATATGATTATTACTTTTATATAACAGAGAAAAGAATGTTACACATGCATGGATGATAAGGACAACTCATCTAGCCACATCCTGTTCTTAGAAATTGGCCCAGAATAGGCCCTAAGAAACTGCTTCAAGGTTACACGCTGAACATCTGTTATTCTCAGCCCAGGATGAGGGGGTCCTTTAGCAGAAAGCAAGCTTTTTAACTATTATAGAAATGTAGGCCTGGTTCCCAATGGGAAAACCGGTGTGTGGGGTGGGTCCTGTGTGCCGCCACGCTCCCAGTTGTTTTCCAATCTGGGGCTGAGCTACATTTGCCACCACCAAGCACCCTGGCTTCCCATAGCTGCAGCCCTCACACTTCTGCCCTGTGGGTGTCACAGCTGTGCCTCACAGAGCCACTGGCCAGCCCAGACCTGGCCAGTGGCCCTCACTAATCCCATTGGATGAGACGGGCGTCAATCTGACCTTCAGCCCTGCCCCTGACTTACCAGGAGCCTTGGTCAAGCAACTACGTCTCAGTTATCCCATCTGTATCAAGGGGCAGCTGCGGCTCACGTGCATTAGTTATGAAAATGAAACAAGACAGTGTCTTAGGAAGCACTCAGAAGGCAGTGGAGAGCCAGGTTCCCGACATAGCGCCATGCCCCTTGTCCTAGCGCCAAGCTTGGCCAGTGCCACAAGACTGCTCATGGGGCCTGGCCTGCAGGTTACTTCCTGTGGCTCAGGTGGTTTTCTCCTTCTGAAAGGTCATCTGTTTTGCTTTACTGGACAGAATGCTAGACACTGCAGGACGGGCCTGTTAGAGCTTGATGGCCCACCAGCCGTCTTGGGTTGAACCCTCATTAGGGTTACAGGGCCTGTGTCCCACCGCTTGGCCCATCACACCTATGCCTTGTTCTGCCGACGAGGACTGAGCAGCTCCTGGGGGTGGGATCACCATGCCTTCGACTCTGGGTCTGGGAACAGCTGGTCAGCCGGCTGGGGTTCCCTTGGAGGGTTCCAGTAGCCCAGGCCCCTGGGCTGGCTCTGTCCAGGGGAGGATGGGTGCAGTTGCAGTTCGCACATGAGAGCTGCCAGCTCCCCCGTCCTCTGGCACAGAGGTTCAGCCATGTGCCCTCTCCCCACAGGTGTCCCCTGAAAACTCTGCAGAAGTGTGAGATCGCCCTGGAGAAACTCAAGAATGACATGGCGGTGGTGAGTGAGGCGCTGTGGCCTGGTGGGGTTCAGGGGCCACAGGCATCTCTGGGAATGTCGGGGCTCCCCGAAAGCAACTCACAACCACAGGCTGGGAGGAGTCTTCGCATTCCAGGGTGGGCAAAAGGGGCTCACTGCTCAGCCTGGGGACCCTGCCTGGAATCTTCTCCCAGGTAGGTGTGCTGTGGGTGGTGGAGTGGTGGGAGAAATTGCCCTCCCGCTGTGGCCTGTGGGTGCTTCCTCCGTGCCCCAGTCTTGTGGCTTTTCCTGTGAGCTGCCTCTGCCATCCTGCCTCCACTTGCCAAGCACTAGGCCAGGCCCCAGTGGGAGGGGACTTGGGGGAAATGTGTCCAGGATCGGCTATCTTTATCTGCAGGGATTGGAGGTGGTGGGGAAGCCTTGGGAAGTCTGGCTGTAAATAAGGATGAGGGCCTTGGGGTCTGGAGAGCCTTCCCAAGAGTGGGCTGCTGACCCCACCCATTGCATACCAGCCTACGCCCCCACCGCCCCCGGTACCGCCAACCAAACAACAGTACCTGTGTCAGCCGCTCCTGGACGCTGTCCTGGCCAACATCCGATCACCTGTCTTCAACCATTCTCTGTACCGCACGTTCATGCCAGCCATGACGGCCATCCACGGCCCACCCACCACGTACGTACAGCCCAGGCTTAGCCTTGAGGTGGGTGGTGGGTGGCAAGCTACAGGCCACAGCCCAGCCCAATGCGGTCACCATGGTCGCCTCCTCCAGGGTGCCGGTGGTATGCACCCGGAAGCGTAAGTTTGAGGAAGATGAGCGGCAGAGCATCCCCAACGTGCTCCAGGGGGAAGTGGCCAGATTAGACCCCAAGTTCCTGGTAAACTTGGACCCTTCTCACTGCAGTAACAACGGCACCGTCCACCTGATCTGCAAGCTGGGTGAGTACCTGGGGAGGGCGGGGCTGCAACTCCAGGGCTTCAGCATTTTCCCAGGCCACGGCAGGGCTGGGAACACGGACTCCCGGGCCTGGCCTCAGCACTGGCCCAGCCCAGGACTGTGTGCTCCATTCTGACAAGCGCTCAGCCTCCCGCAGACACGCAGGCTCACATCCCAGCCCCAGGCCCACAGTCCTTCTGTCCCTCTCAGGAGCCTGCCTGCATTGTCCTTGATCCTGACACACCTGGCCCCAGGACAGCTACCGAGGGCTGGACCATGCACCACGCACTCTCACCTCCCCTGCTGCCAGGGAAGCCCCCCTCCCATCCAGGTGGGGCTCTGCTTGCCTGAGGCCCTGGGAAGTGTGGAAACCTGAGAGTCCCCCGAGTGACCTCCAGGGCTTTGCAGCCTCAGCAGAGCAGGGCTGAGAGGCAGGCTGTGCAGGGTCACAGGCACAGCCTCTTGTGTTGCAGATGACAAGGATCTTCCAAGTGTGCCACCACTGGAGCTGAGTGTGCCCGCTGACTACCCTGCCCAGAGCCCACTGTGGATTGACCGGCAGTGGCAGTACGGTGAGTGAGCCCAGGGGACGGCTGTGGGGAGGCCTCACGGCTGCTCCTGGGGACCCAGGGCAGGTGGGGGTCAGCTCTGGGCGACCAGGGTTTTCTCCACGTGCCCCTACCAAGCTTGGCCCCTCCCTCTCCTCTTCTGGCTCCCCCTTCATGGACAAGAACAGGTTGCCCAGCAGTCACTGGAGAAAGAAGGGTCTCTGCCCCCATTGTGTCCCTTTGCTTGTCCTGCAACTCCAGTGTATCCAGCTGTTCCAGTGGCCCCTGTGGGCCTCTGCGAGGCTGACGTGGGGGAACAGGCAGGAGCTTGGGCTCATGGGGACTCCGCTGGGGGACATGGCTCTAAGGTCTAGAGGCTCAGAGTTTCATTGATGGGGACAGTCTCCCTGAGGTTCAGACCTGGCATGCAGAGGACCAGGACTAGGACCCTGAGGCTGTCCCTGAGGGAAAGCCTTGGGCTCCTGGTCAGTTCATGTTCCAGTTCTCCAGTGACCCATGGGCCAGGGAGAGCCAGGGGTGCATGGGATGCAGGGGTGCATCCCAGGTAGCTGTGACTGTGAGGTGCCCCAGCTGCCAGCACTATGCCTGCGAGGGCACAAGAGTTGCTTGTGTGGGCCAGGGTTTAGGCGTGGTGCCAGCGGTCCTGGCAGAGGGCACAGGGCTCAATCCCGCTGCTCTGTTGCAGACGCCAACCCCTTCCTGCAGTCGGTGCACCGCTTCATGACCTCAAGGCTGCTGCAGCTCCCCGACAAGCACTCAGTTACAGCCTTGCTCACCACCTGGGCACAGAGCATCCACCAGGCCTGCCTCTCGGCTGCCTAGCCATCACTACCGCTGCATCTCGGGCTGCCAGCCCGCTGGGGACCACCGGGCCAGTCGGCAGCCTTGTCGGGGCCACAGAGGATGCACACCTTGTGTCAGACCTTTTTAGGTGTTGGCTCTCTTAGGGAGTCTGGGCTTAGGTTAGCTTTCCTGCTTTTGTCTTCTGCCTTGGGGACCTACCAGACATTTTCCCACACTGTACAGGACTGGGACAGGTGACTGTGGAGCTGGCTGCATCAGTGGTGGGGGCGAGCGTTTCTCCAGGGAAGCAGACACGCCCCCCGGCATGTGCTCCTTGTGCTGCTGTCCCTCTGGTTTCTGCAGGGCCCGTGTCCTTCCTCAGTATCATGGGGGAGAGGTCAGGGCCTTGCTAGAGCCCCTTGTGTATGTGCCAGGAAACTACCCATTTCTGTAGGGGAACATGGAGGACATAGGGAACCCTTGGGACACACAGAATTCTCTGATCAGTGTTGGGTTCTGAGTATACCACTGCTGGTATGTGGGGCATGCCGCAAGGAGGCTCCCAGACCCAGGACGCTGGCCGCGACTCAGAGGGGCCTGGCCTGTGGGTGGTTAAAGTCTCCACTACCAGCTGGACTTCATACCTCACGGCATTGCCCTTCAACCCCTGGCAGCCTGCTCAGCACTCTTGGGGTGCTGGGGAGCAGGGGGGAATCCTGTCCCTGGCACCATGTGCACTAGTGGGCTCACTTTGGGGTCAGGGTGCCATCCTCTGGACCTGGCATCCTCAGAGCCACTCCAGAGAGTGAGGACCCCCCGATGGGACATCAGCCAGCACTCTTTTTATGTGCACTACCATGTCATCTGTGGTTCTTATAATAAATGTATTATTCCTGTGTTTGTCATGAATTTATCACTGTACCCCCCCACCCCATGTCTGTTCACTGAGGAACTTTGTCAGGGCTGAGCTGGGTCACCCACCTGGATATGGCCATGGACGCCCAGACCTTAGTTCACCCTCCTCTGACTGCTGATGCCTCACCCTGGTTCATCTCCAGGTTTCTGGCCAAGTCCCTGTTCCCTGAAGCTGGAAGAGGCAGAGATTAGCACTGAGGAAACAGCCAGTGGGGCCAGGACTCTCCTGTCCATGAGGTTCAGCACTAAAGTGGCCACACCCGTGAGATCTAAGATGAAGCTGCTCTTCTGGCGATTGAGGGGTTGATGTCAGGCCCTCACGGGGTAGGAACATCACAGGGTGGGGACCCATCACCCTGTAGAGGACCATTCTCCTGTGGCATTTTTTATTGTTTTATTATAGTTATCCCGATTTTTCCCTGTTACTCTCCACTGCCCTGCCCCCCAGCTCCCACGGCCAATCCCCACTCTGTTGTCCATGTCCGTGGGTCATTCATACATGTTCCTTCTCCTGTGGCCTTGACCGTGGCCCTCCACAGAGGACAGTGGGCTTGAGGGAGTGGCTTACCAGCTGTTTGTCATTGTGGACACAGGATGTCTCTGAGGCAGGAGGATGATGTCTTGCCTTAAGGCCTGTCTGGTTAGTCAGGAGACCCTCAGTGCCCGTGTGCCTGCAAGGCAGCCCCCAGCCCAGCCATGGGCCAGGAAACACCCCTGAACTCCAACAACGAAGTGCATGTTATGCCTGAGCTATAGGGCACAGAGCTAGGGGCCCTCCTAGGGCAGCAACACCTGACAGCCAGCAAGGGACTAGACTCAGGACTGGGAGAAACACACTTTATTCTGTCTCCAACAGATGGGGGTAATACTTTTAACATGTTTTTGTGTAAATGCAGAATAGCAAAATACAGAGCAAGAAAATAAAGCTTCTCAGTTCTGAGACCAAGGGCTATCTGCCATGAGTTTGGTTTATGTGGATTTAGAACTCTTTTGGAATGCTACCTCGAGAGGGCTCGTGTCTCCAGCTGTTGCCCAGGCCTGGCTGCGGGCCACAGCGAGGATGGCACGCGGGCACTCAGAGCATGGAGCGGTGTAGCCGTCGGCTCTGCACCGCCTGCAGCCTTTTCTGCCGCTCGGCAAAGTTATTCTTCAGGGTCTGCTTCAGGGCGGGCAGGATGGCGTGCTCCGCCATGGGCACCGGGCTCAGGATCAGGCTGGTAGGGGTAGAGGGTGGGCAGCAGAGACGTGCCTGGGCGAGGCTGGGAGCCAGGGCTTGCCCTCTGCTGTGCCTGGCCCTCCTCTCCTTGCAGGTGCCCCACCCGCCCCGTGCCCCTGGGACTCACCATTTCTTAGCGGCGCCCTTGGTGGGGACCTTGGGGAGCTGCATGGCTTCCTGGTCCCTGAGGAAGAAAGAGTATGCAGTGAGCCCCGCACAGTCGGGCCCCCACTGTTGGGGAAGAGACACACCAAGCGCTTACATCGATTTGGGGGCAGCCTTGGACGACCTCTGGGTCCCTTCCAGGAGAGACCTGAGATGCTGCAGCTGAAAGGCAGGGAGAAGAGGCATGGCGGCCAGGGCTGCAGACACCAGGGCCGCCCCCCACTGCCCGAGCCTCACCTCTTGGGCCTGCAGGAAATTGGCATTCCACAGCTGGCGGATGATCACCTCACACTGCTGAAGCGAGGTGGGTTTGCGCAAGTGTGGGGGCAGGCTCATCAGGGGGGGCGCCCCCATCACCTGCTTGCCTTTGTGCTGGCTGCCTGCCACAGGGGCGGCCTCTGGATTAAAAGCCTTCACTTCTTCATCTCTGAAACAGTCATTACAGCAGCCCAGAGGTGGCCTGACAGGATGGGTCTAACCACCCACCAATTCTAAGGGCAGTGCCCTCGCCAACGTGAAAAGGGGCTTCAGCACAGCCCCATCAAGGGCCTGGATGCTTTCTGCTGACCAGGGTGCTCCAGGCATCAGGTGGGGGTCTCTAGGCCCATCTCTTCCTCCCCTCTCAAGGTGCACTGAGGGTCAGGTGTGGTCACGCTGTCCTGACCCCAAACCTGGTAGAGCTGGTCAAGAGGGAATCTGACGGCGCAGGGGAGGAGGAACCTGTCCTGTTGACTGTACTACCCAGGGGACAACAGGGTCCCCTTTTCTGGTGCAAAGTCCAGACTCCTTTCTGCTTTCCAGGGAAGTTCCAAAAACTGGGTGTCCTGCTGACTTTGCTTTCCAATGGCTGAGTGAGTTTCCCAGGGTGGAGCCTGGGAACCTGACTCACTATTCTTGGTGAAAAGCAAGCTGATTTGGATGTCAAATTCTTTGCAAGGGGCTGCTGCTGGCCCCTCTTGTGGACTGAGGTCAGCAGAGGGACCCTGTAGGCTCCCCAGCTTGGTTCATGCTGGAGGCTGGTCCATATGGAAGGCAAAGCCATGGGCTGGTTCTTGGTTGTGAACCTACTAAGTGCCTTACTTGGCCAGCCCCTGTGCCCTGGGGGCTTTGTCCAACTTGCTGCTGAGAAGCAGGGCAGCAACCGCCGGCTTTTCTTCCAGGTCCATCTTCTGGGAAATCTCAGCTTTCGAGTCTTGCTTCTTGGAGCTGGGCTGAGGCCTGGCCTTGCCTTGAGAGTTGGCAGAGGTCAGACCCAGACAGAGCCAGTTACTGTGGGCGTCAAGCGCTGGTGCCCACGTCTTCCAGGATCAGCTGTGTGCGCCCAAGGACCCCCGCCCCCTGCCTCAGTTTCTTCCTGGTAAAGGGGAGATGGTAACAGAGCCTCCTGCTGGAAAACACGAATGAGGGTCTGAGGATGAAGCTGGTGGGTGGTGCCTGCTAAATGCTCTGACACCTGAAATGGGGCTGGGCTCCTCCCAGGGTTTGCAAACTGCTGGGGGTAGGGTTGCCCTGCAAGCAGCACCCCATTTGGGGCAAAATGAAATTGAATGAGACATCTTGACTCAGCCTGCGCAGGTTTACTTTCCAAGGACAAGATCCATGGTCTGCCTGGGTCCTACTTAGAGCAGGGGCTGCTCCTCCTCAGGAGCCTAGCCACCCTGGGCAGACAGTGGGGAGAAGAGGCTCTGAACTTCCCTCAGGCTGCAGAGGACACCGCAGCCCAAGGCTCTACAGGCAGGGACATCGTTCCAGTGTCCTGCCCGCTTTGGGGGCACACTGCAAGCAGGCCTCCTGCAAGCAACCACTTGGAGAGGCTGTCAGCGAGTGGGCCTGCTCACCATCCTAATCCGGGGTGGGCCTGCTGTGGGACTTCCTGCCCCTTGTTGAAATCATGTTGTTTGTGGCCAGGCCCATGGAGCCTTTGCAGCCTCCCTCTGGTGGTCCACAGTCTGGTCCCACCCCACCTCAGCCCTCCTCTGGTGGTTTCAGCTCACTACACCCTTCTTGGCTCCCTTCAGTTGCCCCATAACCTTCAAGTCCATGAGGCCTACCTAGCACAGGCACCCCACCCCAGGGCTGCCCAACAGTGGGGCACTTGCCCCTCCCCTGAGCACAGTGAGCATGCTCACCTGACACCACTGAATTAGAGATGGACGTGATGGACTGCAAGCTGGAACTGGAGATGCTACCTGTGGGCGAACATGCAGGGGTCAACCCAAGATGGCAACAGTGAAGCTTCCGTTCTGGCTTCCAGCAGCTTCTGCACAACAAGGAGCCAGGTGCACCTGTGCCTGCCTCCTGGCCTTGCAAATCCTGGGCGCAGGCATTTATGCAGAGCCCTCCCCAATGCTCTGGTGAGGCAGCCCCAGACCTAGCCAGTGCCTAGGGAGCCAGGACCATGAGAAAACTGATCTCCTGAAGGGTCATCCACAAAGCGGGGGACTTGGGGCCCTAGAGGTAGCAGGTCCTGAAGGAGTACAACCTTTCCTGACATCCCATCGGAGACTCCCTGACACTGCAGGAGTGGGACTGCTTAATGGGCATCACTGTGTGCCTAGGACCGCTCACTGGAGCTGCTCCGCCCCACTGGAGAAGGGCCCCCAGCATCCCATTCTCTGTGTGTCCCCCAAGAAGAAAGAGCCCTGGGGACCCCTCAGAGTGGGGTATTCCAGGCTGGCACCATCACCACTCAGACTACCTCCCAGGATCAGGCCTGGCCCCAAAGGTTAGTGGGGGGAACAAGCTTAACACAGCCTGGGCTGGGCTGGGAGAAGGGCCTCAGACAGATGGCTGCAGGTCTCTCTGTCAGTGCTTCCTTCTTGCAGCCCCCACAGTTACTTTTGAGATGGCAGACAGGATCCCCCCACCCCCATTTGTCCCAGGGAGCGAGGGACCAGAGCCACAGGGGTGGGGTTGGGCTGTGTTGAGCCCCCCAGCATTTCAGAGGGAACCTGGAGTAGGCCAGCGCAGCAAAGCCAAGTGAAAGAGCCCACCAAGGCAGTGAGGTTGGGGAGGGCAGGGGAGGGCCCAGGGAGCACATCCCCCCTCCCCCCTGCAGCTGTTCTGCCCACTGACCCTACTGTTTATAGACTTCAGGCCTCGGGCTCCCTGAGAGTGGCACCTCCTGTGCTCATCACCCAGACCATGGCTGGGGGCAATGATGTCTATTTGTCCAGATCCTCCAGGACCCCTCACTACTACTAGGGCAGTGCATGGGCCAGTTCAGCTGGGTGGGCACAGGCAGTCTGGAGGGGCTGCTCTTGATAGTGGTAGCTTCCCATCAGGCACTGAGGGCTTCAGTTTTACCTTTCTTCTGTGGCTTCTGATTCATTATCAGCTTGTAATGGAGCTCTGAAAGCAAGCGTGTGTTCTCGTCATTTTCAAAGTCACAGTGATTTTGAGAGAAGCTTGGCTTGCCCTGCCCACTCCCTCTCAGCTGAGTCCCCAAGAGGCCTCAGGGACCCTGCCCCAAGAGCCAAGCCTTTGCCTTGGGCACCCTAGGGCCAAGAATGCCTCTGGCTGTTCCCTGAGCCAAAGCCCCTGCATGAGAGCCTTGCCTGAAATTCCACCCTTCACCCATGAGGTCTACAGGGCAACCCCCTGCCAGGTGTGGGGCTTGGTTCCAGGGGTAAGCCATAATGACCCAGCTCTCCAGGAGCCCCTGGCCATGGATGAGCCATAGTCAGTGCAACAACTGAGTGACGCCCAATCCACAGGCTGGCCACATCCAGCCTGGTATCAGGGAGGGACAGGGGTGAGACTCAAGAAGACATGGGGAGGGGTGGGTCCTGACATAATGGATTCCCAGTGTTGTGGTGCTCCAGGTAGAGGCAACAGGGGGTAGGAGGGGAGTGAGAAACCCAGGCAGGCCTAGATGCGAGGGCGGAGAGCTAAAGTGTGAGCAAGGCCAGAGAGAGGGGCAGGGCCCCATGGCGGAGGTCTCAACTTCTGCTTCAAACCTGGCACATGAGGCTGAGGAGCCTCAAGGGGTGTAATGTTAGGAAGGGAGGTCTGCCCTGAGGAGACACAGGGCACAGGGCTGGAGGTGTCTGGGGAAGACCTGAATAGGGCCCCAAGATCCTTCTGGGGGCCAGCATGTCTGCCCTTGATCCGGGTGGATTTAGTGTGTGAAAATTCACTGAGCTGTTTACTGTACCTTCAGGGCTATGTTTCACTGTAAAAAGTTTAAAATGAGGTGAAGGCCCTACAGAGGAGAAGGCTGACCGGTAACCGTGGGAAATGACGCAGCCAGACCCGCCCCCGCCAGATGGGCAGATGACCAGGGGGGCACCTCTCACCATGACTGAGGCCGGGTTTTTTGGCCTGCGACGTGGAACCAGAACCCCGCGTGGTAGAGCCCGGGGTGGGGCTTGCTGCCCCGTGTCCTCCCTAAACCCTGCGTTGAGTCCATGCACTGTTTCTGTGCTGAAGGTGGTGGGAAGATACTGGGGAGGCAGGTCTTCGTGTCTCTCGGGGCCCCACCGCGGGGGGTACACCGGCCAGGCCCCGCCACCCAAGACTCACCCTTGTTCTCCCGCTTCAGGTACTCAATCTCTTCGTGGAGCTTGACCAGCGTCTCCGAGTGCTGCTGCTGCAGGAACTGCAGGCTTTTCTCCAGGTCCAGTACCCGCTTCTGCGCCTCGCTGAGCCCGAGCTGCGTGCTGTGCTGCCCTGGGTGCTGGAGGACCGGGGGCGGGCGCTGGCGCGACACCGCCCGGGAGCCCAAGAGCCCCGAGCTAGGGGGCCGCTGCCCGGCCACCACCCCTGCCACACTCATATCTCCGCAGCTGCTGCCACTGCACTTGCACTCGGTGGCCAGGAAGGCCCGGCCAAGCGCCGGGTCGCCATGGAAACAGGCACGCTATGGGGGGTGCGGCATGGGTGGGTGGAGTCTGTGCGGCGGGGGCGGGGCATGTGGGCAGGGGCGGAGCCTAGGTCCCCTTTTCTGCCCTGGTAAGTGCGTTGTCACTTAACAGGAATCCTCTGACTTAAATTAACTTTACAGTAGGCCTTAACATTTAATTTTGTCCGCTTGTTGTGTTTTAATGGTTCCCAACTGCACATGTGACCCTCTGAGCTTCCAGAGGCCACAGGAAGTGCAAAACATGTTCCAGGATCACCCTGGAATAAAGGCAAAATCCTCACAGCTTAGACCCACCTTGGGGGATGTGCTGGTTAAAGCCCTCTGGGCCTGCATCCACCCTCCATCACAACCACTGTCTACACCTGCCTGTCTGATGCTGCTTTAAGTTAGTCCCCTGACCCCTGGGTGAAGGATGACAGGATAGCCAGCAGGCTGAGCCCAGGCACCACAAGACTCAGGGTTAAGAATGGATTTCTTCAGTTACAAGCTTGGTTGGATTTTTTGGTCACAAGCCACCAAATGCCAGTACTTTATAGAGTTTACATCGAAATACAAAGCCCAACTGTTCGTTTGAAAATGTGGAACCACACACACACACCAAAAGAAATGGCTTGGTTTAAATCACTGTTCAGTTGTTCTGCCTGGTGTGTCACCTATACAATGACAGGTGTGTAAGCCCACACAGGAATTTTTGACAGTGAACATGTAATTATATAATTTGATTTAAGTGGTATCAAAAAGTCCTATCTTTTTGCTCTTCATTTTATTGAAGGTACAAACAATGCTTTTGATCATCTTTGGTTGTAGACCAGAAGCTGGCAGGATGAAGCTGGTGGTCCTGTCGTATCCCCTATGCCTGCAGGGGATGAGGCTCCTATAGGACAAGGTGGTGACGTGAGCCACCACTGAGTGCCCTGCTTGCTGACTTGGGGGCCTGAAGGGAACCAGGGGTGAAGCTCTGTCCCACCGAGCACTTGTGCTCCTAAAGAATCTTTTCTCCTCAAAAGCTGAACTGTCAGGCCCCGACTTTCAATCACTAGGACACAGACCGAGCCTTGCTTTGCCAAGTGTGGTGGCAAAATATAGTTTTAAAATTAGGAATCAAAGAACCATCATTTAATTTTCTCAGGGTCTTTGATTCTTCTCTGGAGCCAGAGGCTGAGCTGCTGTCTGGGGTCCCCTGGGGAGAGGAGACTCATGTCACACCGCCCACCTCAAGGGCCCTCCCAGGAAAGCACTGACTCCTTAGCTTCATATGGCTAATTCCTGACACAGTTAAAAAAGAGAAAAGCCTCAAAAGCCATCTCACTGCAGGGCCCCCAACTGAGGGTAGGAGGAAAGCCCAGCGGCTGGGCCCTGGACTCTTCCCATTCTGTGCAGCTCAGGGACACTGTTCCCTTCCTGGCTAAGCTGGACTATGTGCCCTCCTCTTCCAGGCTCTCTTCCAGATGATCTGAGGCCACAGGAAAATGCCCCCTGGAAGTGTGAAGATGACCGGACTCAAGTTCGGAGGTGGCTTCTCAGGTACACAGGAAGGGCCATGTGTGGGAACAGTGGCTGGCTTGTGTCAGAGCTGGTGCAGCCTGCCCTGCTCCGTCAGTAGTGTCATGGCCGTGGCATAGAGGAAATAGCCCAGCACGAGGAACAGGGCACAGGGCAGGGGCCCAATGCAGAACAGAGAGGCCACAAAGAAGGCTAGCAGCAGTGACAGCAGCGTCCGGTAGCTGCCCAGGAAGCGCAGGCTTAGCCTGGGGCCTCGGGCACGGCTGGCTGAGTGCCCCTGCCCCACGGGGCTCAGCAGGTGCCTATTAGCCAGCCCAGGCTCCATGAGGTGGTATCTACAGAAGCTGCCGAGGAAGTCCGCCCGGGAACACAGGGCTGCCATCTGGCCTGCAAACTGGAGCACAGACAGGCACAGGGGAGTGGGCAGCAGGCAGGGGCCACACTTTCCTCCCAGCCTCTCCCCATGGCTCTAGGACAGAAGGGACATTGAGGCAAGGATGTGGCCATCCCGCCCACACTCACCCTGTGGTTGATGGTGGAGGATAGCCGGAAGAGCAAGCGGACCAGGCTGGCAATCTCATAGCTCCGGATGGGCTGTAGCTCCGAGTCGCCCTGGTACTCGATGTCAAACTTTCGCAGCCCATTGATGATCTAGAAGCAGCAGGAGAGGAGAGCCCCAGGTTAAACCTGGACCACAGGAGTGGTCCAGGAAACAGATATTTGCAAGCAATTCAGCAGAGTCATCTCTGCTTACGGGGAATGGGGACAAGCTAGCAGGACCGCCAGCTGTGCTGCCTGGAACACCCCGGAAAGCCAGGCCCCTCTGGGACATGGGCCTTACCTGGTACCGACCCAGGGGTGTGAGGATGAGTCCGTCCTCACCCACGATGCAGTCTGGGAGCTGCTTCTTTCCATTCTCATCCTGAGTCGTTCCCAAGGCGAGTGTGAGCTGAGCAAGTTGGGCCTCACTGAGCTGTCAGAGAGAAACTACCTGCTTTCAGTTTCCAGGTGAAGGGAAGAAACTGGTTTTCAACCCACTGGGCCTCTTAACAGTGACAATGATGGGACCCAGACATAACATTGTAGGCACAGGCCTGCATCTCCCATATAAGCCCAGGAGCCTGTATGGCAGAACCCATGTTGGGTCCTGGTCTATGGCTGGTCCTGGCTGAGCAGGGGGATGACAGCCACAGGGCAAAATCCGGGGAGGGGATAGCCCTATGGCTCATACTCGGAACATCTGGCACAGGTACTCCAGGGCCTTTTCCAGGTACTCGTCTGTCTTGCGGACACTGTCCTGCCCCATGTCGTCCAGGTCGTTGGCTGGGTAGGAGCTATTTGGGTCCGAGAGGCAGAAGCCCAGCCATGAAAGAAAGGGGCGACCAGCTGTGCTCTCCCCGCACTGGTCAGAGATGGACTTGGCTGTCTGCTTGGCCTGCGTGATGAGCTGAGCCAGGCGCAAGACCTACAGGGCAGACGGGAGGTCAGCCAGCTCTGGTGGGGCTGCCTTATGACACCCAGCCACCAAAAGACCAGCAGACCATCTGGGGGAGCCTGCTGAAGCCAGGAGGGGTGCCTTCCATGTAATGAAGAGTTTGAAAAACTAAGATGCAGATTATAAATGTGGGAAATTTCCAACAAACACTGCTTCTATTATCAGAAAAAAACTAGACTTCATTGAACAAAAAAGGGGAGGGGGGAGTAACAGTGTGTACTCAACACCTAATCTTCCTCCTGTTTCCCCAAATGCGGCACCCTTCCTGGTTCACAGTCCCAGAGGTTCAGGACGGTCCTGTGGCTGGCAGAACCTAGACTCACTCACCAGTGTCCGGACCTCTGGCCCAAACATCGGGGTGTACTTGCAGTCCTGGCCCTCCAGGCTGTAGACGTGGCTTTTCACCTTGAAGGAGGTGTCGGTGATGGCCGGCGGCCAAGATGAGAGGAGGCTGCCAGTGAATGTGGGGGCCATGAAGAGCCGATGCTGGCGATGGGGGATGACAAGCTCCGGCTCCAGGAACAGCTGCTCACCTGTAAGGCAGGACACAGGTCTGGCTTTGGCTTCCAAGGACACAAGATATCCGGTCGCCACTGGCAAGCTCCCTAAGTGTCTCCTGAGGTTTCTGAATAGCAGTGACCATGCAGCGAGGAGACGCAGGTCCTGATGCTCCCAGAGCCCCTGCTGGTCTCATCAGGAAGGCCGACACTTGCCAAGAGGTAGCACAAGAAGCTAATGCCCAACAAAGCTGAGATGAAAGCAGGACAGGGACCGAGACAGCCATGAGTCACCAGCAAGACAGCTCAGAGACCTTCCCCTCCTGCCAGGCATGCCGGAGACTCTAGCCCTGCGTGCTGAGCATGGGGAAGACAGGGTTCAGCCAGGTTCAGGCCTTCACCCTGACGCTGGGCACCAGGATTCCCCACACCACCCCTTGCCAGGCCCCCTACAAGCCTGCGAGGCACATTCAGGGTCTGTGAGTCCCTCTCTAAGTGCTGCTTCCCACTGGCTAAGGGCTTACCTTTCTGGATCATCTCAGCCAGGTTGGGCTGGGCAAAGACTTTGGCCACTCGAAACACCATAAGTGCGTTCTTGGGGCTGACCAGGTCGGTGCGCAGTGCACGGCTCAGGAAGCCGACAAAGAGCTTGGTGTACATCAGCAGGTTCTCCTGCACAAAGGGTGTCCTGGGGACCGGGAAGCTAGTCAGGGATCAGACCTCCCACAGGGGGCAGGGTCCTTGTCCCCTCTCCCCAGCCATGACCTCACAGAATGGAGGTTGAGGGGGTCTGAGGGTGGCAGGAGAGGAGGCAGGACAGAGACCGGTGAGAGCTAGGTCCCTGAGGACAAAGGATCCTCCCCAGAATGAGGTCCTTTCTGAGAGGACCAAGGACACCATGGTGAAGGCTGGCCAGGACTGCAGAGGGACGCACAGGAGGCGGCAACCAGAGGTGCTGACAGAAGCCTGGGGCCAGCTGGGGGATGTCGGGGAGGTGCAGTGGCTGTTATAAGAGCTCATGAGGAAGGTTTGGGGATGAACGTGGACATACATCTGAGTGTGACAATCATGGTAAGGGGACAGAGGGGAAGCGGGTGACCTGCTATTTCCATAGGAAACCTATCCCAGGGCCCGGACAAGACAGAGAGAGTCAGACAGGGGCAGCCTGCGCTCCCACTCTGCAGGACCGTGGAGAAAAGCCCCAAGGCCCCTGAAGCAGCATCCCTGGGGGAGGACAGGGTGTCAGGCTCACCATCTTTCTGACACACATCGGGCCTGGCCGTCACTGCTCTGAGACTGCTTGTCAGGCGCGTACCTCCAGGGCTGCAGGTAGCTCAGCCACATCTCCAGGACCTGGTGAGACACGTGTGTACACAAGTGGGCTGTGGGGACCCAAAAATCTGGCCATTTGGCCCAGGAGGCAGCTCATGGGAGCAGAAGCGTGTTTCTAGCTGTGGGGCTTTGCTCTGCTGGGGTGGGCAGGGGTGCCACCAGGTTCTGGCTTCTTCCTGTGCTCTCCTAAGTGGGCACTGGAGGGACTCAGTGCACTCCTCAGATGTTTAACCCTCTCAGTATCCCTTCAGAATTGGGGCCAAGTGAGGCCTGACAAGACCGACACTCACAGCTCTGAATGACGCATCCAGGGGCCAGTGGCCGAAGCAGTGCTGCAGGAAAAGGTAGAGCTTCTGCTGGACAAACCTCGGGATGGCAGCCCTACAGGAGAGGAAGTGAGTCACCTCACAGGTGAGCCCAGTGGCTCCCATCTTTAGGGCCACTCAGCACTCCTGGGGGTGAGACTTCCTATTTTTAGCTCCATTCTTCCAAGGAAGAAACCACAGGTCAGAGAGGTTAGGGAATGCCCCAAGGACACACAGCACGCATGTGGCCGTACAGTGTGACTCCTGTACTTCTCAGCTTAGCTCATCGCCCCAGCCCTCTCCCTGCCCTAGGAGGGGGAGGGAGAGCACAGAACTCAGCCTCCTGTGGCAACTGATCCACCCTGCTGTGAAGGCCCTCCCAGCCCCACTGGCTTTTCTGCCTGCCACTTGGAAGGAAGAGACAAGAGGGACCAAGACAGGGCTCTTCCCTCACTAGCCTGGTGGCTCTTTCCACCAGAGGGTTGGCCTGGAGGGAAAAGCCATGGAAGCCAGAGAAGCGGCCGGATGCCCCCACCCACCTCTGGGGCCAGGGTGGGGGTGAGGAGACAGAGCCAGGAGGGGACATGGTGATCGCCCACCTGGCCCACCCTGCACAGGCCTCACATGTGTGTGGAAGACACAGAGTCAGGAGGCAAAGCACAGCAGCCCCGCACACAGCCCCATACCCACCGTTTAAATTCCTCCAGGGGGCTGGTAGCATGCGAGTGGGCGGAGGGAGAGACCTGCTCGGGCTTCAGGCTATTGGAAAAGGCGTGCAGATGCTTGATGAGCAGGCGCACCACCAGCACGTGCTCCTCGGTGGGCGTGAATGACTCCTAAGGTTGAGAGGTGCGTAGTGTCAGAATCCAGGGCTTTCTGAACTAGAAGCCACAGGTCTGACCACATCCCACCAGGGCCCATCTCTCCGCTCTCCCTGCAGGATGTGCAGGCCAGGCTGGAAGTGGGACCACCTGAGGTCCCACCCAGGTCGCCACCCACTGATGACCCCAGCACCGCAGGGTTTGAAACTGGCTAAGAATGGTAAAGCCTGCGCAGTGTGCCCTGGGACAGCTGCTAAAACAGTTGGCCAAGTGCTTCCCTGCACACTTTAAACCCTTTTTTGAACCCTCTGTGGACGAGTTGTCTTTGCTGTCCATCCAGGTCATCAAGTGTCCTCACCTCCTGATCAGCCAGAGGATGAGGAGTGGGGGGCGGGCAGGCCAGCATCCCAGCTGGGATCTGGACTCAGGGTGTTCCCCTGCCTCCCAGGTATGTGCAACGAGCCGCTGTGGCCCAGGTGACCCACTCCCCAGTTCCTCTTCCTGCTCGCCTTCTGGACACAGCCCTCCCTCTGCTGCTAATGAACCTGGAGCCAGCACAACCCCACAGACAAGAACCCCTGCAATCCTGCGGGCTGAACTTTTGATTCGGAGTCCTCATAGGATCTTTGAGAGCCAGACCCAAGAGGAACGCCTGTTTGCCAGCTGTCCAGGGATGGAGTGCAGGGTGGGGACCCCTGAGTGGCAGGAGGCACATGGGAAGGCAGAACCCACTGCCCCCACTCCCACCCCACTCTGGCTGTCCAGACTGACATGCTCCTCTCCCCACACTCACCCCCAGCCCTCCAGGGCCTCAACAAACTTGTTGGAAGAAGTCTCGGCAGCCTCATCCCAGCCCAGCATAGTGCTGAGGCTGGTACAGGCCATATCTCCTGGCACACCCGTGACACAGACCCCTCATGGGCTGAGGAAGCCAGCATGCTGGGCTCTGCCTACAGCACTGTCCACATGGCTCTCCCTGTCATGGAAATGCCGCCACAGGCCCAGGTGACATGCCCTACAGGTCCCTACATCTAGGGATGGTACTATGGACCAGAAGGTAATTTTTTTCTGCTTGTCTGCATTTTTAAGTCTTTATGCAATGGATTTGCATTGTTCTGAAAAAAAAAAAAAAAATACATGGGCTGCTTTAACAATAATAAAAGATTAGGCCCTGGCCGGGTGGCTCAGTTAGTTGGAGCACTGCCCCATACACCAAAGGGTTGCAGGTTCCACTCCCGGTCAGAGCACATACCTAGGTTGTGGGTTCAATCCCCGGTTGAGGTGCATATGGGAGGCAGCCAATCGATGTTTCTTTGTCTCTCTAAAATCAATAAACATATCCTCAGTGAGGATTTAAAAATGTTAGAGGGACATCAATGTCAGGCTATAACTCCCTGCTGAGAGCCTGCTCTTCCATGGCCATGGACAGGGGAACTGGGACCCCCTGCTCCATCTCTACCCATCCTTCCTGGTATTCCTGGAGAGCCAGGCTCCCTGCCACAGGCCCCCAGCAATCACACCGTCACCCCCTCAGCTATCTTCCTACTAGGCTTGTCAGGTCACTCTTCTTTTCTTCTAACTCCACACCCTCCCGAGCCAAAGCCCCACAGGCTGGCTACAGCTGCAGGTGGCTGCTTCCACCTTTTAAGGACACTTTTCCAAAGCCCAATTCTGGGCCTCTCGGCCCTCCTGCTGTGGAGTGAATGCAGCCAAACGTTTCTGCAGGGGCCCTGCTCTTAGCCAAGTGAGAGCTTCCCAACAGAGGCTGGAGTGGCATCCACTTCTGTGCCCAGCTGACCCATGCTAAACCTTCTGGAACATTCTCTTCCCTTCTCACTGCAGCTGCTGCTGCTGCTTCTGAGCAGAAGCCATGATATGTGCTGTGCGCTGACTATCCCATCCCAGCAAAACAAGATTTTCCACCTTGAGTTCAAATTCAATATTGTGTGAAATGGACAGGCCCCTGGCTGTGAGCAAGGCTCCAAATACACCATTCGGCCGTGTCTGCCCAACTTCCAGCCTCATCTCATAAGCCAGTGAACTACGAGACTCTGTCAGTTCTGAAAACACCCTGCAGGGCTGAACTTGACTTTGCTGACCTCAAATCCGTCATAATGTTCATTTCTGCCTACAAAGACCGCAATCTCTATGAGGTCACAGCTCACTCCTGTCCACCTGGGGAGGGCTCCATGAGCCGCAAGAGACTGGGCTTAGAGAAGTTCGGGTCTACTTGTCAGGGACTGACAGCATCTCCAGGCGAGCGGGCCAAGGCCCAACTTTCCTGCCCCTCCGCCTCACACACAGGCTCAGGTCAGCAGAACGGCACCGGCCACAGCCCCTGGGTTTCTGTGTGCTCAGTCACCTCCTGGTACCTGGCTTGCACTGGAGGGAGTCAGGCTACTGCAAAGGCAGAAATGTTTCACTCCCTTGAATCAGGGCCAGGCCTGGAGCCCCCACCACACCCGAGAACTTGTGACACCTCAGCTTCCTCGAGGCTTGGCCACACAGACCTGATGACCCCAGAGCTGGCAGGATCACGTGCCTCACTCCCTGCCACATGGCTGCACGTCCCAAACCCTGGCCAGTCTGCAAACCTGGAGGCCGGCCCAGGCCTTGCTCTGTGTGGAACGGGTCTCTGGATCACCCCCAGCAGGCCCCCAGCCAAGTCCCCGCTTTACCACTGCACTAACATGAGCTCTGTGGCTTACACCACAGGGCAGGGGTGAAGCGGAACAGATCAAGAGCAGCCAGTACTTGGTAGGCGTGCAGGGCCCGGAGGCTGGGCTGGGCAGGGCTGTGAAGGGCGCTGGAGACACTGAGTCGGTAGTGCAGAACCTCCAGCTGAGACAACAAAACACAAGCCAGACAGGGTGGGAGAAGGGGAGGGAACAGGGAGAGGGGGAAGGAAAGAAAAAGTGAGAGCCCAGAAGTAAGGAGAAAAAAACAAAAACAAAAGCACGTCAGTGACAACCCTAATACTCATGGCCCAGCAACCTCAGGCCCAGCGACCCAGACTGAGCCCCTCCCAGTGGCAACTGCCAAGCAGAGGGATGGACAGACAGACCCACTAGATCTCTGGGAGGCCTGAAGGCCTCCATGTCACTGGGGCCTGAAGGCCCCTCCGGCTCCCTGAAGTCAGCCTGACTCACTTTCCTTCCTGGGTCCCACTCTCCCCTGGCCCTGGTGGCACTGTACATGCACGCTGTCGCCCACTAGGAGCCCGGGTGCCTTGCTGGGACACACTGCCAACAACCAAGGCCCTGAAGGCCCGAGGCTCAGGACAGCAACTTTTTTAGTCTAGATGGAGGCCTCTCTGCCGAAAAAACAAAAACATGTAATTGACTGGACTTCCCTGGGCTGTCCCCGAGGAGAGATTTACCACCAGCACAATTCCTATGTGTCTAAGATCCAGTCAGTGTTCTGTCCTGATGGGGGCTGGTTCCCAAAGGCAGCAGAGGTGAGCACAGGCTCAGCCCACCAGGCCTCGCTGAACGCCCTCCACGCTGAACATTTTGGAAATGGTTCAAGGAGGTGCAAACACCCTCGGTTCTAATTCTGGGAAGACCAGCCTCTACCTCACCAGGACCCCCACCCTCCAGACATATAGTGGCTTTCATCAGTCCCGATGGCGAGAATCTGGCCATGGTCACACACACCCAGAGGCAGCTGGAACCGTGAGTCCAGGACACTGGGGATGACAGCCGAGCTGGCATGCTGTCTGGCCCCACCGACGACCTTCTGCCCTACCTCCCCGCTGAAGCAGCCCTCCATTAGCCACGCACAGTCCACAGGCAGTCCCAACACACATCCTGCCCTGCAGGGGCCGTGCCTCCCACCTGAGCAGCATGCTTCACACAGCAGAAGTCAGAACGAGTGTGCCGGACTCCAAGGAGACAGGCACAGCCAGACACGCGGAGCAGGGGTGGGAAGGAGCACAGCAACGAGGTGTTGGCCATTCGAAGCCTTCCTCCGGGCCAGACCTTGGGCTCAGCTGCAGCTCTCAGTGAGGAATCAGGGCACAGTTTTCCTGCAGGATCCCTGTCCTGGCCTGTGGGGACACAGGGCAGCCCCGCACCAGCCTGTAGGGCTGCAGCCATCCTGACAGCCCTTCTAGAAGAGTCTGGGCGGAGTAGAGCGAGTATGCACTCTGCACCCGGCCCAGCCACGGACACACTGCGGGACTTCCACGAGCTATGCTCCCTGCTCCCCTAAAACCGGGACTCGCAAGGATTTCCGTACGGTGCAGTGCAGTGTGGGCTAGGATAAACGATAAAAGGCCTCAGATGAAGCAGACCTCCACGACAGTCTTTCCTGGCTCCTGACACACTCAGTTTTTTCAGGTTTTGTTTTTTGGCCTCAATAGGAGGCGAAGGGGTGAACCTCTCTAAGTGCCTGGTGGGAATGATCCCCCACCCCTGCCCCACTCCCATTGCCAGCCATTCTGAACAGCTCTCACCCACCCTGTGGTCTGGCCAAGAGGAAGCAAGTGTGGGGAGAAGGGGAAGGCCCCCGCTGTCCCTGCAGGAACAGGCGGCTGCCCCTTCCCCATGTGGGCTCAGAATCCTCACAGGTGACAGGCAGCCCAGAAAGGCCTTTCTGCCTCATACATCTGCTAAAAATTAAAGCGGGTGTGTTTTCGCTGGCTCAGAAGACAGAATGAGCAGACCAGGGAGGCAATGCAGTGATGTGGCCTCTGCCTCTGCAAGACCAAGCCACATGCACAGGGTAAGCAAGCCTCCCAGGATCCCACAAGGAAGCCAGGAACATGCGGAGTCCGCTCTGGAAGCAGGAGGGGCAGTGCAAGAGCTTGGCGACATGAGAGGCCCGGCCCAGGATGGAGCCCCCTGTTCTCCTCCTCCTCCTGTGCAACACTAAGGAATGAGGTTTGGGGCACCCGCACTTTAAAAGAGCAGTGGTGGGAGGCTTGCACCCCAACCCTCCACACGGCGGAGCACTGGGGCCAGAGCTGGTTGCTGAGACTCTGCGGCAGGAACAGAAACACCACTTCTCCCCAGAATCACAGAGTGAAAGTTACAGACTGCCAGTTTCCATTGTGAAAAAACCACACATCCTTAATTCTTAAGGAAGCGTGTGAGGGTTTTGTATGGTAGTAACAAAAGCAAAGTCTGAAAAGCCACGCACTGCGGTCTCACAGAGCATGAGCCCAAGTGCCCATCTTACTAACCAAACAGAACTGTTCTGTCCCAACGTGTCAGTAGGCTATGGGCCCCGGGGCAGCAACCCCAGGAGGGTACCAGGGTCTTGGCCACCTCCACACCACTGTACACAAGTATGCCACCCAGGAAAGCAGGGGGGGAAGGCAAGGAGGAGGAGGAGACAGGCCGCATGCAGGAGGGCGTCAGACCCCACCCACCACAAAGCCTGCAGATGCTCTGCAGGAGGCGTAAAACCAGGGTAGTGGGGGTCTGTTGGGCGTCCCCTCAGCAGGAAAGTAAGAGGCGCTGTGATGGTAAGAGGGGGACCCAGATGTGACTCCCAGAAGCATCAGCGGCTCCCCTGCCCCCAGAGCACGAGCACCACTGCCTCATCTGTTTCTGCTGCCAGAAAGTGGGCTCTGGAAGTAGCTCGAAGGACCCCAGGACAGGCCCTCAGGGTGCAAGCCCACCACGACACAAAATGCACCTGCTGTTCAGCGTCTCAGTGAGGGGCGGTGGTAGGTTTGTTCCCACCATCCAGCCCTTGAAAACTAACTGACATCAAGGACAAGGGGTAGCAGGTTGACCAGGCACACCAGGACCAGAGCAGGAGGTGGGAAAAAAGCTGCGGTAACATACCTTGGCATGAGGGGACTGCATTTTCTGATACATCTCCAAGGAATAATGATGAAGCCACATTTCAACAAAAACCTGCAAAAGAGCATCAGGTGGTCAAATGAATTAACAAGTGTTAAGACCAATGGGGGAAAGGACAGTCTTTTCAACAAATGCTGCTGAAAAAACAGAATACCCACATGCAAATGAATGAACTTGGACCCTACCTTAACACCATGAATAAAAAATAATTCAAAATGGATCTAAGACCTAAATGTAAGAGGTAAAATTATAAAATTCTTAGAAGCATGGGGAGAAACCTTCATGACATTGAATTCGGCAATGATTTCTTAGACACGTTCAAAAGCACAGACATAAAGGAAAAGCAGACAAATTGGACTTCATGAAAATGAAAACCTTTTGTGAATCAAAAGATATTACTGACAGAGTAAAATAGCAACCCACAGAATGGGGGAAAATAGTTGTAATTCATGTATCTGATAAGGGATTAATGGCCAGAACATATAGAGAATACCTAAAACTGAACAACAAAAAAATAAGCAACTCAATTCAAAAATGGGCAAAGGACTTAAGTAGACATTTCTCCCAAGATAGAAAAACAGCCAATTGGACATGAAAAGATGCTCAATACCACTAATAATTAGGGCAACACAAATCAAAATCACAACGAGATACCACCTCATACCCACTGTTTGTTTTCATAATAAAAAAACAGAAAGTAATGGGCATTGGAGAGGATGTGGAATAACTGGAACCCTTGTGCACAGCTGGTGGAATGTAAATGATGCAGCCACTGTGGAAAACAGTATGGCCGTTCCTCAAAAAATTAAAAGAAATACCACATAGTCCTGCAATTCCACTTCTAGGTATATACTCAGATGAATTAAAAGCAGGGTCCTAAAGGGATATTTGCGCATCCATGTTCATAGCAGCATTGTTCAAAATAGCCAAGAGGTGGAAGCAAATCAAGTGTCCATGGACACATGAATGGATAAAGAAAATGTGATATTTATATACAATGGAATATTCTTAAGCCTTAAAAATATTCTGACACATGCTACAATATGGATGAATGTTGAAGACTCACTATGTTCAGTCGGTCATATAAAGAAAAATACCATATGGTTCCACGTATATAGGTACCAAGAGTAGGTTAAATGGATAGAAATAAAGTAGCACGGTGACTGTCAGGGGCTGGGGGGAGAAAGAATTGGAGGGAGGGAGAACTGAGGAATTATTGTTTAATGGGTAGTTTCAGTTTTACAAGATAAGAGAAGTTCTAGACCAATAATAATAATGTAAAACGAGGCCTGTCCAGGAACATCCAGCCACTGTTAACATAACAAGAATGGTTTGCGCGACATCCATGTACCCTGTCAGGCCCAGAAGAGTGGACTGGAATGCACATGCATGAATAATGACGACTTCATTGTACTTGTCAGTGGGGGCGGTAGACAACATTGAGTGAGCATGGGTATTGTGTGGCCGTCACATTCAAAGTGACTGAGAAAGTAGAGCAATGAATTGGCATTAAATTTTGCATTAAGCTTGAACATTACTCTGCAAAACTATTTGGATGATTCAGAAGATTTTGGGGGGATGATGCAATGAGTGCAGCACAGACAGAAGTGTGGCACAAACACTTCAAAGATGGCTGACAATCTATTGAAAGTGGTCCACGTTCTGGAAGGCCTGCTACAAGCAGAACGCATGAGAATGTTGAACGTGTACGGGCTGCAATCAACAAAGCCCAGCTGCTCACAGTGCGAGAACTAGAAGCTGATTTGGGGATTCCAAATACTACTGTGTCTGAGATTTTGACATAGGATCTTGCTTGGCATGAAATGTGATGTGGCAAAATTCATTCCACGGCTTCTGCTCCCAGAGCAGAAGAAACATCGTGTTGCAGTTGCTAACGCCTTGATTCAAACTACTACCAATGAACCAGATTTCCTCAAGGTCATAACCAGAGTTGAACTGTGGGTCTATGACTATGATCTGAAAAGAAGGCCCAGTTGTCCCAACGGAAGTCACCTGGTTCTTCACGCCCGAAGATGGCATGGCAAAGTCACAGCAGGATCGAGACCATGTTAACTGTGCTTTTTGATTGAGAAGGTGTTGCCCATCATGAGTATGCCCCTCCAGGCCAAACACTTAATAAGGAGTGCTACCTCAACGTTCTTCGTCAGTTAAGGGATGCAATATAATGAAAACGGCCGCAACCGTGGGCAACTGGTAACTGGCAGCTTCATCACGACAGTGGGCCCACTCATGTATCATGTCTCATGCAGAGATTTTTGGTGAAACATCAAATCACCCAGGTGAATCAGCCCCCCTGTAGCCCTGATTTGCCACCCTGCAACTTTTGGCTTTTCCCAAAACTAAATCACCTTTGAAAGGGAAGAGATTTCAGACCATTAATGAGACTCAGGAAAATACAATGGGGCAGCTGATGGCGATTCCAATAAAGAATTTTGCAGAGTGTTTTGAAAAGTGGAAGAGACGCTGGGAGAACTGTGTGAGGTCCCAGGGTGCCTACTTTGAACGGGACTGAGGCATCATTGTCCTATGTACAATATTTCTTCTATCTTATATCTTCTTCAGTAAATGTCTCTATTTTTCACATTACATGGCTGGACACTTTCTGTACACCACTACACTAGACACTTTAAAATGATTAAAGGTGGTAAATTTTATGTTATGTGTATTTTACTGTAATTTAGAAAAAGGTTCTTTAAAAAAGCACTAGCATTTCAGTCCAGGAAAGACTCCTCCAGCTTTGTCCTATAAGCCCGTGCTTTGATCACCTGCCATTTTCATGGGCCAGCAGAGCCCAGAGCCCACATTAACCAGGAGCCATCTGAAGGTAAGTTTCTTACCGTCTGTTTTCTATATGCCACAGAGGTCTCCAGGCCTCTGCCCCACAGGGTGGAAGGTGGCTGAACAGTTTATTTTGAAATGAAAGCAGAGAAGAGCCGCCTGGGTTCTCACCTGGAGTAGAGTTTCTGACCTCCAGATCTCATGAGAGGCAGGGTCTGCGTTCACAGATGTCTGATGAGAGATGTGTCGCTTCAGGAGACTGGTGTGGTGGAGACCATAGGAAGCGAAAGGCATGGCTGGTGTCCTGAGGGAGACACAGAAACAGGCCTCTGTTAGGGGCTCCCACCGACATCAAAATCAACAACCACGGTAATAACTACAACCTACTGAATCATACGATTCCCCAGTCCATGCTGATATATACGGGTAACTAAAAGGAAGAAGAGAGTGCCCACTAATAAACACAGAAGTGGTGAAAGTTAAAGAATCTTAATTTGTCAACCATCCTAGTAATAACTGATTTGGCCAAGGATCATCAAGGGATGCTAACACTAGTGATAACTATATAGTCTTATATACCTTCCCATTAAATTCCCCTTGTTAATTTAGGCACAAAGTACTTATTTAACTTTATAGCAGGACAACACGGCCAACACCTCAGCCCAGTGATCAAGCTAATGTTGCCAATAATAGCACACAGGGACACCATGGGTCACTGCTGTAGTGCTCCTACCAAACAACACCCAACCTGAGCCTAATCATGAGAAAATACCTGAAAGCCCAGGTCAAGGGCATTCCACACACCCCTTGACTTCACGCTTCAAAGGTGTCAAGGTTGGGAAAGACTGAGATTCAGTTCCAGACGGAAGGGACTAGAGAACAACTATGTTCAGTAAGTGACCCTGCGCTGAATCCTGGCCAGGTAACAGCTGTTGGGGGGGAGCTAGGGAAACCTGAGTGGGGCCTGAGGGATAGATGGTGGCCTTGAACCAATGCTTACTCCCTGATTTGGATAGAAGTGCTGTGGTTATGAAGGAGAGTGAACGCGCTATTAGGAAATATGCTCCGAGATATCAAGAGGTAATGGGTATCATGTCTATAACTTACTTAAAGGGCCCAGGAAAAACACATACAGGTAGAGGATAAAAACAATTCAGAGATCTGGGTGCAGGGTCTACAGTAGCTCTTGATGTTATGCATAGCAACTACTTTGTAAGTCTAAAATATGTAAAAATGAGGAAACAAAATGAGGGCCAGAAAACCACCTGGCAGCTGCAGTCTACCTTTCAGAGGGTGTGAACCTGGCCCACCCCAAGCCCTGCCCCACCCTTTCCTTGGAGGCATGTGTCCATACGTGTGAGCTTGGGGTATGGCATGTGCCAGACGCGGGGTAGGCCAGCACGTGCAGGAAAGAGCCTGCCTGCAGCTTCCCAGGGAAGGAGCTGGCCCCTGAGGTGGAGGAGGGTCAGAGGAACGCAGGTGGCAGCTCTCCTGAGGATAGTCGGCTCAAAGGCCCCCGTTCACCTTCGGGCTGAGGCTGGCTGCACGCACTCCTTCTGCACAGTCCAGTCTGCTTGGACTGGCGTAAAAGGCTCTCCACCCCGGACATCTGGCGCAGGCAAGACCTGGGTCTGGAGCTCATAGATTCCTACTACAGTCATGTATCACATAACGTTTTGGTCAACAACAAAGCACAATGCTCCTCAGGCAGCACATACGCTATAGTTGGAACGATACAGAGAACATCAGCATGGCCCTTGTGCAAGGGTGGCTCACAAATTTGTGAAGCGTTAAAAAAAAGAAACAAACAACAGAGCACATATATGACAGCAGCCTCATTCAGATTATAATGGATTTGAAAAATTTTTATTGTGCAGAGATGTCTTAGTGCAACACTATACAATTTTTTTTATCTTTTCTTTTCTTTTTTTTTACGCTATTTTAAAAAATTAACTTAGTGTCGCCTAAGTATACAGTGTTTGTAAAGCCTACAGCAGTGGTCAGTAATGTCCTGAGCCTTCACATTCACTCCCTACTCACTGGCTCACTCAGAGCAACTTCCAGTCCTGCGAGCCCCAAGCAGGATAAGTGCCCTACGCAGGTGCACCACTTTTTATGCCATATTTTTACTTTTCTATGTTTAGTTTTTGAGTTATTTTACTTATTGATTTTGAGAGAGGAAGGACAGAGAAAGAGAAACATCACTTTGTTATTTCACTTATTGATGCATTCCCTGGTTGATTCTTGTATGTGCCCTGACCGGGGATGGAACCCGCAACCTTGGCAAATCAGGACGATGCTCTAACCACCCTAACTACCCAGCCAAGGCCCCTTTTCTTTTTAGACACACAAATACTATCATGCTACACTGCCTACAGTATTGAGTACAGTAATGTGTTGGACAGGTTTGTAGCCTAGGAGCAGTAGACTGTACATAGAGCCTAAGTGTGCAGTTGGTTATACCATCTAGGCTTAAGTGCACTCTATGATGTTTGCACAACGATGAAATCACCTAATGACACATTCCTCAGAATGTATCTCCGTCATAAGTGATGCACGACTGTGGTCTTATTCGTCCACAGGTCAACCCTTCCGTGGCTGCCTACAAGCTCCTTCTCTCCAGAACTATCAGCCCAGCGCCATCAATCAGCTTGCAGCTTCAGGTCCCCTACCGCCCTGCTCACCACCTCAGAGTAGGGCTTGGAGGCAGAACATAGCCCGTTCCCATAGCAGAGCCCTGCAGTCGCAGGACCTGACCACTTCAGGAATGGCCACTGAAAACCAAAACATAGACACCCTTCTCACCCAGCCCTCTAGTCTGTGCTATGGCAGCTGGCATTGGGGAATCTCAGGCATAAGAAAAACCAGGGAGCCCTGGACAAAGTGGCACCACTGCCCCATGAGCAATGCCTACTGACCAGGCCTTAATAGCTAGTGGCAGGCATGGGCCACCTGAGGCACTGGCCAAGGGTAGCCAGAGAGCCTTACCTGGGAGCCGGTGAAGGACTGGGCCCCCCTGGGCTGGAGGAGAGCGGGGGGAGCACGCTGCCTTCTGTGGGCAGGAACCATGATAGGTACCTGTCCACCAGGATGAAATAGGCACAGTCTGAAGTACGGACATGAAGGGCTCCGGGGAGTGGCTGGAAAACAAAACTCACGTTAGCCTGTGGCTCTGGGCACCGCCCCAGGCTGCTGACCCCATAATCACAAGGGAGCCCTGGGAGGTGGGCTGCGTCCCTGAGGCTAGTTCATGAGCACTGGGGGGTGGGGGTGGGGCGAGGGACATGGACATGAGATAGGAGGAAAGCTCCCACCAAAGACAGCCTGACTAAATCCTCAGTCCTACTGCGCATGCAAACCCTCTACCCTGCCCCAACGTCCAGCCACCCAGTGAGCATCTCCTGCGGGAAGCCCCCTGACCGCCATTCGCAGGGCCGAGGTCACCACATGTCACCTGTCAAGTCTGCCCACCTGTCTGGTGCCCTAAGTGAGGATGGCCAGAAGGACAAAGGCTGGAGGAGGAAGGGGAAGAGGACCCAGAGAAATGAGGTAGAAAGGGAAATCCAGGCAAAGAAAGGCTGGCAGCTGGCTCCCAGGCAAACCCCAAGCTCCCCCTGCTGTGTGAAAACAAAAGCCCGGGGCCACGGCCCCCACCCTTCACAGGGGTCTTTAGTAAAGCAAACTCTGGACAGCAATCCCTTCTGTACCTTTTGAGTGATGAGGCTCAAAGCGAAAAAGAACATGTAATACTCGAACGGATCTGAAGGCAGCATCAGGGGGCAAACGGCAGGGCTGTTGCGTAGCGTTCCACACCCTCCCCACCCCAGCTCCCGCAATGTGCTGGCCACCCGGCCTCCCCACCCATGGGGCCAGCAAAGGATACTGAGGGCCAGGTTCAGGCCGAGGCCCCCGGTTGGGGGGAACTGGACCTTATTGTGGTACAGAGGGCTATCAGGGAGCACGCGCTCCTGGATGGACGCCTTCACTGGGCCCTGCGGAGAGGGAGGGAGGCTCACAGGCAGGCTCCAGCTCAGGGCCCCACATGTGGCACGGCCCTTTGGGAAAGCTGCTGAGGAGGAGGCCCGCACACGGGCCCTGCCTGTGGGAATAGCACTATCCTCTGCATAGCATCTGAACAAAAGAGCCTTCACTTAGAATCTTTCACATCATCCTCATAAAGACCCACAAGCAGCAAGGGCAGTAGCTGTGCCCATTTCTGAGCCCAGCCACTCAATGAATCCCATCTCCTCCGCTCCTCATACCCACTGAGTCACCCTTTGTAACCAGTCACATGGCTCTGCCTATCATTAGGCCAGGAGCAAACCAAACAGCATGGTGACTTCCCCACTGGCAGTTTGGAATGATCTTAAAAAAAAAAAAGTAACTGCTAAAGTTCCAATTTGTGATGCCTCCTTGGCCCTGAATGGACACCATGGCATTCTCCTGCCCACTGTCGCAGCCCCTGTGAGCCCCTGCCCTGCCCACCCACCAGCCCTACAGCCACTGTTTAAGACTCTCTGCCCTAAGCAGAGCTCTCACCTCCACGGTTTACTTACGGGTAGGTAAGAAACAGGAAAATCAAACTTATAGTCTTCAGCTTGAAGTTTGTAAACCAACTTCATCATTGGGCCACTGAACATGAAATCAAACCAACAAAAACAGGGCAAATGAACGGCAAACCATCTTGATTTGATTTGTTTCTTAACTTTGAAAAATACAGTGATTTAAAAATGGAATCGCCACCCTGGCTGGTGTGGCTCAGTGGATTGAGCACTGGCCTGTGAACCGAAGGGTTGTCGGTTTGATTCCCAGTCAGGCCACAAGCCTGGGTTGCAGGCCAGGCCCCCAGTTGGGGGTGCATGAGAGGCAACCACATATTGATGTTTCTCTCCCTCTTTCTCCCTCCCTTCCCCTCTTCCTAAAAATAAGTAAATGAAATCTTAAAAACAAAGTTGGGGGTTGGGGGGAATCACCAGAGGACACATCCAGTTCCTCAGGTGACACACCTACCTACCCAGGGTCTAGAAATTCCATGGCAATGCTGTACTCTACAGGGTTCACACGTCCCTGTAAGCAGCGCAGGTTCCAGCCGACAAGAATACCATCCAGGCTGCCGAAAACGCTCTCTACCAACCACGGGAAGATGGCGTGCAGCTCCTGAAACACAGTGCAAGTTAGGCTTTGGGAAGGCTTGCTGAGGACCGGTGCGCACTGCTGGGCTACTGCCAGCTCCAGCCCTGTATCACGTGACGCCCACTTCCCCAGCCGGACCTGGCCTCTGGGGATGTCACTCCCTGGTTCAAAGGCCCACAGCAGCAGCCCGGCGCCCGCAGGAGGCCTGGCACAGCAGGGCCAACAGGAGCAGCAGCTCTGGATCCTTTCGCTGTGGTTATGAGAAGCCAAGCAGTACTGCTTTACACCTGGGCCCGTCGAACCAGTCAGCCGCTTTAGAAAGTTTCTTAAAAATGTCAAAACCTTCTAAGCTGAAGAGAACTTCACTAAAAATGGCAGAAACATTCTTTCTCAAACTGAGACTGATTGTCATTCAGTAGTAAGTCCTTGTCCAGGCCAGCTGCTTGAATTCACCTCATTTGCTACTGGACAGTTCTGGGTGTGATGTAAATACGTACATATTTTCAGTATTTACAACAGGGTTTATCAACTTTGGTACTGCTGACATTTTAGGCTGAATACTTTGTTGTGGGGGCTGTCCTGTGCATTATGGAATGCTTTACCAGCATGCCTGGCCTCTCCCACTCAATGCCATTAGCACCACCCCTGTGTGACAACTAAAAATGTCCCTGGACATTGCCAAGCATCCCATGTGGGACAGAAGCATTCATGGTCGAAAACCCTTGGGCTACATGTTCACACATTTAAATGTGTCCACAAATGCAACAGTCAGAGTGCCGGGCCAGGCCTCTGTGCAGGGCAGTGCTCAGAGGTAGGAACCAGGGCCTGTAAGAATATTTTTCAAGGAGAATAAGAGACATGCCATGAGACACGCCCCAAGGAGATGCTAGCAGAGCTGTACCTTTGCTGGAAAATCCTCAATGACTTTAACCAAGTCTTGGCACCGCTGTGCAAAGGGCTTATTTATAGAGTCAGCTTTCAGGCTAGCCTAGGAGAAGAAACCAAAAAAATCATGAGCATATTCGCTTTGCAGCTTTTGATGATATTCTGGCTCGAGTCAAAACAGAAATCCAAGTGACAGGCTGGAGTGAGATACACACCACTGACCTGATTCCCCAGCACCTTGTACACTAGGTCATGCATGTTATCCACAGATGTTACCAGCAGAGAGGCTGAGGTCCCGTGCTCTCTAGACCAGTAACTGTCAGGCTTGCTCCCCAGCACCCTCTGTTAGGCATCCCCAGTTACCTCAAAGAACTGCACATTATCAAAATAAAACTGACTTCCGCCTGATCCTCAGCAGGGTGTCAGCCCCACATCCAGGAGAGGCCCCTTTGGAGTAGGGTTTTCCTCGCAGACCACAGAGTGTTCACCAAGCGCGTCTGCATGAACTGGGAACTCCCTATATGACGGCCCACTCGTGGTTTGCACCACTGTGATCATCAGTAAGAATGCCCAATGAAATGCGGGTGTCCTTTGTTGCCATTTAAGCCCTTAACCAAAATACCCTTTAATCTGTAGATAATGAACCTGCTGAACCTTCATAACCTTAAGAAACAGGCGGGTTGAAAACCATAGCCAACTGCTGATACTAATCGTGAAGGCAGTGGAAAGAGCACAAAGCATTGGGGAAAAGAACTAAGGAAATCTACCTGAGGCCACGGGGTGTATGTATCCTGACCACACAAAGAGAAGAAGGCTCTGCACAAATGAAAACCAAGGGGAAATGCCTGAGCTGCCATGACGAAGGCTTTGCCCAAGGATGTCTAAGGCCTTGTCCACCTCCAAACAAGGGTGGAGTCCAGGGGGCCTGAGTCAGAGCTGAAGACCTGGGCTGCTGAGGCCACGGGTTGGATCTGTTGGCCCCGCAGAGTTCACCGAGAAAGAACGTCCTTCCAAAGAAATGTTTATGTAGAGTACCTTCTGGGATGTGAACCTTGAAACTCTCACCACTGACGTTTACCTCATGCTTAGCTTCTCAGCACCATGTTTAATGTTCACAGTGCAGTCCCGGCTGCCCTCAGCATAGCTGTGTCCCTCCGTGTTTCACTAATGACAGTTATAATTGTTACACTTTTGTGTAAGAATTTACAAGACATAAAAATTCAAATGTACATCCTGTTGAGTCGATGCTCCTCCTCATACCCTGGGAAACAGGGAGAAATGGCATTTGAATCAACTCGCTTTGTAGCTGAGAAAATCAGGGCTCAGTGGTTGAGGAAACCCAATGTCCTGTGGAGGCAGAGTTAGCCGAAGGGTTTCAACCCCGAGGCCAGTGTTATTTCCATCACATGCCCCCCAAACAACCACGGGAAGAACTCTCAAGTCCCTCAGCTCGGGACTGTCATTACACTGACTCACAAAGGCAGCTGGGACTTACCAGCAGGAAGCTGGGCTGTTGCAGGTGAGGGAAGGCCATTGCAGGCTCCTGCAGAGAGCTGGAAACGGCCGTCTTAGGAAACCACTGTAGGAACGCAAAGATGAAATCTCAACATCTGCCAAATAACAGAATGCTGTACCGTTTCACAGTGCCCAGGAGAACACTTGTATAACTCAACACACACTACACCGCCACACCCCGTGTGTTATAGGTGTGCTGTTCTCAGGCAGTCCACAGTGGCCGGCTTCAAAGCCGAGTCTGTGGTGGTGAATCCTTGGAAACATGTGCTAACGCTTGTATAATGCTTGCTATGTAGCAGGTCTGGTTCTAAGGGCTCTCCATGTACTTCTCTCATTTAATTCTTGGCGGTTGGCAGAATTCTAAAGGTAGCCTTCCAAGTGCCGATCCCTGGTTATTCAACCAAACATTTACCTAGGTATTGCTGTGAAGGGACTTTGCAGATACAATTTAAGGGTCAAGTTGGTAGACCATAAAATACAGAGCAGTTTTGGTTGACAGCCAGCAAGGAAACAGGGACCTTAGTTCTACAGCTCCAAGGAACTAGATTCTGACAGCAACCTGAACAAGTCTGGAAGCATATTCTTCTCCAGAGCATCCAGATAAGAGCAAAACCAGCTAACACTTTGATTTCAGCCTTGTGGGACCCTAAGCCGAGAACCCCAAGCCTGCTTATAAAACTGTGAGATAATAAATGGGTGAAGTTTTAAGCTGCTAAATTCATTAAGCAAGAAAATACATCCTCACAACAACCCTATAAGGTCAGTACAGATGAGGAAATAGAGGCAGAGAGAGGGCAAGCCACTTGCCCTCACCCAGCTGGTAAATGGCAGAACCAACATCCAAATACACAGACCTCCCCACAAATATTTCACAGAGACAGGTGGATAAATCTCCTCTACATTACCTGTGCTCTATGAGAAGGGAGGAGATGAACAAGCTCTGCCAAGGGAGTCTTTGGCCAAGCCATCAGGAAATTGGGAGTAGCTCTCTAGATCCCTACTTCTCTGCCCACCCAGGCCAGAAAACGAAAATATCCAAACTTGGACCAAGGAGAGAGGAAGCATGCCTCGTCCAAATGAAGGACTAACTGATGGCTTTCCTGGCACAGCTCTGCCCCTGGCACTGAGGTGGCAACTCACAGCTTAATGTGGGTGGAGAGTGGCTGGGTACAAGGAGGCTGCATAGGCAGTTGAGGGGTTGACAGATGTGCCTACGTGCCACTTGGCAATACAAACACCTCCAAGGTTTTTCTCAACTCTTTTTTAAAAAAGACTATTTATTTTTAGGGAGATGGGAAGAGAGGGAGAAAGACAGGGAGAGAAACACCGTCACGTGTCCGCCGGTTGCCTCTTGCGTGCCCCCAGCTGGGGGCCTGGCCTGCAACCCAGGCATGTGCCCTGACTGGAATGGAATGGGCGACCCTCCAGTTCGCAGGTCAGCCTTCAATCCACTGAGTCTCACCAGCAGGGGCTCCACTCTTTAACTAGTTATCAGTTTCAGTTTTAAGGAAGGCTTAAAGCAAATCAAATGCCTCAGTCTTGAACCAAGTGATTAAGAGAACTCCTCCAAAAGGACCAAAGCAGCATAAAATCCTAAATTGCAAAGGGCAGAGCTTTAGAGATGAGGTGAAACCATCTCCTTGCTCAGAGGAAGCTTGCATAGGCAGGGCCTGAAGGAGTGAGGTCAGTGGCGCCAAACTAGGGGTCTTCCCATGGGTGGGAAGTGTCTCCTACACACTGTTCTCTGGCCCTGCATGGGCAGCTCCGCCCATGCCGCCTTTCTGCACTGCACCAAGCGTTTGCTTCATCCCACCACTTCATCAACCACTTTCTTCAAGAGCTGCCTCGGACTTTGGGGTTTCTTTCTGGGAGCATCAGCCCTCAGTTGCAGATCATGCCAAGCAAATCACGTTACTGCCAAGGACTCCCTCTAGCTGCTCTAAGCTACCACAGATGAGAAAACTGAGGCTCGAAAAAATGGAGCCACACTGGGAGGAAGGCTAGGGCTGGGACCCACACCCAGCTCTTCTTCCTACACAGTTTGTTGAGTCCAAGGCTCAACTTTAACTCGAAGCTCTCCTCCCTCCCAAATCGTTCAACGAACGCTAACCGAGCACCCACAGGGACGGGATGTGTGAACTGCGCGGAAATGTGGCATGAGGGCGCATCCCGGACCCTAGGATCCCCCGCCGGCCCGGCCGGGGCGCGCGGAGGAACCGAGACAGCTTTGGCGGAAGTTCGGCGAGGCTGCCAGGACGCGGGACCACCTTGCGCGCGACTCGCGCCACTCACCTGTGGAGTCCATAGTGTCGTTCATCTCCTGAACTGTGGCTGCCATTCGGCTCTACGGCGCCGAAATGGCGTCATCAAGCTGCGCGTGGCGTCACGCCCCCTGGCCTGGCGGGAAACGCTCTGCTACCTACTCGCGCTGCGGCCTCAAAAGGCGCGTGCGCAAAGCGAAGGCGGACCAGATCGGTTTCCCTTCTGTACGTGCGAGCGTAGGGGATGCGAAGCACTGGCGTTCCACGCCTGAGCTCATGTACTGTATGCGCGGCAAGCAGCGTGCTTGCGCGTCCCGAGAGGCTGTTAATTAAGGCCCTCGGAGCGCGCCCCCAATGGGACATCCTGGCGCGGAACAATTATACATTGGGCATTGACTGCCCTTCGTCCCCAAAACACTTATTGAGGGCCCACTAGATTCCAGGCACTGCGCTGCATATTTCTACTTAAGCGACAATGACCAATGCAGCCTAGGAGGAAAGTCCTGATCACCCAAGACCGGGTCTCTTTGGCCCGCCACCGTATCCCCCGCGCCTAACATACAGCCCAGCACGTAAATGTGGATCGAATGGCGGAGGGGAGTCAAACCGATCCCCGCCCTCCCGGGTTGGGCTGTCTGGGAGGCCAGGCGGTGGCGCTGCAGGAAGAGAAACGGCTAGCGGGGCCAGTAGAAGGCGCTGTGGAAGCGCCCGGCGGGGTGGGGCGGGGCACGGCCTGACGAGGCGAGGACGCTCACCTTCCCGCAGGCCGCGCAGATGGCAGCAACGGGCCCTGGGCCCGGGCCACCCGCGGCGCTGGAGGCAGCCCTGCAAAAGCTCGCACTGCGGCGGAAGAAGGTGCTGAGCGCCGAAGAGATGGAGCTGTACGAGCTGGCGCAGGCGGCGGGCGGCGCCATGGACCCCGACGTGTTCAAGTGAGCGGTTGGGGGCTGCGCGCTCCTTCGACCCCCTGCTTTCAGCTCCCGACACGGCCACTCATCTATATATAAGGGCTTCCGATCCATGTCAGAAACCCCTGGGAACCCAGAGTAGAGTCAGGCCTTGAGGGAGGTGGCCTTCCTGAGCCTAGCCCCAGTCTGGTAGCCAGGCCTGGCCCATTCTTGCCGGAGGCGAGGGGCCCGTAAGGGGGGGGGGCGGGGGGAGGGGGGGGACTGTAGGGGCTCACTGCGCTCGGCGTCTGTTCTCACCAGGATCCTGGTGGACCTGCTGAAGCTGAACGTCGCACCCCTTGCAGTTTTCCAGATGCTCAAGTCCATGTGTGCCGGGCAGAGGCTAGCCAGCGAGCCCCAGGACCCTGCAGCCGTGTCCCTGCCCACATCCAGTGTGCCGGAGACCCGAGGTCAGAGTTGGGGTGCTCTCTTGCCCTGTGACCCAGGAGGTGGGGTGCCAGGGGCCAGAAGGTGGGCAGTGCTGGTACAGCAGGGCTAGACCCTCAGTGGCCAGGCTTTTCTGTAGGTCTTATCCCAGGACCCACTGTGTTGGTCCAAGGCTCTCCCCTTTGGCTCAATCCCCAGCTTTGGCTTCAGTCCTAGCCTTAAGAGAGCACATCTAATGGTTAAATGGAGGCCGAATGGGTGCCTCAAGCAGGCTAGGCCTCTTTTCACCTCATCACTCATGCCTTCAAACCACAAATATGGAGGAGACTGCTTTGGTTCCCATTCTCACGGGGTGTATAGTCTCCACGGAAGTGCTCAGGGAGTGGGCAGACAGAGGCCTTCCCACAGTTCCCTCCACTGTACATACCGCACCCAGCTCCAGATTCTGCCCAGGGGTCTGGCCAGCTGAGCGAGCTTTCCTTGGATTTCAGGCCAGGTATCAGCGTGGCGGTCCTGGCTGCCCTAGACAGTCAGGTGGCAGAGGCTTGAGTGGCAGAGCACTGGGCTCAGGCTTGAGGGGCCTTCTCACTCTCGAGGTTCATGACTAGGGGATGAACGGGTGCTGGTGATGAGGGGTATTATGACGGAGCGCCCTGTGTGTCACTTATACTCCTGATGGCTGTCGGAAACCTTCTGAGATGCAGCAGAACCTTCTTGGCCATAGCACTCAGACACTTAGAGACATCCTGAGACGTAGCTGACATTGGAGTAGAGGGCAGGCTGCCCCCTTTGGGTGGGAGTGCCAGGGCCCTGGGAACTCGCTCCCTCTTTCCTGAGAGGCCCTGAGCCTCCTCACTGACCCATGCTCCATCTCCTCTCTTTGTGTCTCTCTCTGACCTGCAGAGGCCTCCTTTCTCTCTGTCAAGAACTGTAGCCCCTCTGCAAGGCCCTCCTTTTCCTCGGCCCCACAGCCTGCGGCCTCTCCGGTTCTGCACCACAGCCCAGCTGCCGCGGTTCCCCCTGGTTCCCTCCGGTTCTCTTGCTGCCTATTGTCTCCTTTTGCAGGTTGCATTTATTGGTTTATCTCTGGGGGTTGGTATGCTCTCTTATTTCCATGGAAACTGCTATGGCCCAAGAAAGCCAGAGCATCTTTTAGCTGCAAGGGCAAGATCCTGCTGGCCATCTCTGCCACACAGCTTAGAGAGTGAGGACTTGATTTCATGGTTTAGTAAGAGACAACTCTCCAGTACTTCTAGAATGGGACCAACACCCCTTACCCCACAGAGACTAACTCTGCTGGGTGGGACTTGCACTTTATAGAGGGGCTTCTGCCCAGAGGAAGAAAAGAGGTTGAGGGGCAGGAAAGAGGCATGTGGCTTGCTGCGGACAGCAAAGCCTTAGGGGTGAGAAACACCTTGGTCTCTTAGGTGCTGTCATCTGCCTGGATGGGAAGCCTGGAGAATAGAACTGGGATTCCCCTTTCCTGCCTGGTTCTTGACCTGGGGATACCTCTTAGGCATTGCCAGGTGTGACGAGGCTGGAGGCCCAGCGCCAGAGGTATGTGAGTGCCTGAGACCCTACAGATCCTCTGGCTTTACCCTCCTACGCAACCCGCCCCACATTCCGCACCTTGCCATTCCAGGTGCCACCTGGAGGTCAGGCCAGGGAAGTGTAGGGAAGGGCTGAGAGGTAGGTCAGAGTAGGGTAGGTGGACTACAGACTGAGCTGAGGAATAGAAACTGGGAACAGAGCCCTCATCACTGGAGAAGGTGGCACCACTCACTCAGTGACTCTGGGCGCCAGGCCACCTTTCAGTGCTGAGGGCACAGTTGGGCTGCAAGATGGACACGCTCTCAGTCCGGTGAGGGCGTTGGCTAGATAAGTGACAGAGACAGGTACTGGAGCTGCAGGGGTTAAGCAGGCTGTGGGGCAGGGCCCTCTGTGCCAGTTTCAGCCCTGGGAGGTGAGGAGGGGCTGAGAGAGGAAAGGTGGGCCGAGATGCATGGTATACATCCAGGCCGTTGGTGGGGGCTGAGCCTGTGCTAGAGGATGGGGGAGAGAGAAGAGGATGGAGAGTAGAGGGGTGCCGTGGGCATGGCAATGGGAGCACTGGCATTGAGGGGTTGGGAAGATCAGAAGGAGCTCTGAGGTAGGTGGGGACAGGAGTGGAGTACTGGGCCCCACAGGGTAATTTTCTCCTTGAGTGCTCAGGCCTTGGGTCCTACTAGGCCGGTGGCCAGAAGCCAGGCTATGAGGACACGGAGGCCCTGGAGAGATGTGTGGTGTGGGGAGGGCAGCCTGGGAGGTGGCTGATGGGGAGAAGCTGGAGGGGAGCAGAGCAGTCAAGGGGCCATGCCAGAAGTGTGCTACAGCCAAGAAGCAGAAGCCACCAGACAGGACAGATCTCTGAGGACACATATCACAGCATCTGTTCATACAGACCTTCCAGCCACCTCATTAATGGCAGGATCTGGGGTAGGGAAAATAAGAGTTGTCATAGTGATCCAGTTGTGGGGACCATGGTGGCCTAGGATGATGATGGGGGTTTGGGGCTGTTGGGGCTGACTGGCGTTAGGTTCCTCACAGAATTGGGGTAGAGAGTTGCTCCAGGCCAAGGTCTTGACTCTGTCTGGGTTTCTACCCACCTGCCATCGAGGTGGCCTGGTGGGACTTCACATGAACAAGTTGACTCATGTCTGCCTCTTCCTGCAGAAAAGGGGAAACAAGACCCCAAAAGCACAGAAGAGTAATTCTTGTCATGGGGAGGATGTGGAGTCAGTGAAGAAAAATGAAATTCAGTTGAGTATTGTCTGTTGAAGTTTAGGGAAACTCTAACTTTTAAAAAGATGTCCCTCTGGAACCTGTTAGGGGGAATTTGGTGTGCAGAAGCCGGAGCTGCACTGTCCAATACGGAAGCCACAGCCCTGGGGTGTGCTCTGGAGAGGCGCTGTGAGGCCCAGATGCTGAAGGCTTGACCCAGAAAGGGAATGTGACACCTCATGAATAATTTTTATATTGAGTACATGCTGAAATGATAAAATATTGAATTTTTTTGTTAATTAAAACATTACTTAATTTCCTGGGATTTGGGTTTGTTTTTTACTTTTAATTTGGCTACCAGGAAGTTTAAAATGACAAAATGTGGGTCATATGATATCGCTATTGGACATTGCTGCTTCAGAACGTGACAGTAACACTGTTCCTGAAACACCTCATCAGTGCTGTGTATGCCATTCATAGAGGGGTCACCCAAGGGAGAACACCTCCCAAGAAGCATAGGCTAAGGGTTAAAAGTACATGTGTGCACATCTGTGTGGCACGTCAGTCTTTGTTATTGTCTGTATGTGTTCTGGGAGCACTGATTAAGCCCCTACTATGTGCCCAGCCAGAGAGGGCAGTAGAACCGGCTACTGGGTGCAGACCTTTCGGAGGCTGTCCAGGAATGGCCAGCGGCCTTAAAGACACTGGGTGACCTGTGCTGCCCAGCTGGGCTGTAGCGCATTCTTCCCCTCTCTTCATTTCTCACTCACCCGTCCTCCCAACCCACCCAGTTCCTTTCCTTCCTCATTCAAAATGCATTCAAGTGCATGTTCAGGGCCAGGCATGCATGTTTTGCCTTGGCGGCACCACTGGCCCATACCGCCACGAGGGGGCGCTCCCACCGCAAAGGAGAAAGGCCTCTTTTGGGGACCAGCACCTGCTGGGACATTTTATAAATCTTTGTTCCCAAATGGCAGGGGACGGTGAGTAAGACTCGTGGGCCACATCAAAGGTAATGACAGACAGGGTCCCTCCGTGTCTGGCCGTCTCCTCAGCTTCAGGAGCTCCCCAAGTCACTGGGGGATGACAGGCCTGGTGTGTTTTGTGAGATTGCTTCATTAGGGCGCCACAAATCCTTGAGTGTACACAAGCGGGTTTTAGGGCCAGGAGGAACACTGACTTCTGAAGACAATGTCAGACCACTGCTTTTAACATTCAGTGATGTTGTCAGTCTTTGTGCCCTCAGGAACCCCACACATCCCCACCCCTCCCCAGCCTGTGGCCATCCTTGTCAGCCTCACCCTCCATTTTATGTGACCCACTCCAAAAAGTCCCATGCTGGGCCCCCCAGGGAAGGCATGCCTGAGCCTGAGCCCAAGCCCAGCAGGTCTTTCCATTGCAGGCTCTGAAGACCATTCTTCTTCCTCCATCTCCATGGAGAGGCCTGAACGGATCTCCCCACTAACCCTAAGAGCACGGGATTCCTGAGGGTGCCACAAATTATACAGAGCTGACTAAATGGTCTACTTTCATTGTTAGGTGGTTTTCTTAACGCCTTCAATGGCTCACAGTTACTTTGGTGTTTTATTTCAAGTTGTCAGATTTACAGAGAAACATTATTTGCCCTTGTCTATTTTCCTCTCATCCTTGAGTTTCCAGAAGGGCCCTTGTCATTACACTGAGGGGGAGGGGAACCTCATGTGTGTGACGGGCTGAAGAAAAGCTGGCTTCAGAGTCAGGCCCACCTCTGAGACTCACTCTGCCTCTTGCTGGGGGTGAGCTGTGCCTTAGCTGTACTTCCGAGTCCTTCAGCAAACACCCCTTGTCAGGAGTTTGTGGGATGCTCAAGGACCCAGATGCTACCATGGCTGAGGCTGGCCTAAAGGGGAGGGACTGTGAGCCTGTAGGTGAACCTGCCCCCTGAGGGATCCTCTTAGTCTTGCTGATGCTGTCAACACCCTGAGTCCAGGGAAACCACTCATTTAAAATAAAGCTCCGGCCCAGGCGTGGTTACAGGTCTTCCTCACGTCTTCACAAAAAAAGAAAATGAAGTGAGCAAATTGCAAATTAAGGAGGAAACCAATGGTCTCCATCCAAGTATGACTAGCTAGTGCTCAGGGCAAGTCTTGAGCAGTCAAGCCTCTGCAGGAGTCCAAGCATGGGAGCTGGGAGTGAACCTGAGAGCAAGAGGCTTGATCATTGAATATCTGCACAATACTGAGGCAGGCAGGAAGACGTGTGAGAAAGAGCTTCCAGGATCCAAATCCAAAAGCCTGACTTCATCATCTATTGATGACTCATGGGCTTCCTTGTTATCAGCCTGATTGACACAGCACAGACCATCCAGAGAGGAGAGTGCCTGGTGCCTGACTTATGTCCTGGGACACCCTCGAGGCCTCCTGCACTCTGCCAAGGACTACTCAGACTCAGAACCCTGGGCTGACACAGGACTGTGACCCCAGAAACATATAAGATGTAAATGTTGCTCAAGGGACACAAGTACAGAGACGGACTGTGATTGTGGAGTTTGCCCTGGTTCCTAACGATTGTTTTCTGTGTCTGCTCAGGGAGGAACAAAGGCAGCACCGTTCTTGGCGGAGGCCCAGCCCTGGCAGAACGAAGCGGCCGGGAAGGATCCAGCCAGAGGATGCCCCGACAACCCAGTGCTACCAGGCTGCCCAAGGGGGGCGGGCCAGGGAAAAGCCCCACCCGGAGCAGTACCTGAGCCAAGCAGAGACTTGTCACGCCCACCTGCTGTGGGCTCCACCAGCCTCCTGGCCGAGGTTATGTATTATTTCCTCCAGTTGATAATAAACCTTTTTGAAAAACTGAGGGTCCATTCAAGATGTTTTCTATCATCTTTTGAATATATTAAGGTACAGAGAGTTAGAATTAGTTCTGTGTTGATCCTGGTTATGTTACAGCTGAACTAACCAAGTGACTTAAACCAGTGACTTCACCCTCCTGGACCTCATTTTTTGGTCTGAGAGAAAATATCTTCAATACTAGGTCTTTTATTAACAGATTTCAACATGTTTTGCTTGATGTGAAAGAGCTACTCATTGAGACCATTCCCAGATGCTCAGGTGTAGTGGGGACAGGGGAGCACAGAGCAGGGGACACTGTTAAGTTACCACAGGACAAAGATAAATTGTGCAGAGCTTCTAACCTGTGGGCCATGAATGCTACTAAAGACTCCAAAAAACCCCTGTCCCCCAAAATGTCCTGACCTTCCACATTTGACCCAGAGTTTTGTGTTCTATGGACACCCTCCCTTGTGTAGACCTCAGATTTTAAAACCCTACTTCTAAGCTTTTATACTTTAATCCACATGTCCCATCAGTGGATAAGCCTTTAAAATGACAAATTGAATGGAGAAACTAAACTCAATTTTCCTAGAATTTAGTAAATCTTTATGCTTTGAAATCTTGGATTGAAAATACTGTTTCCCCTGGGTCATGTCATGTAAGCAGTAGCTCCTTACAGGTGTGGGTAGTGCTGCACCCTCCCCAAAAGCACAGCACCCTGCAGCCCAGACTCGCTTTCAATGCAGGCCCGGCAGGCTTGAGGGTACTATCCACTCCTGTGGGCAGAGGAGAGTGTCCCAGCTGAGCATCACAGCAGACAGGTTTGATATGGAAACTTTAATGACAAACAACTTGAAACCCACTGAGCTGAGGGGTGGCAGGGAAGAGTGGAAGAGAGGTACACCCACCAGCCCCTCTCCCATTCAGTATTCTTCCCCTTGTCCAGCCTCCGCTTCCACAGAATACATGGCCACGTCTTCATAATCTTTCTCCAGAGCTGCCAGGTCCTCCCGGGCTTCAGAGAACTCCCCTTCCTCCATGCCCTCTCCCATGTACCAGTGCACAAAGGCTCGCTTTGCATACATGAGGTCGAACTTACGGTCCAGGCGGGCCCAGGCCTCAGCGATGGCAGTGGTGTTGCTCAGCATGCACACAGCCCTCTGTATCTTGGCCAGGTCTCCCCCAGGAACAACAGTGGGGGGCTGGTAGTTGATGCCCACCTGCCAGAGAAGGGGAATAAAGCACTGTGTGAAGTCTCTGTCGAACCCAGAAATGGTGACTGCTTTCCCAGAAATGGAAGAAATATAGGTGCCCTCTGGCAACCTGGCAGAGGCCTGGTTCACCCTGCAGTCTCTGAGCCCTTTTTTGTGCCAGGTATGGTGCCAGGAAAGCAGTGTGCTGGTTTCCAGACAAGGAAATGGCCAGAGCCGGCCATTCTGGCTCAGTCTCAAGCTGCCTGAAGGGCTGTGTCTTAGCAACTGTGACATGTGATAGGCACCCTGATGACAGAATGATCTTCCTTCTGAAGGACACTGCCCCAGATTCTTCATAGGTTACTTTCTCCATAGGCTTCAACAAGAGGGGAATTGATCCCCAAAGCAGAAGCCTTTTCAGCCAGTACATAACTGTGATGGTATTGCAAGGGAAGATCCCATCCGGCTTTCCCATCAAACAACCGTTGTGTGCATAGCAGAGTGAAAGGTACGCGGCCAGAGGACCCAGGACCATCACTACAACTGCAAAGCAGGTGGTCTGTGTGTGCGCTAGGTAGGAGGGAGGGGGTGACATTCTAGGCCTCAGAACCTGAGGAGACAGGACCAGAGGTTTTGGCAGCAGAATACAGACAGAGTTAGCTAGAGTTAGGGTCAGCAAACTTCGTCTGTCAAGGGTGAGATAGTACATACTCTATGCTAGGTGGGCCATACAGTCTGTTACAGCCACTCAGTTATCTCTTTGTAGCACAAAAGCAGCCACAACAATAGGATGCTATATGGGTGTGGCTGTGTTCATGTTAAACTTTACATAATCAGGCTCCGGTCCACCACCCATGCTGACCCCCAAGCTAGAGGAAGAGACTCAGGGTAGGAAGTCCTAGTTAAGAACCCAGTACAGCAGGCTCACCAGAAGAAGCAGCAAGGGTCTGAGCCAGAGGAGGCAGCATGAAAAGCGAGGCTCAGGGAAGCACAGATCCCAGGGGTTCAGTAATCAAGTACGGGACAAAGCTGAAACACGACCGCAAGGTTTCTTCTCTGTATCAAATGAAAAGCTAGTATAAAAATGGAGGCCAGAGGCAAACTCAGGCTAGAATTACTAGGCTTACGAAGACAGAAAGATGTTGCCTTTTTTTTTTTCATAAAAAGATTCATGATTATTTTTCTTTAAATCAAATACTTCATAGGATGTAGGGGACTGTTCTGTGTGTTTTCGAGACTTGTAGCCCAGAATCCACGAGCCGGGCTCCTGCTGAAGGCCTTGTCAGACTTGATCGGAACACCAGGAAAGCAGAGGCAGACAGGATAGAAGGCCACTCAGAGGGTTCCCATGGAAATTGGATTTGAAGACTGCATATTATGCTTTAGAGCTTGCTCTGCTTTTCTTATCTCTTAGGTAACTATAAACAGTGTGTAGCTAAAAATGTATGAAGTCTTGCACCTGACATCAGCATGACATCAGAATGTTTAGCAGACCTGACACAGACTGGTCACTGAGTTCTTTACATTGATATCTGTGATCAGTAACCATCAACTGTAACCCAAGCATCTGAAAGCTTATTGATGATTCATAAGTCTTGACCTTGTATCTCCGGAATCCCCTCCTCAAGAAAAGGCACGGGAAATGGGAATTCTGTACACTTCTCCCCTGGAGAGATTTGCCACCTCCCATCCCTCCAGACAAAATACAGTGTCCTGGGTAAATCTGTTCTCTCATCCATGATCCTGAAACCTCTGCTGGACAGGGAGTTTCCCACCAAGCTGGAGCATTGGAGGCAGACAGCCTTAATAGGACATTTAGATTGGGTTTGATTTCTATATACCTATGGAATTAAGTGGGATTTGGTGACACCAAGAGTAATGTCCCAATTTCAAATATCCACATTAATTACCAAATTCCCAGAAAATTCCTATTGTAAGAAAAAAAAATCTTATTTTTAAGGCTAACCACCGTTTCTGACACTAATTACACCACCCAAACAGGGGGACAGAAATTCTTCAGAAAATGTCCTGTTTTGTTAAAAAAAAAATTCCTCTCACCACAGATAAACAGTGTTGGGAGGAACCCAACAAATGTTCTCCACTTTCCATGTCTGAGATGCAGGTCAAAACTCTTGTGCACCAGCCTGAAAGACTGCACAGCATTAAGGAGATACACGTCCCCAGGCACCCTGCAGGCAGGTTCTACAGCGGCCTGGGGCTGGGGCAGTCACAGATGAATCTGTCACAAGCAGCTTTTTTCCCTTCAAGTTAGGTTTTCCTTATTCGGGAGCCTAAGCCCCCGTTTCAAGTATTAACCTTTGAGTTTCTCACCTAATGTGTTCATGGACATACCCATGTGTCCATCCATCCTTTCTGTAGAGGGATCCCAAGGAGCACCTTGGGGATTTAGCAAGGCTCTCCCAGCCTCTGTGGAAAACCACCCTACTTGCCCGAGTACCTACCAACCACGGTGGGCTCCAGGTCCACAAACACTGCTCTGGGCACATGCTTGCCAGCCCCAGTCTCGCTGAAGAATGTGTTGAACGAGTCATCCCCACCACCAATGGTTTTGTCACTTGGCATCTGCCCATCAGGCTGAATTCCATGTTCAAGGCAGTACAGTTCCCAGCAGGCATTGCCGATCTGGACACCAGCCTGCCCCACATGGATAGAAATCCACTCACGCTGGGAAACGGAACATAAATGTGAGACCCCTGCCCCCCTTATCTTCAAAGCAATAATCACTACGACATGAAAATACAACCTGATACTGTAAATTAATACAGTCATGCAACACTTAATGACAGAAATACATTCTCAGAAACACATTATTAGACAATTTCTTATTGTGTGAACATCATAGAATGCACTTACACAAACCTAGATGTTGTAACCTACTACACACCTAGGCTATATGGTACAGCCTATTGCTCCTAGGCTATACAGTATTCCCTCACTTATCGTGGGTATTACATTCTAGACACCCCCCCCCCCGCCACGAGAGGTGAAAATCTGCGAAGTAGGAACCTTACATTTATTTTAGTATTTATATATATTTTAAGGCTTTATAAAGCCTTTCCACACACTTATAAACCATTCCCAGTCCCTTATTAACCTTTTCCACATTTTTATAAACGCTATTTATGTTCTTAAACATATTCTACACTCTTAAATCTATGTAACTTTAACAACATAGGTATATAGTACCACAAAATCCCATGATATAGTGAAAAATCCGCAATAAATAATTAAATATAGTATTTTTTAAAATCCCGCGATACAGTGAGGCTGTGATAAGTGAACCACGATATAGAGAGAGACTACTGTAAACCTGTATAGCATATTCTGTACTAAATACTATAGGTAATTATAACACAGTGGTAAGTATTTGTGTATCTAAACATAGAAAAGGTACAATAAAAATACAGTATAAAAGATAAAAAACAGTACACCCATATTGAGCACTTACCTTGAATGGAGCTTGCAGGACTGGTTTAACTAAGTACTGTAAACTTTTAAAATCATGTTTCGGCATTTCAACTTGAGGAGACCCTATTATACCAACAAGTAATGGCTGAATAGTTTTGAAAGTATTAATCATTGTATTTTTCTTCTTAAGACAAAGCCTTGCTAAAAATAACTCCTAAAAATGATGAAAAGCACTTCTTTCCTAATCCTGAAGTTTCTTTTATCTGACATATAATAGAATTACCTTTCCATTACACTTGAAATAACTCACCTCTAAAAAAATTTTTGAGAGCTTGATTTCATGCCGTACAATGACCAACAACAGAAGCTCTGAAACCAACTTTTACAAAGGGAGAATGCTGAGGTTAGTGTGAGTTATATGTATTTTTATTTTTTATAAAGTTTGGAAGCTGCCACAGTGATTAGGAGAGGAAACTAAGGTTGAAATGACTAGCCATCAACCTCAGTTAACTGAGAACAAGTGAAACTTGAACTGGATCATGTAAAGTCCTGTCAGAGGGACATTCTGACCTGTCTCCACATAAGACTGAGTCTTGGGCACCACTTGTTTTAGAAGTGCACAATGACAGAGGTGTTGGTTGATTTCCATCAATTTAACTATTAATGTACCAATTCAACAATGCCTATTAGATACCTATGTGCTGAGGACATAAAAATGAACAAAATAAAGGCAGAAGCCTACCGTGCTGTGGAAAAAGAGTAATTCCTACATATTGCTGATGATAAGGAATCTGTCAGTATCTACAAAATCACAGCCATCCATTTCTGGCATCCCATATACACCTACATCACCAGTAAGAAATGGCTAGTACACAGATTGCTTATTGTATTTTTTATGTATAAAACACCAGAAAACATCCAAGCATCCAGCGATACAAAACATACTAAAAAACCTACAGCCACTCACTGGAATACTTTGCTGCAATAAACAACAATGCACACACACACACTGTGGATTCAGTGGGACAACTCTTCAGCTACCCACTCATCCCTTGCTCTGACAGATTTCAGAGTGCGGTCTGGGGGTAAGGGGGTTAAGCAGCCACCTGGGGTTTCTAGGGATTGATGTTCAGAAAATCAAATATGGGGTTTTCCAGGGAGGCCGGACAGCGAGTGCAAGGAATGAGGGTCAGTCTTGGGCAGAGAGAGGCTGACAGGAAATGGCCACTCATGGGCTCTTCTTCCAGGCATTTGCCAACATGCACCCCCAGATGTAGGTGAGCATATTGGTGTTTGGGGTCCTCATGGCTTTCACGATGCTGCTGCTGGACCTTGAGGCACTGGTCCAGTTCCTGTTTGTTAGCACACTGCTGGTCTGCAGTTTCGTGGCCACCATCATAATCATGCTATGCTTCCACAAGCTCCCTCTTTCTAGTGCCCCAGGCCCAGCCAGCCCTGACCCTGTGGCCAAGGAATACAACTTCTTCCAAAACTGCCCCCAGCTGGTAGGCACTGAGCAGGCCTCAGCCCCTGAGCTCGGGCAGCTACAGCTTGCCCTAAGGCCCTACCTGGGTTTGTTGGGTGGGTGCAGCCCTGGAGCCTCTGTGGCTTGGGCACTAGATGTCATGGTGGCCTCACCCATCACCCTGGGCTATGTGCTGGTCTTTGAGGACTCAGCTCTGCACCTCCCACATTGGGGCCGTACCCTGCTGCTCCTACTCAGCACTGTCATGCTTGTGCTTAGTCTCCTCATCCTGGGGTTCCGCCAGCAATGACAGCAGCAGGACACCTTCCAGGTATATCCCCTGGCCAGCACTCACTCACTGTCAGCCCAGCCAGCTCCCTCTGTTCCTTCTTCCTCTGCCATGGCAGGGTGTCATAAGCATGGGAGGCAGTATGCCCATCCACCCCTTTCTGTATGGGGAGTAGTTATCTCCAGAATCTGCAGAGGTGAAGAAGTGCTCTGTGGATTCCTGAGAAATCAGGTCCTGAGCCTGCAGACCTTCCTGGTGCCCCTGACTCCAGACCTGAGCATCCTCCTTAACATCTGCCTCATGCTGAGGCTGAACTACCTGACCTGGCTGCACTTCTCCATCTGGCTGCTGATCGGTGAGTGTGGGCCAGGCTGGAGCCCTAGGTGGTCTGCAGTAGAGCAAGGAGGTCAAGGAAGGCAATGGGCTGGGACCTGCCCCTCAGGTTTGTGCAATCCCTGCAGGACCTGTGGTGAATTTCAGCTATGATATCTGGTACAGCAAGGAGAACGAGCAGGAGCTGTAGCAGCCAGCCACCGCATGCTGCGTGCTATTCCCCAATGGCAGCCTGGAGGAGACAGTGCAGGTGGTGCAGTCCCAAAGCCAGGCACTGGCCCAGGAGCCCAGCTTCACGGAGCAGCCCACCAGTCCATGAGGACAGCTAGGGGCCTTCCCACCCTCCCCTACCTCCTCAGGAGGCTGGAGGGCCTGGCAGCTCCTGTTTGCAGGCCTGCTCATGTTCAGTGGTCCTCAGGACCTTAGCACTTAGCCCAGGTTCAAGCTTTCAGTCTTTGGGAGTGGGACATGGCCAGAGCTGGTGTGATGGACACTTTGCTTAGCATCTGTCAGTTTATGATCAACTTGAACCACCTGGGCAGGTGGGGTGGGGTGGGCAGGTAAGAGGCCCATAGCCCCAATGACCTACAACAATAACTGCTCAAGCAACCATCTGCCTTCATGTCTACTGTGATGGTCTTTGTGGCACTGAGTCCTTGCCGTCCCCAGGAATCAGATGATTGTCCTCAATCCCCAACAAAGGCCCTAGGTTCTGCAAAGGGGAGGCACCAGCTCTGGGACAGCCCTGAGTCAGGAACACAGCCAGGCTCAGGCCCCAGGGTCCTACCCTCAGGCCAGTGCCTTCACCCTATCTCAGAGGGGAGCTACACACACCCCTACAAGCACCAGATGAGGAGGGGTCCATGACAGGTGGGTTCAGGGCTTTCCCCCGGGCTCTCCACATGTCCTTTCAGGGGTGGATCCAGAGAGCAGAGCCTGGGCCCCAAGGAGGCCGCCTGGAAAGGACAGCGGAGTTCCAGGTTGCCTTGGTTTCCTAGGGCTCCCAGAGGACAGGGTGTGTGTCTGCAGCCTGCCCAGGGATGCAGAGGCATGCCTGCATGGGCACATGCACCTCTCAGGTCCGAGCCCACGTGGTCCAGATGGTTGCCCTGAGGAGCATACATAAGTGCAGACCAAGGCAACACTTGTTTCCAATTTCAGGCCCAGGTGGCCCAGCTGGCACTCATTCTCTCTCTCTCCCCCCGACAAACCCCTCAAGGTCTTTGTGATAAAGGCTCAGAATGATATGCGTGTATGGTATACACGCTTATGTATGGGTGCACAAGTACCTGGGCCTGCTCCAAGTACCTTCCAGCCCACTTGGTGGCTATGAAACACCAGTCCTTTGGGGGGTCCCCGGGCCCACTCTGCCCCTTCCACACTGCGGTATTGCAAATATGGACATCTCCACCTCCACGTTCCTGCCCGTAAGGACCACACAGGACGCTGCTGGCTTTGGCAGGTTTTACTCCTCGGCTTCCTGTAGCCAAGTTATCAGCTTTCTCTGGGCCCTGAGGACAGCCAAGTAGATGAGACCCTGCTCCAACAACCAGGCCTCATAGCCTTGTTCTCTTATCCTGGCCCCCCTGAACCTGCTTCCTCATATACACTGCTCTGGGGATTGAGAGGCAACAGGGACCCAAGGCTCTGCTCAGGCTCCAGGTGCCAGATGATGCCAGATGTTAGCTCAGCCTGAGCCCCCCCCAGCCCCCCCCCCCCCCGACTGACACTGTTGGCAAGTTGCTCCCATGCCCCTGGTCACTAGGGGCCCATGAGGAGCAGCCCCTTGCCTCCCTGGGGTAAGTACTCCCACATCTCTGCCCTGGGACTAAGAGGGGTGCTCCTGCTGTCCCTGTCCCACGCCTCCTGACTGTGGATGTCCCAGACCTGGGGAAATACTCCAGCAGGCAGGACACAGACCCCTGAAAGATTTCAGAGCCCAAACCAGGCCAGCCTGCTGGGGCCTCTGTGTCCTTTATTAGGGAGACAGCCCTCTCATCAGGCTTCTTTCTACCTTGCTGTGGACTCTGGCCACACAGCCCCCCATGCAGTAAAGATGGGAGGGGTTTTCCTATGATGGGCGTGCTGGCAGGGGGAGGAGGGCTGGACGCCAGGCAGGGCTGGGCTTGGCTATAGTCAGTGAGAGGGTCAGTGCTGACAGCTGGTGAGCAGGCCTCTGCTAGGAGCACTGGGGACAGAGTTTGTGGAGAGTTCTCCAAATATAAGCCAAGAGCTCTCCCTTTCTTTATAGCTTCTGTTCCACTGCAGATCTTTGCAAAACTGGCTTCTGTTGCTCCCCAGGCAGCATTCTGCCAAGGTTGGAGCCAAGGCTGAAGGACAGTCTGCCTGGCAATTGAAAGTAGAATTCTCTCCCCACCCTGCATCATAGTTCTGCGGTGGTTTCCTTGAGGTCCTCAATGTGGGGCCCCATCCTTCCCAGCCACAGGGAATGGTTACAGGACTCAAGAATAGGCAAGCAAGTGGGGGCCAGAGCCTGGGCCGAGCCACCCTGGCTTCAGTGTCTGACTCTCAGCAGCAGCAGTAACCATGGGGGCAGGTGTTGGGTCCCCTCTAAGACACCTGGGCAGCCAGGTTCGGGGGTATGGAGGCCATCTCTGTCTGCTCAGGGTTGGCAGTTGCCTTCGGGGCTCTTGCCTGTGGATGAGGACATTAGGTCAGGGCTCTGGTCAACATCATCCAAGTGGAGCAGCACCTGGTGGCAGAGCAGGCCCATAGCTCACCTCCTCATATTTGGTTGTCCAGTAGAAATGGGCTTCTCCATCCACATACAGCAGCAGCAGGTCACAGAGGAAGGTGATCTGGGAGAGGCAGGAGAGACCCATGTCCCAGCCCCAGTTTGCCCTCCTATCATCTCCCCAACCCTCACCCTGAGACTCAATGGCAGGCAGAAAGGGCTCAGTGTGCATGCAGGCAGGGCTGGGCACACCCTGTCTGCAGCCAGAGGGTGCCCACTTTGGCCACACTCACCATGCCCAGCCAAGCTGCTCCGGTGCCCAAAGTGATGGTCGTGGGGATGAGCCCAAACTTCCCTGCCTGAGAGAAACCTGGGCTGAACCTCAGTCCGTGGTTGTCGCCTCCTCCCACGCCCACCCTGCCCACCCCACCTGGCCCCTCCTACCCGCCCAGCAACAAGGATGTTGAAGCGAATCCCATAGAGTTTAAGCAGACTCCGGGCCTCCACACCTGAGGCTTCCCACCAGTGAGTGGCTGTCCTGTGGGCAAGAGGAAGTCTGGTGGCCTGTTGTGCCCACTCCCAGGCCTCCTCTTGCTCATCCATCGACTCCAGCAACCCCCATCCCCAGCCCAAGTCTTGGGGCTCAGCTCTGTGTCATTGCTGAGGACACATGGAAAAAGCAAACCAGGACCTGCCTCTCAGAAGCTTCCTGCTTCCTGAGGAGACAGGGACAGAAGTCTCTGAATAGACACTAATAATAGGGGGTGGGAGGAAGTTGGGTTAGGCCAGGGTTGTGAGGGTCCAAAGTGGGGAATTCATGCTCCCCTGGGAACTGGGGTAGGCTTCCTGTGGGGGAGACTTTCAGGCTGGTTTTTCAGGGTTCAGGAAGGATTCTAGGCCAAGAAAGTAGGACCGGTGAGAGCACAGAGGGAGGGGAGCAGGGTGTGGCAGGGAGCAAAGGGCTGGGGAGGTCAGTGAAGCCAGGCCAGGCAGCAGTGTCAGGAGTGTCCCCTCCAGGCCGGGTGTCTGTGCGTTTATGCATGTGAGCAACAGTGAGAAGGTGACCTGAGGTGGTAGGAGGATTCTGGGCAGGGAAGGGGAGGTCTGCTTAGGAGACTCAAAGACATGACAATAAATGCCATGCAAGATTCTTGAGTGCATCCTGGATTGGAAACTAAAGAGATTTATGACCATTATTGGCCCAGTTGGGGACATTTAAATATGAGATGTAGTCTGCCAATCTTAAATGTCTTGAGTGTGACAACAGGACAGTGGGCCCATGAGGAATGTCCTCATTCTCAGCACAGTGTTGAGAGGAGCGAGTGTCTGGGTATCAGCCACTTTTAAATGGTTGCATTTGAAATCTATCTAAATATATCTGGCTCACTCTAGAGAAGTAGGGAGAAGCAAATGTGGCAAAATGGTAAAGAAAAAAGCAAAAAACCTGGTGAACCCAGATGAAGAGTATATGGGTGCTCATGGTACTAATCCTTGAACTTTTCTATCAATTTTTAAAATAAAACCTTAAGAGAAAAGTAAAAGAGAAAGCCCCCTCTGCTGTGGAAGGGAGATGCTAGAAGCAGGGTGGGGTGGAGGAGGAGCTGGGTAAGGGGATCCCAGCAATAACATGGGGACAGATGGGGTGGAAGGGGGAGAGTTCAGGAGAGAGGCTGGACAGAGCCTGTGCTGGGGGACCTGGAGCTGAGGATACCCCCTCCTGCTCTTGGAGCCGTCCTTATATAGAGCAGAATATCCAGAGGGCTGGGCTGTGGTGGGGTCTGTCCTGGCCTCCACAGGACAGGCAGAGGTGGACCTGACTGAGAAGCAAATGCAGGCACTGGGGGCTGTGGGGACGGCACCTGAAGTTGTAGCTCCTCTCCTGCAGCTGGAAGGAGTAGTGGGGTCGGCAGTCAGAGCCCCCGGAGTCCAGGTTGCAATCCCAGAGGACACGGATGCCTATAGCACCACCCTGCACATAGCACGTCACTGCTGTGCTGGCACATGGGCTCAGACCCTCTCCCTGAATCCTCCCAGAACCCTGCCCTCCACACACCCACCAGCAATGCCAGGTCCTCAAAGTCCCCTCCAGCTGCAGCCACGAGGTCCCCAATGCGGAACACTGGGCAGTAGGGGCTGGAGAGGGGGTCATATCGGCAGCGCTTAAAATAGGTGTTGTCCCAGGTCTCCAAGGCATTGGACCTGAGAGAGACCAGGAGGAGGAAAGGTCAGGCCAGGATGGTCATAGGAGGGTGTGGGGCCTGTCAGGACCCACCCACTTACTTGGAGAAGTTAAACTTGCTGAAAGTGACAGTGTTTTTGACAAACAGTGTGAAGTTCTCAGCCTGGACCAGCAGAGGCTTCCTGTGGGTTGAAGGATAATGAAGGGCAGGCTCTGCTGGTCCTGGGGCCCTGCCTTGGGAGTTGGGGGAAACTTACGTGGGCACAGTGCTGCTCTCCACTGGACACCAGCCCTGGATCTCACAGGTCCTGTGGGTCTCGTTGAACACCACACACTGGCCCGTTTTTATCCCTTGAAAACAAGACAAACTCTAGGCCTGGGGTGGGTGGCGGGGGGGTGGGGGGGTGTACAAGGGGCTAGTGACAAAAAGGAGAGATGCAGAGGCAGCACCAGGCCCACATTCAGGAGCCACCCAGGGTCCCAGCCTGCCCCTCAAGCCCCATTCCCAGTAGAGGCACTGGAAGGCAGGGCCCACGGTTACCATGGCTGTATGTCCCTGTCTCCCCTTCAGGACAGTCTTCATGGGCCCAGCAGCTGGCCAGTGGGACGGAGGGATGCTGAGATGGGTGAGAACAGAGTTGTCAAGGGCCCAGTGGGTGACCAGCCCTGCAGTCCGCAGAGATACATCCCTCCCACCTTAATTCCTCAGGGTTCCCTTAGTTTGAAGGCACATGGAAAAGCTGGAGGGTGCAAATAAAAGGAGGTGGTCAGAGCAGGGAGCATGAGCAGCCCTCGACCAGATGGGGTGCAGGTGCTGTATTCCAAGGCAGGGCAAGACTTTTCCTCCTGATAGTTCTGTCCCTGGTGGGAGCAGAAGTGATTCATCCAGGCCCAGCTTCTCTGATTCTAATTCATTTTTATTTTTAAGATTCTATTTATTTATTTTTAGAGAGAGGGAAGGGCGGGAAAGAGAAATGGAGAGCTAGAAACATCCATCAGTTGCCTCTCATACATGCCCTGACCCCGAGGACTGAACCCACAACCCAGGCATGTGACCTGACAGGAAATCAAACCCATGACCTTTTGCTTTGCAGGACAGTGTCCAAGCAACTGCGACACGTTGGTCAGTGCTGAGCCTAATTCAGTCACACAACAGGGAAGGTAGAGGGACCCTGGGAAGAGTAAGTTCATGCTGGAGACACTGGGCATGGCAGACAAGACAGGACCCCAGTCCAAAGGGCCTGGGTAGGGAAGTAAGACCCCAAAGGCTAGGTCCTTCCCTGTCTGTTCTTCAGTAAAACAGGGACATTAATAAGTGCACACAGTCACAGAGCCCTGGGGATTAGCCAGGAGGGGAAGGTGGTGAGGTTTCTTGGGGTCCCAGACCCTGGAGAGGAAGGTACCCTTGGGCATCAGGCACTTGCACAGACATGGTTCCACCCGGGGCAGAGAATAGACACTACTATCCAGGGAGCCCAGCTCAGGGGCAACAGGAAAAACACAGTGTCAGGGAAGGGGTCAGGGACTCTGAAAAGCCAAATGAGATCATGGGACTTTGTGTGTGTGTGGCAGGGGGTACTCTGAGAAGTGGGCTGGAGACAGTATGGGGCCAACTGTTCTGCCCTGTTGTCTACACCTGTGTCCTGAGTCTGCCCCTCTTCACCACCTTGGCTGGGCCACCATATCCTCCAACTGGCCCCCATGGTGACCACCACAGGGCCCTGCTTCTGTCCTCATTTGCCTTCACCCAGCAACCAGAATGGCCCATGTACAGAAGATGGAGTACCCTTCCCTTGAGCCCATCTGTCGCTGCTTGCTACTCCTGTGATCAAATTCAGATTCTTAGTGGGTTTCACAGGACCCCTGAGATCACTGGCCACCCGCTTCTTGCCCCAGTCCAAATCTAGACTCCAGACCCACTCAGCAGCAGCTGACTCTGGAGCTGGCTCATCTCACACAGCTCAGGTCCCTTGCCCACACAGCCCCCTCTGCCTGCACATCTTTAAGATCCCACTTGAGCCTCCAGTCCTGCAGGAAACCTTTTCTGAGGCCTCAGGCTGGCAGAAGCACCTCCCTGGATCTCCTGGCTGCAGCCTCTGCCCCCATCATAGGACCATACCTTTGGCTAGGCTGTCTGTGCAGGAGCTTCTTGAAGTACAGAGGACAGAGTTTTGCAAGACCAGCACTGGCCTAGGGGGAGGTTCAGCAGGTGTTTGCTACGGGAGCATAGTACATGTGCTGGGAGGGACCAGATGACCAGGACCCCAGAAACTCTGGCTAGTCTCAGGAAGCTGAGTTTTCAGATCAGATGATTTCTTTCCCAGTCCCAGCAGTTTCTCGGGAAGGGCCAAAAGTCAGGACATGGGCAAAGAGGAATCACATGGAGTCCAGAAAACGCAGAACCACAACTCCAGCAAAAATGAGAATAGCCTACAAACTGAACATGAAATAGACGCCTTCTGAGCATTAGAGAGGGAAGGACAAGTCATGTGCATGTGATTCCCTTCCTTTGAGAACAGGGCAAACCAGGGACATGTGGCACCCTCCACAACTGTGGTGGAAAGAATCACCAGGATTCAGCAGACAGGTGACCTCACAGTCCAGAATTTAATCCAGCCCAGCAAGCAATTAATGTTGGACTCAATTAAAGAAAGGTGTCACCAGGGAGGTAGGCTCCAGGGCTACGTCTTGGTCCCAACTGTTCGAATGAAATTTACAGCTGGGAAACTGTACACTTAAAAATGATTAAGATGATATATCTTACATTTTGTGTCTTTTATTGCAATAAAAAAAAATTGACCCTGGCTGCTCTGGCTCAGTGGATTGAGTGTCAGCCCGCAAACCAAGTGTCGCTGGTTTGATTCCCAGTCAGGGCATGCGACTAGGTTGCATGCCAGGTCCCCTGTTGTGGGGTGTGTGAGAGGCAACCACACAGTGATGTTTCTCTCCCTTTCTTTCTCCTTTCCCCTCTCTCTGAAAACAGATAAATAAAATAAAATAAAGTAACCTTGTTAAAAAAAAAAAAAAAATCGGGCCCTGGGTCAGTGGATTGAGCACTGGCCTGTGAACCAAAAGGTCATTGCCAGTTTGATTCCCAGTCAGGGCACATGCCTGGGTTGTGGGTTCACATCAATGATTCTCTCCCTCTCTTTCTTTCTCTCTCCCTTCCCTTCTCTCCAAAAATAAATAAATAAATAAAATATTAAAATTACATAAAAATAAAAATTTTTTAAATTGAGGAAAAATATCCACAGCTGGGGAGGAGAGCGAGTGTGCTCTGTGACACACACTAAATCCCAGGGACATGCCTGTAGCTGCAGGACTAACTAAAACTGACCCTGTTTTTAAAAAGACCCAGAGCCAAAGTTTAAACCTTGGAACACCACTCACAAATTAACATTTGTGAACCTTCAGCTGCCTCCCCCACCGCCCATGGGACCAAGGACCAGGCCATGACTAGAACCTGAATACAGGAGACCTTTCAGAAGCAAAGGGTCTGCTGTCAAGGCAGATTATAATACCCCCTCCCCGGATTAAGGGTGACAGATTCAAGCCTTGCCTCCTGCCTCCTTGCTGGCCAAACTCGTAAATAAAAACTCTTTCTTTTCTCAAGAGCTGGTGCAATAGTATTTGCTCCGATGTGGGTTGGGGAGTAAGCCCTTGTTTGGTAAGGTAACAGCTTTGGCACCACAGGGTTGGCTTCTATGTATGTACATTGGGCAGCAAGCCCTTGCTCGGTCACATGTCCAGGTGAAATTTCAGGGGGAGAATCTGCATTTTTGCTTGAGAAATGAACAGAGGGTGGGAGCTCTAGCTTGACTGACCACAGTCATAGCAAAAAGTACCCAGAGATCATAAGTGAGCCTGAACTCATAAGCAGAGGTGTGCCATGTTTGCCAACAGAAATGAAAAGTGCCTGGGAACACACCAATAGAGGCTGGGCAGAGAGAAGGGGCGGTGATCTCCCAGACTGGCTTGTGCTATTAGAGGGCACCTGAGCATTGTGCCCAGCTCTGGGTGTCACACTGACAACGTGGAGAGTGCCCAGAGGCAGAACCAGGATTGGGAGGGGCCTGGATATCCCACAGGAAATGACAGTGGAAGGCTCTGGATGCCTACTTCTCAGAGGTCCAGAGTCCTGTCACCCACAGGCTGGGAGGCCTTGGGTAAGTGACTCAGCTCACTGAGCCTCTGTCTTCTCACCTTCAATGGGAATTGCAGTAATTCCTACCAGGCAGGGTGCTTGCTAAATGAACTGATTCACAGAAAGGCCCTGTCCCAGTGCCCGGGATATAGGAGCACATACCGAGCCCTCAGTCACCCTGGGAAGGAGAAGGGAGGACATGGCTGGTGACCCAAGGCTGGAAGGCTCCAGGGCAATCTTACCTCTGGGCACCTGCCCTGAACTTGTTCTGGCGTCACAAGGAAGTTGGTCACCAAGAAGAACACATTCTCTCCCTAGAAGACAAGGGTCAGGGTCTGTACCTGCATGGCTCCCTCAGCAGGGGAGGACAGAAGCCTGGTTTGTGAGCGAAGGAGCCCTGGCCTCAAGGAGTCATCAACCCTGGGCCCCAGGACAATGCTTCCAGTGTAGCAAGTCAAAGGGGACATGGTGAGAGGCTGGCGGAGTTTCTGGCCATTTCTGAGCCCGTGTCTGCCTCTTTGAGTCAAATTTATTTCTCATGTCCACTCTCATTCACTCAGAATTTTCTAAGAGCCTCTTGTTTCTCAGCACTACAGATCCAGAACTGAGTTGGGCCAAGCACCCACCCAGGCTGGTGGGAAGGCGGACCCCTCGTTGCACACATGGTCAAGGGCCAGGGCGCAGGTGGTGAGTTCTGCCTGCAAAAGGTGGCCAAGAACAGGAAGTGTGGCTGGCACTCGTGTGCTGAGGATGAGAGCTCTGTAAATTCGGGGGAATGTACATCCAGGAAGGGGAGGCAGGGGCGGGGCAGAGGGCAGTGGGCTATGGCAGCAGCCAGGATCTGGAGGGACTTGGTGGCCACCATCATGGACAGGGAGCCTTCCAAGGGTGGAAGGCAAGGGCTGGCAGGGCAGGCTCTGATGATGTCCCATGTGGAAGCTCAGCCTGGCTGCTGCATAGGTGCACCTGGGGACTCACTAGAGAACCACAGCCTCAGCCAGGCATGGCATGTGCAGCAGGGAAAACTGTTAGGAGATGGATGGGACAGGGAAAGGACAGGAAGATGTCAAGCTGGGTCTAACAGGATGAAAATAGGACACATTGGGAAAGGGAGATGATTTTTCTTTGGACATGGTGGGTGTGTGCCCAGGAGGCAACTATGCTCGGGGCAAGTGGTCACCAGGGCTACAATTTCAGCATCAGCAGGACAGAGATGGAAACAGGTTGTGGACAATCTGGGCAGAAGAAACAACCAGAATTGTAGTGTGGGAGGGGCAGAAGAGGAGGGCCTGACAGTAGCACCCCAAGTCAGGGAGGTGAGCATACAGGAAGTTCCAGGCCCTGGTTCCCCCTGTTCCCCTCCCACCCCGCCCTCAAGCTCAAGCTCAATGTCAGGTTTCCAAACATTCCAGTCTTTCAGATGCAGCCTTTGTAAATGTAGTGTCCCTGGCCTGGCTTCCTGACACTTCCTCCCATTCACCTGGAAACTTCTTACACATCCCCAATATCCCTGTCCAGGTGCCGTTCCTCTGTAAGACTCTTCCCAAGCCCAGCCCTGGGACAGTGCCAGCACCCCCCTCTGGCACCACATGCCTGTCTCACACAGGCTTGCTACAACGGTGGTATCAGAGGTGTCGGCACCTGGCAGCAGCACCGAGTCACCCACCTGTGCTGGCTTTACGAAGTCAGCCACGTCCCACAGCCGATTCCCCAGCTCCTTGATCTGGGTCACAGAAACCCCTTTGAGTTTGGTGATGACAGAAATCTGGGGGTCCATGTCCTGTTCCTGGTAGCCTTTCTTGGCAAGGAGGGCCCACCTGAGGAGGAGGAGATGGCAGTATGGTGTGTCCCTGGCGCTGGTGGAGCTGGGCCCTACTTGCTCAGCCTCTCTCCCTCACACACTATAGGTTCCCAATACCTTTCAGGTCCCCTGCCTTCTCTCCACTCTCCTCGCCCCAACCCCCCGAACACCCTGCACAGGCCAGAAGTGCACGCCATCATCAGAGAGCCAGTGTCCTATTAGGCACCCATGGGCTTGGAGATGGTCATAACCTCCTCCTTCACCAGCCAACACCTTCCCCATACCAGCTGGACCCAGCTTCCTCCTTAAAGACCCCCCTGACCCAGCCAGAACTGGTGGTCTCTACTGGGGGTCTTGGTGTTCTAGCTCTCACAAGTGTCAGGGACTATATCCTGCTCTGCCCAGGGCAGGGGTGGAGCCCATCCTGCTCTGTGCCCAGAGCCCAACACGGGGCTAGGAAAAGAGGCAGGTGGGCAAACACACGGCTTGCTCCTGCACCCACTGGCTCCTATACAGACAGAGATCCTTCTGCCTTCCCACTAGCCTGTCCCAACATGTTCCACCTCCACCTACCACCAGCCTGGCCCCTGAAGAGTCAAACCCTCAACCCTCAGTCCCTTCAGACAGTGTAGCCAAGAGCCATTCTCTTACCCTACTATGTAGACCATGACCCCAAGTTGCAGCAGCCTCTGCAGGATGCCCACTCGCCAGTTTCTGGTCATCACAAACTTCTCAGTCTTGTAATCCAGAAGCCCCCAGCCTGTCAAGACCCCTGGGAAGCCCATGCTCCCAGCTCCTGCTGGCTGCCGGGGCACATGAGTCAGCACAGCATTTGCAGTCACAGCTGAACAGGAGATAAAGCAGGAGTCCAAGGAGGACCAGGCCAGCAGCTATTAAAGGGACAGAATCCACTTGGGGCAGAATCTAGCTTCCCCCCCACCCCCAGCCCTATGCTCAGTCCCAGCTCCCACCTGCCCTGGACCTTTCAGCCTCTCCAGTCTTTCTCTGCTGGACCCCAGGCCCACAGAGAGGAGCAGCCCCTGTCCCCTGCCCTCTGGCTTCACTTCCTTGGGTTACGAGGGGATGATAGGTGTTATAGGTACTGTGAGAGGATGGCCTGGGAGCCACAGTAAAGGCCAAGGAAATCTTCAGAAAGAAGTGACCTCTGAACTCACACCTTGTTGAAGATATTGAAATTCAACGAAGTTGGGGAAGAATGAATGTTCCTGGTGGAGGAAGCTGCATATTCGAAGCTAGAGCATGAGCGAGAACTGAGACCCACAGAGAGTGTGACTCTGGCTCCAGGGAGGACAGTGGTCAGGCGGTTCCCCAACCCCTCCTGTGCGATGCCCTCACATAGCTGCCCATACCCCCCAAGTGCAGGGAGGAAAAGCCCAGTCAGGCATCCTCCCCAGTTCGTGGGAAGGGGGGCAATGCTTGAACTGCAGGAGATGTCAGGGAGAACAAGGGTCCACAAAGCGCCCAGCATTGCGCCTCGCCACTGGCTGGCGTTCTTATCAGCCTAACTAGGATCCAACTCTAGGTCGGGGCAGACAGGCGGCAGTTTCTGCGGCAACCAGCAACACCAAGTTGCCGGGGTGACTGCATTGTCTCTATTTGCAGCAGCAGGTGCCTATTCACTGAGCACCACTTTCGGTTGGTCTGTGAAGCTAGAGGATCCGCCCACTTCCCCTGGCTGAGCTCCAGGGGTGGTGGAGCGCAGTCCCAGCCTTAGTGTCCGCAATTGCAAAATGGAAGAGCAGGACAAAGAGGCGGGGGCGACTGCCACTGGAAGTCTTGCAGGGGTCCTGGAGGCCGAAGAGGGTTCTGACACAGATTCAGACTCCTACCTGGAGACAGAAGGTGCCCCAGGGCAGGGGATGCCAGGCCAGTCTCTGGCAGGGGTGGAGGGGACAGGCTGGGGCTGAGTGAACAGGGGCCTCTGTCCCCTCTGTGGTACACCTTCAGGGCAGTGGTGGTGGCAGCTCCAGCTCCGTGCCGTCACTGCAATGCTCTTGGGAGCATCCGAAGTTTCACCATTAGAACATGCTTCCAGAGTAATGTTAAAATGCTGGGTAGTGACAGAAGACAGGGGAGCTCTTGGAAGGTGGCTAGCTGTGCCTGAGAGGGATCCACATTCATCTCCCTGTCTCCTATCAGGCACCCATGGACTTGGAGAACTGGTCACGGACACCCTCTACCTGAGGTCATGCCAGGCCTACAGTGTTGTGCCTGCTTCCTGCTTTCTGCGCCAAGGGAGAGCCCCGGAGCTGAACCTGCGGTACCGTGGTCTGGGGCCCCAGGTATCCCTGGAGGGACCCTTGGGCAAGGCTTGGAGGGAGAGAACCAGGGAGGTAGCAGCCATGGGTGTAGCCTTCTTACTGAGTCCATCCTACATACTCCCTGGCCTTGCTCTGAGCCAGACATGTCCTACTCCCACACATGGGTGACAGGTGGGATCGGGGCTATGGCAGAGCTCAGTATAGGGCTGGGGAGCCTACAGTGGGCACCTAACTGCTAAGGGGTCAGGAGAGGCTCCAGGAGGTGAGATCTGTGTGGAGCCTAGAATGAGAAGCAGGTATCCTCTGGTCATGTGGGAAAGGGATGGCCTTCCAGATGGAAGGCACCAAGCGGGCTGAGCTCTGGAAACATGAGCCAGAGGAGTAGCTATCTGTATCTGGGGCCTTCAGCCCTGGGAAGGACCAGGTCTTTCAGGACCCTCTCTGTTCCAGGGGGCCCGGGCTCTGGCTTCTGCACTAACCTCCAATCCCTATGTGAAGCGTCTGGACCTTCGGGACAACGGGCTCTGTGGGGCTGGTGCAGAGGCCCTGGCACGTGCCCTGAGCAAAAGCAACAGCATCTGTGGTAGGTGCTGAGGCTAGGGCAGGTGGGCAGACTTGGGTCTTCCCTTTCCTAAGGGGTGTACCCCCCCCCCGCCCCAATACACACACACAGCCAGACCTTCTCACCTAGGGCCTGCTGGTGTTGCCAGGAAGGAGCCCCATCACAAGGGTAGAGTTAGACCCTCTGTGGTACACCCAGTGCTGGATGCCACTCCTATCCTGACCAACCCCATCCCACCCACTCACCTCCTCCCCTGGCCAGCACATTCTTCATATGGTGGCCGCCCAATGACTGAATGCAGGTGGGAGAGTCCTTTGACACACTGGTAGGGGCTGGGCAGAGTGAGAGGAGGGAGGGCTAGGTGAGTGTTCACAAAGGCTGGATCCAATGCTGCCTCTGCCAGGTAACTCTGGGCAAGAAGCTCAACCTTGCCAAGCCTGTTTTCCAATCTGTGAAATGGCCCAACAATGCCACTTAGCCCTTGGGGATGTGGTGAGTGAGCGTCTGTGAAACTGCATGTGGCTCACATAAGTGATCTGGGCATGGCCACCTAGACTATTATTGCCAGCCCCAATAAATGAGGCAGTGAGGGCTTCTGTGGGTGGGTTATATTGCTGCCAGGCATGATCAACTGTGTATCTGCACCTCCATCACAAGCAGTCTCCATAGCAACAGGAAGTTGGTGGTTTTAGCCTCTTGACCAAGAAGCTACTGGGCACATGGGGTGGGGATGGGCATCAGGGAAGCTACCTGGGGCCTGAGGGAACCCAGCTGATGGGTGCCAGAGTCACCATGTGCACCAAGACAGTTTGGCTACAAAGTCCCTTCTGCTGCCTCGGGCCTGGAGGTTTGGGGGTGAAGTAGGGTAGAGGAGGATGGTGCCTGGCTTTGAATCCCACTGACCAGGGAGTGCTACTCACCCCCAGATGTGGACCTGTCGGAAAATCAGCTGGGAGTGGTGGGAGCCCAGGTCATCTGTGCTGCCCTCATGGCAAACCCAGCCATACAGAAGGTCCAGCTGGCAGGGAATGGCCTGGAGGAGCAGGCAGCCCAGTACCTTGCTGAACTCCTGCTGGCCCACACGGGCCTGAAGTCCCTTGACCTGAGCTATAACCAGCTAAATGACCAAGCAGGTAATATCTGGCCAGGGCCACCATGGGGCACTTGAGCTCATCTTCCTGGGAAGAGGTGGGTGGAGGTTGGCAGGACTAATCTGAGCATCCATGCTCTGGCACCTGCTTCCCATGTCCCACTTCGACCTGTCCCTTTCCTGCTCCTTCCACACAGAACCTCTTAATCCATCCCACAAATACCTCACTGCCTCCTGCTACATGTATTGGGAGCTGATTTGACCACTAGGAATCTAGCCATGAACAAAACAGAGGTCCTGGCCTTAAAGAACACATATTAACAAGATAATTTTCCATAATTCTTGATGCTACAAAAAACCCAACAATGATGAAAAAACAAAAACAAAAAAATAAAACAAGGCATGATTCTAGAGAAGAATGGGAACCACCCATTAGAGGGGTGGCCAGGGTGGCCTCTGTGCAGATGGCATTTAAACTGAAATGGGCAGGGTGGGGAGGAATCAGCCATGGCAAGATCAGATGGAGAGCATTTCAAGCAGGACAGTGAACATGCAGGCCTATTTCCCAGACTGACAGACACGAATGTGATGGCTAGTGGGCCAGGGGAGAGTGGCTGGGCCATGGGGTAGAGAGGCAACAGGGGGCTGTAGAGCTACAAATCATGGCGAAAGACATGCAGATTTTATTTTAAGGGCTGTGGAAGACATCAGTAGCATTTCTTGATTTTACTACTTTCTCTCATGCCCCAGGGCCTTTGCATGGACTATCTGCTTTGCCTGCCTCCATCCCCTCCAGTCAAAATCACCTGGGACCCTAGGTTAGGGATACAGATTCCTGGGCAACTGCTGAACCAGACTCTTGGCGGGGTACTCACGCTTCTGAATTTTACCAGATGCCCAAGGAGATTTGTCTGATCCAGAAAGTTTGGAAACCACTGCTCTGACTCAAGCTGCTTAGAGTGAATGGGGTGGCACCAGCCTTGGCCTCTGAGAATCAGCGCTAGAATTAAACTGCCAGACAGTCAGTTTACCTTCTAAGAAAATTACTGTGAGAAACCAGTGAAATTTCAGACTTTCAACAAACTAATTATAGGCGTCCCTCTGAGCCTGCATGGTCAGAGTGCAAGCACCAGAGAGGCAACCAGGATGGAGGGGGCTGGAAGCTAAGACCCTGCAAAGGCTGTACAAATTATGGAGTTGGGGGTCCTGGAAAAGGACAGACATAGTGGGGCATTTTGTTTTCCCAAGTAAGGAGTATCCATGGGGTGGGTCTGACTCCCTTGAGGGGTGAAGGAACTTGGGTCTCAGTCTCCCCACCTGACCCATGGTAATGGTAGTACCTACTTCATGGGTTGGCTGTAGGGGTCACAAAGAGCAAGCACTGGAACTATAAGAGGTTGATTCATGCATGCATGTAGAAGAAACTTCTTACCCCTCAGCTGTTCAGCAAAGTAGGGACTTGCCTGCAAAGCGAGAGACCACTGCCATCTCCTCCCAGCCTTGGAATTGTCTGTGGAAGAGAAAAATATCATATCTAAGAACCTGTGGGAGTCAGACCCAGTGCTGGGAGCGAGTCTGGAATCCTGCTCTCAGGGAAGCCAGCACAGGGCTTCCTCGCGGCTTTGCGGGAGCTCTCCAAGGTGCTATAAGTGTCTGCTGGCCAGTGTTCTCGCTACGGGCTCTGCTCAGTTAGTTCATCTGTTTTTTCCTCTGTGCATTTCTTCAAACCAGACTTACTAGACCTATGCTAGGTGCTGGGACCATGGAGAGGGGTCAAATTCAGATCACTATGGGACTTCCAGGCTGATGAGGGAGACACACCAAGTGGAGAGAGGTCTAACGGCCAGAGCCTGGAAGGATGAAAGCAGTGGACATGAGGCCCACGGTGGCCCAGCTCAGCTGAGGAGCAAAGGCTTCCTGATGCCAAGAGCCCGGGTTCAAAGGATGAGGAGCTGTTAGCCAGGTGAAGAGGGGCATCAACAGTTCCATGCAGGGGAACAGCCAGGAGGTGTGTTGGTGCTGGTACTTTTGTGACCTAGAAGAGGTCAGACTGGTGGAGTGATGACTTTAGAGCAGGGGCGGTGGGTGGCTAGGGCTTCTGCCCACTTTACATACTAAATATCTCTTAGGGTTTCTCATCCCACATGTCTCCCCCAACATTTCCTTTCTCTACCACCACCGTCTTCCCTCCACTACAGCTGTGCCAGTCTTGTCACCTCTTGCCTAGACTATGGCACAAGCCTTTCAACTAATCCCCCAGCCTCTGATCTCTGCCTCCACCCACCCCAGTCCATCCCCTACGCCCACTGAGGTATCTAGCCTGTCACTTCTTTTTTTTTTTTTACAAGATTTTATTTATTTATTTTAAGAGAGAGGAGAAGGGAGGAACATAGAGGGATAGAAACATCGATCGGTTGTCTCTCGGATATGCCCCAACTGGGGACTGGACCTGCAACCTGAGCATGTGCCCTGTCCAGGAATGGAACTGGAGACCCCTTGCTTTGCTGGACAATGCCCAACCAACTGAGCTGGCCTTGTCATTTCTTAAAACCCTCCCAGCCTCCTCACCAATAATAGGGCAGTGCCCAAGACCCTTAGCCTAGCATTCAGGTCCTCTCAGCATCTCTCAATCGCCCATCACTGCTACCTCATTTCACAGGCTTCCCCTCACCTCCCCCAGCGCCAGGCTGATGTGCATTCCCACAAGCACCCCATGGTCCCTCTACCTCTGCACATTTGTCTTTCCTTGTCTGCTGTGTGTGTGCAGACATGTGTGGTGAGGCATTAGTCTTCTAGGTTATCTCCACTGTCCCCACTTTCCTGACCACTGCCCAAGTAGGGTTATCCTCCACTCTGTTCCCATGTCTCCAGTTTGTAGTTAAAATAGCTCACATCCCATTCATTTGTACTTATATCTCCCCCATTAAATATGAAATCCTCGGAAGCAGGGAAAGCCCACACTGGGTTCAACAATGTGACCCTCATGCCCAGCAAAGACCCTGTATTATTTTTTGAAAGAATGAACAGAGTGAATAAGAACATCTATCTTGGTGTTTTGGAAGGGGAGATGCTTGGACCAGCCTTGGCAGAAAACACAGGACTCACCGAGCTTAACATAAGCTGGAATCATCTTCGAGGCCCAGGAGCTGTCTCGTTTGCCAGAGGATTGGGGGTATGAGGTCCGCACTCCCAGCCCACCCCACAGACAGCCCCTCCAGCCTGTCCCTTGAAGGCAAGTCTCCTAAGGGCCGGCTCCCCATTGCCGCAGCTCTTAAGAAATGAGCCTTGAATTTTTAAATCAGAGCTTAAGGAATATTTTGTTAGGTGTCTTTAATTTTCCCAGCCCCGTTTAATGACTTCAATACCCTGTGCCCAATCTCAAGTCACTTACTAAGCGGTCCACAGCTGAATGTGGCACACCTTCTCCAGACATCACAGACCCTCCGCTGGTTGGGGACAGTGTGCAGACTGGTGACACATGCTCACTATGGGGCATGCACAACTGCTCCCTTGAGCGATGCCCTTGCACCCTTAGATCTCAGCACACACTCTAACAAGCCACCTGATCCCATAGTTGTGGTTCGTGGGCCTCAGGAATGGGTGGTTGCAGCCCCTGCCAGGGTGGCACAAAACACCTGCAATGCCCCGTGTTGGGTACCTTTTTGGGGTCCTCTTTAGGGAATGGTAGGCACTGCCTTGCCCTCCAGCAGGGGCTGAGTTGGGGTCCTGGCCCACAAGGTAACAGGCTTGTCTTCCTAGCATACCCACAAGCTTCCTCCCTTCTACCCATCACAGCACTCTGGGCAGGTTTCACCCAACTCTGGGCCCCTGAGCCTTGGGTTATTTGCTCTTGAGAGGACCCCAAGCAGCCCCTGAATCTCAGAGAAATTCATACCCACACCCACTCTCTGTGTTGTGCTTCTGGTTGTTCAGCTCTACTGGTCACCATCATCTAAGCCATGAGACTCTGCCCTGGAACCTCTGTCCTTCTGCTCTCAGTCCGTGCTCTTTACACCTCAGGTGTCCTGGGCTTAAAGGCTGTGGCCTTGGCTTTCTCTGCTGTCATTTGTGGTCCCATGGCTTTGCTCTTTTGTATCCCAGGCAAACATCTTCCTGAGAGTCCTGGACATCTCATACAATGGCTTTGGAGATCCTGGAGCCTCTGCAGTGGGTGAAGCACTTAGGACCAACAATGTGTTGGAGGAACTCAACATGAGGTGGGGAGCACGGGGTGACCCCCCCATGTCACAGTGTGTGGGGCCACAGCCACCTCAGGGACCATGGGCTCTGTGATCTTGTTGCTATTTACCACGTTAATTCCCAAACTGACCACAGTTTATAATGGGGCTTGAACCACAACCCCGGAGCACCCAGCTCTGTCCTCTCACTCGAGGTCATCATTTATATGCTGGACTCATGATTCCTACCACACAGGCAGGGACTAGGAATTGCAAACGTATGTAAAGCCTTTTCAGCGGAGCCAGATGGGAGCTGGGTGCTCCGTGAGTTCTCCTCCCTTTCAGAACAGAAGCTGACTCTGACAAGTGGGCATACACACATGCTCTGCTCTGCACGTGGCTGCTGGGGGGGGGGGGTCTGCAGTGTGTAAGCTGCTCTTCCACACCCAGGCAGACTCTCAGCCCTCAGCAAGTAACCAGACCAGGGACCACAAATTCAGAGGGATGGAGAGAGGCAGAGACCCAACAGGTCTTGCTTGGACTGCCATGGCTGAGCCCCTCCTAGGGTCTGCAGTGAGCAGGGCCTGCCTGCTGTAGTCCTGCCCTCCTTCCATCCCACACAAGGGGCCAAGGCCAGAGGACTCCATGAGAGATGCTGAAATGTGAGAAGTCAGAGAAAAATGGGACTGGCTTCAGAGACAGAGTGGCCAAGTGCCATTCTGAGTTCTGAAATTTGGGTCCAGCAGGAGGAGGAGGAGCAGAGGACATGGGAAGGGAGCTGGGTGGTTTTCCAGAACAGATGCTCTTAGTCTATGCTCTTCACTGGGGCTGAACATCTGCTGAGCTTGAAGGCCACGGGGCAACAGCTGGGGCAGGGGGGATGTCTCTAGGCGTGTCAGCTGGGTGATCTCTCTGAACGTTGGGAGCCGCCAATGAAGGAGGGTCACTATCCAGCTTTTATACACTGACCTGCCCAGGGTCCCTGGGGCATGAGTGGAGGCTGGACGGGAAGCCCTACCTAGGGATGTTCCAGCAGTGCCGGCTGGCACCCTGGGACAATCTAGCTCTGCACAGCTACTCGGAAGGTGGTACAATGCACATGTCTTTCTGTTGTAGCAACAACCGCATCTCTGTGGTGGGAGCCCTGAGCCTGGGCCTGGGCCTCCGGGTCAACCAGACACTGAGGATTCTTGTTGTGAGTGCTAGCCCGATGGGGGAGGCCCCAGCAGACCTGCCTGAGCCTGTCCACACAGATCCCTCCCCTGCCATCTGTCCCCACCCCAGAGGCAACAGGGAACACAGGCCTCCTGGATTCTTCTTGCACTACTCCTTCCCCTTGCCATTCAGTCACCCATCTCTGGTCTGGCCCATGCACTGCTTCAGGCTCCTCCCCACCCCATCCTTCCCTCCCAGTGGCATTACCACCTCTCTCAGTTGTCCTTTCTCCTTCTAAGCTCATCAGAGTGCTACTCTGCTGATGATGACTGAGGCACCCTTGCTTCCCCCTCACCTTCTCCCCTGCTTTTCCTCTGGCCTCGCTAGAACCCGGGATCAGCCCAGGTGTACTGCCGGTCACTTCTCAGACCTACCTGAGAACCTGTGTGCACAGCAGGCATTTCCCTCCTCCAGGGTTGCCAGTAACGAGGGAGCAGCTGAGCAGAAGACAGAAAAGCAAGGGTACAATGAGGGTAGAGCAGCTCCCTGAGAACCACTGTGCCAACAGCATGTGCTCAGAGGACAGTACCACTAGCTCCAGGGTGGACATCCAGCCCTGCCCGGCCATCAGTTCCCTCATCTGGCAGAGGGGCCCCCATATCCCGAGCCCAAGGCTCACTCCTCTCCCACCCTCCACCCTTCACCCCATCCCAACTGCCTCCTTCCTGCACTGGAACCCACACCTCTTTCTTCAGCTCTGAATCCAAATTTCCACCTACTGGATGGACCTTAGAAGTCCCATTGGCACTGGGGATTCTGAGTCCAACCTGCACGCATCATCTCCCTCTTGCTGTATGTGCAGGGGGAGGACTCCTTCTCATCCAGTCAGAAGCTGGGGCCCAGTGCTTATCCCTCCCTCCCTCCCCACAACTTCCCTCCTTCATCTCACCCCCTGCAGGGCGCTCAGGCTGCCTGCTGCTCCTACTCATTTTCCCTCCTCAAGTTTTGTTGACCTGCTAGTTTCTCATCTCTGGCCCTTCCTTCCCACCTGCTATCAGTTGATCTTTCTAAACATGAAATATGCCTCTGTCCCTCCCTGCTTTAAACCCAGCAGAGGCTCACCACTGGATAAACTCAAGCTTAGTACTGTGCCACTTGGAGCATGTCATTAGGATATGGGCTCTGCCAACCTGTTTTTCCCTCCTGCCTTGAAATTCATCTCTCTCGCCCAAGCTCTTTGGAATTCTCCAGACACACGATGCAATCTCTCATCTCTCTTTGCTCCTGTGGCTTTTCTTGCTGAAATGCCCAGCTCTAACTGCCTCACCTGTAAAGTTCAGTTCAGATGTGTGATCACCCATCCAACCTTTACCTCCCAGGTAGAGTTGGTTCACACTCTCTCATTGCACTGATCACACTGCATTTTATGTTTCTTTATCCTCCCCTCCTCCAGTTGGTGAGCTCTTTAAGGGTAGGGGTGCATATGTGTGTTTTTATCTATGGCATGTGGCAGAGCCAGGCACTGGGTGGGCACTCAGTGTCTATTTCCTCTCTTCCCTGGCATTTTATCTGATGGAGACACCTGGAGGCCTGAGACAGTGGGGCTGTCCTGAGGCATATCACCAGCGATGAGGAGCCCCTAAGCTTCCCTTTCACGTTCCTATCCCAGCCTCCCTGGGATCAGCTTTTCTCAGTTTTTTGTGTGTGTATTTCTTAGGTATCCAGGAATCCCATGAGAAGTGAAGGCTGCTTGGGTGTCCTCAAGTCTGTCCAGGGTAATCCAGTGTCTCCCCTGGAACTGCTGGACTTCTCTGTAAGAACTTTTCATAAACCTCACCTCTGAGCCTCCCCACGGCCCTAAGGTATATTTAGAGGAAGAAAGTGGGGCTTAGAGAGCCCTGCCCACATACAAGGCATGGCTGAGTCTGAGTTTCACCCCAGGCCTGAAAGCAGGTCCTGATGCCACTCTGGCTCCGCTCCCACTACTGACTGGGGGTACTGCTGTGGCCTCACCTTGGAACCCTGCCTGGGCTCTTCATTGGCTGAGAGAGAATAAGTGACTTGGGGGGCACAATGCTCACTGTTCACTGCTATTTGGATTTGCAGATTCAGCACTTACAAGGTGGCCCTCTTCCCTACCAGCCTGTACTGCCAGCAAGTTAATCATAGTGCTGGAAGACTCACTTGTTTGGTTGTGAGGGAAATCAGGACCTCTTTTCATTCAATTTTGCCTTTTAAATATAAAAACAAATATCACTCTTTTCTAAGGCAGTTAAAATTAAGGAGAGAATGCCCAAATATGAACTATTAACAAAAAGCCTAGTCATATATCACTGCTTATTCTACCCTGATTTATTTCAACTCAGACTTATGTATTTCCAGAAATATGTGTTTAGAGTTCCAGTCATTTAGGTTTGGACCACTGGTTTCAAACATCCTTAGTCTTTCCTTCTACCTACCTGATCTCTATGGCTCCAAAGACAGAGTAGCTTGCCATGACCATGTTCCCTCTACTCTGAGAATTCCTCTTACGACTGGATTCTATCACTCTAAAAAAAAGGAATGATATATGAAATTGTCCTGCTAAAATACGTACATACTTACTTGATACAATGTATGGTTATTATTAGAATAATGGACATACCACAGGATTTGGAGTCAGAGAGGCCTGGAACCAAGTCCTAAACCCGTCATGTGGGATCTTGGATTCTGCATTAGAGATCAACACTAATCTAGATGCAGTCTTCTATTTTCCTCTTCCTTAACCGTTGTCATTAGCCTAATTTGACTCAGATTTTATCCTCAGCTTTAAGGGAAATACTTCTGAATCCTTACAGTTCTCATTAAACTCTTCCCAGAACTCAGTCTTACTTTTGTGAAGATAGGATGAGATGACAGACACTATGGAAAGGGCCTATGCAGAGGAGACTCGGTTGGTGCTAGGTCTCTTGTCCCCAGCCCCTTTCTTTTTCAATTTTTTAAAATTGAGAAACAACATTTATTCTGAAAAATTCACATATATTAAAGGTAGAGCTCAATGAATTTTCAAAAACAGGATACACCTACATAACCAGCCCCTAGCTCAGGAAGGCCTCCCTTCAGCACCTGCTCTTCTTGATTTTAATAGTTTGGGGAGTAATGACATTGTTATCAATAGGAGAGAAGCTGTCCTAAGGAGCTTCTTCAAGAATGTGTGTGTCAGTAGAAAGGTCAAGTTCTCAGGAAACAATAATTGGTTTCTCCTCAGGATATCCAGGTGAACGAAGAGTTTGATGACCTCACCAACTCCGTGAAGGAAATTCTGCCAGGGCTTTGCATAAAGACGGATGCCCGCAGAGTGGAGTACAAAAAGAGTTGCTGGCTGTCTTCAGAATGTCAACCAGCATCTGCCCCTAAATGACTGTGGACTGTGACCTCACGATGCACTCACCACTTGAGTTTGCACTGAGTCCTCATGTAAACCAGGTGGTAAGTGCTATGGAACCAACCTTTGCGATGACTCAGACATCTGTACCTTCCTCTCCATCCCTGACCACTGCACTAATCTGGGCCTTCCTTCGTATTTACTCATTCATGTAACACAAAGTTGTACTATGTGCTGCATATTGAGCTGAGCATGGGGTAAAAGATGCACAAACAAGTCCCTGCTCTGGTGACTTACTTCAAGAGACAATTAAAATATAAGGTGCTGTGCAACTGGCATTCCGAAACCCAACTTGCCATGATGCAAATTGTCACAACTTTTTTGGAAGGTAATTTATCATTAGGCATGGAGACCCTTAAAACTGCCCGTTTCCTTTTATCTGACTAATCTGCTTTACAGAAATAATGCTGTTTATAATAATGAAAATTGGAAATAATTTAAATGTCAAGTAAGAGGGAATTGGTTAGTAAGATTTGGAACTCTGCAAACGTTGAAAACCAAGTGTTCAAAGTACAGTGAGCAATTTGTGAAAATGCACATGATTAATGTTAAATGAGAAAAACAGTATTTAAAAAATCACATGGTTTGGCAGTTCTGTAAAAGGTTAAACATGGAATTACCATATAACTCAGCAAATCCACTCCTAGAGAAATAAAAACATAGGTCCACACAAAAAACTTGTACACGAAATGTTCATAGCAGCATTATTAATAATACCCACAAAGTGCAAATGCTTACCAGCTGGTGAATGGATAAATAAAATGTGGCATATTCATACAATGGTGTATAATCTGGCAATAAAAAGCAGTGAAATTTGGGGTGATAAAAATGTTCTAAAATTGATTATGGTAATAGTTACACAATCACATTAATATACTAAAAGTAATTGAATTGTATAATTTAAATAGGTGAATTTTATGGTGAGTTGTATCTCAATAAAGTTGTTTAAAAGAAAAAAGGAATGAAGTACCAGTCGTCGTCGTCGTCGGCAGCCGTCCGTCTCGAGAGACGATGGTGTAGCTTCTTAAGAGTCTATCTGCACCGCCGAGAATGGCTGTGCAGTCCGACTCGGGAGTGACATCGTATCTGTCTCCTCCCATGTTGAATCGACATCTTGCGATGACGCTGGAGTGTCCTCTCCAGTGAAGCTGAAGCTACAGAGCCTGGGCAGGGTGATATGGAGGGTCTGCTGTTGCCCATGCAGCAGACCCCCCCTCTCTTCGCAGCTGAAGGGTCCAAGGGAAAGACGGAGTCAATACAGCTTGGCTTCAGGTGCGCCGCAGGAGTTGCCGGTGATGACTACAACGTCAAACCGCCTTAGGGACTCCGGCTCCGGATTTTCTGTCAGGGTTTACTCCCTTAGCCTTTCCCCTGAAGAGGTATGCCGCAAGGCAGCGGAGGTTTTTTGGAGTCAGAGTTTTCCTTCTCTGATGTACCCTGACTGGAAGATCGAACCAGCGACACTTAGCTCGCAGGCCGACGCTCAATCCACTGAGCTAAACCAGCCAGGGCCTGAAGTACCAGTACATGCTACAATATGGATAATTCTTGAAAGCATTATGTATACGAAGTAAAGTAAGTCAGTCATAAAAGACCACATATTGTATGATTCAGGTTACATGAGATGTTTAGAAGAGGCAAACCTACAGAGATAGAAAGTAGAAGTTGCCTAGGGCTGGGGAAATAGGATGGACTGGGAGTTGACAGCTAAAGGGAATGGGTTTCATTTGGGGGATAATCACAATGTTCTAAAATTTATTGTGGTGATGGTTGCATAACTCTGTGAATATACTAAAAACCATTTAACTGTGTACCACTTTAAATGGATGAACTGTATGGCATGTGAACCATATCCCAAGAAAGCTGTTACAAAAAAAAATAATAATAAATATATATATATATATATATATATATATAGTTTGACCCAAATTGTATTTTAAAAAAAGGAAAAGACCCCTCCCCCAATGACCCTGTTTGTAGGTTTATGGATCTTAGAGTTATTAATATTTTCCTGCATTTCCACATTTCCTATCCTAAGTATATGTTACTTTCATAATCAGAATAAATAGTATTTAAAAACACAAGGTGATACAAGTACAACTCAGTTATGTGCATGGTATGGTTGGAGCCCTGAGTAAAGAAGGACCTACAGATGGAATTGTGCCTCTCAATTCATATCTTGTAGCCTTAACCCCTAATGTGACTGTATTTAGAGAGAGGAAGTAATTAAGGTTAAATGACGTCAGAAGGGTGGGGCTGTGATCCAATAGCATTATAAGAAGAGGCACCAGAAAGCTTCGTCTTCCCCATCCTCTCACATGAAGACACAGTAAGACACTGCAGGTCAGAAAGTGAGCCCTCACCAGAAATCAACCCTCCCCACCGTCCCAGACCTTAATCTGGGATATATAGCCTCCAGAACTGTCAGAAAATAATTTGTTTTTTGAGCCACTCTGTTGTATTTTGTTATAGCAGCCCAAGCTGAGTAAGACAGAAAGATTCACTTTTGTGGGAAAAATAGGAAGGGAGGGTTTCTCCTGGTTTCCCTGGTTCTCTGATGACCCCCTCCATCATCCCCTCCTCCCTATTACCAATGCGATCTTTCCAAGGGCAGACCTGATGGCACTGTTCAAAGGTTCCCCAAGTCCTACAGGAAAGTTCCAACTCCACTATCCGGCATGTCCCATGTCAGGAGGCAGGTTCCCCACTGTCCTCTATGGAGAAGTTAAGGGTCTGGTTGGAATGCCAGAACAGAGTGCTTCATTATGGTGACCAGCTGGGGGTAGGCCTAGAACCCTCCACCCTCACATTTCCTATAAACGAACATGCATTGGATCCCAAAGAAAATTCAGTGTATCTTTACGGAATGGAAGAAACAAGTGATTGTTCCAAAGTCCTCCGAAATGGACACTGTACCCCAACCCAGCTCTAGCTTTACCCCATCTCCCCTGTCCCAGGACACCAATTCCTCATCAAAGGACTCAAATCCTGTCCGATTCCAGGGTGCTGGCGGGGAAAGGCCTCTCTGCACTGGAAAGGGGTAGAAAAGAGAGAGGGTACAGGTTTTGGGTAGATGTTGGTCACGCCTCTAGGAGGTGGCCGTGTTTGCAAAGACCTGAATAAGAAGCAGAAAGGCGAGGGTCTGGGGGTGCCTGGCGAGGGTCTGACAAAACAAGGTGGACATCAAGCCATTCGCATGCCGCTAGGGACTTACATGCTTGGTAATGCCCCGTAACCCACCCAGGGGGGGCGCCACAGCTGCTTCAATCTCAAATTGAAGAATGACCCCGGAACAACTGGATCTGGGATCAGCCTTCCTCGACCCCACAGCCTTCCCGCCAATCCAAATCCAATCAGAAAGTACCACACTCCGTGGGTCGACCAACAGCCAATCAGAAGCTGGATTCTTGTTCAGCCTGCCCCACTGCGCGCCGGACCAATGGCCTCCTGGGTAGCGGCGGGCCTATAAGGGTCGGCTTGTGCATTGCGGGGGGGCACAGCAGTTGGGCGCGCGGCGGCGGTAAATCGGTTGAGGTCTAGCAGCAGACTCCAGCAGCGTCAGACTTCACCATGGTAAGGCCCTGGGTCTGGGAGGTGGCACGGTAGGGCCGACAGGCATTGGCACGACCCCAGAAACCCGCAGCCTGCCACCGACATCCAGGCGGGAGCGTAGACGAAGCCCGCCACGTGACGCGGAAGATGGAAAGACCCGGTGTGTTGAGGGAGCGGGCTTCAGCGGGTAGAGAAGCCAGAGGAGAGCAAGCAAAGCACCAGTCCGCCAGCACCACGAGACCTGGAGGCCTTCTGGATTGGCACCCGAGGACCCTGGCTTGTTTGGAGTTTGTGCGCCCCGAGGGCATTGGTGACCAGCCCCCCCCCCACACCCCCAGTGTGAGAGTGATAAAGGCAGGCAGCTCCCCGGAAATCGTGCCATAATGAGCAAGGGTGCCGGCTGGGTTGTTGAGTAGCCTTGACTCCGTCTCTTGAGAGGACAAACCGTGCATAGTGTTGGTTTTCTGAAGACTGGAGGGCCGTTCTCAAACTTGCTGGTCTCAGGACCTTCCTACACTTGTCCCATTAGAAACTAAGAACTGTGAAAATATTTATTCACTTTAAAGCAACACGTTAACGTAAATAAGTAACAAATACCGAAGTCTGAACAGCCAATTTGTCGTTTCTTTCAAGTACAAATAGCATTCCATGAAAAAAGTAGCTAGTACACAGTTGGTAACTAAAATATGTAAGTGCTTTTCCTCAAGAGCTGTATTTCAGCGGGTGCACAAGTACTTTATGTGTACTTTCCCATTTTGTCACAGTACGCAGGCTAGAGGTTTAATAAAATTAATAATTTTGCTTCATCAAGGACATTCTTAAATGAAACTGGCCTTTTCCCTTGTTTTTTTCTCTTGAGTGCATAACAATGAGGAGTCCAGTGATCACTGGTACAGTTGGGTGCCAATAACCTGATTTGTGCTCAGGAGCCAACAGTTTTACCCATTTTTTTATTCTTGTCATATGACATAGTTCCCTACTTATCCAGAAGCTTCAACTACTGCCACCAAATATGCAAACACAACTTTCTGCTCTCGTCCTTCCTTTACATTATAATAAATTGTGCTTCCTCTTTGCTGATGACTCGTAGCTACATTACATGAATCTTTAATGCCACGTTGACTGAGATTTGATGCTTGTGGAACAGAAAAGAGGACTGCAAGTTCTTGGGCTTGTATGTTAGAATTTAGGGTGGGTGAGACACCTCAAATTTCATTTGATTTATGTATTTGTAAGGATGTGTCTAAAATTTTTTAAGTGACTAGTGACTATACAATTATGTTCCCAGCAGGAAAGAGGTGGTACATTCAAAGTAGGTACTTTAAGGAGTATCTTTTAAAAAGATAGTGCAGAATCCTAGCTTTTGTGATTCTCGGAGCCATTAGCTCCTAGGCTTGAAGCAGTAAGGGGAGAGAGTGGTTACTAGAGGTTGAGAGGGTAGCTTTATGAAGAAGGCTGACTGCTGAACGTTGGTGGCCTTGATAAGCTGACTCAAGCAACCCATGGCAGTCTGGCAGAGAGGGAGACCAGGGAGCGAACACTCTGGCCGCACCTTCTTCTGACCTCCTGGTCTTTAGCTGCTGCCTGGCATCGGCTAAAGCAACCTGAAGCCAATGGGCAAGAAAATTTTGATGCAGTCCATGTGGGTCAGCCTCCTGCAGCACAGAGCTGAGTGGAGAGCAGAGAGTAGATCTAGAGGGACAGATAGAACACACACACATGGAATGACCACCAACGCTGGGGCCATGGTGATCTGAGTCCTAGTCCACTTTTACTTCCCCAAATCTATTACATTTTTACCTCATCCTTTGGTCAGGACACAATAAAAAATTGCTATCCTTCAGAGAATTTACTCTCCCTGTTTAATGTGAATTTAATATTGACATTATATCACTTCAAAGTTATAAAATACGCTAATTTTTATATAATAGAAAACAGTTTCTAGGACTAACTGTGGCACTTAGCTAGGGTGGTGTAAAGCACCTCAGTATTCAACAGGGATAAGTGGGTCACATAAGCCTCATTGAAAATGAGGTTTTCAGTGAGGTTTATGAGGTTTTTCAATGGTGTGACTCAGTGAATTAAGTGCTGACCTTTGAACCAAAGATTGCTGATTGGATTCCCAGTCAGGGGCATATGCCTGGATAGTAGGTCCCCAGATGGAGGCCAGTTAGGGGTGTGCTAGAGGCAATCTATTGATGTTTCTCCCTCTTTCCCCCTTCCTTCCCCTACTCTCTAAAAAAATAAGTAAATAAAATCATTATTAAAATAAGTGAATAAGTTTGAGAAAGCCTTAGACACTCTAAAGTACATGTATATATTAAATTGTATTTCACATGCCACAGTGACAATTGTCTTGAAAATGAATGGGTCTCACATTTTATGTTCTGTTTCCCAGCGCGAGTGCATTTCTATCCATGTGGGGCAGGCTGGTGTCCAGATCGGCAATGCCTGCTGGGAACTGTACTGCCTTGAACATGGAATTCAGCCTGATGGGCAGATGCCAAGTGACAAAACCATTGGTGGTGGGGATGACTCATTCAACACTTTCTTCAGTGAGACTGGGGCTGGCAAGCATGTGCCCAGAGCAGTGTTTGTGGACCTGGAGCCCACCGTGGTTGGTAGGTACTCGGGCAAGTAGGGTGGTTTTCCACAGAGGCCGGGAGAGCCTCGCTAAATCCCCAAGGTGCTCCTTGGAATTCGTCTGCAGAAAGGATGGATGGACACACGGGTATGTCCGCGAACACATTAGGTGAGAAACTGAAAGGTTAATACTTGAAACGGGGGCTTAGACTCCCGAATGAGGAAAACCTAACTTGCAGGAAAAAAAGCTACTTGTGACAGATTCATCTGTGACTACCCCAGCCCCAGGCAGCTGTAGACCCTGCCTTCAGGGTGCCTGGTCACACGTATCTCCTTAATGCTGTGCAGTCCTTCAGGCTGGTGCACAAGAGTTTTGACCTGCATCTCAGACATGGAAAGTGGAGAACATTTGTTGGGTTCCTCCAGATTAGATGCCTGAGGTGGTTTCCAAGGAGAGCTGCAAAGAGAGCACCTATCAGGGGCCATCCAGGAGATGCCAGAATGTCACCCTATAGTCTGAGACCTAGGCCCCTGAGTTGAGTTTACTTCGCTGGAGCCATAGAATGCAGGTGTGCTCTGTGTGTTACATTGAGACTCCTTGTGATACACTGATGCTGTTGAAATATAAGGAATTGCATGTGCTTGGTAGAATTCAGCCGTCCCTAAATCAATCCATGCTGGTGAGTTAACAGTCGTCCTTAAAGAGTCATGGCAGCCCCGGCTGGTGTGTCTCAGTGGATTGAGTGCCGGTCTGTGAACCAAGGGGTCGCCAGTTTGATTCCCAGTTGGAGCACATGCCTGGGTTGCGGGCCAGGTCCCTAGTTGGGGGCACTTAAGAGGCAACTGCACGTTGATGTTTTTCTCCTTTCTCACTTTCCCTCTCTGAAAGTAAATAAGTAAAATCTTAAAAAAAAAAAAAAATCATGGCGCCTGTGTCCTCACTATAGATGAAGTGCGCACAGGGACCTACAGGCAGCTCTTCCACCCAGAGCAGCTGATCACCGGGAAGGAAGATGCAGCCAACAATTACGCCAGAGGCCATTACACCATTGGCAAGGAGATTGTGGACCTGGTCCTGGACCGGATCCGTAAACTGGTAAGAGGAACATTGGGAGGCTTCCAGGGTCATTTGGGCAAAACCCAGGCCAGAATCATGAACCCGTGGTCTTCCTTTCTGGTGTGGCTGCAGTGCATCCATCCATCTTGAGTGTCTGCTCTGCCTCGCACCCAAGTGTGATGCATGTTCCCTGGGGATGATTGGAATCCATTTAATCTTGTGGAGGAAAAGAGAAGTGACCTGGGCTTGTGGGAGGTGGGCTGTGTGTCTTCGACAGGCGTGGCTCACGGTCTCTGCTTTCCCTCAGGCGGATCTGTGCACAGGACTGCAGGGCTTCCTCATCTTCCACAGCTTCGGGGGTGGCACCGGCTCTGGGTTTGCATCTCTGCTTATGGAACGGCTCTCGGTTGACTACGGCAAGAAGTCCAAGCTCGAATTCGCCATTTACCCAGCCCCCCAGGTGTCCACGGCCGTGGTGGAGCCCTACAACTCCATCCTGACCACCCACACGACCTTGGAACATTCTGACTGTGCCTTCATGGTGGACAACGAAGCCATCTATGACATATGTCGTCGCAACCTGGACATCGAGCGGCCCACGTACACCAACCTCAATCGTCTGATTGGGCAGATCGTGTCCTCCATCACGGCCTCCCTGCGCTTCGACGGGGCCCTGAACGTGGACTTGACGGAATTCCAGACCAACCTGGTCCCGTACCCCCGCATCCACTTCCCCCTTGCCACCTACGCCCCGGTCATCTCAGCTGAGAAGGCCTACCATGAGCAGCTGTCTGTGGCTGAGATCACCAATGCCTGCTTTGAGCCTGCCAACCAGATGGTCAAGTGTGACCCTCGCCATGGCAAATACATGGCCTGCTGCATGTTGTACCGCGGGGACGTGGTCCCAAAAGATGTCAACGCGGCCATCGCCACCATCAAAACCAAGCGTACCATCCAGTTTGTGGATTGGTGCCCAACAGGATTTAAGGTAGGACTGGGTGATAACAAGTGGTTTTACCTTTCAGCATGCAACAGACCCTGTGAGCTAATGCTGTCCTAGTGGGGAATCCCCTGTTCCGTGGCAGCTGCACTCTGGTCACCAGTTAGTGTGCCAAAGTGATCATTTATTTGGTGTGTCTTTTGAACTTCCTTCCTGAGTTATGACACTGTTTATCTGTGGTAAGATTTTTTTTTTTTTTTTTAACAGAACTGGAGATATTTTGAAAGATTTCTGTTTCCACGTGGCTGGTAGAATTAGTGTGGAAAATGTTGGTTGGCCTTAGAAATGAAATATTTTTTCTTATAGTAGAAATTTTCTGGGCATTTTGCTAATTTATGTTGACATTTTAAATTAACCCATTATTATAAATTGATTTCATCATGTACTTGGAAGCCAAATAACAGAATGTCAGGCTCTGTACCTATTGTGATACCAAGCTAAGTGCTTCTTCATGCTTGGGCTTATCTGCTTTGTGCTGTCTTAAGTCCTTGTTCATGATTGATTTTCTGCTTTAGATAAAGCTGTGTACACCCTCTTGTAAGCCCTCATGAGTCCCAAGGTGTTTGGGGAGTTGCTTGTTCTAGGATCATGCCAGATTGAAAAGGACAAGTAGCAGAAATATATGTGTCATCTTGTTCCCATTTAGAGTAGTTGTACATTGCCCCTATCTGACCACACACAAGGTATTGAAGCTCTCTAGCCCTCTTGTCAGCCCTACTCACTTTAAGACACTGATACAGATTGTCTTTGAGGAAGTAAAATTGATGATTTAAAGTGACTTACAAAAAGGACAAAATTTATAGCAGGTTTCACTATCTGGGTATAATCTTTAAATCTTACATAGGTTTGCATACCTTAGAGGTTTTAGGTAGGAGTTGAAACCTTCCAAGTTCTTGAGTGGAGGCAAGCTTCTTTCAGTCACTGACCTTTGGAAAGTAAGGACATCCGAGGCAGCCTCAGCTGGGAGGCACTTGAAAGGTGCTGTGCCCTATGTCCAGGTAACCCTCCTAGCTGAGATTTTGGCTTCAGTGAGCCAGTAGGGAGGCGGGTTTGTTGGGAGGTGCAGGAATTTCAGGCTTCTACTGTCCCCACAGAAGACAGTCCAGCCTCAGATGGACCATGTTGAATTCCGTAAGTTCTTTTTCATCAATCTAATTGTGATTTCACCATATGTTCTTTAACAACCAGTTGCCCAGGGTCATGGTGTTTTCAAGAAATCCTCCATGTTTAAATGTTTAGTTTTTTATTATAAAAATGCACATGTGGCAAAATATTAAAACAATGAAGGAGGCTGAAAAACTGAAGTCTTCTCCTTCCCCAGAGCTTTGTTTGTCCTTAAAGAAATGTTCTGTACGTATTCAAGGTACATTATGCACCTTGCTATATGGGTGATGTTGACAAAGGTTTGAAACACAGGCAAAGAATACACATTGTTTTCACGTAAGTGACAGACTCAACTCAATACACACAGGTGGCTAAAGAGAACAGGAAGCTGGTAGCACCCCTACTTGGAGGACCCAGCTCTCCTGGCCGTAGAGTCATGGGACCCCTTAATCAGGGTCAGAACCATCTGTGCCCTTCTCCTGCCCTTCCCAAGTCTTCTGGGGACTGGCATGCCTGGCTGCTGCTAACTGCTGTCTGCTCACCAGAACAGAGAGGTGGCCACCTCAGCATACTCCCAGGCATTTGTCCTCCTCCAGCATGATGTTCCCTGAGCTGTGCAAGCCTCTAGGCTATTTGTTACTCTAGGTATTTCTAAGCATGCATACATAGAATCAAACTTGCTTTTCTTTTTGCCAAGTATACAATATACCTTGGACATATTTATTGGGTTGGCCAAAAAGATGATTCTAGTAGCACTTAGTTGTCTTTAACTTCATTTGAAATAATTTTATTAGATTGTATTGTGACAGCTGTGATATCAATGTGCATTTAGAAAAAACATCAAAATTAGTGAATTTTTGTGTAGCCATTTAATATTGAAGTTGGGAAAAATATAAGCAACATTTCAGCATATTATGCTTTATTATTTCAAGAAAGGTAAAAACACAACTGGAACGCAAAAAAAAAAAAAAAGATTTGTGTATTGTGTGAAGAAGGTGCTGTGACTGATCAGACGTGTCAAAAATGGTTTGCAAAGTTTTGTGCTGGAGATTTCTTGTTGGGCAATGCTCCACAGTTGGGTAGACCAGTTGAAGTTGATAGCAAATAAATCAAGACATTGTCCTATGTACAATGTTTCTTGTATTTTCTTCAATAAATGTCATTTTTTTTATATTACATGGCTGGATACCTTCTGGACAGACCTACTGTGCTAGAACAGATTTCTCATTGTTTTTCATGATCATATAGTGTTTCACTGGGTGGATGTGTGGTAATTCAACTAGTTCCCCACGATGGGCATTTATTTCCAGTTTTGCTATTACAAACACTGCTTTAAATACATAGAAATCTTTGTACATGTAGTTTTGTGCTCTTCTATGGGTAAATCCAAACAGTGAAAATACATGGTCAAAGGACATTAAATGTTGACAGATACTGACAAAAACTAATGTACCATTATACATTATACTAATGTATAAGTGATGTATCATTTATATTGGGCCCACAGCTCCAGTTTTGAAAAACAAAGTACCATTTCTGAGACCACAATATAAACTTCACTCTATTTTCCCCTTCTCTGGCAGGTGGGCATCAACTACCAGCCCCCCACTGTTGTTCCTGGGGGAGACCTAGCCAAGGTGCAAAGGGCTGTGTGCATGCTGAGCAACACCACCGCCATCGCCGAGGCCTGGGCCCGCCTGGACCATAAGTTCGACCTCATGTACGCGAAGCGAGCCTTTGTGCACTGGTATGTGGGAGAGGGCATGGAGGAAGGGGAGTTCTCTGAAGCCCGGGAGGACCTGGCAGCTCTGGAGAAAGATTATGAAGAGGTGGGCGTGGATTCCGTGGAAGCAGAGGCTGAAGAAGGGGAAGAATATTGAATGGAAGAGTTGCGCTGGCGCCCATCCCTTTGTATTACTCCCCACTGTAACATTACAAGATATGTTTACCTATTAAAATTTCTGTACTGAGGCATCATTTGTCTCTTGCTCTTCACTTTGACAAAATTCCACATCCAGATAACTGCCTTTTTCTAAGTGGGTTTCTAGGGGGAAAATGTTTCCTTTCAAACTACAAAAATTAAGCATGTATGTATGTTTTAGTTACTGCATTTCTCCCAGAAGAAAGGCTTCAAAAGGCAAGACTGAGGAAATAAGGAAAAAATGCTTCAATTATAAGTTTTTTCAATTTTATTTTTAAACGATTTTATTTATTTTTAGAGAGAGGGTAAGGGAGAGAGGGAGAGAAACATCAGTGTGTGGCTGCCTCTCATGTGCCCCCAACTGGGGACCTGGCCCACAACCCAAGCATGTGCCCTGAGAATTAAACTGGTGACCCTTTGGTTTGCAGGCGCGCTCAATCCACTGAGCCTCACCAGCCAGGGATCAATCATTTTAAATTTAAACATTCTTAAATCCTTTGTCTCATACTTGTTCTTTGAAAAATGGAAGAGAAACCCCTTTTTTGCTTTCTAAGATTTTCATTTTTAGAGCGGGGAAGGGAGAAAGAAAGAGGAGAGAAATATCAATGTGTGGTTGCCTCTTGTGCAGCCCCAACTAGACCGAGGTCCGCAATCTAGGCATGTGCCCCGACTGGGAATTGAACCAGTGACCCTTTGGTTTGCAGGCGGACACTCAATCCACTGAATCACACTAGCCAGGGACAACTCGGTTTTTCTAAGCTGTGAAGTGTGTTTTCACCCTCAGTCTTGTGTGCGGGGGCCCAGGAGGCAGCCCCACCCAGCACTAGCCCGGTTTCCGATCTTTTCGGACCTCCGTTTCCAATAGGGCCTTAGCTTTTCCCTTTCAGGTTCCTGCTGGAAGTAGCTAGCACAGAACCTGCCTATCACATTTTCCCAAAACGTAATCACTGACCAGTGTCCACCCAATTAGAGACACCTCTCCAGTCCCAGACCAGTTTTCTTGCCCTTGTAGTTTCTTTTCTTGCAACCAGAGCCTCCCAGGAGGATCTGCATGGGTCCAGCCCCAGGGCACTACCGGTCGACTGCCAATAGTTAGGCTCGAAAGCGCAAAGGGGAGGGGCATATTTTGCGATGGCCCAGGGATCCAGGAAGAGCACAAAGCACGTGCCCGCGGAGGCCCCGCCCCTTCAACTTCCGGGGGCCGATCACGCCCCCTAGGGAAGCGTCCTGTGCTTCCTAGTCTCTATGGTACCAACTTCCGCTGCTCTCCACACCTCGCGAGACTCTGGCGACTTAGCAATGGCGAGGTCGTGAGTGCTGCTGATACAAGTCAGGAGAACGTATGGGACAGGGCTCGGGCGAGATTGGGCAGTGGGAGACTCAGCAGGACAGGGCCACTTGAACCGGAGCAGCAGCTTGGGGCTCGGGCCCCTGTGGGCCAGGACAGCCGCCCGCGATCAAGCTTCCGCCTCTTCCCCAGATGCCGCGTCACTGCTCCGCCGCCGGTTGCTGCACACGGGATACGCGCGAGACGCGCAATCGCGGCATCTCCTTCCACAGGTCAGCGCGCCTGCGTGCTGGCTCACGAAGATTGACGTTTGCCTGTGCCCGTTTTGCTGGCGTGAAGCCACGATTGCGTGTGCGCCGCTCAGTGTTTGGGACGAGGCTTGAACTTGTGGGTGGGAGGGGATGAAGCGGCCGGTCTAAGTGGGACTGAGTCCAGACGGGAAAGGAAGGATGCACATCCATCACCCTTGGATCCTCTGCTCTGCGACTCTTTCCTGCTAGATGACGCTGAGCAAGTTGCGCCTCTTTTTAGGCCTCAATTTCTTCGTCTGTGCCTTGGTGGGTGGAGCTTACCTGGTAGGGGAGAAGGGAGGTCTCCTGGCAGCATGTGCAGGGCCAGCTCTTCCCTTCTGGGGAGCGTAGGCAGCATGGCCCCGGGGCTCCAGGCAGCCTGGGGTTCACAGGTTTGTGGCTTTACAGACTTCCCAAAAAGGACAACCCAAGGCGAGGCTTGTGGTTAGCCAACTGCCAGAGGCTGGACCCCAGCGGCCAGGGCCTATGGGACCCAGCATCCGAGTACATCTACTTCTGCTCCAGACACTTCGAGGAGAACTGCTTTGAGTTGGTGGGAATCAGGTGAGCCTCCTTGCCAGCCAGCGTTGGGGCATCTGCAGGGCCTGATGAGGAGGTCCCTGGAGCATCTCACACAAGGACAGGCAGACCTGGGTTCAGGGATGGCTGTCTCTTCCCAGCTCTGTACCTCAATTCCCTGACAGATGAAGACAGTAGGACCCACTCCTTCAGGATGACTATGCCAGTGGCCCAAGAGAAAAACATTAGCTTTTCCAAAGGGTGTTCCTTAGAAACCCAGTCTTCCCACCAAGTCCACAAATGAAATAATTTTTTTTGGCTGGGCAACCCAGTTCTGGTAGAACCTTTCCATGCAGCTTAACTCTGAGGAGTCTTGCAGGGAAGAGATTGGTATAACTGCCTAACTTGGCATTACCCAAACTAATCATGTGCTAGCACTGGGGAGCCTGCTCCGGGGTGCTGGAGGGCATTCCGACTGAGCCCCTGCAGGTCAGCTGGGGGTGGCAGTGCTTGTTCTTTTTCTCATCCAGGCTGCTTTTCCCCACAGTGGGTATCACAGGCTGAAGGAAGGTGCAGTTCCCACAATATTTGAGTCTTTCTCCAAGTTGCGCCGGACAACCAAGACCAAGGGGCACATTTACCCACCTGGTCCCCCCAACGTCAGCCGGCTCCGGCGATGCAGGAAGCGGTATGTGCTATGGGTGGAGGGGTGCCCCACTCAACCTAATTTTGAGGGATTGGGCTATAGAGTGTCTCCCAGCAGGCGTGGTGGACGGGTCCTGAGCCTGTGGAGTGAGCTGATGCTCCTGTTAAGGGGAGTTGATGAGGTGGGATCTGGCAAGCCTTTAGCCTGACCTATTGGTATCTCTCACCCCACAGCTGCTCTGAGGGCCGAGGGCCCACAACCCCCTTTTCTCTACCTCCACCTGCTGAGGTCACCTGCTTTCCTGTGGAAGAGGTCTCCGCACCTGCTGCTTTGCCTGCCTCCCCCACTGGGAGGCTGGAGCCTGGCCTCAGCAGCCCCTTCGCAGACCTCTTGGGGCCCCTGGGTGCCCAAGCAGATGAAGCAGGCTGCAGCACCCAGCCCTCACCTGAAAGGGAACCAGAACGTCAGCCATCCCCTCTTGAGCAGCGGCCTGTCTCACCCTCAGCCTACATGCTGCGCCTTCCACCACCTGCGGGAGCCTACATTCAGAATGAACACAGCTACCAGGTGGGCAGTGCCCTGCTCTGGAAGCGGCGGGCTGAGGCTGCACTAGACGCCCTGGACAAAGCTCAGCGCCAGCTGCAGGCCTGCAAGCGGCGGGAGCAGCGGCTGCGGCTACGGCTAACCAAGCTGCAACAGGAGCGGGCGCGGGAGAAGCGGGCACAGGCAGATGCCCGCCAGACTCTGAAGGAGCATGTGCAGGACTTTGCCATGCAGCTGAGCAGCAGCATGACCTGACTGAGGGGCTGCCTGTCAGGGCTCCAAGCCTCTTCCTCCCTCAGAATCCACCTGGAAAGGAACCTGATCTGAGCTGCATCCATCAGATCTAACAGATGCCATAATAAAGTGGATTCTAGGAGGCTCTTATATTTGGTTCAGCTGGGGGCCAGGGCCCCTCCCTCAGTACTAGGTTTGTTCCCCCAGGCAATGGCTGCAGCCCCCCCGAGGGCTTCGACAATGGAGTCCAAGCATTGGGCTGTGGAGAGCAGAGTCCTGCTCTTGCCCACTCCTCCCGTGCAGCTCTGTGCTCCACAGGGTTCTCTGAGGGACGGTGGTTTGAGAAGAGGCCAGGGGCAGCACTAGGCACCCGAAATAGCCTTGACTTGAGCAAGGTGGCTTCTTTGGAGACTTTCCTGAAACCCTGGCCAGCCTCCAACTCACTCCATTTGCCTTCAGCTTGACTGGAGTCTCAGGCTCCCTGCATCTGTAATCATGGCAAACAGCCTGGTGCATGGGGCAACTAACCCTCCCTGCTGGGCCTTGGCCACAACAGCTCCAAGAGCACAGCTGAGTTCTTTCTAGTCCTGTGAACTGCTACACGATGTTCTGAAATTTGCTTTATAGAGCCTTCAGTGTGTGGCTTCATTTATTTATAGCATGTCTCGAAAAGATAGCTAGTTACAAGGGTCCCAGTTGGTCCATTGTATAGCAGGGTTTGCAGATCGGTCCCAGGCTTATTTTCTTGCCCCGGGCCACTTTCTGGCTTGCTGATGGCCTTATGGATGAGCTCCCCTTGCCTAAGGGTGCCCACCTGCTACTGGCACTCCTCACCCACCTGCATCCAGACTCTTCCAACAAGGGCTGCAGGGTGGCAGCTGCCACATTTTCCTGGGACACAGTCTAAGAGGAAGGAAGTGAGCTCGAAGGCAGGGTGCCAAGTGACTTCCTGGCAGCTGGAGAAAGGTCCCTGGGATTCTTGTTCTCAGGAGGCAGAATGGTGCCTTCCACATTGTGGTGAAATCACACAGGGCCTTCTCTCAGGGGACAGGGAAGGATGCATTTCCATCCCATTTAGGAGCTACAGTGCAGCATGCATTGGGGGTGGCATCATTCCCGGCTTACTCAGAAAGAAAGAAGCCAGCCTGGATTCCTCCACAACCCTTTCCCCCATGTACCCAGGTAGCCCCAGGTTGAGGCAGGAAGTTGCTGACAGGGATAGAGAACCAGGCAACATTGACCAATCCCAAACATTGGGCCAAATGGCCAGTCCACAGCTTTGGGAGGGCCATGCCAGGAAGGTGTGTGTAGTAGGTGCCACTTCTGTGGCTTTAATGGAGGCATGTCTATGACAATATTTAGGGACAGGGACCTGGCGGCTATCTTTGCTGACTTATTGGCAGTCTAGGGCCCTGATGCGCACAAAGGTATGTGGGATCCTGAAGCCCCTCTGGAATCCAGGCCCAGTCCAGAGTGGTTGACCATGTGGGCTGGGAGTTGGCCTCACGGCCCTTCACACCCCAAAATCCATCATAAAAGGCACAAAAATTCATCTTGAATCAGACTCCATCTGCCCATCGCTGTTACCCACACACGAGCTCCAGGTGACAGGAGGGGCCTTTTACACTGACCTTGATGAGGGTGATGGGGTGCTGTGTGGCTCCCACATTGAAGAAACCTTTGCATCATGACTGTGGCCAGATCCATTAGCCTTGCTGGGTTCCTACCAGATGGGGACCCCAAAGCCAGCTCCCTGGTAGCCTCTCCCTACTGCTGGGCCCTCATCAGGGCCCCTGCCTTCTATTGTCATTACTGGACCCCAGCTTCCCAACCACACTCCCCCCCGCCCCCAAGAAGAGGATGCTGGCCAGGGGGCCTGCTTCACCATCTGCTTCCTGTGCGGCCCATGTCATCAGCAGTGAAATGGGGCACTTGGAGCCCCTGTGTCCTTTCAGCTCTCTTCTGAGGCTCTGGGCTCTGTCCCTCAGCTGGCGGTCTGACCACTGTTGCAGGCAGTTTTTGCAGGGGCAGGACAGGCATGGTCATTCTCCATTCTCAGGCTGGCACCACCTGGGCCCTCATATGTCAGCGCCCAGCTCTGCACACTGCTTGTCAGAGATGTGGGAGGCCAGAGAGTCTATGATGTCGAGCAGCAGGTGCTGACTCAGGGAGCGCAGCGTGGGCAACTTGGAGACCTGCGGGAGGCGACCAAAAGGCCAGAACAGGACGGAACTGGAGTCATGTGAGGATTGGGTGGGCTCCAAAGATGGGGTGAGGAGTGCCCAGTGGGTGGGTGGCTCTGCTTGGTTATCCCCAGGGCTCACTGCTGCAGAGGACAGCCAGATTCTAGGCACCCTCCCCCCACCTGCTGCCATGGGACAGTGGGTCCTGAAAATGAGGGCTGAGCAGCGAGTGCTGAGCAAGGAGGGCCCTGACCTTAGTGAACTGGTGCACGATGATGTGCAGGCAGTGCCGCTTCATGTCCAGTGCCTGAGTCTTATCAGCCGCCTCCAGGATCTGGAATGGCAGGTTCCTTCAGGTGTTGCCCCGTCTCTCACCCACCCACCCAGGTGCAGGGAGGCCAGCAGGCACCAGGTGTACTACCTGGAGCACGTTCTGCACCGTCACATTCATCTCCAGGTTCTGCTTGCAGTATGCCTGCAGCCGATTGTTGTAAAAGCCGTAGTAGTAGGGGGCCGCGAACAGGTAGCTTGGGGAGCTGGTTAAGGAGCTGCCGCCAAAGGAGCCATCCTCCTGCTCCCCACCCCACCCCCTTCCTGGGGAGAGTGCCTCTGGAGCCCTGGCTTGCCAGGGGCAGAGGAAACCTGACACCGCACCTGCTCAGAACCAGGGCACCCACCTCACCAGGAGGGTCTGGCAAGGGCTCCAATCCAGGCAGATCATTAACTTGACCTCTACACAGACTCTGAACCACTTAGAGGTAAAAGGCCCCATCAAGATCCAAATAATACCACAGAATCTTCTCCCCAGAATACCTATATACCCCTTTGCAGAACTGTCGGCAGCCTCCCAGAGCCCTAAAGGGCATCCTTGCAGCCCATGTTCAGACGCCTACTGAAGTGACATGACCAGGGATCACTCTATGTCCACCTGCTTACTTGTCACATAGAGCAATGACCAATCCCTTACTCTGAGATTCATGAGAGTCAAGAACCCATCTGTCCCCACTGGCTACAAACCCCTTGGTGTCGGCCAACCAACTGTTCAGAGAAGTCAAGGAGAGCACAAGGCACCAGGAAATGCTCTGGAAATCACCCAGCCAAGACCAGCCAACTGGGCCGCCCAACATGGGTCCTAGGAGCCCGTGATGACCTGGGAGCACCCTCAGGGGTGAGGATGCAGTGAGTCCTCAGGAGGCATGTTGACCTCACCATAGTAGATGTAGCGTAGCATGGATTCAAAGGCCTGCCTGCTGGGCACCATCTCTCCGATGGAGATGTTCACTTGCCCGTCTTCAGGCATGAAGGACCGGAACATGGCCTCAAAGTAGCTGCAGACAGGGGGCGACAGACGCCTGGCTCTCAGCAGATGCAGCCAGTGCCTGGGCCCACCCTGCCCAGCAACTGCACCCTCACCCACCTGGAGCGGGCAGCCAGAATGGCCTTGTGGGCTGGCCGAGGATGCCCATCCAGCAGCAGTGTGATGTCACAGAACTCTGCGCCTGCCCCCTCCAGGTATGCCTTCATGTCCTGGATCAGAGATGTGCCTGGAGGGACATAGAGGGACCCCTTATTAGACCTTGCTCTTGACTCAGGCCTCAGGGCTCCAGGGCACTACCTTCTACACATCTGCCCATTCTGCAACCCTGAATGAACCTCCCCCAGGCCAGAGGCCTCACTCTCATCCTTGAGGTACTGCCAGGCCCTGTCCTCAGCTCCCAACACAGTGCTCAGGCCTGTCCACCCGCAGAGTCTTATCTCCCAAACTCAGCCCACTGAGCCCTGTTCTGGGCCCGGCATGCCCTGTGTGCCTGCTGTGTGTCACCTGGAGCCAGTGGACAGGGGCAGCACAAGCCCGAGGGAGAGTCAGGGATGAAGGAGCCTGTGTCTTCCCTTCCCAGGCCAAGGGGCACAGGGAGGCACTGGGAGCAGCTGAGGTCTGCAGGCTACACTCACCGCTCACTGGGCCCCAGACGTGGGTATGCCAAGAAGAGCTTTCAGACCTTATGTCATTCAGAACAGGCACCCTTGCCAGAGAGGTACCCCGTGTCACCTCCTGAAATGGGCTCAGGAGGTTCTCCACCCTCAGGCACACAGACCACTGTGGAAAACCCCGTGGGTTGGGAATTCTTCCTTCAACTGAGCCTGAACTGCTTCCCTCTTTGCCCCTGCCCCTGAACCCAGGGAGCACTCTAGGGTCCTCCCTGCACCCACCCCTCCACCCCTGCCTGAGGGTCTAGTAGGTGATTCCATGACTCCCAAGTTTTGACCACGATGAATGCCACCTGGCCAGTCACTGGCAGGGAAAGGACCAGGCTCCCTACCGATGTCCACGGGCTGGTCTGAGGGGGCACGGGGTGGCGGCTGCTGCTTCCGCCGAACGATCTCCACAATCAGTGGGGATGAGAGGTGCTCGAACTCCTTCATCATGATCACCTGGTTGAAGTGGGACTCCTTCACCACGAAATTCAGGCAGTGTTCCTGAGACAGACAGGCCAGGCAGGCAGACATGGTCAGGCCTAGGCCCCAACAGGGCACTAGACCGGGGCAAGGGGCTTGCAGCGGTGGGCAGGGTGGGCTGCGATGCACCTTCAGCTGGCCCAGCTGCAGCCTGGCGGCACTCTCACACACAACCAGCACATTCTGCAGGTCCACGGAAGCCTCAATGTACTGCCGACACAGCTGTTCCAGGCGGCACAGCTGGAAGCTCAGCGCCAACTTGTACACGTCCATGATAAGCAGCACATCCTCCACGTGGCCTGCATCCGAGAGCTCCCTGAGCCTTGGGGACCTTAGGCAGGGCGAAGGGGAGGACAGGGCCCAGGCTGCCCACTTGCAAGTGGGGCTGCTCGCACCCCCACCCGTTCCTGCCCCTCCCCAGCCCAAGCAGACCTTTCCTTGGGTATTTGATCTTGTCGGTGTAGAGGAACTGCATGAGCACCTCGAAGGGCCGGGCCTCAGCCTCGCGGATGGCCACACGCAGCAGGGGCAGCCGGGCCCCACCCACAGTACCACCAGGGGTCTCCTTGGGAGCCAGAGCTGCCTCCTCCTCTAGCTTCTGTGGGAAGAGAAAGGGGAGCTCAAGAACACCCCTTGGATGCTGCTGCCCAGGTGGGGCCAGGCAGGGCAGCACCTCACCTGGGTCAGTCGCTCCCTCGCCTGTACTATCTTCCTGCGGAGCCAGCGGCTTCGTGCTGTGACAATCGCCACGTGGCCCTGTACGCACTCCTCCTTCTGCAGCAAGAATGACATCTTGGTGGAAACCAGTCAGGGCAGGGGCCTGAGGACTCTAGGCACCTGTGGCCAGCCAGCGTGCCTCCGGGTGCAAAGCCCCTACTCCTCCACCATGGGCTGAGCCGGGCATAGGAAGGGCACCCACCTCACCCAGCACAAACTCCACATCGCAGAACTGGCGGCTCTCCCATAGCCGCCCATAGTCTTCATGGAGCGTGCACTTGGGGTAACAGGAGAACTGCAGGAGGAGATGCGGGTGTTACCAAGTGAAGACACTGTCATCCCTGGCTTTGCCCCCTCTAGGAAACAGGTGTCTTTGAGGCCCCAATGCCAAGTTCAGCTCAGCCCGGGTCCCTCCACTGACTCAGGTGGCTTTCCAGACCTCCACTGGCTTTCTGTGAGCCCCCACTCTGCCCCACCAGCCGCACCCTGTACTGAGGTTGCTGACTGCCTCAGCCTAGAGCCCCCCTCCCCACCCCAGCTGCCGAACTCCTCAGAAAGGCTGCCATCCCACCAGGTGCAGCCCCAGCTCTGGATACCCCTAGACAAGCTGCAGCCCTACGCACTGGGTCTCAGTTTCCACCGTCAGGGCCCATTCACCCTGGCTGGCCCCATGCAGAGTCAGTGCATGAGCTAGCTGCCTGCTCGCAGGCCTGTGAGCCTCACCTGGAACCTGTACATCTCCCCGCTGCGGATGTTGTTGTCCACAGTGCCCCCGAAGATGTACATGGCATCCGATATGACAGCAGCTGCATGGAAGAGCCTTCCACTGGGCAGCTGGGTGGAGGGGGGGACAAGTCAGCAGGGTGGGAAAGGGCAGGGCTAGGCCTCCAGCAGGGAGCTGGCTGAGGCCAAGAGTGGGCCATATTGCAGGCAAGGACATGGCACCTTGAAGGAGGGGTCGGAGCAGGCCCTGAGGCACAGCTGTAGATACAGGACAGGAGGAGGGGCCTGTGTAGGTAAGCAGGCAGATGGGGCCCCTGTGACCCCCTGAGTGGACACAGCGGGTGCTCAGTCTCACATGCTGCACCAACATGGCCCTGGCAGCAGGGCATGGGCTCCTGGCCCTCAGCTCACCATGTGACCCCAATTAAGTGCCTCTCTTAGCCTCAGTCTCCCCACATTTGAGATGGGCTGATCACAGGCCCGGCTTCAGGGGGTGAGGGAGTGGTAACAAGGGCATGGGCCCTCACCTCTGAGGCTGGTGGGGAAGGCTGCTTGGTGTTGGTGGTGCCAAAGTCCAGGCCAAATACATCTCGGGACTTCTTGAAGCCGCCCCGATCCTCGGAGGACAGAGCAGGCGCCTCCTCAGACGCAGCCACTCGCTCTGGCACCTCGGCCCCACCAAGCTGGTAGGAGACATGTGGGTGCGCAACCAGTCAGCAAGAGCCAGACAAGGACCAGAGACTGCTCACCACCCCCACCTAGAGCGTGGAAGGGGACAGGTAGAGGCAGGGAGGGGAGAGCCACAGGATGAGGGCTGAGTCGGGGAGCTGGGAGGACATCCTCAGCACAATGCAAATGCGGTGCTAAGTAGAATCTTACAAGCCCACAGGCTGCAAGATGGAGAAGGGGCCCAGAGGCCCAGGGCCCAGGGTGAGGCGAGGGTGAGAGTCCAGGGGTGAGGGCATTCTGGCCTTGCTCCTGCTGATTGTCTGGAGCTCTGGGAGCGCCCTGGGGCTGTGAGGAGCTGGGGAGGAGGTGGGAGCCAATGGGTCAGGATCACACCCCAGGCCACAGGCCAGGGTCCCCTCAGCAACACCTGGCAGCGCTCACCTCGCTGTCCGAACTGGGCTGGACAACCTCCCAAGTCTGAAAGTCCACATCATAGCAGTGTAGCTCATTGGGCAGAGTGTTGTCAGCTGCACCCCCAAACACGTAGAGGTGGCGGTCAAAGGCCACCATGGTGTGCCCGTAGCGCCTCTGAGGGGGTGGCGGGGAGCCCCGAAGCAGATGCTCAGTAGGAATGCGTGTCCACCTAGGGGCACACAACAAGGAACCAGTGCCAGGCAGGGGCTCCTGCTCCCCTGTGGCCTCCACCTGGGCCCCAAGGTCCTCCCCACCGCAGGCCCAGTCTTCCAAGTGCCCTGCAACCCATAGGAGACCTTCCCAAGCCGGGGAAGGGCCTGCAGTGTGTATGCCCAGTGTCCCCATCCCATCTCACTCTGGAACCAGCTCTGCCCACCTCTTTGTGTGGAGGAACAAAGGGTGCAAGCATGAGGCTGGGTAGGAGGCTGCCTGGGGGCTGGAGGGGGTAGGCCTGTGAGGAAGGCGGCACCACACTGGCTTCACCCAGGAGGGCCAGCTGAGCCACCCAATACTCATCCAGTTGTTGCTGGTGGCCAAGTCTCCGGTGGTTTTCTTCCTACGCCATCCCCTTCACCCCAAGCTGCAGCTCTACCCCCAGCTCTGGCCTGGGCCCCTCCCCCGCGCCCACTGCCCTCTAGATATGCCTTCCACAGCCTGCTTCACAGGTACCCCCAGGCCCCTAAGCAGCCTTCAGGCCCTGTGTCTTCCCCCAGTACTGGCACTGCCCTGAGGACCCCCTTGCAGATCAGCCACCTGTCCACCTGGCCAGAGCCTGCATGGCTGCCACCAATCCTCCCCACGTCTGGTTATGCCTGGCCTCTACCCATTCCTCTCACTTCTCCAGGTCTTCCCCTGCCTGCTACGAGCTCTCTGAGACACCCACTGTCCGGAGGGCCAAGGTCAGGGTTCAGCAGCGGGCCTGTGTGCAGTGTGGCTCTCCTCCCGGCCTGACCACTCTGGGACAAGAGAGTTGGCCAGGCATCAGCAGGGTTTCCCCTGCCCAGGATGCCCAGACTGCCTCCTTCCAGCTGACACCCTGGCATCCAGGGCAGCTCCAAGTGCCCCCCAGCCTCCCTACCTGCAGCCCAAACTCCCTGTTTCCTCTCCTCCGTTAATCCCAGAGCCAACGCCTGGCCCTCACCTTGGTCCCCATCACGGGGGTCAAGAGCTGGCCAGCAGTCAAGGACAGCAAAGGCTAAAAGCTCTCAGGGCCCACGCACCCCTCCGGTCTTTTGCTTCCATATGAGATGTATGCCAGCCACATTTGTTACTGGTGGCAATGACCATGTCATTCACGGGGCTGGGGTGTCCTTCACTCAAAGAGGGAGGCTGCCCAGGCCCTATCTTGCTGAGCTGCAGCCGCATCCAAGGGGCCTGCAGGGGGCCTCTGGCCCAGTCTGTACAAAGGCACCACACGTCCCCGCTCCAGGAGGGAGGGCAGCAGGCCCTGCTTCGTGTGAGAGCTCACAGATGCAGGCGTGGGGAGCTGGAGGCACTCACATCTTGTCCTTAAACTCAAACTGGAAGAGGTTGTTGGTTATCTTGGCTCCACTCTGCCCTGAGAACACAAACATCTTGTCCCGGCACACGGCCACTGGGAAGTTGCAGCAGGATGGCGGGATCTCACCGCTCTGGACCACCTATGGGGACGGGAGGCCGCTCAGCCCGGGGCTCTCACAGGACCCCATGCACATGCTTGTGCTTACATTGCTGAGCTGGGACTGCTTTTATTTCCAAAGTTTCTTCTGTGACCGAGGATTCATGTATCACTTTTGGCAGAACAACCTAAAGCCTGCCTCACCCTCCTAAATGGGGGTTAAAATCGTCATTGAAGGGGAAAGAAACCCCACAGGAAAACAGCAGCCAGCAGGACAACAGGAGGTGTTCTGTCCTTTCTATACTCAGATAAGGGAGGGTTATACCTGAACCGCATCAGTCACCTGCGACAGGCTGCCATCCAAAGCACAGGGCCTTTAGTCACCAGGTAACTGCCACTGGAATTGGTTGTGAGGCCCAGGCAGGTCAGTAGGAAGGGCGAGGCAGAGGACAAGGCTAGGCTTTGGCCAAGAGAACATAGCAGCCTCCGCCCCAACCCACCCTGGCCCACCCTGGTCCCCGAACCTCACCTCCCTGCCTCACCTCCCACTCCAGCCCCCCATCCCCTGTATCCTTCACATCCATGCCTCCCACAACCCCGCCCCAGCCCCCCAGCCTCTTACCTCCTCCCAGCACGTGAGCTCTCTGTCCTGCAGGCCAATGGTCCACATGTCGTTTAGCCTGCATGAGGACAAAAGGGTCAGGATGCTTGTCCTGGGGCTGGCTGTCAGGGTAGGCCGGGGCCTGGCCAGGAGGGATGGCTCTGGGGAAGAACAACCCATCATTTGGGACTCTGATCAGGGTACTCCGTGACAGCCATGAAGCTGAAGATGAAGCTGGAGGGTTGTGGGGGCTGCACTGAGTCCCTGCGGTGCCAGGTCCCTGCCCGGCCCAGGCAGGCAGAGACGCCTCATTTGAAGAAAGGCCTCGTTCTTGACATTTAGGGCAGGGGACAGGGCCAGCCACTCAGCTGATCCCTGGGGCTAAGAGAGGACCTCACAGAGGTTATGCTCACAGAAATTGTATTGTTTAGTTTCTATAACGCTTAAGTTTTGGGGAATGAGCATATGCTGCTTTTGTAACCAGAAAAGTCGAGCAAAGCCAATTTGCCGAAATAAGAAGGAAAATGCCTATGAAATAGGTAAGAACTCTGTTGTCCTCTCTAGGGGAAGGGCTGAGACTGAGCCCTGCTGCTGCCACCGACCTGCTCACTCGCCCCTTAGGGTCATTCCCTGCTATGGACCTGAGTGTCCTCACCCCAGCAATGCAAGGGGCCACCTCCCCCGCCCCCAGCTCTTTGCTCTGGAGCCCTGCATGACAGCTACACAAACATGAGCCAGGCTTGATGCCCCTCAGATGCCCAGGAGGGTCCTCAGGGGTGCCAGTCCTTCTGAGCACTGTGGAGGTTGGGTAGAGGCTCCATTCAGTGGCCATCACCCTCATCCTGCCCATCTTCCTCTGCCCCTGACCCCCGTCCACACACACACCTTCCCGAGGAACCCCCAGCCTGAGTCCGCCAAGACTAAGAAGGCCCACTCTGTGCACCAGTACACTGGGCCGCTCAGAGGAGTACACGGGCCAGGCCACCACCTACCTGGCATTGCCATCGTAGCCAGCAAAGATCCATAACTTGTCACTGTACACCGTGGCACCATGGGCTGACCTAGCAACTGGCAACCTGGAACACGAGGTGGGGGAGCAATGAGGCCACCCAGCACAGACCCAAGCCTCATAGCCCCACAAGCCTGGTCTAACGGCCACAGCCCTGCAAGTCCTGCCAGGCCCCAGGACTGCTGTGTCCACATCTGCTGACACTGGAGCCCCAGGGTCTCTAGTCAGGGTATAATCAATAGCACCGGGGGCTGAGCTCATGTGGCGCAAGGTCACTGATGAGGCATCAGATGTCCACAGGGCACAGAGTCCTTTCCCAGTTGCTACCAAAATATCAAAGGGCGTGCTCACAAGGCAGGACCATGGAAGCGCCCATCACAGGACATTGCATCCCTTCTACACTCTGAAAGGAGGCAATCTAAGAGCTGGGAGGAGGCTGCAAACAGGTTAACACCAGCTCCCAGCTCCCAGGCCTCCCTGAGCTTCTGGCTCCTTACCTGTCGTGCTACAGGGCCAGAGAGCCCACAGAACAACCCCAAAAAATTTCAGCACTTTCTCACCGTCCTTCAATTTTCCACTCTGTCCACTGGCCGGTTGCAAACTTGTATTCAAAGAGATCATTTTTATTCTTCAAGTTAGAATTGGAATAAATGTCCCCAGTGTAACCCCCTAGGCAAAGAGAGAGAAACGGTCACACCCAAAGGCAGCACTGCAGAGGCCTCAAACCCTGGGAGGGGAGGACACTACCTGGCCCCATGGGAAATGCATTCCAGAACTCCCTCCACACACCTCAGGAGCACCTACTGGGTGCCTGCCTCTGTGCTGGGCTCCTGGAAACACAGAGCTCAGCAGGACCCCATTTCCTGTCCCTAATGGGGAGGGAAAGCCACCTTCCAGCCTAGTCACAAAGGCAGACTGTTCCCCTGCCAGGAGATCAGGCCAGTGGGTGGACAGAGAGAGGCCAGCCAAGCACAGTACGTGAGGCTTGATGGGAGGGCAAGGGATCCTCGGCCTGGGACATAGGCAGCAGCTCACCAAAGACGAACATGCTGCTCCCATATACCACGGCCGAGTGGTGGTAGCGGGGGGCTGGCGGGGTCCCAGTGGTGAAGGCCCTGGCAGGGGAACAAGAGACAATGAATGTTAGCAGTAGTTTGAAGGTTAATACCTGTATCATTATAAAAACGTTTTAGAAAGTTACCAATAAGGAAAAAGAAAAAGAAAAAACACCCAGCACTAAAATTTATGTATAATCCCTTTGCCAGAAACCACTGTCCATACCTGGAGGTCTACCCGACACCCTCCTATGCATAGTGTGCTTCTGAGTGATTTTTAAAAATGGAATCTCATGATACATATTTTGTAATATGTTTTTCAACTACACAGACTGTGAATAGGTCTTCAAGTGACTCTAAAGTCATCACTACCCTGTTCTCACAGCTGCACTGCATTCTGCAACATGGGTGGCCCACGAAGATTACCGGCCAACTTAAAAACCGATTCATACTGCTTTCTGGGGGCTGCTCCTTTTCAGTCTCATATGTAAGCAATTTTTAACAAAGAATGGGAAAGTCTTCAGAGTGATTTTAAAAATGAATTTGTAACTATTGGCTGTATTTTAAAATGAAGTGTGAGAGAAACAATATAGAAATTTCTGTGGTGATCCCAGTACCACCCAGATCCCCCGGGCAGAAGGCGGGTGTGCAGAGTGATGCCACGCCAGGTGCCAGGTTCCGCAGCTGTGGGTCCTGAGTGTTGACATCCTCCTCCGCCAAGGGAAGTAGAGGGCTGCTAGGACTGAGAGGGCTGCGCACAGAGCTCCTGAATGCAGCGCAGCACTCACGGGGCTTGGTGAACCTGTGCTTCTGCACAAACAGATGGCAGAGCTCAAGAGGAAACCCATCATCCTTAATCCCAGAATCTATTTCTCCCCCTCTGCTGTGACCGACCTGCTGAGGCTAGACTGTAGGGCACAAATACACAGTGCTCAGAAACGGCAGGTCTCTTGCCCAAGGCTACAGGAGGGCCATCTGCAGGAGGGAGGCCAGGGTCCACATGATGCCCACAGCCTGTGTGGTGTCTCCCGGCAGAGGATAGGCCCCACCGGGTCAGGGTTGGGGAGAGGAGCCCCTACAGCAGCAGAGTCAATCCTGAAAGGACCCATCAACTGATGGCCCTCCATGTGGGTTCCAGCCCCTGGCCTGGGAGACAGGCTTGGTGACTGAAGGGCTCTCCTGGGGCAGAATTTGAGGACCCACAACTGGATCAAACAGATCTCCTAATGAACAGGATTCGGAATAATAAATCTCAGTCATGGACTGAAAAAGAAACACAAGAGACAGAGGGAACACTGAGAGAGGCTCTGGGCTTCTCTCTACCTTCCCAGGAATGTGACTCTGTTGGCAATCAGCCCAAAATAATGCTACTGAGTCTAGGAGAAAGAGCAGGGACCTGGAACTCAGGAAGCCACCCACCTGCACCAGGAGCAGTCCTTCACATCAAACCGCAGGAGGTCGTTGAGCATCGTCTTCCTGAAAGACAGCAGGGATAGGTGGGCTCAGTCCTGGTCTGCTCTGCCCAGCCAAGACCCAGGAGATGGGCACGGCAGTCCAGGGGTGGGGGAGTTGTTTGGGGGGACTTAGGCAGGGCCAGACAACCAGCTGATGCCTGAAGGACCAGAGAAGTGACCACAAAGGAAGCTCCTGAGCTGGTGCTGGCACAAGGGTTGCCTCCAGGAGTCAATACTAAAGCATGATCTGGGCCACTTCACAGCTGACTTAAGAGCTCACACTTCATGCCAGGCTCCAGAATCCCCACTAGCATGTCTCAGTGTCCCCTCCTCTGAGGCTATGCCACCACAATGCAGATGCTTGCCCACATCTCGGGGAGGCCCCCTTGCCTTCTCCCTGATGTTCCTGCCACCTCTTTATCACAAAGCCAGTGTAACAACTACATTAAACATACAATAGCCCTGGCTGGTGTAGCTCAGTGGATTGAATGCCAGCCCGCAAACCAAAGGGTTGCCGGTTCAGTTCCCAGTCAGGGCATGTGTCTGGGTTGCAGGCCAGGTCCCCAGCTGGGGACGCAGGAGAGGCAACCACACACATTGATGTTTCTCTCTCTCTCTTTCTTCCTCCCTTCCCCTCTCTCTAAAATAAATAAATAAAATCTTTTTAAAAAAAAAAAGATACAACAGAACAGGGTGATGAAACACAATACCATGTACAGATGATGTATTTATAGAATTGTACACCTGAAACCTAACCTTACTAACCAATGTCACCCCAATAAATTAATACCAATAAATAACAACAACAACAACAAAAGATATAATAAAAGAGAAAACAAACCCACTGGCCATAGCACCACCTAATACAACCTGCATGATACCACCCTGCTGTGGTCACTAAGAGGGAAGAAGTGTGCCAGTCCAACAGGAGCCCAGCACCCCCTGCACCTCCTGCATACCAGGCTAGGCCAGGCCAGGCCTGTGCTGGGCACCCCCCTGCACTGCCTATCTCAGTCTGCACCAGATGGCTGAGCTCTCCACCTGCATTTACAGAAGAGGAAACAGCCTGGGAGATAAAAGGATCTATCTGAGGCCATGCAACCAGGAAGCCAGGAGCTGCGAAGCAGAGCTGTGACAGTAATCCCTCCCTCTCCCATTTTTCCCCCTCCCCAACCCAACCCTCAGGGGTGTAGGTCATCTTTTCTTTTTTAATTGATTTTGAGAGAGAGAAAGAAAGAGAGAGAGGGAGAGAGAGAGACAGTGAGTTGTTCCACTTATTTATGCATTCATTGGTTGATCTTGTATGTGCCCTGACTGGGGACAGAACCTGAAACCTTGGCATATTGGGAGGACGCTCCAACCAACTGTCGTACCTAGCCGGTGCTAGGCCATCTTTCTTTGTATCCAGTCTTTCTATTAAGAAATAACTAGACTGAGACAAATTTGTATTCTGTTTCTTAGTATCACATTGTAGCAAAAATATTTCTGCTTGTTGCTATACAGTTCCTGCTACAGAATTCTTCTGGGGATGTTCCCCTCCACTGCCCAATGCTGGACACCGGACCTTTTCTTATTTGGGGAATTCCCATTAAGGTTCCAGTAAATATCTTTATTTCATTCCTTCATATGACAAACATTTGTTGAATTGTCTGGGTGCTGGGATACAGGCCCTGCCCTGAAGGAGACAAATAACAAACATCTGTACAATCTGGACAAATGGAGCCAGAAAGAGGTGCAGAAGGGGAGGGGTGGGCCACTAATCGATCCAGTTGGTCTAGGTGGTCGGGGAAGGCCTCACTCACAGGTGATTCCGAGGAAGGGCAGGCAGGTGAGCAGGAGGGAACTGCCAGCGCAAGGGCCAGATGCATGGTACAATCTGAACACAGCAAGGCAGCGGTGTGGCCCAGTGTGGTGAGGAGCAGTGGGGGCACACTGACTGCCAAGAAGGCTGGGGCTTTTAATCAGAGGTGGAGAGACATCCGAGTGTTATCTGCCAAGGAGGAACATATGCTGACATATGCATTTTCAGATGGATCCCTCTTCTTATTCACGGGGAAGCCAGGCGACCATGCCTGAGGAGACCCTCCTGCCCCTTCTATAGGCCCTCATGGGATTCTGCCTACCCCATCAGCCCCAAGTCAGTTCCCTCAGGGAGGCCTGCAGGACCACGCCGCTGCACCAATCAGAGGCCAGCCCTTCCCAGCCTTTAGGTCAGGTCCTATGGTTCAGAGGTGGGGACAGGACTTATGAGCAGGATGGGTTGTGTGCAAACATTGTACCCTCAACACAGGGAAACTTCTGTGCTGAGCTCCTCACAGCCTGTGCTCACTCTCCTCAGGAGTACCCTGCAAAAGCAGCACACACACAAGGCCGCTCCATATATGGAGGAGACCAGAGTGCAGTTAGTGCTGTTAAGCCACCTGCCAAAGCCCAAAGCCACTAAGCTTTAATTTGAACTGAGCCCTGCCTGTCCAAGAGACCAAACTCCAGCTCCACATCCAATAGGCTCCTAGCGCTGGTGCACATCTCTGGCCTTTTCTGAACACATCAACAAATGAATGAAGGGGAGAAATGCTGATCAGACCCAGGCCCAGTGCTATTCTGCACTCCCCACCTCCAGGCCATTGCCCACATTGATCCCTCTGTTTGGCACATTCCTCCTCTTTTGCATGGCTCACTCTTCCTCAGCATCACCCCTTCCACAAAGGCTTCCCTGACAGGACCAGACCCCCGTCTCCTGGTCCTGTGTCTGCTGTACCTGTGCCTGTGCCCACTACCGGACATGGCCCAGCTTATACTAAGAAAGCTCTTTCCCTCTGGGGACGTTCAATTCCTGGGGAATTGGTCAGAGGGAAACAGGCCAGGAGAAAGAAGCAGCTGCCCGAACCAAGTGTTCACCCTGACTATTGTCTTCCAGCAAAGGAAACCAGCCGCAGCTTAACTGGGAACAGTTCAGGCGATGGAGGTGTGCTCACCAACAGAACATCGGGTTGTTGCCAGGAACTTATAGCAATGTGGGAAAACCCTTCCAAAAAGTGAAAAAAATGTAGAAAAAAACAAAACAAAACTGTCCTTCATACCTCCTCAGCTGCCATGTGAGCATGTGGATGAGGCCCAGAGAGAAGTGCAGGGAAGGAAGAGTGCCTGGCAAGGTGGCAGCCAGGGCAAGTGCGTTTCTTTCAAGGCCGTGTGCACTCAATCAGAACAAGAGCATGTGCTCCCCACTAGATGCTATGCAGAAGGCCTTGAGTGCAGGGAACCTCACAGATTGGAAAAATGAAACTGAGTGCTTAGCTAACATTTATAAAGATAGTAGCAGAGCTGCAGAAGCCTGGTCCAAAGCACCATGTTTCTCCCTCCCTGGTCCAAACACTCTGATGCTCAGACTCACTCACCCATTGTCTCCACCAAATACATAGATGGCATCTTTATAGGCCACCACTGTGTGCTTGCTGCGTCTGGAAAGAAAAAAAGAGGTGGGCAGTGGTGATGCCAGGGCTCTCCTGGGGACACCCAGGGAACGAGACCAAGCACCCACAGAAGTTGGATAACACCTCTCAACTACCAAGATTAACAGAAACCCATAAATTCCACCAGTACACCAAAAAATCCTGCATGTGGGGACCCCTGACACTGCCCTGGGACTCTCTGGACTCCTCCTCCCACTACAGAGCACCTGGGACCCCAGCTGGAGACTCACCAACACAACATAACTCTAGAACCCTGCCCCTAGCTACGCTGTCCCTTGCCACCCCGCTCCGGGACACCCTCAAAACCCCTGTCACAGAACAGGGGAGGTAAAAGGGGGATAAATGGTGGTGGAAGGAGACTTGACTTGAGGTAGTTAACACACAATACATTATACAGATGATGCATTATAGAATTATACACCTGAAACATATACAACTTTATTAACCAATAACATCCCCCAATAAATTAAAAACTTTAAAAAAAGAAACCGCCACTGCCCTGGGCATCGTCCTGGACACCACCACTCTTCTCTCCCTTACCAGATTCCACCCCAGCCTCGCCCCTGGAACCCGCCAGGAAACCCTCTCAGACACCCCCACCCCCGAGATCCCTGAACCACGCCGTACCGAGCCCCCACGAACTCGTCGCAGGGCGGGAGGCGCCGCCAGCGATGCACTGTTTCGAAGGGCCCGAAGTTGAGCGTCAGGTACTCGACACTGTCCGAGCAGCTGTGGTCAAAGTCCACGCTCGGGGCTACCTTGGACCGCGCGCCGCTCGCCAGGGCCCCGGCCCCGATCGGGCCCCCAGAGCCGCCAGTCCCAGCCATCCTGGGTCCACGTCCGATCGGTCACCGTTCCTGAGAGACTTGCGGCCACCGCCCTGGGTTGCAGAGGGACTGCATTTCCCGGCGAGCACTGGGTCGAGGGCGTGGCACTTCCGGCTAGCGCTGGGCATTCCGACAAGCCTAGCGCTCCTCGGGGCCCTGCGGCCGGGCGCTGCACCTGGGACCCGAGGCTGCGGCTAGTGCCTAGTCTTCCGGGAAACATTTCCCGCGGAGTGCCGGCGCCGGGTCCCAGCCGCGTCCAACTGCACTTCCCCGGCCCCTGTTCCGCCACAGGCCGCCCGGAGATCGACCACGGTTCCCGGCATGCCTTCTCTGAGCAGGGCTCGGCCGTGATCGTCCGCCGCTCCCGGGATCCCAGGTGAAGGGTTCCGAGCTCGCAGCGGCCCCCGCAGGCAGCCCATCCCCTTCCCGCTCGGGCCCCCAACCCGAAACCCTGGCGTTTGCCCTTGGCATTCTTATTTATTGGCTGAGAGGCAGCGTGGCGCAGAGGCTCTGTATTCTCATTTCTACTTAATAGCAGAAGCTGTTCCTTCACCTGCGATATGTGGATTTGGGAAGCTCTGTCTGCCATGAGAAGCACGAGGTCTGTCTCAGGACCCAGCTCCTACAGCCCTAAGTGGTCAAATGCCCCCAAACTGCCTCTGATCTCTGAAGAAGCACGCCCTCTCTCAAGCCCTTTGCACCTGCAGTCTCCTCTACCTGGAATGCCCTACCTTGAAAATCCAGATCCCAGACTGGTTGGAGAAGCCTTTCCTAACCAACCCCCCCACCCGCACCTCCCGGGGCAGAATCAGTTCTTCCTTTGGGCACTCAGTGGTGTGGCACTGAGGATTCTGTGGTTGTGACTGTCTTGCTGTCATCTACTTTCTCCCTCATGGGTGTTTGCCCAATTACAATGGAAGTCACACAGATCTGCAAATGTGTGCGTTTTAATTTTGAGATGTCTAATATGTTGCAAGATCCTACAGGGGACCAGTCCCAATAGAAGAAGAGGCAGGGCCTGTCCCGTCTCCACTGCCAACCATCGTTGGCAGCCCAGGCCTTGGGTGGTGAGCATCAGTTGGAAGCAGTGGAGGCCTCTCTGGAGGTGAGCCAGGGAGTTGATGGCAAGCACTGGGAGGGCTCAGGTTCTGCCCTGAGGGATCCTGGGAAATTTGAAGTTGGCACCTGCCCCTAGAGCTTGGCCTCTGTCCCTGGTGCCCCAGCATGCCTGCCCAAGTCTGCTTCATGAAAGCTCAGGATCCTTTCCCTGTGAGCCAGGACATGTCGCCGGTCCTGCAGGAACGAGGGGAGGAGGAGTCAGGGCAGAAGAGAGCAGGCTCCCCACTCAGCAACATGAGCAGCTGGCCCTTGAGGACAGCAGGGGCCTGCTCTGTGCCAGGCCCTGGTGCCCAGCAGGGATGTGTACTTGGGCAAAGGGGGAAAGATCATCAGGTGCAGACTCTGGGCTGAGGTGGGAAAGGCTTGAATAGTCAACAGGAAGGACAGGACACACGTACTTGCTGTGCAGCAGAAACAGCCTTTGCGAGGGCAAGAGGGAGAGACAGAGAAGGCCAGGGAAGAGCATGTCATTTATGTCCCCTCTTGGTTTTCCACTGTTTCTAGTCTGAGGCCTATCCCCATCCCATGGCCTCCAGGCTTTTCCCAGCCCCTAGGGGCTATTTGTAGGCAGGTAAAGCCCACAGGGGGATTCCCATTGACACCATGCTGGGGTGAGGGTAATGACTGGTGTCCAGTATCTCCCAGACTCCAAACATCCACCCCACATCTCTGTGCAAGGCATCCCCACGGACATCACTAGCTGCATTTCCCCACCTGGCTTCGGCTAGGCTCAATACTACCATGTCCAGTTGGATGTCCCAGGCTCAGTGATTGCCCAAGCAGTGTACCTTGACCCCCGCCCCACAGCACTGGCCCTGCCTTGGTATATGGCCCTTTTCCTTCAGTCTCCCAAGGGCATGTATAACCATCCCACTCCCAAATCACAACCTATGCCTCACACAGTCCCATAGGCCCGGGAGCCTCAGACTGATGGGGACCAAGGGTTGGGGTACTGGCCCTGGAGGGCTGTGAGGCAGCTGACTGCCATGGGAAGGTTGAGCCAGTCCTTCAGTAGATGTCTTGCTCCCTGCCCCAGGCTTCAAATGCCCACACTCACTCCACTTCCCGCTTCCGAATGGCACGGCCTGAGGCCAGCACCTCAGCCACCTTGGACACGATAGGATCGTAGTTCATGCTGGCCACAGCGATCACCTCGTCGCCTCTGCAGGGAGAGGGTAGCTGAGCCTGACAGTTGCCCAGGAGTGGCCCCTCTTCCTGGAGACCCTGACACACTCCTGCCCACCTGGGACCCAGGAAGGGATCTTACCCAGGACAACAGGAATGTCCTGAGCACCCAACCCTCCCTGCTTTGCACTTTAGCCCAGCATGGACTTCAGGTTCTTGTGGGACTCCCATGGAGGTTCCAGCCATACTCCTTAGTGGGGTTCAGGCTTCCGTCCTGGGATCACCACTATCTGTGTGACCGTCCTCAGTGTAAATGTGGGGTGTCAACACCCACCTCAAAGAGCTGTGCTGACGATAAAATGTCCTGCTTCAATGCATGGCAGCTGGAGTTATTACTGCCCCACCTCCTTGGTGGTGTCTCCCGCCTGGCTTCCCCCTATGCCACTCAGTCCACCTTTCAGATAAGAACCCTTCGTCTGGAGCAAAGCTGCTCTGGGCTGAGTTTCCCCTACCGACTGAGCTCCTGCTGCTTCGTGCCCCTGCTCCGCCCCATTGCTCTCACTTGGTGTAAAAAGCCACGAACTTCAGCTCCTCCAGATCCCCTTGGATGATGACGTCGTCGAAGCCTTCTCCGTACCCTGTGGGCCAGGCAGGTGGGCGTCGCCCACGTGAGCTCAGCAAAGGGGATGGGACTCTACCGGATCAGTGTCTGTGCTCTTCTAACTGCCCCCCTGGACCCCTCCCCAGGCCTAGGTCTCTTTGTCCTTTTAGGTAGTCCCTGGCATTGCCCCCAGTGAGTGCTTTACTGCTTTCTATAGCTGTCCTGGCGTCGTCCAAGGATGCTCATAGCCCCGCCCCAACTCTAAGCCCCACTTCTGCACTCTGATTAACACCGTAGCCCCGCCCCATTCCGAGGTTCAGTTACCCGCGTAGCGCAGGCTTTTGCCGAACATGGCTGTCCACAGGTAGGGTACGGTGCTGATCTCTGCCTCCTGCGCCAGCATGTTCTGGGCCGCCACGCGCCCTGAGGGACCCAGAATAGTGAAAGCTCCAACCCTAGTCCCCACTACCCCTATACTGCCTGTCCCAGCTCTCTGGGACCCCTCACATGTGGGGTTACTTCTTGCCTCCCCCAGAGGTCAAGAGGCACATCACCGTGCAGTGCACAGCCCATGCTTGGTTGCAGCTGATTGGTACAGAGGGAGACACCTAGCACAAAGCTGGCCACTTAGATTGCTTCTCTGGAGAATCTGAATGAAGTGCCCTGGGTCTGGAAGGTAGGCTTCCTGGGGTTGTGGGGCTGCAGGGCCATCTCAGGTGTGCACACAGACAACTAATCAGACACATCGGGTCTGAAGAAGGAGGCAGGAGAGCAAGCATAAGTAACCCAGACGGATGCAGAGATGACAGCCACACCCAGGGCCCCAGAGAAAATAGCTGGGTAGCTTCCCAGTTCATGAAGCTCCACCCCCTGGATGCTCCCATTAAACCTTAATTGCACTGTGGAAAAGCCTTTGCTTCTTAAAACCTAGCACCAACCTCAGACCTTGGATCTGAACAGAAATTGGTACCAGGAGTGGAGTTTCGGGCTGCAGAGGCTCAGATAACGTGAAGGCAGAGCTGGGGGTGGGGGGTTGGGAAGTCTGGGGTCCTCCTTATAAGGCAGCTAACTTGCTGGCACCTGTAGCTCAGGGGCCCTGACTAGGTGTGTACAGGGAGCACGTCTTGGTGAGGGGGGAAATCTATTCCTCAGAGAGCACAACAGTTTCCCCCTGAGCCCCAAGTTTCCAGGCCCAGGTGGCCACCTCCCAGAGGCCTGCATGAGGCATCTGGGCTCTGAGTCAGGCAAGTGGCCCAAGGGAGACAGAGGCACTGAGTGGGGAGCTGGCCCATATCCCACTAAATCCCTTTTTCTCTCCCTGGTGAACATGTGCCTTTGAGTACAAAAGAAAAGGCGAGGCTATTGGAAGGACAAGTGGGGGTGGGGCACTGTAGCAGACCGAATGGGGTGTTCAAAGGGCAAGGGAGGGAGGTCTCTGAAGATGGGCCACACACAAGGCTTGTTCTGTGACCTGGCTTGATCACCTGGATGAGGCTGACCCAGACAGGCCACGACAGACTTTGAATGGCTCTGCGACCAGCAACCAAGATCAGCAACTGATGGATGGGTCCGGGGGAGGCTGAGATCCTGAGACAGCCTCCCCCACCTTATCCTGCCATAGGGCTGGCCATACCCTGGGCATGAGCCATCTGCCAGTGTGGGATGTTCACTTTCCGATTGTTCCTCCAGGCCAAGGGGAAGGTGACAGCGTCGCCAGCCGCAAACACACCTGGGACATTGGTCTGCATCATCTGTTGGGAGAGGGCCCAGGACTCTGTGGGTGGGAAGGGGGCCCTGGCCTGGACCTCCCATTGTCCCCATCTCAGTACCCTTCCCACCCTACTGAGCCCCACCTTGTTGACAGGGATGAAACCTCGGGAATCCAGGTTGATGCCGCTTTGCCTCAGGAAGCCTGTGGAGGGCACCGCACCTGACAGGATGGGGCCACCGTGTCCAGTTTCACCTCATTGCTCTGATGACCCACACCCTTCACTTGCCACAACCCAGCCCCAGACTGATCATCATACCCTGCAGACTCTGTGTGTCCTGTCACTCTGCCGGGACCTCCACAGACCCTGTGCCTCCCATTAGGCCTCAGGTATTGTCTCCTCTGAGAATCGGCCCAGGATGCCCCAGATGGTGGTGGGCATACCGTGCCACCCCCGTCCCAGTGCTGCCACCTCCTACCTTTGTTTCTCCCCCAAACTGGTACCTCAGCTGGATCAGGGATGAGTTAGAGGCACGTTCGTGTCCTGCAGCCCTCACAGGGCAGGCCATGGAGTCAAGTATGAGTGGGCAATGGTCACTGGGAGCAACCTCTGTTCCAGGCCTGAGCCAAGCCCAGTACACCCATTCCGCAACAGCCCTTTGAAGTGGGTACAGTTGTGGTCCCATCTTATAGATGTGAAAACTGAGGCGCAGAGAGGGGACGGGACTGGCCAAAGGTTCTGCTCATGCACATCCTCCTACCCACCCACTCACCAATGCCCACCACGCAGACGTCGGCCCGCACCACCTTGCTGCTCTTCAGCACGACCTCCTTCAGCTGTGGGGAGGAGGCAGGTGAACAGCTGGGCCCGGCTCCTGGGCACAGGGGAGAAGGGACAGCGAGCGGCAGGGGGCGGGGAGAAGGGCCCACCTTTCCTTCCTGGGCCCGCAGCTCCGACACCTCTGTCTGCATGTAGAACTTGACCCGGTTGTTCTCAAACATCTGTCAGGGCAGGTGGGCGGCGGGCAGTGAGTGAGACCCGGCCAGACTCATCTGGTTCTGAGGGGCCGAGGACCAGTGGGCTCACCTTCATGAGGGCACGACCCACGCGCTCCCCCAGGAATCTCCTGAAGGGTGTCTCCTCCAGCTCCACCACGGACACCGAGTGGGCCTTCTCAGTCAGATAGGCAGCCACCTCCATCCCTGGGCCAGGGTTGTGGGCAGTGGGCTGGCACCCTGTACCCCCCAGGGCCAGCACTGCCTTGGGGTCGGCCACCTCCACCCCACCATCCACAGCTGCTCACCTAGGAAGCCGGCCCCCACGACCACTGTGTTCCGGCCCCGAGCCAGCCTCACCACGCGATTGGCATCCTCAGGAGTCCGGATGGTGAACACGTTCTCCACCTCTTTGCCTTTGCAGCTCAGGGTCTTAGGGCTGAGACACAGCCAGTGTCAGCGAGGGGCTCCTGGTCCCCTGAGCCCTCCCATTCTGGCCAGTGCCCCGCGTGGTGTCCAGTGGAGGGCAGCAGGGAGGCACTCTCCCACCTGCTCCCTGGGGCCAGCAGAAGCTTGCTGTACTCCAGCTTGAAGCCATCCTTGAACACAACCTTCTTGTTTCTCACATCCACTGTGACCACCTGCAATCCCCACCAGGCACAGCATGGACCTTGGTGGGCCAGGCCGCCCACTCCCAGGCCCTGCAGTATGCCCAGAGCCTGGCCAGACTCTAAGCAGCTCCACGGGGGCTTTTCCTGATACCTGGTTGTCCTTCCTCTCACCTGGCAATTCCTTCTCACTCTTTAAGCTTCAGACATCACCTTTCCCTCAAAGCCCTCCTTATATCCCAAGTCCCACCAGGCTCTCCCATCCCAGCCCAGAACAAATTATCCATGTCCCCACACACTGGGGCTATGCATGGGCGCATGATGCTACCAAGAAGATCCAGTGCTGCCTCCCAGGCCAGGAGCACCCCCAGGTGCCTGGGCAGCAAGGCCAGGAGGGCAGAGCACACCCACATCTTCAGGAGCCTACACATCCTCACGCCCTTCATGGTTGCCCAGCCTTGTCCTCTACCTGGGCCTCGGTGAGCACCTCGATGCCGTAGGCTCGGAAGAACTCCTTGGGCCTCAGGGCCAGCTGCTCAGGCTGGGCATCTAGGGACTGTGGGAAAGAGCCAGCATGAGACTGAGCCAAGCAGCCATGGGTCCATTTTGCAACAGAGGACCTGGGGCCCATGGAGGGTGGAGCCAGCCCCAGGTCACCCAGGGGCTGCAGGACAGAACTCAGCAAGCCCAGATCTTCAAACTCCAGGGCCTGGCATGAGTGGGGAGGGCAGATGGCCAGAACCCCAGTGGGCAGCAAGCAAGGCTCTGTGTGGGCATGACTGCACCCAGAGGGACAGAGCCATGCCTCCAATCACCCCCACCCACCTTGCTGAGCTTGGGCCGGTCGTAGGGGAGGTGCCGGTCCAGCGTGCACAGGACGATCCTATCTGAGAAGCCCTCTTGCCGCAGGGTCTCTGCACACACCAAGCCAGCTGCACCTGAGGGGAGGGAGCTGTGGGTCAGAGACCATCTCTCCCCGATCCCATCCTGCCTCTTATTATCCCACCACCAACCTGCGCCCACGATGAGCACATTGGTGCTGCCACTGTGTCCAGCACTTGGAGAGATGCACTTGGCCATCACCTTGGTCCTTCGCTGCAGCTGCAAGGCCTAGTAGTAGTCGCCAGAGAGTGGGGGACAGCTGGGAGCTGGGGTCATGGCCAACCTCCCTCTGCCATAATTCCGGCAGTCCAGCCACATCCCCACCATGCACCCTTCCCTCTGCTCCCCAGCCACATTCATCAGACCCCCTCCCACCACAGAACTTTGCAAATGCTGTTCCCTCAACTCAGACCCCTTCCTTGGCTTTCCCTTTTACCTGAGCCCCAAGCCACCCCCTCACCTGCTTGCTGGCTCGGACATACACCTTCTCCTTCTCGATCTTCACCTGCAAGTACTGTGGTGCTCAGAACCAGGCTTTGGGGGGCTCCTGCCCCTGACCCTGTAGCCCCAGGCTCCCACTCCACTACACACCCGGCCCCACCTGGAACTTGTGCAGACTGTCCAGGCCAGGGAAGTCCTCCAGGTCCCCGGTGCTGATGTTGAAGCAGGCACCATGCCAGGGGCAGCGCACCCGGCCACGGGATAGTACACCTGGGAGGGGGCAGTGCTGAGCTGGGGTCACCCGCAAGAGTCCCTCTGCAAGGATTCCTGTGTCCCAGCACCTGCTGGCCCTTTCACATAGCCCCAGAGACCCCCCAGAGGCCCCCCCCTCCTTGCCCTGCACCAATAGATAGGAACCGGAGGTCTAGGGAGGAGCCAAGCTGGGCTAGGGCCTGGTGGAGCTAGGGCTCAATGGTGCAGTGGCCAAGCCCACTTCAGGAGGCCACGCCCCCACTTCCCCTGTGCATGCAGACAACTCACCTTTCACCAGGGGTGCACCATAGTGCGGGCACTTGTGGCCCAGGGCGTGGAACTCCCCATTGTCCTTCACCAGCAACACCTTCCCCCAGCCCAGCTCCACTTCCCGCATCCTGGGGAGGAGCTGCACTCAGAAGTCAGGCCAGATGTGAGGCACCACCTCCTTCCAGAACCTCCTCCCAGATTCCAGCCTTCTGGGGGCAGGGGCCAGACCAGCAGAAGCCACAAAGGCAGTGGCCAGGATGGCTAGCCATGGGCCCCTTCCAGGCCTCCCTGCCCACCTTATCTGAGGCTTGTGCTTGCCCTCCCACCTTGGGCCCTCTGACCCCTGTACCAGGCCCAGCACCCACTGGCCATTCTCGAGGTCCTTGACGTGACAGACAGCGGCCTCTACACAGTCCTGAGTGCCAGGGTAGGGGTGAGGGGCGGGCAGGCGCTCCTCTGAGTGGAAGTGGCGGGCAGTGCCATTGCCCTGGTAGGCTCGGGGGCTGCCCTTCCCACTGGCCGACAGCTCCTCCTTGCTCCGCTCCTTCTCAGGCAGTACCACCTCGATCTTGAGCTCCACTGTGGGCAGATGGGGGCCACTGTGAGCCCCCTGTTCACCCACCTCCTCACCCACCCCACAAGTTCTGGGCAGGGCCTGCTCTTCTAAGTGTAGGTTCTCCCCTATGCCTGGACCCTTCCAGAAAGTCATTGGTACCACCAGCAAAGAGCCTTAAGACAGACAAGCAGGGCAGGGGCATGAAGGACGAGCACTGGGTGAGCTTAAATGGATTTTTGCATAATTTTATTTCAATAACAAAATTAGTGAGGGAGGCACAAACAAAGCTCCTTCAACCCTGAAATTGCCCTTTCTCCAGGATGCATGTGGAGGGAAGAGCCTTGGTGCCTTGAGTCTTGATCTGACTCCAAGGGCATGGTCCCCAGTGGATAACAATGACATCCCTGAGGGGTCAGGGGCAGGTTTAGGGTTTGACTCAAGTGAGGCTAGGGCATCCCAAATGGGTGTAGCTCAGATCCTGGCCAGTGAATCTGGTTGATGGGAAATTGAGGTCCCATTGTTCTATGCTTGCAACTTTCCCATAGGTTTAAAATCATTTTCAAAATTTTTTTTTAAAAAAAGCTCTGGCCTGGTAGCTCAGTCGGTTAGAGCGTCATCCCAATGCACTAAGGTAGCAGTTTCAATCCTGGGTCAGGGCACATATAAGAATCAACCAACAAATGCATAAATAAGTGGAACAACAAATCGATGTTTCTCTCTCCCTTTCTCTCTCTCTCAAATCAATAGAAAAAAAATATTTTTAAGTGTACACAACTTAATTTCAACTTCTTAAAATACTTATTCTCACCAGTTTGAGAATCCTTCAGCATTTAGCAAGCTCTGTTTTTTTAGCATCTTCGTGTACTTGGGTCTGGGACCTTGCAGGTAACCCCCAACTGGGGGAGTGCATGTGGACAAAGGAGATGAGGCATAGCACCGTCCCCCCACCCCCAACCAGCCTCCACACAGAAGACACTTCCCATGGGGCCAGCTCTAGGGGGGAATTAGCCAGAAATTGTCATTTTCTCTTTATACTTTTCTGCATTTTCCAAATTCCCTACAATGTGCCTGGGTATTTTTCTAATTAGAAGGGAACAATAAACAGAATTTTGAGCAGCGATAATCCGGCCTCCTGGGTCGCTGGTGCAGGGAGGAAGGCTGAGTGACATAAACTAAGTCCCTGGCACAGCACGGGCCCAGTGAGGGAGCAGGAGGTATCTCTCCCAATTCCCAAGGCACCAGAGTTTCCAGGCATCTCCCAGCTTCACCTCTCATCCCCTCCACTTCAAACCTGACGCTCCAGAAGCAAAGAACCCAGAGTCACACCTCCTGACCTTTGCCTATGTAATTCCCTTAGCCCAAGCTGATTCCTGGCCCTGGCTGATTCCTGCCTAGATATAGTTCAGGTGTTCTCTCCTCTGGCTACCCAGCTCTTGCTTGTTCTTCATCTCAAACTGTGCTAATCCCCTACCCTAGCCTGGGAGCCTGGGGGCAGCCCTCTCATCCTCAAGTCCCAGCCCCCAGCTCAGGCGTAGCACAGCAGGGGTGAAGGTCGGGACACTCCACAGTTCCAGCTGGGCCAGAGGGGCACCAGAGCACACCACATGCTGAAGCTGTTGTGTCAGGTGTGGGGGTGGGGGGTGGGGGGGTGGGTTGTTATGGGTGGAGTGTGTTTTTCCCTTCATTTTCCACACTTTATGTAATAGTGTTAGAATGTTTTCAGAAGAATTAAAAAGAAAAATACGTTGGACTCAGCTGACACCAGCTATGTGAGCTTTAGAGAGAGAGCTCAAAAGAACAGCCTGGCAGGGGCCCAGATTATAGCCAAGCCAGGCTGTTTTCATCGTCCACCTCCTTCCAGAAGGCTCTGAGGCCTCGCCAGATGCAATCTAACTTGAAACCATTAGGTCAGGAGTAGAATGGGGGGGAGGGTCTCTGCTCACTCACAGAATCAAAGCAACCCTAATTCCATGATTCCCAGCTGTCCACTGGACCATGGGCTGCCTTAGCTCCTTTGGGCAAATGCCCTTGTTATAAAATGGAGAGAACAACACCTATCTCTTTGTTGACAGTGAATGCTAAAGGAGATGATACACGTAACCCAGAGCATAAGTTCAACAGAATAATTTGAGTAACGGTGTTTGATTGGTTAGTTCTGAGCTTCCTGGCAGCCATGGTGAAGAGGGAAAGCCTTTAGGTAGCACCTGTGGCCTAATAAAAGGCAGATGACCAGATACCAAGAGAGATGCACTTCCTCCTAGTTATGAACTTAGTAAGAGTCTGGCCTGGAACTCTTCCTGTAAGGAACACAGTGCCACTGAAGCATGGAGAGTATAGAGGGAAGCTCAGGGAGTGTATGCTGACGTGCTCTGAGCCAGAGTCGAGCAAGGTAGAAAGTGAAGAATTTGCACACACATCTTCTACTTGTTCTGGTTTCCTGTGGTCTCTTCCAACCTCAGCTGAACCCTCATGGTCTAATGCTCTCACTCCCACACCCTCAAATTCCCTGAGTCTTACCCCTTAACCTGCCCAGGATGCATGGCTGTGGCCTGAGCTCCTGCCCTCCCGCCAAAGCGCCACACATGAGCCTTGGCTGCAGACAGCCCAGTCCCAAAAGAGGACATAATAACATTTTGCAAGTGCTGCCTATGAGTCAGACCCTGCACTAAGCACAACAGCCTGCACAGGGGGCACAATTAGCCCCATTTTACAAGTGAAAACTCAGAGACTTAGAGAGGTGAAGTCAACTGCCCAGTCATACACCCAGGAAGGGAGGCTGGCTTTGGACTCAAAAGGTCAAGTTCTTAGCACTGCCTCTGGTATGGTGAGTGTGACCAGCTCCTGTACTAGGGGTCCTGGGGCCAGGGGTCCCAAGCAGGCCAGCCCTTCGCATTCCTTTAAAGGAAACTACAGGTGGCATCTTCGCCCAGAGCCTCCTGCCAGCTGGGGCCAGCCAGCATCCTCCTGCCCAGTTCAGAAGCGGGAAGGCTGAGGTCAAGACAGTGGATATCATTTGCCCAGGTCACACAAAGAGGCAGGAAGGGTGGTGGGATCTGGCCCAGGGCTGAGTGTCCACAGCACTGGAGTGACGGGACAGCAGGTGTGGGTGAGTCCCTCTACCTGGCAGGGCATCACATCTCCTCTGGCCCCCGAGTTCTCCCTCAGACCCAGGAAAAGGAGAAAAGGCTCAGGCGTTCTAAGGTAATGGAGCCGATGGGTATCAGGTAAGGGGAGCTGGGTAGAGCCACACTGGGCAGGGTGGCCTGGACAGGGTGGCCTGGACAGAGTGGGCGGGGCACTGACTGGGCACTAGAGAGGCCTCCTCAGTTTCTTCACCTGTGACATGCCTGCATACCATGCTTTCCTGTGTATTGTGAGGATGGGAGAGGGACAGTGGGGCCAGAGGGAGAGCCCAGCAGATAAGAGTCTCCAGCGGAGAGCAAACCCAGGCCTCCCCAGCACCCTAGAATGCCCCCGTCCTGAGCTGGAACGCCTTGGCCCAGGCAGCATGGAGATTCCCTGTACAAATGGGAAAGTGTGCCCAGAGAGGCTGAGGAGGTGCCCCAAGATCACACAGGGGTCAGAAGAGGTAAAGAGGGCTGAGACCTACATACTCCGTTCACACAGCCACTCTGAAAGGTCAGGTTCATTTTGTAGAGGGAAAGTGAGGCTCAGAGAGGTAAATTACGTACCCTGGGCCACACAGTGGCTGAGGGTGTCTGTCTCCAGAGCCTCCTTCTCCTGCCCTGGGGGACATAGATGCCCTTCCCCACCCAGCAGCAGGAGGAATCCTCCCTTCTCCTTTCCAAGAAAGATTCGGCTGCTATTCCCACCACCAGCACCCAAAGCCCTAAATGAAGAGGAAGGGTCACTGGAGGGGGGCCAGCCCCCCAACCCCTCCTGCCTGCAGCACATTAACATTCTCAGCAGTAGCAGCGGAGACTGCCACCCAGCCTGACCTACTTTGAGGCAGTGGGGGAGGGGGAGGAGGAAGGTGGCAGAAGGAGGGAGGGGGATGGAGAGAAGAGGGAAGGAGGGTGGAGAATGGAGGGAGGGGGGGAAACAAAAAGAGAAGCGGTACCTGGCTTGGGCTTGGAGAAGCAGCCTCCCATGGTGAGTGGCCTTCAGCTGGGCAGGGGGCAGGTGCTCAGATGGTTGGCTGTGGGAGGCTAGGGTGCCCCCGGTGGGGCTGGACCTCCCATGACCCTTAGAAATGCTGGTGTCACCATGCCAGCTGGAGCCGCCTTCAGAACCTGAGGAGGTTGGGGAGAGGGGGCATCAATAGGGATCAGGGCTTAGAGATACAGTGCGGGGAGGGTCTTCTGGAATAGGCCCACATTGGAGCTGGGAAGTGTTGCGTAATAGGGAACCAGACCCCAGAGGAACTGTACCCACCGCCAGGGGAGCCCCTCAGCCAGACTTTTTAGGTCTAGCCCCACAGCTGCCTTGTCCAGGAAATCCACCCTGATTTCTGCTGCCCCTTCAAAATCCTGTAGCCTGGGACCTCTGGGACCCTCCTTTCTCCAGGGAGGCCACCATGGCTGGGGCCAAACCCCAGATCCCCTTGGGAAGATCAGAGCCTTCCTGTCCCCCAGCTTCTCCTTCCTACAATGGGATGACATTTAGTTCTCTCTGGTCCTTGCACCCACCCTGGCTGCTAACCCCTGGATACCCACCTCCTTCAAGGGCAGCCACTGCTTCTTGGTCCCAGCCCAGCAGTAGAGTCAGCCTGCCAGGCCCTGGAAGGCAGGGCAAGGGGGCAGGGGTCCAGGAGGCAGTCCAGCCTCCACCCTTCCTCCCAGTGTGAGCTGTGGCCAGGAGGGCTTGGGGGTGGGGCTGGGCCAGTCCACTGGTCCCCAGGGAAACCCTGCTCCATGGTGAACAGAAGTGGGCGGCAAGCCCGAGCCTGGGCCTGATCAGGTGGGGGAAAGGGAGGCTAGGCACACAGTACTGCCATAGACCATGCCCAGCAGCCATGAGCTCCTCTCCACCTTCACTCTTCACAAATGCCCACCAGGCCCATGGTGCTGAGGTCATGCCCAACAGCAGATGGAAAAACTGAGGGGCCAAGGACTTGCCAAGGTCGAGCAGCAGGTAAAGGCACCTTGGTGACCTCCTACACCCCTCCCACCTGAATTCCAAGTTGGGCAGGGACCCAAGAATCAAACATATCTCTCTACAGGAGGGGTCACCAAGTTAACAAAGAGATCCCTGCAGCCAAAGAGACCTCATGGCCACAGGATGGGCCATCCAGAAGATGCAGCTTACAGACTAGACTTTGAAAAACCCAAAATAAAAGTTTAGCTGCCCTGTTTACAACTGACCTCACAGTCTATCCCACAGTCATCTCATTTGTTTCCACTGGAAGTTCTTCCTGAAGTCTAACTTGAGGTGAGGCTGAGGCTCCCTGGGTCTAGTTCAGATCCTAGCAAGGACCCTGGGTGGGTACCTGAGAGCAAGGGGGTCAAGAAGATAGGAGGGAAAAATTGGGGAAGGACCATCTACTACTTTGCACTTGATCTTACCTGCCCTAGTGGTGCTCATTATAGGCCATGAGGCCATGGTATCCAAAGATCACCTGGGCACACCCATGCTCTCTTCCCTGCTGTCACCAAGGGAGGTCTGTAAAATGTGGCCACCACCTGCACTGTCTGCACCCTCCCTGGGCACAAGAGGGCCCCTCCCCAGATCCCAGCTTCACCACTAGCTTAGTCCTGCCCACCTCCTTTTAGCCTAAACCACAGATCCCAGAAAAGGTGGGACCTCAGCTTGCCACCAGGTGTCTGTCTAGGCTATTCCCTCCCACCACAGGTGCCCAGGTGTCTGGACCCTTCAGAGCTTTGGGCCTGGAAACAGATTTACTGGGGACTGAACCTTCTCCAGACCTACTCCATGCCTACTGTGTGCTAAGGTAGCTTGGAGCTGCCTGCCTCCTGCAGGCGCAGACACCCCCATTCAAAGGCAAAAGTCCTTGCCAGGGTCATGACAAGAGAGGACCCCAAGTTTTTGCAGTGCTGTCCCTTGCCTACAAGCTACCCGTTGTCAAAATACTGTAACTGCCTGAGTGCTAACTACCTACTAGGAGTCTGTGCCTCTCCCAGATCCCCCTCCCAGAGCCCCAGCTGGTGAATGCAGGGGAGGAGCCTCTCCTCACTCCTCTGCACAGTCCCCTCTTTCCTCCTGGTCCCACTCTTCACCAAGAGACATATGGGTCCTTCCATGCCCACCCTGGGAGGCTCCTGCCCAGCTCAGGCCCTCAGTGGCTTCCAGCCTAACTCCGGATGGCATCCAAGCTCCTCAGCCAGGCATTCGAGTGTGGGGTGCTAGCGGTCTTCACCTCCTCCCCCTCCTCCCCCACGGAGCTCAAGCGCAAACCTTCTGTGCACTCTCCCTGCCTTTGCACGTGCAGTTCCTTTATTGAGATGCCCTTTCAAGCAGCCCTCACACATCATCCAGGTCCCCCCACCAGACTGGGTGGCCCAGGAAGGGGGAATGCCACACAGTAGGTCTGTGCGGCGAGCGGGGGAGGACCAGAGAGGGAGAGGAGAAGGAAGAGGGTCGCTCCCGCCCCCAGTTTGTCTCCCTCCCTCCACCCCTCCCATTGGCTCCCGACCCCCAGCTCCTCGAGTGCCGGCCCCAGGTCCCAGAACCGAGAGCGCGCACGCTAGCTCGGGGTACGGAGACTGCGGGGCAGGAACCCTGAGGCAGAGGCAGGGTGTCGGGGTCGTGGTGTAGGGGCCAGGTCCCGGGAGCCGGAGGCGGGCGCTCACCTAGGCTGGGAGCGGGCGTCCGCTCTGGAGCCGACCGCGGCCGCGAGCCGGGGAAGGGGGTAGGGGGGAGGGTAGGAAGGAGCGGGCGGGGGCGGGGCAGGCGCTGCGGCGACACTGCGGCCCGAGAGTCGGTGCGTCCCGCCCCGCCCCGCCGGGCCGTGCAGGTTGGAAGTGTCTGGGGGGTCAGGGGTCGGCCGGCAGGCGGCTTCAGAGTTTGGATGCGTGTCGGGGTGTGTGGGGAGGCAGCCAAGGGCCCTTCTGGCCGTGGACGCTTTGGTGACTTCTGGGACCCTGGGGATCCTCGCGACCCCCAAGGGACGCCAAGCTGGGGCGCGCACTGGGTCTTTTTTCTTTTCTGCGCCACTATCTTCGAACCATCCGTAAGGAGCATGTGGAAGTTGAATTAAGCGGAGAAACCTCTCCAAGAAAGAAAACCCAAGTCACTCCCACCTGCTCCCCAGACATTCAGTTTCCCAGGTCTCCTAGCTCCGTCCCTCCTCTCTTCCCACACACAATAAGTTCTACATTCTATTTTAATTTATATTTTATTACATTTTCTCTTTCCCACCTGTTATTATACCAGGAGAACTTCCTGGGTCCCCATAAATCCTGGTGCTCCCTGGTGTTGTGTCTCTTCCTCCAGGAAGCCCTACCTGACCAATATCCCCAGACTCCATCAGGACCTCAGTGTTTTATTGTCCTGACTGTCCAGATCCTTGCATTGTGGTTTTGTCCCACCAGCACACTTGAATTCAGTGACTATGTGGGAAATGAGTAAATGACACATTCCAGGGAAGTGATGTCACATCTATCACTAAATGTATCAGGGCCCACCAACTCTGTTGTCCAATTATTGCTCTTTTGGTGACTTGAGTTGGGTCCTCATTTTCTTCTGCCTCTCCCATTTCTTGGCCTTACTCTCCTCCTGTAAGGCTGATGATAAGCCAGCAGTAATAGTCCATTACTTATGCCACACCTTGCCTAGGGGGGCTGCACAACACCCCTCCCCCTCATTTTTCTGATGGGGAATCTCAAAGGCTGAGTCTCAGCTAGGGGCAGGACCAGGGCCTGCATGGGACACACTCATGCAGGTATGTATGGGGCCCAGGCCTGGAGGGGGACATGTGGCTCTGTTCAGGCCATCCCTTTGTGGCCATGTGCGGTTTTTACAGTTTGATTGTTGCCACTGTCACAGGGAGGCCATCACTGGGCAGATGCCATTGCTTGGGCCTCGTGCCCAATCAGCCTGCCCCCATTCCATGCATGTGCTGACCTTGCCCACTCCCCCCGCCCCCACCCAGGAAGACGGTGTACCCCATAGTCACAGCTGTGGCTTCACATGCGTTTATTACTTTAATCTTCACAACAGCCTGAGGAGAAAGTTTCTCTTTGTATCAACTCCATTTTACAGATGAGAAAACTGAGGTTCAGAGATTAGGGGCTCCCCCAAGGTCACCTAGCTGGTGAGTGGCAGAGCACAGGCTTGAATCCTGGCAGGCTGGCTAGGCTGTGCTGGGCTTACAATATGGAAGGGTGGGAGTTTGATGGAAGAGGCCTTCCAGGCTCAGCCAAGGCCTCAGGGTCTCCTTCAAGTCCTGCTCTGTGAATCTTTCAGTTAGTGAACCCCTCAGTCTCTGGTTCCCCAGGAAACATGAGGTTAATTCCATTGGCCCCGGGCTGGGGCTGCCTCCAGGACACCGTGACGGGTGCAGAGCCAGGTGCTCAGGTTGTGGGGTACAGGCTGCTGAACTTGGGGTATCAGAGATGAAATTTAGGTGATAGGTCAGTGGGGGTGAGGCAAGGAGGCCAAGAGCCTGGGGAGATGTCCTGACACAGGATGATTGAGGCCTTGACATGGGGGAGCCCATCATGGTGCCCTTGGCCCTAGGGATTGGACTTAAGGCTCTGGCTGTCCTGTGGTGGGACAGAAATGGCAAGATCCCCATGGAGCAAAAGCCAGAACTGGAGGTAGGCTAGGAGTGCTGCTTCACGCGGAGTCCCTAGACTTGGGGTGGTACCCATGGACAATGAGATCCAAGGACACCCAATAGGCCTCTGAGCCTTGGGCAGGCTGAGGTCCTAGTCTAGCCCCAAAGATGATTCTGACAAGGTAATAGCATCCATCCCAGATGTCTTGACAATACTGAATGGAACAACAGCAAAGAGAGAAATCAAACTCTGGGTTGAGATGTAGTGAGGTGACCTGGGGCAGCTGAAATCCACCTAGACCAGCATACACCCCAAAGGCAGGGAGGGGGTTGCCAAGGTCTGAGAAGGTGAGTGGTCCCTTCCCATCCCCAACCCTGGAACACCAACACGCAGCAAGCCTGTCTCTGCCCTCCTTACAACCTCCCCCTCCTGTCAGTTTCCTTATTCCCCACTCCCCCTCAGCCTAGGGTCTCCTGGCCGGGTGTGCAGGATGGCCCTTTTTCAGTTTAGAAAATGAAGTAGCTGCAATGTCTAACATTGGGATTGACAGGGGCGCCCCCTGGAGGTCAATCTGAGGATCTGCAGGACTCTCCCTGATCTCTGGGCTTCTGAGGGTGAGGGAAGCCGTTGAGAGTGGAGGCCTCTTTCCTGAGGACTTATGTGGATTTCCAGATAGAGACCTCAGTTTGACTAACATATCCCCAGGAAATGTTGGGATGCTCAGCCAACATCTGAGCTGAGGCCAGTTGTGTTGAGTTGGAGCAAGATGGGTGAAAGTGGTTGCCCAGAGCTAAACAGTGATTTATTCACATAGAATCAGAGGTTGGGAGAATCCTCAGGTTGGGGAGCCCAGATCAAGCCCCACCCCCAGCTTCATCCCTGACTCCCTAGCTTGCTCTGGCTACTGCAGTCCAGCCTCTCCCCTGCTCAGGTTAGTTTACACAGTCTGACCACCACGTTCCCAGAACCGTCTGGGTTCTCTGAGGGCTCTCTGATTTTGCCGAGCCCAGCTCCAGCTCCCCCAAACCTCTTCAGCTCAGCCTGGGCCCTCCCCAACTTTCTGGCCTGCTGCTCTGGGATGTCCAGTCCTCGTGAGGGGAGGGAACGCTCTGGAGGGCTTTACTAGGAGGTGGCGGGAGCTGAGCACAGATGAACCAGTTGGAGTTTCTCAAAGGAGAGCAGAAGGGCATCCAGGCAGAAGAAATGCGTGGGCAAAGGCAAGGAGACAAGGTGTCAAATTCTGGGGAATTCAGAATGTGCCAATCTAGTCTGGCCTGAGTATTGGGTTCTGGGAAGGGGTGTGACATGGAAGTATGTCATGAGCCAGGGAGGAGCTGAGTAAGGGGTTTTAATCCCATGTGTCTTCAGGAATAAAACATACCAGCAACTAGGACTGGCACTGGACTGGAAGGGAGAAAGGAGGCCAGGAGGTCAGGAGACACCTGGGGCAAGGAATGGGCCAGAGTCAGGCCAAGGGCTGAAAGGTGGGCTCTTCCTCAGTGGCTTTTACTTAGACCTGAGGATTTTCCATCATCAAAAGATGGACAAGTTTCCCAAACTCCAGTGACAGATGGACTAATAATATAAGCTGCCTCATCCACAGAGTGGAATATTGTTAAGCAATAAGCAGCTGTCTACAAAGGTTTTGTAAAGACACTACAGATATTTTCTTACATGGTACTGGCTGAAAGTGTAAATAGGCAATCCCTACAAAGGGCAATTAAGCAACAGCTCTCAAAACTGCAAATGCCCAGAGCCCATGACCCAGCAATCCCATCCAAGGAACTAATTTGAATGCATTTGACCACCTGAGATTGGAAAGGACCTACATGTTCATCAATAGAAGGACGTAAATGAGTGAAAATACATCCATCTCATGGACTACTATACAGTGATGAAAAATAATACACCCTGGCTGGTTTGGCTCAGTGGATTGAGTGCTGCCCTGTGAACCAAAAGTTCATGGATTCGATTCCCAGTCAGGGCATATGCCTGGGTTGCAGGCCAGAAGAGGGAACCGATCAATGTATCTCTTGCACATTGTTGTTTCTCGCCCTTTCTTCCTCCCTTGCCGTCTTTCTAAAATAAAAGTAGAAAAAGTACAAAGACTCAATCAATAGCTGATTTGTAACAATCTCAGAGAGACTGGGGGAATAAAGCATGGCATAGAAGAATAAATAATCTATGCTACCAGTGTTCAGAGAAAACATAAGTATATTTATGGATGTATTCTCTTGTATGTTATAGAATAACTCTAAAAGGATACATGTATAATAAACTAGAAAAAGGGAGGTTTTCGGGAATAGAAAGGATAGGGAGGGGGACCTTTAATCAGATACCCATTTTTTTTTTCGTTTATAGGCATTTTTGTTTGTTTTTGTTTTCTTAGAGAGAGGAGAAGGGAGGGAGAAAGAGAGGGAGAGAAATATCAATGTGTGGTTGCCTCTTGCACACCCCCAACTGAGGCATGTGCCCTGGCTGGGAATTGAACCAGTGACCTTTTGGTTTGCAGGCCGGTGCTCAGTCCACTGAGCCACACCAGCTTATCCACCTTTTGAATGCTGCATCTATGGATGTTTTCCCTTCAAAGTTGAATTTCTCAGACTCCTTGAACTGTCATGGTGAGCCCAGGTGGGCTGCAAACCTCCATTCCTGAAGGACTGGCACTGAGGCTTGGGTTCTCTTCTCTGATAAACTAGCCTGGCGCAGCCCTGCCCAGGTCCCTCCTGCTCTTGGTGCCTGCCCTCACCTGCCTCTACACAGTGGGCAAACCATCTACTCACTATGCCTCTGATTTGGCTGCTGGGCAGCTCTGGGTGCCCACTCAGAGGTCTTCCCCTTCCTTGACCCCCTTAGCCTTTACAGTGGGCTCCCCAGGACTGTCTCAGACGCGTGGGTGCGGGCTGTCCTCCCTGGGCTGCCCCCTGGCCACCTGCTTCAGACCTCCCTCCTCCACCAGTGCCCGTCCCCACTTTAGTGATGGCGGGAGTCCAAAGGGTACAGGCTCCTTAGTGCAAAAAGCCGGGGCAAGGGTGGGTGGGAGAAGGCAGCGCTGATGACCCCACCTCCCACTCCTGCCCATCTTCGGGGAGACTGGGGCCAAACCCTGCAGTCAACCTCTGCGGGCCTCTGGAAGCCCAGCGTTCTTAGGAATGTGGGGGTCAGCTTTTTCTAGGACCTGGGGACGGAGAGGGAGCCTCCATGGACTCAGAGATTTCAGTCCTCCAAGTCCACACCGAAAGGGGTCCACCCTTCGTGTAACCACTTCCTGTGCGCTGTGCACTAGGGGCTCCCTAGGGTTCATCTGGTGCCTATGGGGCAGGGAGGGTGTAAGGGGTCTGGAGGACACCCTGCAGCTGGGTTTCAGGTGAGGATACCGTCGAGTACCAGGGGCAAGGAGGCTGTGCTTGTCCATCCATCCCAAGTCCCCCCAATCAAGTTGGGCAGGAAGAGCGCCCCAACAGGGAGTCCTGCTGTGGTGGTTGTGGGCCGTGATCTGAGCTCTCCCACCGGCTTGGGTCCGCACTCAAGCACACCAGCTTCGCTCACAATAGGTGGCAGATGGCCCAGGGCTTGGGGGAGCCGGATGCACAGGAATGAAGGGGTTCACTGGCACAATGCTTCTCAAACCCCTGGATAATCAAGGGAAAAAAAATCAGCACCCACATCCTTGAAATTAGAACCTGGGGTCGGACCCCCAGGTCTCCACTGTGCAGCACGGGTGAAGGGGCCAAAGCGTTGATGAGGCCAGAGGGGTTGAGGGAGGGCAAATCACCCAGGGTCTCCCAAGTCATAGAGGGAACCCAGGCTAAGACAAAAAGTAGTACCATTCGGGGATGAGATTACCTTTACTTCCCCCTCCTTAGGTAGCCTGGAAGCCTTCCAGAACTGGCCTTGGACTCCACAGCCACAACCCCTCCTCAGAGCTCTCATCACTTTACCATCCAGGGAGCCAAGGTGTGCATGGGAGGCTGCAAAAGCAGGGCTAGGCCTTGAGAGGGGGGGTCCCCAATGTGACCAGAGCCTCTCAAACTCAGCAGGGTCACGTTTTTTGCTGCAGGGTGGTTTCAGGACCTGGCCTCTGAAGGCAGGCACTGTGGATAATCTAGCAGAGGGAGGGTGGCAGGCAGAGGGGCAACCCCCACACCGAGCCCCATTCCCAAGGGTCCAGGACTGCTGACCAAAAGAAACTTTTTCAAAGTAAGTGTTCTTCAAAGCTGTCTCCAGGGCACTTTTTTCCCGAATGACTTGACAGTTTTGGTATTTCCATTCAAGATAAAGTTTTCTCTCAAATTCTGCAGAATTTTTAAAGTAGGAGCCAGGAAGCAGCATAGTTCTATATAAATATGGACTGGTATCACTTCCTGAAACTCATTTCCGGATGTTTTACTACAAAATTTGGACCTCACAATACACATAAATAGGCATGGAAACTATTCTGGCTGAGGGGTGTCAAGTAAATCAGTGAGCCCCCAACACCTCAAGCTGTCCACCTGAAGGTCCCCAGAATTCATCAGAAGGCTCATATACAAACAGGAACAGAAGGTTTTTTTTGTTTTTTGTTTTTAAAAAAGATTTTATTTACTTATTTTTTAGCAAGAGAGGAAGAGGAAGAGAAACATAAATATGTGGTTGCCTCTCACATGTCCCCAACTGGGGACCTGACCCGCAACTCTGGCATGTGTCCCAACTGGGAATCAAACCGGCAACCCACTGGTTCACAGGCTGGTGCTTAATCCACTGAGCCGGGGCCAGAAAAGGGTTTTAAAAAGCTAGACAAATGTCCTGGCTGGGTAGCTCAGTTGGTTAGAGTACTGTCCTGATACAAGATTGTGGGTTTGATCTCTGGACAGGCCATGTACAAGAATCAACCAGTGAATGCATAAATAATTGAAACAACAAATTGATGTTTTTCTCTCTAAAGTCAATAAATAAAAATAATTAAAAGGAGGTGGGGGGTAGGGGGGAGCCACATAGGTATCATGCCCTGATCTGGGACAGGGCTGACTACTCATTTTCTGTAACTTCTGCTTGAAACCATTCAACTCTGGCTAGCTCATGCTGAACAAATATTTAACAGAAGCCTTCAGATATGGTTGTCTATGAGGAAAAACATTCAAATTTACCTTGGTGATATAAAGCGTGGGAACTATTGCCTCATCCTCAGAAGGCTGAGACTAAGCACCAGCTGCTTCTGTTCTACAGGGAGGATACGAGGTGGGCAAGGGCTGATGCAAGATTCCGTTCTATTTCGTGGTCAGTAGCAAGGCTGAGCTGCCAGGACTCATCCTCAGTGAAGCACCTGGTGTGTTTCACAGGTGTCTCACCGGGAACTGCTGGGGAGGCTGGTGGGAGCTGAGCACCTCCAGGCAGCACTGAGTAGACACCGAAACACTGAAGCTGCTGCCACCACCGGCTGATGCAAGTTTTATTGAGACAATGTACAAACAGGCCATGGAAACAAGGGTTCTGATGTCAGAACCAGTAACGTAAAATGAAATACAAAAATAAAAAGGCACTAATCTGTTAAGAAAAGACACTCAATGTATTCTAAGAATATAAGTCATTTAATACTGTTAATTTTATAGCACAAAATAAAACAAGCTATGATCCCAAAAAATAATTTTAAAAGCTTACACAGAAAATATTATTGCCTGAAGTTTATGATCTTTAAGTTACAGGTCAAAAGAGTTTTGTGTTATTTTTGTTGTTTCAAAACACACAGTGAAGACCGTCTAGAAGCAAGGCCACTGTTTCTCCTGCAGAGACAACCCTGTCCTTAGAGAACTGTCCTTCTACTCCTTTAGAATATACAACTAGCTCAGTGTCCACACTGTCAGCAGTTACCAGGGACATTGGTCTCCGGTCCCAAAGGGTGGAGTTTGAGGCAGAGCTCAGTGGTGTCCATAGAAAGCATTAGTCTTAGGTATTGTGTTAAAACAAGAATTCACTCATTTTAAGAAGTTAATGAGCATAATATTAAAGGATTAAATTATAAACACCTGGCACAAAACACATCCCTTTTCAAAAATAAAATGTTCATTTTCCTCTGAGCAAACATTACAAGAGCAGTGGCTGTCTGTGTCGGCCCGCCTTGTCTGTAAACAGCTGTAAAAGAAAGCACAGTGCCAGGGATGCTTGAGCTCCAAGGAGGGAGCAGCTGCCCTTCCCTCCTTTCAGCTCTCTTCTGGGCCACTGAAGTCAATGTGTCTTCCTCTTCATTAACCATGTCATCAGGTGGTGCCACACTGTGCAGAAATGACAAGAATGACTCCTGTGTTGGTGGTCCTTCCCAGGATAAAAAAGTTTTGAATCAACTGCCAATGCCCTTTAGTACATAACTTGTTCATTTGCCAAGTAAGTTAATTTAACATCCAAATATTTTCTTAAATGACAAACAGTAGAGCCGAGCAAGTAGCAACAACGAACCATCCTAAAAGGGAAGCACGTCCAGGAGGGAAGGAAGCTCCTCTGGAAGATTCACATAACTTTCTGAAGCAGTCTTCCCAAACTGCTGGGGAACCCACACATGAAGCCAACGTAAGGGTGATTTTTTTTTTATGTTTAGTGTGAAAAAGAGAATTTCCCTGCCTGATTAAAAACTAGTAAGATTCTAAGTAAAAAAGGTGCTACTTTTGGCACGTATCTTGAGAGTTCAGAATTCAGGGCTCACTTTATTTGAGGCTCTAAGTCTCCAGGGCAGTCCTGGAGACATGTATGTGGGCTGAAGTGATGAGCAGACTTACTATGAAGCCAAACCTAGGTTGTAAGTGTTCTGATTCTGAAGTGCTCCACAAGATGTGGGTCTTGCTATATTGGCTGAAAGAAAACCTTGCTTTTCCAAAATGGCCTTTTACTTCTTGCTTTCTAAGCCAACTGTTATCATAAAAGGTGCCAAGCCCCTCAACTAATGGGCACATATTCCACCTTCTGCTAAACACCCCTCAAGTACTGGACCACTAGCTGCAAGGCTAGTTTCTAGGCAGCGTGTGGGGATACAGCCACACACATGTCACTTGTTGTGGGTATTAGGCTTGGCCTCAACTTGAAACCAGAAGCAACTGCAATGGACAGGCACCTTCAGAGCCACAGGTGGCCACAGTTCTCACTTGATTAGAAAGAGCTGATTGCTGTCTTCTTTTAGGAAAAGTATAGACAGGCAGCCACAGCTATATTTTTTCCAACTGACCATTAATTTTGTCACACAGGAGCACTCTCAAGATTCTTTAATATGGTGGTTACCTGCCTGATAGAATACTGATATAAAAAAAATAATTTAAAAATTGTTCCTCTGCTAGTTCAGTCACCAGAATATATTGCTCTAACCCTCAAAACCTAAGACCTTTGGGAGACAGTTATAGCAGGTGTTCAGTAAATGATACAGAGCTGCTCATCAGGATGCTGCTACATCTTTAGGTCTGCTGTATTCTGTATAAGCTGACGCCTGTCTTTATCAGTGTCCAGAAAGGACAGCAGACTGAAATGCAAGAAGGTTCCAGAATTCTAGTCTGCTATAGTCATTTGTACCAGTTGGCTTATATGAACAGGCCTCTTCCAGGTAACGGAAATTAACATCGAATTGGTAAATGGTAAATTGGTTAATGGTTCTCCTTAGCCACTAAAACATCAGACATCAAATACATTAACCAATTTCCACAGTCTGCATTTTCTTTGCTTGGGAGCATCATGGGCACACAGACAGTATTAGCAGCACCGTCTTTCTCTGGCAGCCTGGCGAGCCTGGGCTGGGGCATGGATGACTGGGCTTCAGAGAGTAGAATTTAAAGATTCATTAATGAATTCAATGATTCTTTAAACAACCTCCCTTTTTAAAGAAACATAAGTCCTATACCTTAAAGGGGTGCACTCACTGAAACCCAAGACAGAAAACCAGTCAAAGTGCCTGCTCCCCAAATGTCCCTGTCATTGACAAACAAGGTAAGCAAAGGTTTCCCCAAATTACCCTCCACACATTTGCTGTTGGAGACAATGCAAACCAAAAGGCTGCCCACACAGTTTGGCACACTATGAATGCTGATTTATTGGGTGTTGGGTGTTGTTTGCTCTATGGTTAAAAGATACTACTGACAACCAAGATAATAAAGGCCTCCACTTCAGGGTTGTTGTTGTTTTTTCATTTCCTGTAGTTACAGCAGCTTCAGTTTAGAAACTCAGAGGCATGTGTCATTCCTTGGTATCACAAAAATCCAACCTGCTACTTAAAAATCTGTTCACAACACGCAAGTCTAATTAATTAAGTCTTCCAAAACCAAACCAAAAGAAAAAAAGAAAAAAACCCAGATTTGGGGAGTTTAGGACAGAATTCCCTCTTCTTTAAGGTTCACTTGCTCTATTCTTTCAAGAAAAAACTACAGAATGAGTCACTGCTTTGTGGAACAGCAATGTGCAATGTCTTGCCATGGCCTCAAGCTTTCTCTGATGAACATGACAGAATCACAAGTACAACAGGGCAGTGATGAGAAGAAGGACCTTTCCTTGTCAACTTCTCTCCACTTGTGTGCTTCCACCAGTACTTCCAGTTTATGATCCAAAAGAACTCTAAAATTGGCTATTCTTTGACAATACAACTATGATACAAATGCCGAGGCAGCCACTATGTGCATTCCAAACGTGTATGAGACCGCCAGTCTGCAGAAGGCTGGACGTTGGCAATGCAGTGTAACTTGCCTATGAAATAGAATGCTTTTCCACTGAAAGGACTATGACAGGCAGAAAACGAAGCAGCAGAAAACAGGGCAATGGCAATCACTCATTTTCATCTGGATTCTGAGGGTCAATGATTTTGACATGCGTAAAGGGGAAAAGCCCTTTGCGCCCATTCACTTCACCTTCCCACTGGCCATTTATATTCATCCTTATGACTTTCACAATGTCACCAACCTGTAAGAATAGAAAAAGAAGACAAAGTCAGCATGTTCTCTGTAAACTAGAAGAAAGTTAACATTAAATCACACATTGTCCTATTCAAAGGAAATTATACATTTTTGAGGATTCAACCTACAAAACCAGCCATTTTAAAAAAGCATCAAGAAATAACTCTCTTTACAGGGGGGTTAGACACACCAGTTGTGCAGGTGACTATCTCTACACATGCCACTGGGAAGCAGACAAGTTAACATTTTGCAATGTCTACTAAGTTTATAAACTTGGTAATTTTGTCCTAATGTGACCACATATCAATATCAAAAGAGCGTGTGCTGCAGAGTTGAGGGAAAGGGCCAAAGAGGAACTGAGCCCAAGTATACAGCATAGGCCTGGGTTTTAATTCAATTGACACTGAGTCAGGAACTTGCCGATGTGACCCCAATTTCACAGATTCTACCAGCAGATGTCCTTGAGATGTGTTTTCCCCTTTGATCCCCCCCATACACCAACCTCCTGTAAGGGATGCTACGATAAAAGATCCAGAGGCTGAAGCCCTCCTCAAGGTCACAGGCTGGTACACCATGAAGCAGGGATACAAAGCTAGGTAGCACCCAGTGCCAGCCATTTGTGTACTTGTCACTTTGCATAGTACAAAGGCAGCAGGGCCCACCAGCACCTAGGACACCTCCCCTCCGGAGCTTTTCTCACCCAGACACCCTCTGCCCTTACTGCCCTGTCTTCTTAACATCCCCCGGCGTAGGCAGACTGGCTGCCATGAGTTTTCTACCTTCCCATCCTTCATTATTTAATTTTATCATTCTACTTGCTCACTGGGACATATAGGCCCAGCCATATAGAACTTGTAATTCCCCATACCTACATGAAATAAGACTGTAGTCACTACATTTCCACAGAAAAAAGCACTATCACTAAACAGAACTTCTCCTCTTGTGGAAACTGGCTTATTCTGCGTTCTCACCAAAATGACAATGGAAAAAAGCACTTTATCCCCTAAGGGTCCCTGGTTAGAACACAGTATAAATTCAGTAAAAAATAAAAACTTTTAAGTTTCCTGTCTGAAATCAGACTAACACTCCTTTGTTTAGAAAACCATCAATTGCCATGACTGGTGTGGTTCAGTGGACTGAGTGCCCGCCTAAGAACAGAAAGGTTGCCAGTTTGATTCCCAGTCAGGGCACATGCCTGGGTTGCAGGCCAGGTCTCCAGTTGGGGGTGCACGAGAGGCAACCAATTGATAGTATCTTTCACACATCAATGTTTCTCTCCATTTCTTTCTCTCTCCCTTCCCCTCTCTCTAAAAATAAATAAAATCTTAAAAAATAAAAACCAAGCTATTAAAAATTAATTTTAAACAATGAAAAGTTCGAAGACAAAAATAAACTGTTCTTTAACATTTGTACTAGATATGCATGAGAAAAACAAGATATAAAAAGCCAACTGCATGTATTTATAAATTATTAAAGTTAATGTCATAGGCTCAACTAAAACACCTAAGTTGTTTGAACAATTAAAATTTGAAGGTTAACTTCCAGCCAAGATGGAGGCCTAGACTGACACGCTCCACCTCCCTCCACAACTAAGAAGGAATATACAACTACTGCAAAACCAGAAATAACCAGAAGTTCCAGAAAATAAAGTGGTGCTTGTCTGGATGGGTGAAAGGGGTAAAGCTGGGGTGGAGAGGTTAAGCTGTGCTGGAGGCGGTGGTGGGATGGCGGTAAGCACAGACACCCACCCATATATAAGGGATGGTGAGAAGCGCCTGGGGAACACACCCAGCTGCAGACCAGACCTGTCAGCTTGTGATTCCAACACCAGGGAAGGCAGACCCCCATTGCTTCGGACTGTGAGGCCCAGAGTGGGTGGGGACGGAGGAAGAAGCTCCCAGGTCTCTCAGCGGAGAGTAAACGGGAAGAATCCATGTTGGACCCCTGCCCTGACACAAAACGCCACAGTGTGGTGAGAACGGTCACCTGGTAGTGACGAGTGTACGGGACCAAGGTAAACACAAAACTGTCAGGATGGCACAGATCATGATAGAGATCCCAGTAACGCAGCTGACTAGCCAGCAAATATCTGATCTAACAGATCAGCAGATAGGAAATCTTTCTGAGGCACAATTCAGAGCTTTGGTTATAAGAATGCTTACAAACCTGACAGCAGATCTTACGGGGAAGAAATGAAGGCTAGTCCTGCTGAAATGAACAAAAACACATATGAAACAAATGGTGAGGGAAATAAAACCAGGTCTCAAATCAACAAATCGGAACATAGGGAAGGAATAAACAGTCAACCAGTCCAGAAAGAGAAAACGAAAAGTGAGGAAAATGAGGAGAGGCTCAGAAACCTATGGGACGGCTATAAGTGGGCCAACATCCAAATCATAGGGTTGCCAGAAGGTGAAGAAGAACTAGAAATTGAAAAATTATGTGAAAAAATAATGAAGCAGAACTTCTCTAACTTGGGAAAGGAAATAGACTTGCACAGAGTTCCAAAAAAACTGGACCCAGGGAGAACCACACCAAGACACATTATAACCAAAATGTTGAAAATTAAGGATAAAGAGAGAACCTTAAAAGCAACAAGAAAGAAGAGAATTACGTACAAAGGAGTTCCAATAAGAGTATCAGCTGATTTCTTAAAAGAAACTGCAGGCAAAAAGGGACTGGCAAGAAAATATTCAAAGTGATGAAAAGCAAAAACTTATAACCACAATTACTCTATCCAGCGAAGCTGCCATTCAGAATAGAAGGGCAGAGAAAGTGCTTCCCTGCAGGACAAAGTAAAACTGAAGGAGTTCATCAGATCCAAACCACTGTTATATGAAATGTTAAAGGGACTTATTTAGAAGAAGATCAAAACTATGAACATTAAAAATAAAAACTGTATCACAGCAACCAACAACAGAAGCTAGGGAATCAAAACAAAGGCAAACTAAGTAGGCAACGAGAGTGGGAAAAGAATTACAGGTATGGGAAACATATTGGGGGGAGGTCAGCTGGGAGGGGAGAGGGGGGAAAGGGAGGGAGATGGTACAGGAATTAAGAAGCATAGGAGGGAGTGGAGTAGACAGGAAGATGTTGAGAAGAACTATATGCAAAACCAATGGGCATGGACTAAGGAGTGGGGGAAAACTGGAGGAGTGGGGGTCACTGGATGGAGGGGATCAAAGGGAAAAGGAATTGGGACAACTGTAACGACAAAATCAATAAAGCATATTAAATAAATAAATAAAATTTAAAGGTTAGCTACTGAGAGTTCTATTTTACAGACTTCTATTAAAAATTAAGTGGTAAAAAACTTCAGTGGAGAATAGTACAACTGAGAAGACATGCTGTCTCTGGCTTTGCTTTAAAAGGAAATAAAAATTTGGAGGTGAGAGTAAATTCACTTATTATAAAAGTTAAGTTTTAAAATATCTGGGACATACTAAAGACTCTGAAATACAGATTATTTTAAGATTAGTGCTTGGAGTCCAAGTATTGTTCCCTCTCTCTCCAAGTCATAATGTTTTTATTTAGACAGTAGAAAGGTCTTTCTTACTCATAAATGGGATAATCACACAAATGTTTTTGATAATTATGAAAAATTTCATATTCTTTGAAGTAGACCAAGGACTTAGTTATATAATCTGTATGTCCTTTTCCTTTCATACAGAAGTCACAAAACAGAAAAACTTTAATTATGTTTGTATTCATTTCTAGTAGAAACATTTCCCAAATACGCATATAAGGAAAACTCCATTGTGAATGAGAACCCTGAGTTCTAGAAGAGACTGTAGAAGTCACATAGCTGGAAGCTGAAGTTGACGACAATCTGGAATCATGTCTTGTGTCCAATCTAATATTCCTATTCCATATTTTAAAAAGCAATATTTAAGCACAAACATAAGACATAATAATGCTTATTTAATAACACACAATTAAAATCAGGCCTAGGTGAGCAGAGAGAATCCTTCTGTGCGCAGGAGGTACTGTGATGCTACAAATCATGGGCCCCTATAGCTGGATCATACTTCCTGATTTTCTTGAGCTCTGAACTACATGTCCTCTAGATCTTTGGCCTCTTTAAGCCTTTCAGTGCAGGAACCTGCTTTCTCGTTTGCAATACAATGAGGCCGTGGAGATGAGGAGCTTCATCATCCTGCTTATCTCTCCAACATATGATCATATTCTTTCCTCATTTCCTTTTCACCTAAGAAAACAGGTTGCCTCTTTATTTTAAAAATAATGAGGGGGAAGAGGTAGAAGAGGGTATAGAGAGGATAAATGGTAATAGTAAAAATACAATAAAACATGTCTTGAAAGAAAAGAAAATGAAATAGGAAAGAAATAAACTCATGGATAAAAAACTACTGACATCAATACTAATTACTTCTATTCATTGTTAATAATTACACTCACAGAAAATACAGTATAATTAATGTATTAAAATAAACATACAAAAAAGGCAAGGATAAGAGCATGTGTAGGTGTGTATACCTGAAAAGAGGATTTTGTGTGTGTTTGTGTGTTGCGGGTCAGGCAGACACTGGGTGGATTCTGCTGTAGTAAGGGATGATTACCAGAGGGCATCTGGCCAGTCTGCTGGCAGGCAAGCAGGTACTCGGAGGCAGATCCCAGATCTGACTCCAACAAGATTGTAAAAACAAAAAAGCTACAGCAAGAAAGAGCAGAGACTAAAAAGAAACAAAGTTACAGCTGGCTCGGCTCCACAGGTGGTATCCCACAGATGTCAGAATCATGACTTCTCCCTGTGACTGAAGTTTTTGTTTGTCCCACTCACTTGATGTCCTACAAAAAATACTCTGAAATAGTTTTTTAATCTCTATTTCTTTGCTATCTTCAACTACACTGTAGATGCTCAGAGAGCACATGTTTTGCAGAAAGTTTGAAATCTTAGTCTGCCTTAGCTGAAGAGAACAGTCTCACCTTCCTGAAAACCTGGACAGCTTTTCCTCATTTCTTGGTTGAGCTCTCGCCTAGGGACTAGGAATGTGTTCTAATCTCCTGCTTATGTGCCCACCTTTGGTTCTCCCCAGCCTCTCATGAACTGGTTCTAACAGCCCAGCCATCCTGTCCTGAGCCACCTTACCTTCCATCATCTATGTCACCTCAGCTCAATCAGCCAACTCCTAATCACTCTTCTCTGCTATTGTTCCCATCATTTCACCAAGGAACTCCTGATGGCTCAAGTCAACAGTCCAAGTCAAGTTTTCTAAAACCATGAAACTCTTAGAAGAAAACATAAGGGTAATTTTCATGTTCCTGGATTTGACAATGGATTCTTCAATATCACATCAAAAGCTAAGAAAAAATAGGTAAGTTGAACTTCATCAAAATTAAGAATGTGCATCAAAGTACACTATCAAGAAAGTGAAAAGACAACCTATGGAATGAGGAAAATATTTAGAAATCATATGTTTGGATAAAGAGTTTAATATCCAAAATATGTATATATAAAGAACTCCTAAAACTCAACAACAAAAGAACAAAGAACCCATTTCAAAAATGGGCAAAACATTTGAACATTTCCCCAAAGATACGAAAATAGCCAAGAAGCACATGAAAAGATGCTCAACATCATTAGTAATTATGGCAACGCAAATCAAAATCACAGTAAGGTGCCACTGCACAACCTGTAGGATGGCTATAATTAACAAAACAAAACAAAACAAAAAATGTGTTGGTAAGTATGTGGAGAATTAAAGAACTGTAACCCTTGTGCATTACTGGTGGGGTTGTAAAATGATGCAGCTACTGTGGAAAACAGTTTGGCTGTCCTCAAAAAATTAAATAGTTACCATGTCACCTAGTAGTTCTACTGTTAGGCATATACCCCATCCCCACAAATGGAAATTAGGTATTCAAACAAAACTAGTACATGAGTATTCACAACAACACCTTTCTCAATAACCAAAAGGTGGAAATAACTGATGTCCATTACTTAATGAATAGCTAAACATAATGTGGTATAGCCCTATAATGGAATATTACTTGGTCATAAGAATGAAAATATATGCTACATGGATGAACTTTAAAAATTTAAAACATTGTTACCTGAAATAAGCCAGATCTAAAGGACAAATACTGAATATCTACTTTGTGTGAGGAAAAAGTTTTGGAACTAGTGATGATGACTGCACAAGATTGTGAATGTAATGAATGACACTGAGTTGTACACCTAAAAACAGTAGTTATATGTACATATTTCACCACAATTTAAAAAAAAAATCACGATAGAGCTGTTTAAAAAAAAGACCATGGGTTCAGTCCTAGCTCTTCTACATACCACCTGTAAGACTGTCAGCAGATTACAGAAGCATCAAATTTTAAGTGCATAAAATGGTACTGGTGTCATCTACCCTGAAGGGCAGCCATGAATGGGGATTAACTAAAATACTCTCTGTGAAGCCCCTCTTTGACAGTTCTTATTCAAAAGCTATTACCACAAACAAAAAACTGAGGTCAGCACTAATGAACAGGCTGGGACATGCCTTGCTAGAACCACACCAGGGCCTAATTTCATGGTTTTTTCATCCAATTTACATAATAAGGAAGAAGGAAAACTTTAAAATAATAATCTCTGAGCCCTGGCTGCTGTAGCTCAGTGGATTGAGCATCGGCCTGCGAGCCAAGTGTGGCTGGTTCAATTGCCAGTCAGGACACATGACTAGGTTGCATGTCAGGACCCCAGCTGGGAGCACAAGTGAGAGGCAACCACACAGTGACGTTTCTCTCCCTCTCTCCAAAAATAAATAAACAAACAAATTAAAATAATAATCTCTGATTCACAACCCAATGAGAATAAATGTTATAAAAAATACAAAATTCTAAAGGACTTTCTACAGATTCCAACATTGGAGGGAAAAAATTTTTTTTTATTCATTTATTTTTTAGAGAGATGGAAAATTAGAAAGAGAGGGAGAGAAACATGGATATGTTGCCTTGGAATCGAACCAGCGACCTTTTGCTTTATGAGGACAATGGTCAACCAACTGAGCCACACCAGTCATGGCTAAAGATTCCAACTTTTGATAAGGTACTGTGACTAAGGGAAAAAGCGCTTTTGGTATAGAAGTAGAATAAATAATATTCCCAAAAGTAGATGCTGTTAAGGACAACCAACAACATCAATGACAAAAGGCTGGAGGAGCCTATAGGTGCTGAGGAAATGCCCCGACCCAAGATTCTTGTTACAAAGCTCAATGCAAGCTCATAAGCATCTCTGACAAGCCTCAGTGAGAAGAGGAATCATTGCTGACTGTGATCGAAAGTGAGACAGTGGCCCCATTACATGTTAGGAGTCTATGACCCTGGACAGATCTCCAGGCTGAACTGGATGCTTAATAATGAAGGTGTACATCCCTGACATCACCGTGGGTATAAACTACAGGTTGCCCAGCCACAGAAACTCAGATAATCCTTGAGAGGTTTATTAAATACCGTCGGTACTACTGAAACCTAGATGAGCTATGCAGACAACTTCATCTCAGTAAGTACACAGAAACAGTGATGAATAAACTGCTAGCACGAATTTAATTTTAACCAATGAAGCAAAACTAACTGGCTGAAGTAGAAATCAAATTCCAGGCCAGTCAGCGAAGGAAATGGGACCATGGGCCTTAGGAAGGTCAATTCATAACATTCTGAGACCAGATGTAATTTGAAGAGTAGGGGTTTCAAAATGGGGAGAAGACAATCCAAGAAGAAATTTGAACAACACAATCACAAGTGACCGCAATGGGAGCAAAGAGTATGTATTCTGAGAATGCTGGTAAGCCCACACAAAAAACTCTGAGCATCATAAAAAGAACATGCACCAAAGATAAAAGGATGTCCTTCTCTGGTAAGGACAGATATCCAAATATTGATTGAACACACTGGCAAATAGGAATAAGAGTTCAATAGTGGACTCTTGTCATTGAACATCACAGGACACTGGCAGACCTATGAAGGGTCAAGTCTCTTGGCTTTTGATGATGACAAATTCTACAAAACATAGGTGAGCTTGAAATCAAACCTGGACAAAATTCTGGAAGCAATAGGCAAAATATGGTTCACATGGATTAGAATGGGAAATGGGGTGTCTGGAAGGCTGTATGGGCTCAACCAAGAAAAAGTCACGCTAGACCATAACCTCAGTGTCTTTGTTTAAATGAGGCATAGATCAGGAGAGGCTGCAGAAGAGGACTTAGTACAAAGATTTGGGTTGTGCTTTTATCAACGCTGCAGTTAACATGAACCTGGAGGGAGAAGAATCAACATGCTAGAAAACACAATCAGGATCTTAAAAGATTCAGGCCTTGGATGGGTAGCTCAGTTGGTTAGAGTGTAGGCCAGATACACTGAATTTGCAGGTTTGATCTCTGGTCAGGGCACACACAAGAAACAACCAATGAATGCACAAATAAGTGGAACAACAAATTGATGTTTCTCTCTTGCTCTCTCTCTCTCAAAAAAGATGATTCAGAAGTGCACAGATGGCCCTGGCTGGTGTGGCTCAGTGGATTGAGCACCAGCCTGCAAACCAAAAGGTTGCTGGTTCGATTCCCTGTCAGAGCACATGCCTAGATTGCAAGCCAGGTCCCCAGCTGGGGGTGTGAAAGAGGTACTCACACATTGATGTTTAACTTCCTCTCTTCCCCTCTCTTTCAAAATAAGTAAATAAAATCTTTTAATAAAAAAGGAATTTCTTTACAACCTGAGTCACCCAATATGGGAGAAACTACCTCATGAGACTGTCCCAGAAGTTCCACGAGGACAGAAACTTTTTGTTTTGTTCACTGCTGTACTCCAACTTCTGTAACAATGCCTGCCACATAATAAGCACTCAAATCTGTGCTAAAGGAGTGGATGTTTTTGGAGGTTTCTGAGTTGAAACAACAGGGTCAATGAATTTAGACATTGCAGAAAGCTAAAATCAGCAGGAAGATGGTCAGGCTAAATGATCTTGCCTTTCTCCTTGATCTGTGTCAATTCCATTCTGAATCACTTTAAGCCTTACTTTCAGCATGAGAAGTGGTTCTTTTTCCACATTATCTGTTCCATTGACTTTGATTTCCACAGACCCCTACCTCATGTCACCAACTGTATTCTTAACCCACACCACAAAGAAAATGGCTAAATGGCTCCATTTAGACACTGTGATACAAATTTTCACACTCGGGGGTGTGTACACTCAGAGTTAAGCACAATTCTGAAGATGTTAAGAAATTTCTTTTCTAGTCAGGAAAGTATAGTAGAATACAAGTGTGTGAGAATGAAATGATTATAAGGGGACTCAAGCATTTGTTCTATTTTTAAAATAAATAAAAAGGTATATCACCTGCAAATTTCAGAACCTACTCTATTGCAAGAAATTAGCTATTTCATACCGCAATAAAGACAACACAAGAAAATTTATTCTCCTCAGCTTAGCCCTTTGATGATATGGCAACAGCCCACTTCCATTGCTTTGTCTTTTGTCACTTTTACCCAATACACTCAGCATTCTCACCAACGCACAGCTACTCAGTGGTGTTAAGCCTTGTTTATACAAGCTCTTCCCTCTGCCAGAAATGCCTTCCCACATCACCCAGCATAACTCAGTTCAAGGGTCACCTACTCTAAGAAGCCTTCCCAGACTAATACCCACCCATATTCCCATTTCCATCTCCACTCTCCCTTCTACTCTGTGTTATCAATGCACTCACCACACTGCCTTTTTCCCTCTAGTCTTTCATTAGGTGGTAAGCTCCTTGGTGGTAGGACTCTACAAGGCATCCCTCAAAGGTGGCTGCATGAACAGATGCCCCCCACTTTAAAGAATGTATTTATTTATAGTTTTTTCTTTCTTTTAAAGTATATTTTATGTTGTTACAGTAGTCCCAATTTTTCCCCCTTTGCTCCCCTCTGCCCAGTACCCCCCTTCCCTCCAGCAATCCCGTTCCCCTTAGTTTATGTCCATGGGTCATGCATATAGGTTCTTTGGTTTCATCCTTTCCTATATTATTCTTAACATCCCCCTGTCTATTTTGTACCAACCAATTATGCTTCTTAGTCCCTGCACCATTTCCCCATTCCCCTCCCCCCCCGCCCCCAGCTGATAACCCTTCGTATGATCCCCATACCTATGATTCTGTTCCTATTCTGGGTTGCTAGTTGGATTTTGTTTTTATTTTTTAGATTCAGTTGATAGTTGTGAGTTTGCTGTCATTTTAGTGTTGATAGTTTTGATCTTCTTTTTCTTAAGTAAGTCCCTTTGACATTTCATATAATAATGGCTTGGTGATGATGAACTTCTTCAGCTTTGCCTCCTCTGGGAAGCACTTTGTCTGCCCTTCCATTCCAAATGATAGCTTTGCTGGATAGAATAATCTTGGTTGTAGGTTGCTTTTCATCACATTGAATACTGCTTGCCAGTCCCTTCCTGCCTGCAAAGTGTCCTCTGAGAAATCAGCTGATAGTCCTATAGGCACCCCCATGTAGGCAACTCTCTGCCTCTCTCTTGCTGCCCCTAGGACTCTCTCTTTATTTTTCACCTTTGGCATCTGTCATGATGCGTCCTGGTGTGCTCCCCTCTGGATCCAGCTTGCCCAGGACCCTCCGTGCTTCCCGGACCTGTATGTCCATCTCCTTCGCAAAATTTGGGAAGTTTTCCTCATTTTTGTCAATTCTTGCTTCCTCATTCTGCACTGGTTGACTATTTTTTTCTTCCTTATGTTCCAAATAATTTATTTGAACCCCAGTTTCCTTCCCTTCACCGTTGGTTTTGTGTGGATTTTTCTTCGTTTCACTTAGCATAGCCTTCATTTCTTCTCTGATGTGTTTGCCACATTCAAGCATATCTGTCAAGCCTGTGAGCATCTTTATCACCAGTGTTTTGAATTCTGCGTGTCAGGTTGGCTATCTCCTCATCTGTTAGGTTGGCTATCTCCTTGTCGCTTAGTTCTCCCACTGGAACCTTGATCTGTTTCCCCGTTTTGGGCCATACTTCTCTGTCTTCTCATTCTGACAGGCTCCTGTGTTTGTTTGCCTCTGTGTCTTAGGTAGAGCTGTCACACCTGTTATGTTGTAAGGGGCAGAGCCTCCGGGGTCTGAGAGAGAACAATGCCGCCTGACCAGCACTCACCCCTTTTCCATGCACCTCTTCCACGTCCGCACCAGACTGGTGCCCCTCCAGCTGCTGCCCTGGCCGTCGTTCCCAGAGTGGGTGGGGCTGCGGACATTCTAGGACAGTGGGGGCCCTTTAAACAAGCAAACTGCTGAGACCAGCAGTTTCTGCCTCTGCCCCAACCCCCACTGGTCTGCACAGTCAGAAGCAATGAGGCTTGATTTTCCCCAGCGCTGGGACCGTGAGCTGCTAGGTCCAGTGAGGAGCTGGGAATGCTCCCCTGGTGTCCCTCCTGACTTTTTAAAACATGTGACTGTGCTTTCTGCCAGCCCGCCGCTACTGCCGCTGCTGCCGCCACCATACCACATCCTCTCTGCCCCAGCTCTGCCCCTCCTACCTGTCTGGATGAGTATTTCTTCTATATATCTTTGTTTGCTGGACTCCCATGCAGTTTGATTTTCTGGAACTTCTCGTTGTTTCTAGTTTTGAAGTAGTTGTATTCCTTCTAGTTGTAGAGGGAGACACAGCATGCCTGTCTATGCCTCCATTTGGCTGAAAGTGTATTTATTTAATTTTAAGTAGAGGAGAAAGGAGAGAGAAACATTGACTGGTTGCCTCTTGTATGCACACTGACCAGGAATCAAAATGGCAACTGTTGCTTTGCAGGATGACACCCAACCAACTGAGTCATACTGGTCAGGGCAGACAGAGCCAGAGTGCTTTCTAAACTCAAAGAATTTAAGTTACCTGTCCAAGAGCATGCCAGGAAAAGCCAGGACTTCAATGAGGTTCTATGATCTTTCCTAACCATCTTGCTTTTCCACTGTGTCACAGAATGGAACTCTACAAATATTTTATGACAATAGCAGCCTTGCTCCACACATTATCTTCTGGTCAATGATCTACTTTTGGAAAAGGCTACATTGCTTCCCTCAATCTGAGAATGTTCTTGTAGGTTATGACCTGTTTCCCAGGAGCCCTTCCAGGCCTATCATATCAAGGGCATGGGAGAGCTGTTTTCAAGGAATAGGGTCACCCACCATGACGCGCCTTACACGGATAGCAACTGTCCCCTTTCAAACTGAATCCCAAGGATGAGTTCACTTCTTCTTCTTTAAAAAAAAAAAATTATTTATTATTTTTAGAGGGGGGGGAGGAGAAAGAGAGGGAGAGAAACATCAATGTGTGGCTGCCTCTTGCACACCCCCAACTGGGAACCCAGCCAGCAACCCAAGCATGTGCCCTGACGGGGAATCAAACCAGTGACCCTTTGGTTCACAGGCCGGTGCTCAATCCACTGAGCCACACAAGCCAGGGCTCAGTTCACGTCTTAAAAAGAGGTGAACAAGAGGGGAAATGGCTAAACTTAGGCCTGTTTTAAGAATCTCTCTTTACTTGCAGGAAAATTCTTTTAAAAATCAATTTTTTTGAAAAACACAAAACAAAAAAAATCAAAAACACAAAACACTTGTGAAATAATTTGAGAAATAAAGTTCACCTAAACTATCACCACTCTTTGTAATACTATCAAGGGAAATATGAAGCTTCAATTACTGGTACATTTTGTCCTATTTGTCTCACCTTTCTCATTTTAATTTTAATACTTTTCTTTCTGGTAACCTAATTGCAACAGTCCCAAGCGAGTTGTTTTTAACAAGATCAGATAGGTATCACTAAGTTTCAGAAGATAACACAATTCACAGAAATATTCAGTTATGCTACAGCCGAAAATCTCATATGAAAAATACCATTAAGTAGAATTTGGCAAAGGTATATTACTTGGGCCCTGCTTACACTCCCTCCATGAAGCACCTAAGACACTGACAAGGCTTACATGGCCGGGTTAGTGTCATGAGGTGGCTCAGGTATGGAGACCTTGATCTGAGAGACTAGGAGAGCTATGTAATGGCCGAGTATATGGATTATATTAAAATATACACCATTAACCAGAAAGGCATTCTCTTCATTCTGGTCTAAGGCACCTACCTACCTATGTATCTACTCACCAAGCCTAAGTGATTCCCTCTATAGTACCTGATCTTTCTCTCTACAACCCCCTGTGCACTCTCTAAGAATGTACCAGAGATATGGGTTTCTAAAATGCACATCTTAGAGCCAGAGGTCAACAGGCAGGAGTCCCAAATGGAGCGAGGTTTTAACCACTAACTCAGTATGAAACAAATTCCCGACTTCCTTTAGGGTCTTAGAATTCTGACTGGGAGTTTCAACCTCCAAAGTTCTCACCCCGATGTGCCAAAACTCAGCTACCCAATACATGCGAGTTATACCAACTCTGAATGCTAGCTCCCTACACCTATGATGAAGTGACAGATGTGAAAATGCCTCAGAAGGCAGAAACCACTATGCAAAACTAAAAGGTATTAAAGAGTCCAGAACACACCAAGTTATTTTAGGATGTTGAGGAGTAAGGAGTGGGCGGGTCTATGTAGGGAAGAGAAAACCAGAAGGCCTACTTAGTCAAAACTCCATTTGTGCAGGCAGCTTCCTCTGTCCCCCCCCCCGCCCCCCTTGGTCTTCCACTAGGAAGTATAAAAGCACCTGCGTCCTATCCGGACCCTGGTCCCTGCCACAAGCCTCACTTTTTCCTTACAGACAACATGAAAGGGAGAAGTAATCATGGACTGTAAAACAAACCTTCAGGGGTAGTTCACTAAGATATGACTCCTAGTTCAGAGAATACCAAGGATAACCAATGAAAAAATACAAACAAATTACAGCTAACTTTTATCTGTGGGCAGAATGTTTTGCAGGTTAAATTGTGATTTTTTTGAAGCAACAGGCTCCATTTACTTCATCTTTCTGCCATGGACCCTGCCCTGCTTTGATCTTGAGGTAAAGACAGAGAACAATCACTAACTTAAATTGGTTTCTCTAACACATATGCAATTTGATACTATTAAGAAAAAGTATTCAACTGTAATCAGGATACTCATTGCAGTTTGTGGTTCACAAAGCATTTTCAGTTATCAATAAATGAACGAGCTGAGATTTGTGGTACCAAATCCCATGTTCTGATACAATAATATTTAGGGCCCACCTCACTGTGTTTTATAATTCACTAAAAAATATATGAGGCTGCTCTAAAAATATGAGTTTTTAAAATCTACTTTATTTGTCAGATTCTCCTGTCCTTTCTCTCCCCAGGACTGCCATGGGGTTTGTGCTCATACATGGTCACAGTGGACTTAATCAGATGTCTCACTGAACTTCTCTACCTTCTGGTAGAAACTGTGGTACTGCAGCTTTACCACCCCACCCAACAGACTCATCAACATACATCTTAAGAATTTTTTTGTATTTCTGCAAGCTACAGTAATATGCCAAGCTTCTCAAGACTCTTTTTAGTTAGAAGAACTGACTTGGCGATTAAAATGTTCAGGTTCTAGGCCCAGGCCAGGTAGCTCAGTTACACCATTGTCTTGATATGCCATGGTTGGTTGCGAGTCGTCTGGTCCCCCGTAAGGGCACACAGAGGAATCAACCAATGAATTCATAAATAAGTGGAACAACAAGTCGATGTCCTCTCTCTATATAAAATAAATATTTTTTAAAAGTTCAAATTCTATTTCATGCTATTGTAATTTACAAAATCTCTCATAAGTAAACTCTAAGACATTTAAAAATTATTCCCCTGCCTGGCTGGAGGCATTCGAAGACATTTATTCATATTTCTCCTCAACTCAACTGACCACAATGTTAGAAATATGGAAATGTACAAGTGGCTATGTGTGTGTTTATCTACTGTTGTCATTTCTAGGTCATGGGTCTTTCTTAACCACCATCTTTCCTTATTGGAACTTGGATGAACAAAGGGATCAGAAAGACAAAAGAATCATGTGGAACAATCACAGATCTTCCAAAACTGCCCAGTTCTCTTATTCCCGTGAATATAACTTTGCAGAAACAAAGTTAAAACTAAAGAGAAAAACTAAAAGAACCCCCCAAAACACCCTTCATAGATTTTACCTCTAATGCCAAGGCAGTCTTGTCATAAGCACAGGGTACTCTTTTCTGGATTGCTTTTGCAAAGACAGGTCCATTCTGTGTGGATGGCAAAGGGTTGATCGCTGCCCCAGGTGGACTGGAAACTGCAGGTAGAGGAGTTGTGGTCTGAGGTTGAGCATATGCATGAGCAGGTTCTGGGATCCCATAACTGTTGGAATTCCTATTTCCATGCTTGCCATGTGGTGAGGATCTCACAAGCTTTTCAACATAAGGGACAGGAATCATTCCAACCCGGCCGTCCTTGTTCCGGGCACTCCACCATTGTTCTTCAGGCTTATCTATTATCGTCAGGAGCTCACCTTTTTTAAAGGGCAGGTCTTCAGCATCATTCCCAAGAAAATCATAGAGAGTCCGTACATATTCCAGATTTTCTTCTGCTGTAGGCAGGTTGGGTGCTGATACAGATCCCATTGGTGGACCTTGATACCTTAAAAGAGGAAGAAAATTACTTTAAGAGAAAGATCTTACACTCTATACTAGTGTTTGTCAAACTTATAAATATTCTCTGTAATATATTATCTTCCTCTCTCTATTCTCAGTACGTAGTTACAAAGGTTCTGTCATACTGTTTTACTATTACTTGTATCATAGAAGTTAATATCCTGAATATGCCTTTTTAAATCACATGCCAAGTACACACACACACATACACATCCCATAACTGTTTTAAAGGAACTTTTGTTTACGCACAGAGACACCTGGTCTGAATTTACTTTTAAAATCTCCAAGTAAGTTCAGTTGCTATCTCCCTTAAAACCCTGTCACACACTCTTCCTCATGGTCCTAATCTTATGACATGCATCCTGCACACTTTCCTGGACACCCAACAGAGAAGATGACAAAGATCTCTGTCTCTGTGTCCCTCGAAATATAAGAACCAGAAAAGGGTTTATATGCTTTCCAACTTAAAAAAAAACACCTCACACTCCATCTTGTATAGGTACCATCATTTGAACATCCAAATGAAAGCATGTGAAGTTTTCACTGTAAAATTCACAGGACAAGAGCTCTCATCTAAGCATTAGTCCACAGACACAACACCTCTTTGCTGTGCTTACAGATTCAATGTATATTTGATTTGCACAACGCGTAATTACACTCCCAGAGACAATTACACAAGCACAGTCCCCTGCTCTCCAGCCAACATCCCATTTATAACGCCTCTTCTGCAAAAGAAAGAGGTCTCTCTCTTACCTTCTTTCAGAACCTAAGACATGTTCTGAAAAGTTGCAAACACACCACGTTTTGAAGAAGCTATTTTACCACTACCCCTCCCCGCATCAATAACTTTTCTGAAGCTCTGAAGCACAGTCTACACCAGAGTAACAAACCCTGGGCTTCATACAAAGAGTCTGCCCATCTTTAGGACATGACTTTGCCTGCAAGACTATTCACCAGAGCCAGGTTCTAGAACAGCCCTGAGGGAGTATACTAGGATACTCCCACTTAACTGTGGTTTCCAATTAGCTCATGGCCATTTTCTTTCTTCATTCCTCCTCCAATGAGCTAAGAAGTTATGTCATAACAACATGCTCTATGTTGAAACATTTTAATTTTTAAAAAAGCTTGCTTTCTAAAAAGTGTCCACATTACATTTGGAAAAAAAAAGAAAAAAAGGAAAATGAAAGATAAAAAAAGTCCCATAGTTCATGCCCTAATGTAGCTATAATTTTCCTTCCTTTCTTCTCCCCTCCCACAAGCCCAGTTTATAACCTTTTTAAAAAAAGTCCTGCATGCCTGTGGCAGGCTTTTTTTTTTTTTTTTTTTTTTTGGCCTAATATCATACCCCAGCATTTCCCTCATTGCGGGTCTTCTTCCTGATGACTTGCACAACAGGGTAACAATTCATTCTGGTAGTCTGCTGCAATGAAGCATCCCTGTTTTTCTGGATATTTAGTTTTTCTTTCTTCCTGTTTTAATTATCCATATCACAAATTCTTTTGACCATATTTCCCCTATACTGGATTTTCTGGTAATCTTTTCATGACTCTTGGTACATACTTGCCACACTACTTTCCAAAAGGCACTCATAATTTGGCAAAACTTAAATCTTTTTAAAAAAAAGAAAGATTTTATTTCTTTATTTTTAGAAAGGGGGAAGGAGGAGAGAGCGAGGGGGAGAGAAATATCAATTGGTTGCCTCTCATATATGCCCCATCAGGGGATCAAACCCACAAACCAGGCCTGTGGCCTGACTGGTAATCAAACTGGTAATCTTGTGAGATGATGCCCAACCAACTGAGCCACACTGGTCAGGACAATATTTTTATCTTTATAAAATTGATTTTTAGAGAGGAAATGGTGAGGAAGGGGGACAGAAAGAAGGGGAGAAAAACACCAATTTTGATGTTCCATTTATTTATGCATTCATCGGTTGCTTTGTGTATGTGCTCTGATCAGGATAGAACCTGGTAGGCTACAATTTATCTACCTGGTGAGGTACGGGTCAGGACAAAACTTGTCCCATGCCAGGCATTATCTGCAGTCTGATTTAATCCTGCCCTGGCCAGGTGGCTCAGTTTTTGGTCCCTTATACCAAAAACATGTTGCAGGTTTGATCCCTGGTTGGGAAGCATGTGAGAGGCAACCAAGTTTGATGTTTCACTCTCAGATCAATGTTTTATCTTCCCCCATCTCTCATTAAAAAACAAAACAAAACAAAAAAACCTGGGGTGAGGGCTTAAAAAAAGAATTGGCCCTAGCTGGTGTGGCTCAGTGCATTAGCCACCGGATTGCAAACCAAAAGGTCACCAGTTCAATTCCTAGTCGGGGCAACAAGCCTTGAATTACCAGCCAGGTCCCCGTTTGGGGGCGTGAGAGAGGCGACTGGTTGATGTTGATGTTTCTCTCCTCCTCTTTCTCCCTCCCTTCAAAAAATAAATAAATAAATCTTAAAAATATTTGTTTAATCCTCAAACCAATCTGGTGAAGTAGGTAGTTAACCGCATTTTACAGATGATGAAAGCAAAGCAGTGGTTAGATTTGCACTCAGGTGCTTAGTTCTAGAGTCATCACTCATAACCTCTAAGCTAAGTCAGCCTCATGAATTAACCCTGCACCTTTCAGGTATATAAGAATTAATGTCATGTAAACACACAATACAATATACAGATCATGTATTGTAGAATTGTGTACTTGAAACCAATATACTTTTTTAACCAATGTCACCCCAATACATTCAATTCCAAACAAAAAATAAAAAAATTGTCATAATATGTCCCAAACAATAGTTCCTCCCCACCCCACCTCCTTTAAACTATACCTCTCTTTCTATTTCAAGGGCCACAAAGATTTTGTAGAAAGTTTGAGTAGTACTACATAAACCTTAGATACTTTTCTAAGAGCATAATCAGTTGCATCTCAGACCCCACCCATCCAAATGTATTTTATCGTTTGTATAGTTAAAAATTAAAAGTTCATCCTACAACACAGATTGTGAGGACACTATTACAGCTTCAGTGGAAATTAACCTTAATGAAACCCATTTACCGAAATAGTCACTGGCCTTACTATGTACTAAGAATCTGGGAGACAAACAATGAATTAAAACCAAGTTCTTGCTCTCAGAAGACAGCCAATTTAATAAAGGAAGAGACTAGAAGACAAATGAGATCAAAGTGTAATGAATGTGTCATGACAGGGTCAAAGAGCACTCAAAGGAAGGAGTGAATTCTGCTAATGGTCAGAACAGGCGAGGAGATAATGCACAAAAAGCTGAAGACTAGTACTCTTTGAAGCTGATGGATTTTGTGTAAGATAGGCTTACATATTTTGGTTCTGCTTCAGAAAAAGACTCGAGACCCAAAGGTTCAAAAGCTCCCTTCCTTAGCCTTCCCATAGCTCACAGGGCATACTGCTGGTTCCCACCTCCAGAGGTCAGCAAACTTCTGTAAAGGGTGGGTATACATTTGAAGCTTTGTGGTTTACCTATGGCCTTTGTTGTATATTCTTTATAATATATATAAATAAATCAAATCTTTAAAAGTTTAATAGCCATTCTTAGCTCTAGTACACTATATAAAAACTATCTGGAGTCTAGCCTACAGGTCTGTAAACTATGGTATGCAGACCATTATTCCTACTGCATGGTTTTATAAATAAAATTTATTAGAACATAAGTCAAGCCCATTCATTTACATGTTATCTATGACTGCTTTTGCGCTATAAAGGCATAGCTGAGTAGCTGTGACAGAAATTATATGGCCCTTCACTGAAAGTTTGCTGATTCCTGGTCTAGATTACTGGATTAAAGGAGAGAGAAAGTGCCTTTCAACTTTCAACACTTCCTTGGTATGTGTATAAATTTGATAAAGACAGACAGCAGCTTATACTTTACTACTGTATTGCTATAGAGACGTTGGCGCTCATTTCCTGTTTCAATACATGTGCAGATATCCTTCAATTTGACACCAAATCAATCTCCCAACCACATCCCTAACATTGAAGTCTCCCACCCTAGTCTCAAACTCATTTATTCATCAAAATCTCCTGCAAATTACACTTTAGATCCATTGTAGATGAAACTGATGATGATGCCAAGTCAAATACACTTGCCCTTTAGGCACCACTGCCCAAAGAAATATGAAGCATAAAATCAGAATAATTAAACATTTCTCAATCAGTTCCCAGTTTGTTCCTTGATCAAGACTATAAGTAGCACCCATCAACTCCTCTTTAAAGTTTACATACAAAGAGTTTTCCAAGCCCATTCAAACATACTAAACCCAAGCTTTTCCTCCCTTGTGCCTATAGTTCATGGCACACTTGGAGTAGCAAGGCCCTGGAGGAATAATTGGTAACTGGCTTTTCTTATCTGATGACAAGGGACCTTCCATCTCTTTTGGTTAAAAGCAGTGATTTTCAACTTTTTTATCTCATGGCATACATAAACTCATTACTAAAATTCTATGGCATACCCCAAAATGTATTTTTTGCCAGTCTGACAGAAAATTTTGATTCATTTCACAATGGACAGCTATTATTGTGTTAGTTGTTTTCATTTTTTATATTTGACAATCAAAGAGCCCCGGCCAGGTAGCATCATCCTGATATATCAAGGTTGCGGTTTGATCCCTGGTCAGGGCACATACAAGAATCAACCAATGAATGCATAAAGTAGAACAATAAATTGATCTCGCTCCCCTCTTCTTCCTCTCTTTCTCTTATATTAATAAATTAAACAAACAAACAAACAAACCTGACAATCAAAGAGAAAAAGAGGTCAGTGTCCCTGACTAAATAATCAGGTACTACATGTTTTTAAAATTCTATGGCACACCAGTTAAAAATCACTGGTTAAAGCATTCCCAGTTTCATGTATAAACCACAGCTAAAACGTTTTCTTTAAACCTGAATGTTAATACCTTCTATGTTTAAAAATCTCCTTATCCATGCTGAAGAAGCAATATGATCAACTTCTGGTGAGAAAGAGTTTCAAAGGTACTAATAATGTTCTGGTTTTTAAAAGGGGGTACAGGCCCTGGCTGGTGTGGCTCAGTGGATTGAGCACCAGCCTATGAACTGAAAGGTCACCAGTTCTATTACCCACCAGGGCACATGCCTGGGTTGTGGGCCAGATCCCTAGTCGGGGGCGCTCAAGAAGCAACTGATGGATGTTTCTCTCCCTCTCTTTCCCTCTCTCTAAAAATAAATAAAAATATTTTAGAAGAAAAGAAAAGGGAAGGGATACATAAATACTGAAGATTTTTCTTATTATATACATGCATATATACACTCTCTTGTATGTATGAAGTATTTCACAATAAAGAGTTGAAAGATAAAATCGGTAGTAAAAGAATCAATACCTGGAAGACTGGCTAAGTACCTCTCTAGTAAAACTGCTTCAAATAACTTAATCCTTCTTTGTCAATCAGCGAAATTGGGACCTCTCCCTTCCATCTCTGGACATTCACACCACCACTAATGGTTCCGCTTCTATGTCTCTTCACCTCCTTCCACAGCTTCTCTTCATCTGCTCATTCCCATTATGCTCATTCTGGGGGTTCCATCTAAGCTCAGACTACCAAATCCATAAATTTAGCCTGCAACTCTCTTCTTAATAACAAATGCATCATATCGCTAAACAGCACCTGGCTTCCCAGTTTAAAAGAATCATTCTCTCCCCTGACCCTTTCTCTTCTATTTTCTCAATTAAAGATATCTTTCCATCATCCACTTCTGAAGGCAAACTTCTTCCCTCACCTTGTACACGGAACTCCCCATAAGACCATCAGTTTCCATTTTATATTCCCAAAGCATTTGATCTTAGTTTGAGCTTCTCAAAACGCACAAAAAGTCCTGGCTGGTGTGTCTCGGTTGGGTGGAGCACCGTCCTATGTACCAAAAGGTCATGGGTTCCATTTCCAATCAGGGCACATACCTAGGTTTGGTGGCGGTTTGGTCCCTGGTGGGGCACGTAGGGGAAACCAATAAAAGTTTCTCTAAAATCAATAAATGTATCCTCGGGTGAGGGTTTTAAAAAATGCAATAAAAGTTAAAGACTAGCAAGCACCCTTTCAAGTTGACAGATTTTGTGGAAGACAGGCTTACATATTTTGGTTCTCCTTCATTCTTCCTTCCTAGCTTGCTGCCCATCACTCACATAATTACAACTCTGTGCCTTTCCCAGCAGGCACTGCCACCACCTCTTCTACCTCATATACTTGTTCTCATTCTTCAAGAATCAAGTTTGAAAGAACATCTCCTCTTTCAAGTCTTCCCTAACCCTTTGGTTGATCATACTTGCTTTTAAGCTCCCATGGTATTGTATTTTAATTTGTTTAATATACTGGGTTGCACAAAGGCTAGAATCATGGTTTATTCCCATTATATGTCTTGAATCTAGTATTGGGCTTTGGTATAGAGTAGGCCTATATGTACTTAAATTCCTGCTAATAAAATTAAAATGCCAAAGACATAGGGAAGCATTTCCCATTCTAATTTCTATACTTTTTCTTCTGAAAACACAAGTGTTTTGTCATTTCAATTTCCTAAACCTGGTTTAATTGTTACACAGGCAAGGAAATCCTGGGTTTGCCTTCCAAGCCTCTTTACCTCACCACTGCTCCACTCATACTCTTAGCCATCATTCCAGACTAGCTGCCACATGCCTGGGTCCCCATCTTACTGGTTAGGATCTTAGCTCACTCTCTAGGATAATCTGAACTCCCACTAATAAGCACTGTCTCCTTTTACTTATCAGAAAGAAACGAAATAATTTAGCCTGAAGGAGCCTTAGAAATAATCTAGTCCAACTATTCAGATCAAAAGGAAAATTCTTTCTTAGGTAAAAAAATTCTCTGGATTTGAGTCTCAAACAAGAGATATGTCAAAAATCAAATGGCTATCAGTATTTTACATTTCATGGGAACACAATTCTTAACTGGGCAAGTTTCCATTCCAGGTATAATGACATTGTTCTTATATCTCATCTGAGTTGAATTTAGATGATTTAAACTACCTGTAAGAAGAAACTCAAAGGTTTATTCACAGTGCTGAATCCTACGCTAATCAAAATTACTGGTAATCCTTCTCCCCTACTTCTAATTAGGAAAGTCCAGATTTGAAGTCCCTTCAATATTTAGAACAGGGGATGTGGGAGAAGGTGTAACCCTGCTGCCCGCAGTATCCTCTGGTCCATGCAGAGTTTCCTTTCTGCTTCACAGGTTTCAGGGTCCCCCTCTGGGCGCTCAGTTTAAGCTGAGCATCCTCTTCCAGTTCTCCCACAGCTACTTTACCATATTAGATAGCATGGAAATAGACTTTAAAATACCTCAGTAACCAGTAAGCTCCTCAAGAGCATGACAGGGACTGTTGATTTAATGTCAGTTCCACATCACTAGGTACATATGATGTGCAACATCTATTGAGTAAAAACAAGATTTTTTCTGAGGGTTAACTTGCCTCAGTTTTTAAATGTTTACTTCTCATGAATTTTCTCCAAGCCTTCATACATAAGCTAGAACTGCAAAAGCACATTACAGAAAACACACTTTCAAGTTTCTAAACCATGGGAAAATGCAGTTCATATCTCCAGAAACCACTCAGAAACCTTCTGAAACATTCTATTGTTAAACTGGAAATAGCCTCTATTAAATAAAAAAACACTAGTGCTTACCTGACTATTGACGAAAGCAATAAACAGAATGTTAAAAATGTTTACACTCCAATAAAATGGAGGTGAAAACCACCATAGGATCTTTATCAAATGATTTGTAATAGAAAAATTACACCCATGTGCAGAAAGAGAATCCTTTAGGGTTATTCAAAAGCAACAAAAGCCAGGTAGCTCTAGGAAAAAAGACATACGCTGTTTTTTTTTAAATAGAAAAAAAAAAAGATTTTATTTATTTCTTTTTAGAGAGAAAGAAAGGAAGGGAGAAAGAGAGAGAGAAACATCGATGTGTGAGAGATACATCGACTAGTTGTCTCTCGCACACCTCCCAACCAGGGACCTGGCCTGCAACCCAGGCATGTGCCTTAACTGGGAATTGAACCAGAGACCTTTGGGTTCACAGGCTGGCATGCAATCCACTGAGGCATACCAGCCAGGGCAACTCATGCCTTTCTTCCCTCGCAAGCATGCATCTACTAAAGTCTAAGGATCCCCATGAGACTTGCAACCAGGGAAGCAATGGGCAGTGGCAGCTCGTCCTCGGCTAACCCCTTGAACCTGTTTCCTAGGCCCCTTTTCTTTGACTTTCCAGTGAGTCAACGCAGCTCTGCCTAGGCTCTTTTACTGTTACTTCTTCTATCCTAAGCTCTTCCTTGTTTCACTGTCCCCAGCTTTAATAAACATAGTCTTTAAAAAAAAAAAAGAGGCCATCTGACATGCTACCTTTGGGGGGGTGGTGGTGGTAAGTTTACCATTGACAAATACAAAAAATAATTACAGTAATAAGATAAACCTAGAGGACAAAGTACCACATATACCAAGTCATCTGTTTCTTCCTTTCTATCACTCCCCTCCATCCCATCAGCATCAATCTTATCTCCAAAAGAGGGATTTCCACCAAGCCACAGCTGACTATATTTCTATCTGACCTGTGACATATGCCATTAGTCACCATTATTTTGCACCTGGATTACAGTAACAGCCCCAGGTTCAAACTCCTCCCATGGCACCAAGTGCACTCCATAATGGAGAAAGTATGTATGTCACCATCTTTCCCAGTACCTATCACTGGGATAAAATTCTCCTGTAAATATTTGAATGAAAATATAAAATTAGCCCTAACCAGTGTGGCTCAGTTGGTTGGGCATAATCCAACAAAGTGAAAGGTTGCTGGTTCGATTCCAAGTCAGAGCACATGTCTGGGATGCAGGTTCAATCCTAGGTTGGGGCATGTATGAGAGGCAACTGATTGATGTTCTCTCCCTCTTCCTCCCACCCTTCCCCACCCTCTTAAAAAAAAAACACAGAAAACAGAAAATTTAAAAGTTAACGAATATTCTTGCCCTGGCCGAATGGCTCAGTTGATTGGAGTGTCACCCTGTACACCAAAGGGTTACAGGTTTGAGCCCCAGTAGGGGCGTGTACAGAAGGCAACAGATCAATGTTTGTCTTTCTCTCTCCTCCCCCCCCCCTCAAAAAAAAAAAAAAAGGAATATTCCAATTAAAAAAACCAGACTAGAACAAAACAAGCACCTATTCATACAGTTATAACTTCCTGCTAAGCAGTAAACAAAAAATAAATTATTGACCATGGGTCATGTAATCCTGCCTTTAAAAAGAGCTCTCAGTTTTAATGCCTAAAAAGCTAAAACCACTTAATTTATCCTGTTTTAGGGTGTGAAGAAGCATTACACAGATTTTTGCATCAGGCCAAGGTTTTACTAGCCTCTTGTTTTCTATAAGGGCTAAAGACATAAAATCTGTAAATTTCAAGCTTGGGAGAGGCAATCCAAAGACTCAGTACAACAAAGTAAATCCATTCAGGGTCTAATACACCCAGCATTGAAGGGTGTCTGAAATAGCAGGGTGTAGAGGAGGAGAAACAAAGCAGAATGTGAGGGGGAGGGTCAGGGAAAGCCCTATTATTTGTGAGAAGCCTGGAACAACAGGTAGGCTTTCAATAGGTGAGGAGTGGGTGGAGTTAGGCAGTCAATGAAGAGCCAACAGCCTGAGCAAAGGTTTCCAGGGAATGAGTAAGCAGAGTAATGGGGTTGCACTAGAGTTGAGAGGAAGGACGCAAGGACAAACATCAAAGATAGATTTGGTATTTGGTGAGATGTGGTGTATGGAAGACATGGAGTTATTTTTTATGGGCAGCAGGAAACCACTGCAGCATATTCCTTTTTCTCCCCATAAAAGAGATCAAGCCATTTATTTACTTATTTTTTGCTTATTTAACTTCAGAGAGGAGAAGGGAAGGGAAAAAGAGAGGGAGAGAAATATCCACGTGCGAGAGATATATCAGTTGGTTACCTAGCCCGTGCCCCAAACTGGGGACCTGGTCTGCAACCCAGGCCTGTCCCCTTACTAGGAACGAACTGGGAACCCTTTGGTTCCCAGGCCAGCACTCAATCCACAGAGCCGCACCAGCCAGGGCTCAAGCCATTTATTTACTCACACTTTTTGTAACAGCTGTCTTACAGTACCTGTCATCTCAACATAAGCATAATGCCTTGCACATAGCTTGGCTTAAAAATGCCTGAAATTAATAATATGACTCACTTTCCCAAGTTAAGGAAGTCATTTTCTAAAACATATTACAAAATCTCATTAGAGTGGATTCTATGATTCTTTACAATCCCTTACACTGGAATTATATTGCACTCAAAGTTGAATCCAATTACTAGCATCTTCAGAGAGCTGGCAGATTCTTAGTGGCTAGGTCTTTGTTATACAGTATTTGATTTATAATCACTTTCTCTCAGTTTTTAAAGTCCATTTAGTTCAGTAGTTAATCTTACAGCCATTATACTGTCATGGCTTTGTTTCTCCTCTGTCTCTATTCCACAGTCGCAACACTTAGGCTAGGCATCCAGTGAGTACTCCTTAATTAATTATAGCTTTTAATGTTTAAAGCTCACAGTAATATCTTGTCAGCAAATCTATAAAATGAGAAACATTTCACCCCTTTCCCAAAAAATCAATATTAACACCCTGTCCTTTTAAAATAGATGTGTAAGAAACAAATTGGGCAGGAACAAATAAAATACCTTCGGTTTTAAATTTCTAGGCAAATTCTTCAGTTTAAATTTGGCATAATTTGAATAGAAGAAACCTCTGATAAAACACCGAGTAAATCGAACAAAAGCAAATAAATAGAAGAATGCATTTTACTTGGAAAAGGGATGCTTGATGCTCAGTGTCACTTTATGGTTCTTAACTATAAAACAGATACTATATCATTAGACTTAAAAAGTACATCTAAAATTCAACTAGGATAGAAAAAAAGTGGCATTCGAAAATTTCCCTTAGTAAGTAAACATTCTAGCCTTATTCTTCCTTGGAATATAACCAAATGGATATCTAGCCTATTAACGATCCAGCTTGGGGAAAAAGTATAAAGTAAAAATTCAAAAAGTCCTCATTAAAGCTAATGTACCCTCTTCTAAAATTTTTGTATTTAATGTATGATACAATAAGTGTCTGGCTATTTCAAACTCGGCACCAAGGTATCAATATACAATTACAGGTTTTTGTTTCTAAATGTGAAAGCATTTTCACTTGTCGACTGTTCCAAAGGCTGATGGACAGAAGTTCTTAACCTGGAGTTCAGAGATCTGCAGGAAGTTTAATAACCTTGATGATGTGTAAACGTGTGTGCATGTGCATTTTGGGAGAGGATGCCAACGACTATCTTCAGATTCTTAAAGAAGTCTGTGGTCCAAAAAAATTTAAAAAAAACCCCAAACAACAAAATCCTGCTTTAGTGTTATAACCAAATAGGGAACGTGACAAAAAACAAAAAAAGGTAATTTTACTTTTTCACTTTGCAACCGCCGCTAATATGTTTAAGACGCATCCCCTCATCCACCGTGACCCAGATCCTGACACTAGCCTTGCATTCGGAATGCTTTCTGGAAAATAATTTGGTTCAGACGAGGAGGAAATGAGTTCAATCACTCGTACCCACACACACACTCTTGGATCGACTCCATGCACCAACTCGGCCACTGTCGACCCTCTAGGGTCGGGTGGGTAGCACGGCCGGGAGCGTGGGCGCTCGCGTACCTGGGCGCGGGTTCGATTAGGGTGGTGGTGTCCAGATAGTGAATCTTGTAGAACTCCAGCAGGGCCGGCAAGTGGTCAAACTCCTGGTCCCCAATCTTAAAACGGCGGTTGGGCAGCGAGTTGATTATGTAGTGGGAGACCCGCGAGTTCTCGGACACCGACAGCACATAGTCCCCAGGGCAGGTGGAGGAGTCGCGGACTAAAAACATCCCGTGGCGCTGGCCCTGGAGCCGGGTCTGCGCCTCCTGGCGAGACACCGGCCCCATGTACCAAGTGGAGCGGTCTGCGGAGTCGAACCTGGCGGAGGACATGGTGTAGGGCCGAGGCTCTGGGGCGAGTCGGGGCGTCGGCTGCTCTGGACACCTATGCCCGGCAGACGGCTTTGCGACCGAAGAAGGGCCTCTCGGCACACCTCAAGGCGTGCTTAGAAGGCTGAGCCAGCACGTTCCTCTCGGCTCCGGGCCCACAGCATCCTCCGCCTTAGCCTGCCTGCTCCGGGGCCGCCTCTCGGAAGGAGCCGGCTCGGGGATTGCAGGACAGAGCCCGAGGTCGGGGCGGGAGAAGCCGAGTCGCAGCGGAGGCCGCCCCGGGGTTCTCGGGCTAACCCCCGTATCGGGAGTGCCTCCCTCCAGTCACTCCTGGCCTGAAACGCGCCGGCTCCGCGCTCCTACGGCTCTGCACCGACCCCAGCTGCTACGCCAAGCACCAAACTCCAAGGAGCGTCGCGCCTCCAGGGCGGTTTTGCCTAGCCGGTTCCCTAGAGCCACAGCAACAAAATGGCGGACGCAAGAGAAGCAGCCGGCCACCTCCCCCTCCGCTCAGCGCGCTCTGTGTGCGCACGCGCGGGCTCCGGCTCCCAGATGCCGCCGGGGCCCTCCCCTGACGTCGCGCGGCTCAGCCAATCCGGAGCGCGGTCGTGACGGTTCGGGCGTGCGCCGCTCGTTCCCGCTCCCGCGTTCCGGGTGGAGGCGGAGGATTCGGCGGCTACAGGCACTCTCTTCTTGGACCTTGGTACACCGCCGGGGGCGCTGTGGTTCCTGGGTTTCCTCGCGCTGGCAGGGAAACAGCTGGAGTCAGAGGGAGCGGCATTTCGAATACCTGCTCTGGGAACAAAGCATAACATGCAGGCAGAATCTCCGGCCAGGGAGGCGTGGCACTGAGATGAACTGGACAGCCAAGGGGACAGTCCCGGGTGGGCTGAGGTGGCTCAGGAAGAAGATGACCACGGGGGTTGAAGCGACAGCCAGATAAAGACTAGGTGACCCTGACCCGAGGTGTCCTGGTAGGCTGAGGGACCCGGAGTGGCCAAGTGACCCAACAGGCACAGTCGAGGGTAAGAAGGTTGGATTGACAGGTTTAAGTGGTCTAGGAAGCACAGCTTGGAGTAATGCAAATAAAATACAGACGCCTCTTGGGCGTGGCCTCAAGGCCTTCCCTGCTCGGGGTTCAGCCTGCTTCTCCGAGTTAGTCTTTCATTCCCCCCTTGTTTACCTGGCTCCGGGCGTGCCCTTCTAGCCTTTCTGTTCCCTACCCCCCAACTAACATGTACATTTTAAGAAAGTGGGGATCTTGTCTGTCTTATTCACCTCTGGGCCTACCTAGCACAATGAGTTGATGCTCAAGTATTTGCTGAACAAATGACTGTCGAGAAAAACCTCCAGCTACTGGTGCCATGCTATTGGCAGTACTGGACAGACAAGAAAGCATGTCCATGCACTTGCCAGTAGCGCAGTGGATCGAAGCATCACCTGGATATACCAAGTTTGATGGTCTCTATCCCCAGTTGGCACCTTCAAGAAACAAACCAGTTTCTTTCTCCCTTCTTCTGTCTCTAAAATAAATCAATTAAAAAAAATTTTTTTTAAATAACAAAGGACCTAGCAGTCTGGGAAATGCCACTCATGCGTCTCTATTTCTGCTTTATTGATCTGGACCCAAGTACATAGTCCGGAAGGAAGCCTTTTAACTTGTTACATTGCAAATTAATTACATTCAATTGAAGTTTAGATGGAAGTTCCTCAATTGCACAATTAAGTGAATTTTGAAATATGAAAATTTCCATTACACTTGACATCAAGATTGAAAATGTTGCTGGAACTGTAGTTTGCAAATTTGTGAGGGCAGGGAGATCTTGCTTTTGTTTTAAACTTCTGACAGCACAGGAAATATATAAAGCAGCTTAACATTACTTGTGCTTCAAAACACTAGTAATTGTCAAAATGACTTTTCTGAAGGCCTGCGAGCTAAGTGTCGCTGGTTCGATCTTCCAGTCAGGGTACATCAGAGAAGGAAAACTCTGACTCCAAAAAAAAAACCTCCGCTGCCTTGCGGCATACCTCTTTTGGGGAAAGGCTAAGGGAGTAAACCCCGACAGAAAATCCGGAGCCGGAGTCCCTAAGGCGGTTTGACGTTGTAGTCAACACCGGCAACTCCTGCGGCGCACCTGAAGCCAAGCTGTATCGACTCCGTCTTTCCCTTGGACCCTTCAGCTGCGAAGAGAGGGGGGGTCTGCTGCATGGGCAACAGCAGACCCTCCATATCACCCTGCCCAGGCTCTGTAGCTTCAGCTCCACTGGAGAGGACACTCCAGCGTCATCGCAAGATGTCGATTCAACACGGGAGGAGACAGATGCCGTGTCACTCCCGAGTTGGACTGCACAGCCATTCTCGGCGGTGCAGATAGACACTTAAGAAGCTACACCATCGTCTCTCGAGACGGACGGCTGCCAACGACGACGACGACGACGACGACGACATTTCACATATAAGCACTGTCTTGCCATATAATTTTAGGTTGAATTAAGAAATATTATCGCCCTGGCTGGTGTGGCTTGGTGGACTTAGTGCCAGCCTGCCAACCAAAAGGTCACTGGTTTGATTCTTGGTCAGGCCTCATGCCTGGGTTGTCAGGGTGTAAAACCTTGCTCATCAATGTTTCTCCCTTTTTTTCTCCCTCCTTTTCTCTTTGAAAATGAATTTTAAAAATCTTAAGGGAAAAAGAAAAGAAACTATCAATTCTATAGCAAAAGCTAATTTCCAAGGCCATTATTTATTCAGTAATAATGGTTTAGAATGGTTCTCTGTTCTGAAAAATCTCAGTCATCCAATACACCAAAAGGTGGCAGGTTTGATCACTGGTCAAGGCACATATCTGAGTTTTGGTCTGATCCAGATGGGGGTGTATAGCAGAAGCAACTGATCATGTTTTTCTCTTACATCAATGTTTCTCTCCCTCTTCCTCCCTTCTCCTCTAAAATCAGCAAGCATATCCTTGGGTGAGGATGAAAATATATATATATTTTGCCACGTAAAAATTATATCAAAAGTGCAGTGTCCAAGTTTTATTGGAACACGCCATTTATATCATCTTTGGCTGCTTTTGTGCTACAATTATGGAGTTGTGACAGTTTGGCCTGTGAGCCTAATCATTTATTCTCTGGCCCTTTACAGTTTGTTGAGCCTTAATCTAGACAGTTCAGCAGGGGGGGAGCATCAAGGTAGGAGACAGATCTGAAGAGCACTCTGACAGATGAGATGAGGGTTTCAAGAAGGAAGCATGTAGACAGGCGAAATGTGGCAGGGAGCTAAACGTGGCAGGGAAGGCCATATGCAGGATGACTCAAGGAGTTTCCCCTCTACCAACTCTTTGAAAATAACTATGTAGGAGACAGAAGTTGATTTAAAAACTTCACATTTTATTTCATGGAATATGATCATTGTTAAATTGAAAGTATGGAGCGTAAGAGCTGTTCTGATAGAGACTGAACAAAAAGCCCACCTTCCCACGAGCACTTTTAATGACTAAATCATGATTCTGTATATGACATTTTATCCATCAGAGCTGAAGAATCTCAACATTGCTAACTAAAAATTCTTCAGAAAAAGCCTATAGAGGCAAAGTATAAGATTTTTACTAAATTGGTGTAGTGTACACTTGAAGTTACATATTCATAGAAAAACGTTAAGAGAAATTAAACTGCACTTCTATATTTCTTTTCTTGCCACCTGAGTTAAATTCAGGTCTCTTTTTCTACAGGATGCAAAAAAGACAACCCCACTGTTAAGTTACAAGTCACTAGATGTTAGAAATAGTTTCCTTTGGAGAATGCACTTATTTTTAAGTTAGCACACTTAACATATAACCAACCTAAAGTTAGAAAACCCACTTTTCTAAAGGCACAGTTTGTTTCCAGCTCGACTGTGGAAATAAAAATATGTCTTCCAGGCTCCATCTGGCAAGGGTAAGTTCACTGGTCTTGTCTGTCATACCAAAGCCCACCCCACACAGAATCCAAGCCTGGACACCTCTGAGTGTGTTTAGAGAATAGAATGTTCTTTTTGACCATCATCATCATCATGTGCAAAGATTCTAGGGGCTGCTCACGTCTTCCTTTGTTCTTTGCAAATGCAAACAACTTTGCTTTATAAAGCAGAATCAGCAACACGTCTTTTGTGAGCATGGGAGCAGGGGTGAAGATCCAACAGAAAAGCTGCTGGTCAGCACACGGCTTAGAGACAGTCCCTTAGTGGAGGCCTTAGAATTAGGGGGTCTGAACTAGAACAAAATAAAAGATATGAGGCTAATATGCCAGAGGAAGACAAACTTCTATAAAAGTGAGGGTAACTCTCCTTCCATATGCGTCAGTTAAAAAAAGTGAGGTGAGGTAATTGGCTTCATTAATCCAAGAGAGGGAAGGTATATAAAATAAGGTGCTACTTGCTTCAAGTCCGTTAAATCACTAATCCCATTAGGCAAATGGAAGATTGCAGAAGAGAATGTTTGGTGGTGAGTGGCCTTTATTTGAAAGAAAGAACTCTAGGTCAGGTATAATGACTGATCTCCATGAGTCTATGCCTGATGATAATAAGCAGAAATAGTTATTACATGGAGGAAGATGTTAGGGAAAAAACACTATTAGAACGAGTGGAAAATGTACACACTGGCTGCTCTGTACTGTGGCTTTATGCTTTTTGAGCAGCCTTTTTGCTGAAAGCCATGAGAACTTTAGTTTGGGCTGGGTATATATTTAAAATCTAGCCAGTGCCATGTTTCTAGGCGAAAGGCACTGTTAAAGTTTCTGATCTAAACTGTCTTATTAAAATCAGACCCTTTGATCACTTTGACCATCTTCAAAATGTTTTAATTAATTTGCTTTTTAAAAAGACAAGAGCCTTATTGCTTCAATTATTTTGTTGGTGGTACCAACACAAAGAAATCAATTTAATTACAGAAATCAATTGTAACGAATGCTTTTAAGTGATTCTTTTTGTAAGATGAAAGAACAAGCTGGGACAGTTAAAATGATAATGTCTGGGCTTTCTCTTTCAGCCAAATCCTTCTGTACAAAGTCAGCATCATTTGTGGAGTTCCAGTCCTGAAACTGGGTGGCAGAGAACCAAGCACTGAATCAAGTCACCTTGTAAGATGTGCAAGGAGAGTGAATGAGAACTCTGGATGGGTCAGGAGTCCTAGGCGCTGAGTGAACACTGCCATACCTGAGGCCTGGTCAGGAAGGCCCCCAGAGGAGTGGAAGACCACTGCTTGGCCATGCGTGTGTGATGCTCCATTCCCACCAATTCATAGGGCCCCCAGTTGGTCAGCCAGGCATAGCATTAAGCCAGCAGAGAACCTGCTCCTAATCATGAACAGAGTCAGGAATGAGGGCACACAGGGAAGGAAGGCTTACCCAATTCCCTATGTATTTCCAGGCATCACAGTTAGCAGGGTTGTCTAAATGCTTTCTACTAAAATGTACGCCAAGGATGGAGGCCAGGAAGGGGACATCTGTCAACAAAACAGCAAAGAATGCTGACACATTCCATTTCCGAACCTCGAACTGATCCTTTTCCAGGAGGTTAAAGGAATTATGATGTGCTCAAAGTGTGCATGCCTGTGTGTGTGGGATGTGGGGGAGGGATGACGACTGCTAAATGAAGGTGTGGGGAGAAAGACCCCTCCTGCACAAACAACTGGCTTCCAGGGTCCTTTAGCGCTTGGATTATGCTAAAGCCTAGGAATGGGATATACAACAAACAGACTGAAATTCTGTCCACATCTTTCCATATGCTTGTTAAAGTGAGAAATAACACTTTTTCTTCTCATTCCAGCATGGTAATAATCAAAGGCCCAAGATATTTGAGGCAAGGAGGTGTGCTCAAACAAAAACTAAGCATTCTAAGAAAAGAGCAAGGTGCTAGCTCTCATAAAAGTGGGATGCACACTTCCTATAACAAAATCTCTTAAGACCAACTCTATTGTAACATTTGAAAACACATGTTAAATTACATACTAAAATAATAAATGAAATTTCTCAGGAGTTCAAAAGAATATCTTTCAAATCTTTTCATCATAATGGAGTGGAAATCCTTCACTGTCTTTAAAGTTGTCTAACTTTTCTTTCTGTGTTTTTTATATTGACATCTAACTTGTCCACTTTGGTTGTGAGGCGATCAATAATGTCATCTTGCTCCTCAATTTCTGTCTGCATCCCCAGAGCTATGTTCTTCAGCCGGCCCAGTCCCATGGACAGCTCATCTGTGGGAGAGGGAAAGGACATGTAGGTTTAAGCAAACAGTGACAACATTGGGAACTGCCTCTTGTTCCCTCCCAGGTGTTCTGTGACATTTAGATTACAAAGTCCTTTTCCTCACATAACAAACAAGCTAGCCTCCAGGGCTTTGGTTACATTTTCCAAAATAGGTGCAACCTAGAGATCTGCCCTGACCAAGAATCAAACCCTTTCGATTACAGGATGACACTCCAACCAACTAAGACACAATGGCTGGGGCAAAAGTAGTATGTTCTTAATGTCAAAGCCACTTCTCACCACACCACTCATGCAAGATAACCACTGTTAATATAATGGTGTTTGTCCTTACAGTGTTTTATGAAGTACATACATGCTACATAATTTTTCAGGGGCCTTTGAACCTTCTTGTAGGTTGCTGTGAACTGCAAGGTCAGTACCCATGGAAAAGAGCACAGAGGGGCCTGAAAACAAGTTTCCTTCCTAGATCCCATGATGAGTATCTGGGAGAGATACACTGGTTATTGATAGCCAGACTCACTGGCTTGCTCTTCAGGAGCAAAAACTTCATGTCAGTGGGTAGTGCCTGCTTTCCTTCCTTCCGTCTTTAGCTCCCTAAAACTGATCAAGCTCAGATCCAGAATTAAATATATCAAGATCCCTGTTTGGAAATATGTGAGACAGACTGGGAAAGCCCTATCCTTTGCAGAAGGCTGCATCCTGCTGATCCACTCTGCAAGTGGCAAGAGAATGGGGATTCGGGGGGGGGGGGGGGTAGAGGGGGTCTGTCTCTGTCCTGCCACCTGGGATGCTCTACCAGAAAACACATGAACCACATATGCTCCCACTGGACCCAAATGCTGTGAGGTTCCTTTACCTATGTTATTAAAAGGGCACATTTTCCCACATTCATTTACTCATTGCTACCAATTCCTGGATACACGAACATATAGATGCTGTCAATATTCTGGAGTATGCCAGTTAGCTTGCATTTCCCAGCACTGCGCTGGCATCATTTCCTTTGCTTGCTTTGTGGTCAGAAAGAAGGCAGGCTTCTGAACAAGCTGGGTACATAGATTCCTGCAGCCTGGTGTCCCTGTGTCAGAAGTGTTGAGGGGCTGAGCCCCAGGTGCCTATGGAGCACACTGCTTTTGGCAAAGGTTCAGCTCTTGTGCTAGGTTACATCATTATTATTGAAATTCAAGTTCAAACACAATAAGAGCCTCACTTCCACCCGGTGGAAGTGTAGTATAAAGGAAATCCAGGCTAATCCCACTGGGCCTGAGTGCAGATTCTGACTCTGCTCAGGACTGTGACCACAGCTGAGTGAGCCCATTATGAGAGAAGGGCTCTGGGAACACCTGAGATGACAAAACCCCCTTACGAGCTTGTTCAATTTCCTTCATTAGGTCGTTCCACTGTTGATAACAAGTATTTTCCTTTTGTTTCAAAAAGTTGTAAAAATCAATCTCAAGATTTATTTTGAAGGGGGACAATGTCTATAAGGTCATGGCCAGCCTTAGGAGTACATGAAAGGCTTACGTGGCACAGGTGACATAAAGAGGCATGCGGAGGGACTCTGGGGTCCCCTGATGGGGCTGTGCTAACTTTAGAAATGAGTCTTGACTTGATTTTGTCTGGATGAATGATAAAGCCTTTTCCCCAGGTTTCATAACTGTGTGTGTTTGTGCATACACACACATGCACCTGCACATGGTGAGTGCAAATGAGGGGCATGCCCAGAGCTGCTTTCTGCCACTTTACTAAGAACAGCAAGACCGGAAAGAGCCAGAGAGAAGACAGAACAGGTGGTGCTTTGTAAGCCTTCTAATTGCTAAATTACAGATCAAACACTAAGTGAAAAAAGGCCAGAATCCATAAATACTAACACTGGCACCACAAATCTAAGCAGGATCAATTTTTAAAAAATAGTCTTCAGCCTGTGCTTCTTGAGTTTCTTGGAACCAATGACCATGGAAACTAAAACCTGTGAGGTCACTGGCATCAGGAAGCTTGTCGGCAGCTGGAACAGCAAAGAACAGGCAGAGAGCTACACTGTGATAAAAAGTGTGATAAAGTAAAGCCACCAGGCAAGAGAGTCCCTGGGACAGAAGGAGGGTGTGGTACAAAGGGAAGAACTAACCTGCCAGGGCAGCTGTGCATGGCCAGTGTCAGCAGGGCCTGGTAGCCACGCTCTGAAGTCTCCCTGTTCCACCCCAACCCTCCTTCAAGCCAGTCTGCAAGTCCTCTTGCCAACCCTATATCCTCAGCCTGTAAAGGTGAGTTGGACATACTGAATTCTATACCTCCCCTAGGTCTCTCTCTGGGAAAACCTTTGGTGGGGAGGACTGATGGATTTTAAGCCCTTAAGTTTCTCTGAAATAAGTCAGATCTGGCACAAGACAGAAGCAGTGGGTGGCTCTCTGTGCTTTCAGGGCACAGGACAGGTGAAGTTTGGTGCAGAACCTGCCAAGGCATGGAGATTGCTGAAATGGGCCCTCTTCCTTGTGGCCATGCAGGTCTAGTGATGACATTCACTCTGAGAGAAGCAGTGGTGAGTTGTGGGTGGTGGAATTAAAATTCTTTTAGGTCTATTCTCTAAAATAAATGTCTTATTTCTGTGAAGGTTTCTGCATAGGTAAACATGGCTCACCTCCTCACACAACCACATCAAAATTACAATTAAATTACAGAACAACCATCACTCAGAACCATCAGAAATCTAGCTGAATAAAAGTCTAACAACTACAGAATTAAAGAAACCACAACCATCCAGACTTGGTAGGAGGGGCAGACACGCGGAACAGGCTGGTTCCACATTCACATGTGGTAGATAAAAACTCAGGAGGAATATCTCATATTTGGGAGCAAGGAGTCCTAGCACCACACCAGGCCCCCAGCCCAGGGTTCCAGTGCCAGGAAGATAAGTCCCTGTAACTTATGGATGCAAAAACTAGTGGGGACTGAGTTGGTAGAAGAAACTTACAGAGTCCCAAGCAATTCCTCTTAAAGAACCCACAGAGACTTACTCAGACTGCCAATAGCAATGAAGGCTCAACTACAACAGGATGGTGTACTCAGCCCACACAAAGGGCATACCTTGAGCACTCAGCTTGGGTGACAGGGGAGGCTATGCCACCAGATGCTACAGGACACCTACTACATTAGGCCACACTACCAAGACAAGAAGTCAAAGCAACTCTATCTAATACACAGAAACAAACACAGGGAGGCTGCCAAAACAAGGAGACAAAGAAACATGGCCCAAATGAAAGAACAGATCAAAACTCCAGAAAAAGAGCTAAACAAAATGGAAATTAACAGTCTATTAGATGCAGAGTTCAAAATATTGGTTATAAAGATGCTCGAGGAACTTAGTGAGGACCTCAACAACATATAAAAAAGATCCAGTCAGAAACGAAGGATACACTAACTGAAATAAAGAACAATTTACAGGAAAACAGTAGGGTGGATGAAGCTGAGGTTAAAATCAATGATATGGAACATAAGAAAGCAAAAAACAACCAATCAGAATAAGAAGAAAAAAGAATCCAAAAAACTAGGATAGTATAAGCAGCTTGCGTGACAACTTCAGGTGTTCCAACACCTGAAGGGATGTCAGAAGGAGAGAAAGAGCAAGAAATTGGAACTCTATTTGAAAAAATAATGAAAGAAAACTTCCCTAATTTGGTGAAGAAATTCCTGCAAGTCCAGGAAGCACAGACAGCCCCAAACAAGATGAATGCAAAGAGGCCCACTCCAAAGGTTAAATATAAAGAGAGAATCTTAAAAGCAGCAAGAGAAAAGCAGTTAGTTACCTACAGGGGAGTTCCCGTAAGACTGTTGGCTGATTTCTCAAAAGAAACTTTGCAGGCTAGAAGACACTGGCAAGAAATATTCAAAGTCATGAAAAGCAGGGACCTATAGCCAAGATTGCTCTACCCAGCAAAGATATCATATAGACTCAAGAGGGCAGAAGAAGAGCTTCGCAGACAAGAAAAAACTAGAGTTCATTAGTCCAAACCATTATTATATGAAATGGTAAAGGGACTTATTTAAGAAAAAGATCAAAATGATGAACAATAAAATGGCAAAAATACCTATCCATCAACAATTGAATCTAAAAAACAAACTAAGCAAACAAGAAGAATGAAGACAGAATCATGGATATAGACAGCATTTTGATGGTTGCCAGATAGGAGGAGTATGTGGGGGAATGGGTGAAGAGGTGAGAGGATTAAGAAGTATGAATAGGTAGTTACAGAATAGCCACGGGGATGTAAAGTACAGTATAGGAAATGGAGTAGCCAAAGGACTTATACTACATGACCCATGGTGGGGTGAATGCCTGAGGGAGTGGGGGGGTGCTGAGTGGAGGAGGGGCAAAGAGGGCAAAACTAGGACAACTATAATAGTATAACCAATAAAATATAATTAAAAGAGGAGACTCTATTCCCTGACTCTGTAATTACATTTCTAGTAATCTAGCTACAAAATGTGGCCAAAGATTTCCTCACAGGAATGGCCAAAGGAGTACATGCAGTAGCAAACAATAAAAATAACCTAAGTGCTCAAGAGCAGGGGATGAAACTGCTAAAATGCTTTTCAAAGAAACACTAAGTAAAAGGTTTTAGGAACATGTTAGAGATCTAAGTGATAAAGTAGGATATAGAAATGAATATATTGAATGATCCCCATTACATCTGACACTGTGCGCATGTGTACATGAAGAAAAGTTGAAGGGCACCAAATTAGTGGCTACTGCTGGACAGGATTATGGGTGTTTATTTCCTTGTGGCACTTACCGAACTTAATAATTTTCTATAGTAAATCTATATACTCAGAAACAAAGGTTTAATGTTACTAAAGAGTATGTATTTGACTAACATGCCATCAGTGCTATCTGCTCAGGCCTGCTGGGATGGGTAATGTTGTGGGTGAAGTAGGGAAGGGACCCACGGTGTGTCTCCTCCTGGGAAGAGAAGCGCAGGATGAAGCCTCTGCACAGATACCCACTACGCACTTTTATGGTGTTTGGGTCTGTTTCTCACTAGACACCTTCAGAGTAGGAAAATATTTAATTTTTGTCTCACTTTGTCATCACCTGAAGTCTAATAAGCCCAGCTAGCCATGGGAGAAGCTCCTCTTCATGGAGCAAAAGTCAGAGTAGGCAACACTGAGACACCACCTAGAATAAACTCATGAAAATCAGTCACTGGTCAACCCCTACTGTCTGCACCCATGGCACTCTTCCACTTGAACTTCAAATAACTGACTTCACTCCCTTCATGCAAAAAATAATCACTGAGTGCTTGCCTGCAAGGCTCTGGGTGTAGGTGACAAATATTCCTGTGTTCTTGGGAATTTATAGTCTGGTCAGGAAGACTATAAATCAGATAAGCCACTGCAGTGGAAACAATTAGGGTGCGCTGAGAGACAAGAGGCAGCAACATTAAAGCAAGGCTCAAAGCATGAGAAGGAGCCAGACTGCAGGGAGGGAGGAAGGACACTCCAGGCAGTGGGCAAAGAAAGAACTCAGAGCCACCAAGTGATGAGGGCAGGAGGGGTGGAGAGGCAGGCAGGGGCCAGAGGCCAGGGCAGGGGGCCTGGCTATGTGGCCAATGCGCTATAAGGGCCATATGAGCAGTTGCTCTTACCAGGACAGGCAGTTTCCTATGTGTTTGATGGTGTCGCTCATGTACCCCTACCCCAGAGGCAGGTTCTGTTTCTGAGCATGGCTTGCAGAGGAGGAAATGGGGATCCATATGCCAGGTGGTAAGAATGAAGTGAGCAGGGTTCAGGCTGCATTGTGTGGCCCCTCAGAACTCCTGGTCCCTGCTGATGTCACGAGCCAGACAAGAGATGAAAATGAAATGAAGTGAACAGACTCCAGAGTGAGGTGAGATGGACACGACCTGTGTTGGATCTGACGTGTGACCAGGGAGAGGCAGACACCAGGTTTTAGTCCTGAGATCCTGGGTGCCTACTAGCGCACTGGCTGGCTCGACAAGAGCTACCTGGAAGACAAGTGTCTCAAATAAGGGACCTGCGGAGGCTGGTGCAGCTGACAGTCTTACCTAGATTACTGTCGATCTTCTGGTGATAGGCTCGAAGGTGTGGGTTCTTCGGGTAAGCCTCAGTACTCACAGAAGATATGGCTCTTTCAGAAGCAGAGTCTGAGTTTAGAAAGAAACACGAGGAGAACCATTAACTGATGTCCCTAGAAATGTTGCTTCACCAAATTAATATCAATCTGGAAAACAGGTGGAAGGAATAAAGTGGTTGGTTCAGAGGCCATTCGAAGACATAAGTGTGCCAACGGATAACATGCAGGGGCAGGAGCGTGGGCAGGCTTGTGGGGGAGAAACAGATACTCCCTTCGGAGATCAAAGATCCTCAACCTACAAGTGACCTGGTCAGATACTGGCACGCAAGCTCAGAAGACACAGATTCACACAAGTAATAATATGGCAGCAGAAATGCAACAATGCACAACCACACTGGCTCACAGGGAAGGTCTAAAAGGCAAGGTTTAAAAATGAAAATTGTTATTGTTACAGAAATGGAACGATGGGTCATTTTTTCTTTTTGAAACTTATTTCTATACTGTCTTTTCACCTGAAACGAAACAAATAAGAAATAAAAGAAATGTTAAATAATGTACATTCGTCCCTAGAAATAATCTGCCTTAAAGTTCAGTTTCTAAATGTCTAGAAAAGCCTGTCTGTCCTCCGAGTTTACATCTGTGGGGAAAATAACGCCCTTCACACTTAATGCAGCACTTAATAGGTCCCGCAGCAGGACCTATTGAAGCCATTGTACAAATACAGTGTCATTTTTTTAAGTCCCTTAATACACACCACACCATAAACAAAAACTCCCTTTAATTCCTTAAAGTCATGCCTTTGGGGCGTAGGGCTTTTGCTTCCACTTCAGTGTACAAAGAGCTCAATTTTTTTCTGGGTTTATTTTAGTTTTTTCTCATTTCCTCCTGCGGTTCCTGCCTTTCCAGATTGAACTATGCTGATCTCTGTCTTTCCTGACTCCGGGCTCTTCCTCCATCAGGCCTTTCCTTAGTTGTGTCAACCATGACCGTGGTGGACTCTGGGGCTTCCTGGGTGTGTCCTGCTTTTCTTGAAGGCAGCACAGAAAACATTTGGTTTTTGGAACCCTTCCAATGTGTCTGGCTCTTTAGGGGTCTAAAGCGCCCTAGGAGGCCTAAATTCCTTTTTTAGGTAAGGGATGTCCCTGGGCTTGTCATTTGATATTAATGGGATGGTTTCACACAAAACATTCTAACTTGTGCACCTTTTCCATGCTGCTGCTTCTCCCTCTACTCAGGCTTCGGGGCTGTATTAGTCTCCCATTGCTGCTGTAACAAACTTATCCATTCAGTTCTGGAGGTCAGACGTCCAACATGGGTCTCATGGGGCTAAGAGCAAGGTGTCAACAGAGCTGTATTCCTTCTGGGGGCTTTTGGGGAGAATCTAATTCCTAGCCTTTTCTAGTTTCTAGAGGTCACCTGCATTCCTTAGTAATGGCCCCTTCCTCCATCTTCAAAGCCAGCAGCATAGCATCTTCAATCTTGCATATGACACTCCCTCTTCTGCCGCCCTTTCCACTTAGAAAGGACCTTTGTGACTACACTGGGCCCAACTGGATAACCCAGAATAATCTCCCCACTTCGAGGTCAGCTGATTAGCAACTATAATTCCTTCTGCAAACATATTTCCCCTTTTGCCATATAACCTAACATATTTACACAGGGTCTGGGGATTAGGACATGGACCTCTTTAAGGGGCCATTATCCTACTTACCTAGGGGTTTTCCTGCAGCTTGTTTTTCACTGCTAGAACTTAGGCTCATTTTCAATGGGACACAGGCTCCCACTTTGTTATTCCACACTGCAAAGTAATGCATACCTCCAGCTCCCTGAGAGTGGTGCTGGGTCCCTAACACTCTTCACCCAGCATGTGGGATGATAGCAGCTGAAGTCCCTGCCCGCCCCCCACCCCATCCACTCAGGGCCAACACCAAATCCAGAGGTCTCGCCACAAAATCCAAATGTCAGAGGGAGCACAGGTCCCCACTAACCTGAGTCATTCAGCTTCCTGAGGTTTGGGTGGCTGGCCTGGTACTGTGCCTCCTGTTCTTTACTTGTACTTACAGCGTCTTTCAATCTTTTGATAAAAGTTAAGAAAAAAAAGGAAACTTTTAAAAAGAAAAAACACTTATGACAGTACAGTCTCTTTAAGTAATCCTGTGTGAAAATATCAAATGCCTTCCCTAACCCAAGAAGAGATTCCATTATCACATCTTGGGAGCCCCGCTGCCCACGTAACAAGCTTCTGAGATACCTGCTTTAGAAGCAAAGCATCTGATTAGGTGGCCCTCCTTCAGAACTAGGATCCTAGCCCCAGGTGGAAGAGAAACATATGAATCAACCAACTGGGTACTTTAGACTGGGATTCAGCAAACTTCTGACCCGCGGGCCATATCTGGCCCACAAGCTGTTTTTATACAGCCACAGGCAGAGACTGGGCTTTACAGATGTCCACTAGCAATCACTTAATCAAATGATAGGGAACATTAACTTTGAACCTGGTTTAAGAATTTCAGTCTTCTCGTTAGTAGACCTGTATTACAAAAAAAAAAATTGCACTCAATTATTATTTTCCTCAATTATTTTGATTTTTATCATTAAAAATTTTTTTCTCTTTATATAAGTCTCTACAAAATATCTTTGATTTTGCTTTCTGACCCACAAAGCCTAGATTTTCCAGCTCTAGCTGTAGACAGTGACTTCTGGCAACTCAGTGATACTCAGACTGCATCCAACAGCCCATTGAACCCCCAGAGGTGTGGCACATGTCCCTAAAGCTGGGCCTCCTACATAGTCTGTTCTTCTCCATCTGTGCTGACCAGCAGCCTGGCCACTTCATCAGCCAGGCTGCAATCCAGTTATTCTCCAAAGGCCCTCCTTCTCCATGGACCATGAAAACAAAAGTCCTCCTGATTTTCCATGCACCCCAGACACCTGGCCCCTCCTTCTGCCCTGCCTCTCTTTACCCTTAGGGATTAGTTCTCTGCCCTTCCAATTCATACCCCCCGAGTGCCAGGCATCTTTCTAACATAATCCTGATGCATACTTCTCCAGCTGAAGTTTTTTAGAGGCTTCCCACCCATTGGGACCAAGCCTGGACTCTGTCAGGCTAATGGTTTTGCAGGCCCCCAGTGCTACACTGACATAGAATAGTTATGCATTAAAAAAAAATACCTCTTAAAAAAAATCTGTGTATTCCAGGATTAAGAGAGACAGAAACACACACACACACACACACAGAGGGAGATGGTTATAAAACCTGTGTAATAACATTACATCAAACATTTTTCTGGGTTAAATGGAAACAGGCTACAAAACCAAATGAATACTCTGATGCAATACAACTATCAAATCACTGAGTAAGAAGAAAAACTTAATTTTAAGTTTTTGTGTTATGGTAGGTAAGGTGCAGATTTTCTGTAATATGGCTACATCGTTTTTATAATAAAAAAGTGATCTGAGATATGAATAGTAGTAATCTATTTCAGCAGAAAATTCTTTTATCATTTATTTTTATTGTATTTTTTCCACTACCACTTATCCCTCTTATACCCCCCAATTCTCTTATCTTCTAAACCTGTGACATTTAAATGCCTGCCAAAATCACATGTACTGTTTCATTATACTGTAACCAAAAATGTGAGGACAATAATCTCTAATTTTTTTTATTTTTTTTTATTTATTTTTTTGCATTTTTTAAAATAATTTGTTTTTTTTTTTTATTTTTTAGAGCGGGGAAAGGAGAAAGAGTGGGAGAGAAACATCACTGTGTGGTTGCCTCTCACTCGCACCCCCCCACAACTGGGGACCTGATGTGCAACCTGCTTATGTGCCCTGACTGGGAATCGAACCAGCGACACTTGGCTCGCAGGCTGCCGCTTAGTCCACTGAGCCACAGCAGCCAGGTGACAATAATCTCTAATTTTAAAATAAAAATCAATTAGCAACTTGGATTAAATATGGAAAAGTTCACTATAAAGACTTCTCCAAGCAAAATTTTGGCAGAGCCACATTTGTACTGATTAAACTTTCTGAAATGAACAGTCTCCCTTTCCAATTACTGGGGTCACAATTACTGGAGCCGTAATTTACTAGAGACCCAACTGATGTCAAATTTGCAGACTGGATGTCAATCAAATGAAGGTACAGTATTCCCTCACTTACCGCGGGTATTATGTTCTAGGACACCCCCCCTTGCCCCAGCGATAGGTGAAAATCCGCGAAGTAGGAACCTTCCATTTATTTTAGTATTTATATATATTTTAAGGCTTTATAAACCCTTCCCATACACTTATAAACCGTTCCAGTCCCTTAACCTTTCCCAGTCCCTTATTAACCTTTTCCACATTTTTATAAACACTACTTATGTTTTTAAACATATTCTACACTTAAACCTATGTAACTTTAACATACGTACACACTACCGCAAAATCCCACGATATAGCAAAAAATCTGCAATAAATAATTAAATGTAATATTTTAAAATATCCCGCGATACAGTGAGGCCGCGATAAGTGAACTGCGCTATAGAGGGACTACTGTAATCAGGAGTGCTAGAGAAATGTTTCTTGTTTGAACTGTTCAAAGAGGAATCCCTTCCAATGACAAACTTACAAGGTTCCTGGATCCCTTTAAGGCACTAGAAGTGCCTGAGCGCCTTGGCCATTTGCACTAAAACCTACTTCCTTCTATTTCATTTCAGGAGGGCTGAAGACCCACTTACATGCTGTTGGGCTGGGGGGTGAGGGTGCCATTCTGTTCAGGTGAAGTCTCCGCTGGTTTAGATTTGAAGTAATTGACAAACCCCCCAAACACACTCTTAATGCTGTTAATGTGCTTCTGGCTGATCTTCAAATCTTGATCCATTTTGTCCACCATCTTCTCTGTGCGTTCTAAGACTCCTCGCTGACGGACAAGTTCCTGGGGAAAACCAGAGGTGATGATATTTTATGTTTTTGTTTAATTCTCCCTCTCCTATTCAGGACCACACAGCAGGCTCTTCATAAACCCTCAGTGAGCCACATATGAAGACAGAAACTGTTATTTGTGAGGGGCACACTATCCTTTCTGACAACACATTTCTTTGTCTCCCCCTCCCTGTTCTACTTCTACTTGCTTGCTTTTCCATTTGCTCTTAAGTCCCTTTCCCCTCTTGCCCATATGACATTGGTTCACAGGACCATGTTAAGATGGAGAAAGTGTGCTGTGGGGGTCAGAATGCAGGGCCTGCACTGGCAGCAGACCCTCTCTAGCCCTTCCCTTGGACCTGTTAACCTTTACAGGCTTTGACCCAGCACTGTCCCGTGGACTATGATTTTGTACTCTTTCTTTTCAGATATGGAAGTTCCCATTGAGCCACCTGGCTTTGGTCATGTCTTTAATTTTGTGGACTAAATCCTGGGGTCTCTTCTGGGCTCTGTTAGTGTCTGATTCTAGCTCACCTCGAGTGTCAGGGTTTTTTTTTTGCAAATTTAATCTTTATTGTATTTTTTTCCCCATTACCATTTATTCCCCTTATACCCTTTCCACCCAACAATCACTACACTGTTGTCCATATCCATGAGTCCTTTTTGCTCAGTCCCTCCACCCCCTAACCCTCCCCCACAACTAGCTATGAGTCCGTCTCTGATTTGCTTAGTTTCAGTTTTAAAATCTGCAGAAACAGTGACTCTGTCACAGGGCCTTTGCACATGCTCCTTTCTCTGCCTATAATGCTTCCCATGCAGGTATGTGTATGACTTCATTCTTCACTTAATTTGTCCACACAGAGGCCATTTCCTCAAAGAGTCTTGCCTGAACACCTTCTGTAAAGCAGAACTCTTCCTTTCACCCTTTAACACTACTCTTGACCTGCTTTAGTTTTCTTTACAGCATGTGCGTTCTATGAGGCAGGGACCTGCTTTGCTCACTGTAAAGCTGATGAATGGGTACATGAATGATGTTCTGTGGCCACAAGGACAGCCTGGATCTTATTTACCAAGAGTTGATGTTTCTGGCTGTGGATGTGAACTCATCACTAAAGAAACCCTAACATCTCCTTTATTTGTGCCAAACTTGTTTCAGCCCCCATTTCAGGCCATTCTAACCTTGTCTGCTCCCTGTGATCTGCCTTTCCAGCCAGAAGATTCCCAAGCCTCTCAAGATTTTCTTCTTTCACTTCATGATGCAGCCCCTGTCCTCAGCTGCCTTCCTCTCAATCTCCTAACCATGCATTTCCCTGTGGCTCAACAAATTAACTGTGCAAATAATCTGTGGAGATGTTCTCTCCTAATACCTAAAAACAAAGTCATGAAAAATTTAAACAAACATCCCCAGAATTTGAAGTATAAAAATAAAACCATAGACAATGGGTTTGAGAGCCCATTTCAGATGTAAAGAAAGGTATTTAAAAAGGCTTTTAGGATATTTAGGGCCTGACATATAACTTGAATTCTTAATGTTTAGTGGGTAAAATAAAAATATATGTAATGTTTGTCAAAAAGCTAAAACACTGCTTGACATTACTACTACATTATGCTTAACTCTCGTTGAAAATAAACTTAGAACTGCAGAGCTTTACAGCTTTGAACATTTAAATGTTTTTCACTCCCTGGCTGGTGTGGCTCAGTGGATTGAGCACCAGACTGTGAACCGAGAGGTCGCTGGTTCAATTCCCAGTCAGGGCACATGCCTGGGTTGCAGGCATGCAAGACGCAGCTGATTGATGTTTCTCTTCCTCTTTTTCTCCCTCCTTTCCCCTCTCTCTAAAAAAATAAAATAAAATAAATAAATGTTTTTCACCAGCTTGAGATCTGTCTGAAGAAATCATTGGGCTTTTTCCATTAAAAAGAAAAAATGTTTTCTGGACTGTATTCTTCAAAAATGACAAGCAAATCTGACAAGGGTTAATTTTCAAGGAAAAACCTCTGTTAATTTATCTGGAGTTTCTATTTCTTCCAACATCTCAAGCCATCTTCACGTCCATTCTGAGGTTAAGTCTTTTCTGGAACAAGAGAGAGCTATAAATTAAAATTAAAATGATGTTCTTTAGTATTCACAGGTTTTTTGAGTTGATATATTTTTAATAGTCCAATCCCACCCAGCTTATTTCATATGCTGCAGAAAAGAGAAGAATCTGAAGCTGAAGATGCACTTAGGGCAACTGGGGGTGGTGGTGGTGGGGGGTCAGGGTTCTGCTGCCCACCAGGAGGCAGGTCTTTGGCCTCCCTGACAGTGAACTCTCCCAGCACAATTCGGCTCACCTCATAAACGATTGGGTTGGCCAAAAAGTTCATTACCCTTTTTCCCATACCATGGGTCTAGTAGTGCTTATTTGTCTTTAACTTCATTTGAAACAATTTTGTTAGAATGTATTGTGACAGCTGTCATATCAGCCTACATTTAAAATAATACTTATCAAAATTGGTGAATTTTTGTGCAGCCATTTTAATATTGAAGATGGAAGAAGATTCACAACATTTTTGGCGTATTAAGAAAGGTAAAAATGCAACTGAAAAGCAAAAAAGATTTATGCAGTGTATGGAGAAGGTGCTGCAACTGACTGAATGTGTCAAAGGTGGTTTGTGAAGTTTCTTGGTACTATTGCATTGGAAGATGTTTAGCAGCACCCCTGGCCTCTGCCCACTACACACCAATACCGGGAGATAGCCAACATACTCAAAATATCCAAATCAATAAAGTTATTGGTGAAAATGAAAAATGTGTCTTTTATTTTATGGAAAAAACATAACGAACTTTTTGGCCAACCCAATACGTGCCCGCCCATCTTGGCCTGCCCACATCGATTTGGAGAGTCACAGCAGAAACAAGCAGCTGACAAAACCTTTCTCAATTCATAGTGAGATTTTATTTTTTTCTGTTCACAAGTGGCACAGTCTTTCAAACTCCCAGAGTCTGGGTCACTGTGCTTGCTCAGTAAGGAAACCAAACATCTTATTTACATACTAGGATATAAGTACAGAGAAATATGTGGGGGTGGCTTGTCCTGCTGTGAGGCTAGAAGGCCAGGAAGTGAGTGCCGCCCTGGTCTCTGAAAGTTTCTGTAAGCTGGAAGCTGTTTACCAGAGGTGATCTGCTGGTCAGGAGGCCAGCAGAGGAGGAACTTCTGTTAAAATCCTCCTCCAAGGCGGAGTAAAGGACTGAACTCCGTGTACCTGTGACCTAGTTCTAACTAATGAGGAAGAAGGACTTGGCAGAACAAACGCCAAGAATGAGTGCCAGGACAGAAAGGATAGGCCAGGCAGGACCTGCACCCCAGCCATTACAAAGGCAGGTCTCAAACGCTCCCATCCCCCAGAAAGGGAGCTACATCATGTCTTCCCTGTTGGTTCCTGTGAGAATGAGAGGTCACCTAAGAGTCGAGGGTGGCTGTGAGCTCTACGAAGTGCCCTCAGTGTAAAGGGCACACATGCAACGCTCTTAGCTCAGGTGTTAGCATTACAGGTGATTCCCCGTCTCCCTGGAGACCCAAAGGAGTCTCCTAGAGTTAAACTGGAAAAGAAGACGGTTAGAGAAAACCCCCAGTTGGCTGGAGGCACAAAGCTGAGGGACAATACACAGAGAGGAAGTGTTTCAATTCCTCTTTGGCCTGTGGCTTTTTGTCAAGCACAGGGATTCCTGATAGAACAAGGAAAAGTAGAAAGACAGTTGAAGACAATGGTGAGGGCGTACACTGCCCGATGTGAGGTAACACCTGCCTGATGGGGTGTGTCCCAACGTCATATGAGGAAGTGAAGACATCAGGGAATTATGATTGCCAGAGTGCTCTTTGAAAAAGCAGACACAACAACAGTGCTGCAAGATACCCACCAATACCTATTATCGAGCACCGCCCCCCTCTGCCAGGTGCATGGAATTCAGGGGTGAACACCCCAAATCTCTGCCTTCATGGAGCTGACAGTGTAGCAGAGAACAATATGAGAGAAGTTAAACCTGATTTTACATTTGTTGATTAACACTGCTGTGATGTGAAGCCAAGCCCGCCCCTGGCTGGTTTGGCTCAGTGGATTGAGCGTCGGCCTGCGAGCTAAGTGTCGCTGGTTCGATCTTCCAGTCAGGGCACATCAGAGAAGGAAAACTCTGACTCCAAAAAACCTCCGCTGCCTTGCGGCATACCTCTTCAGGGGAAAGGCTAAGGGAGTAAACCCCGACAGAAAATCCGGAGCCGGAGTCCCTAAGGCGGTTTGACGTTGTAGTCAACACCGGCAACTCCTGCGGCGCACCTGAAGCCAAGCTGTATTGACTCCGTCTTTCCCTTGGACCCTTCAGCTGCGAAGAGAGGGGGGGTCTGCTGCATGGGCAACAGCAGACCCTCCATATCACCCTGCCCAGGCTCTGTAGCTTCAACACGGGAGGAGACAGATACCGTGTCACTCCCGAGTCGGACTGCACAGCCATTCTCGGCGGTGCAGATAGACTCTGAAGAAGCTACACCATCATCTCTCGAGACGGACGGCTGCCGACGATGTGAAGCCTAGGAAGGCAGCTGGGTCCTTGCTTCACTGAGCTAAGTTTTGCAGGGAAGACAGAAAAGAAAGTCATCATACACCCATGACTGAGGCTCTGAAAGGGCAAGCCCCTCACAGGGACTTCTCACCTGGTTGAAGGGGGGAGGGTAGGGAGGCTCCCCAATGGGGTGAGAAACTGAAAACTGAGAAGTTAGGGAGTCAAAGGGTTGTGTTGGGCAAGAGCCTTCAGGCAGAGGGAGTGGCCAGTGCAGTGGCCTGGGCGGCAGGACCCTCTGGGGGAACTGAGAAGAAGAGAAACTGTATGCGGTGAATAGGCGGGGATGCAGAACCCAGCAGGTATCACTGAGAGGGCAGAGCTATGGCCTTCAAAGGGCAGCAGTGGCCACCAACCCCAACCCCAATTCATTATTCCCTTGGCAACTATTTGGGGAGCACCTAAGAACATAAAGGACACCCTGTGGGAGTAGAAGGCTGAACAAGCAACTGCTCCTCCCCAATAGCTAACATTTAGAAATCTACTGGAGAATTACTTAATCTAGCAGATGTCTTCCCTTGTCTTCAGCCTTTGTGTCAAGATAGGGTTGTGCTAAGAACTATGGCCATATCTGAACCACCACAGGCTGCCTTGGAGGGGAGACTGTGATCTGTACAGCCCCTCATTTGGAGTGGACAAGGTTCTGCTCCAAGGCCAGTTTCCCAGGGAATGGGGTTTCCATCCTACATTATGGAGATAGCCTGAAAAGATGACCGTGATGGCCTCCGTTCCTGGGTTAAGCAGATGTTCTCCTCTTGCCCACCTCACTGAACTAAATGCTCAGTGACTGCTGAGCGCTGGGAAGACACTGAGAAGGCAAGTGTGGCCCCTGCACAAAACAGTGTTGAGGACACTCTGGCTGGGGGTACCGAGGGCATCACTTTCAAACTGCTGAAAACCACTCCCTTTCCCTGATGCCACTGCACTAGCTGTTCAGGCTGGGTCTAACGTTTGTTGCTGGACTTCCCTGCACAGAGATCCTGGGCCCCACAATCTGTCATTGGAGCATGCTCAGCTCACTGCCATAGGGGATGTGAAGTACCCTGGGCAGGCTCCTCCGCCAAGGTGGGGAAATGGTATACAAACACAGAGTCCAAGCAGGACACAAACAGGTTCACCCGAAGGTGCCAATGACTCAAACGCCCATCATTACGGCACTGGCTACATAAACAGAAGCCATCATTCAACGGAATATGGCATAACCTTAAAAAAAAAAAAAAAAAAAAGAACAGCACATCATATATTGCTGTAGAATGACCTCCAATCCTACTAAACAGACTAATATATATAAAATGCTTTGGCTTAAATTAAAATTTAAAGAAAAGGGAAAGAGGCTATAACTATACCTTTATATGCTGAGTGTCTCTATAAGACACCTAAGAGACTAACAGTAAGTGGCTGCTGTGGGGGCACAGAGGGTAGGAGGAAACTTCTTAGATTTCTGTATGTTTTCAATTTTGGACCATGTGACTGGATTATCACTTCACAAAAATTACACCTTAGGAAAATAAAAAGAAATAAATGACACTTGTGAAATAGAAGACCTAAATGGTCTACAATTCTTTCTAATGGTTCTAGAGTATGGTTACCAGGCCAGCCGAGTGTGACCTGCTCTGCCCTGTCTCCTTCTCCTCTGTCCACTGGCAGTCATGACCAATGGCTAGTCTTGGTGAGAAATAAACCTTGCAGGTTTCACAGGAGAAGGGCAGCTCTCCTTCTCTAGAGGTGACTTAACTAAGTAATTTTCCTACTCCTGCCAAGCTGAGACTGAACTATGACCTTCCCAACCCAGTATTATTTGTAAACTCCTATCCTCTATAAAAATCTGCCATGCTTTGTTTGTTTCATAGTGCTGGGTGTCCAGCAAGCACCCATCTAGGTTGGGAGGTGAACAGGTGACTCGGGTCTGCTGGGAACCACCCTGTGCACTGAGTGGCAGGAAGAGCTCACCTGTCCCACCCCCTACTGCCACTCTGAGGGGAATGAAAGAGTGATGAGTGACTGAAAGACAGTTTGGAGAGTATGAAGTAGGGTGGAGCAGGGGTGCTGACCATTCCTGCCTCCGATAATTGAGAACTTAAGAAAAACTCAGCATGGAATCATGCTAATGAGAGAGCTTGTCACTGCTCAGTCATGATCATACTGTACTTCTCAGAGCAACACCAGCTTGGCCCAGGTCAAGCATCACAAGCCTGAGGTGCCACGCTGCCTGCTCTCACTGTCCCCACGGCATAGAGAGAACCTCTGGGGGCAGCATGGGATGAGTCAACACAATCTGTGTTAAACAATTCACATCTTTTATGTTTTTGGCTCTCATAATTTACAAGAACAGACCTTCCCTCTAGACCACAAAAGGCTCCTAAGATCCTCCTCCAGGCTCTTACCTCATTCTCATCCTGTGCCTCACTTCCCTGCCCAGGAGCCCAGGAGCTCTGGTGCTAGGCCAGTGCCTTTTCATTGCTCCTCTTTTCCCTGGGAACATCCCTCTTCTTCCCCGCTCCTCTTGTCTAAACCTTAGCCTTAAAAAGCTAGATTCAAGTTCAACTGCTGTCATGACACTCCACTTTGTATCATTCTGATTTCCTACTTCATTTGTTCTCAACTGTTTCCAAATATGTCTCTTCAAGCAGTTCTTACTTGGCTTCCTTGGGTCTGGGACACTCAATCTAAGTAACCCTTCTACTAGGGCCCTAAGACCTCAACGATCCTCCCAAATCTAGGTCAATACTTTCCATTTAGACTCAAAAATAGGAATCCAGTAGACAGGACATGTAAGAACTACAAGCTAAACTTCCCCCACAAAGCAAAGATAGAAATGTGAGCCCATGAGGGATCGATCCTGAGACAGGGAGAAGTAGAGATGGGAAATCAACCAAGAGAGCGACGATGGGGAAATGATGGCATGACTATTTGAGAAATTAATCAATATACCTCAAAACTGCCCAAGACTGTAAGTGCCCAGGTCAGAATGAACTTTGGCAAGGAAAAGAATTACAAGGAGACCGATGGAGGAAGACAATACTTTAACTTTAAGCGTTACATTTCAAAGCTACATATGCTTAATTATTCTTGGCTGACACATCAATAATCTACCATTAGGTTTTTTTTATAACAACAACAACAACAACAAAATGCCCACACAAAATCATCAGTAGGCTGAGCAGAGAATGTGGTGCCTAAGAAAGAACAACTCTCACTTAAGGTCCTACTCTGAAACCTTCTATGGATGGAAAGAACTGAGAGAGGTGAGTTGGAGCAATGAACTGTCCCAACCACACACTACTTAGATCTTTATTTTTTGGATTTGAGAAGTAAAGCTAAGGTCCCAGACTCGACCAAACTCGTGCTTTGGTGTATTCAACAGGTATCCAGACAGACGAGACCTCAACACTTCTACTGGTAATGTGAAGTGGTCACTGATGGGAAAAACTCAAGGCCCATTTGCTCTTATGCTTCAGACACCAGCAAGCACACACTCCTCACTCATTCTGGTCACTGGGAGAGGAATGGCTCAAGCCCTTGGGCCAGGGTTTCTAACCAGAAAATCATGTCAAAGAAACAGACCCTCTCTTTCCCTAACTCAGGCCCTGCTGTTCAGAATTTTCACTTACCTGGACGGGACACAGTGTGGAGTGACCTTTGAACTAGGTGTACAAAAACAGAATCAACTAAGCAGACTAATGGCTAAGGAAGATTTCTGGGGGCAAACTGCCTCTTAAAGCACTCAAGATGCACATCTTGTTACACTACAAATTAAGTCACTACAGTAGGAGAACGTATTCGAGGCAGCTCAAGAATTCCCCAAACATCGTGAACAAAACATTTCTTGACCTCAGTGACAATGCAAACTGGCCGGTCCAGTCCAGCCCTGCTCCAGACTCACCTCGGAGGTGGCGACCCCGACCTTCTCGGACTCATACATGAGCGACAGAGACCTGCTGGTGCTGGCGGCCGTGGCTTCGGTCCTGCGCATCACCTCCTGCCGCAGGTACTGCTGCCTGTCCGTAGGCGCTCCGGCCCCGACGGAGAGGTCGCTGGAGTCCTTCCACGGTATCGGCGGGGCGCCCTCATCCTCCGCGTCGTCGTCGAAGGGATTGTAACTTTTGGGGTAGGCCGACATGGTGCCGGAGCTCGGTTCAGTCTGGACAGGAGCAGGAGGTGCGCGCCCCAGGCGAGGAGCGTCCCTTCGGTACCGCAGGGGTCCCGGCTACCCCCCGGAAGCCCTTGGGAGCTCCCACAGCCCCGAAAGCCCGCTGGGGAGCTGCCCTCAGTCAACCGCGGAGCTCCGCCTGTCGCCCCCGCGGTCACAGGGTAAGCTTCTTCCGCGCGTCGTGAGTGAGCGGCCACACCTCTGGAGCAGACCATTGTGCCCCTGGCTTGGGGGGGACCACGCCCGGCGTGCGCCGACCAGCCTATCGCAAGGCTTCTTTCTCCCCTCTAGCGGTCGGACCGCCCACGGCCACGCCCCACCCTGCACGGCAACATAGAGGTCACGTGGTGGGGAAGCGGGACACGGCCGCGCCTGCGCGATGAGCTTCGGCGCTGGCTGGCCGGGTGCGGGAAGCCGGCGGTCAGCGCTGCTGTGCGCGAGATGATGGCGGCGGCGGCAGTGGCGGTCAGGGGAGGCGGCGGCTCTAGCTGCGGCTCCGGCTCCGGTGCCTCTCGGGGTTTCTATTTCAACACGGTCCTGTCATTGGCCCGTTCCCTGGCCGTGCAGAGACCTGCATCCTTGGAGAAGGTAGCCTGGGCCGACCTGACCGCGGGCTGACAGGAGTCGGGGACCGGGGCCCCAAAGCGAGGAGTCTGGGAGAGGGTCTACAGAAGGCTTAGAAGGTGGTCGCGTACTGCCTGTGAGGGGGCTGATGAGCCGAGGTGGCCGGCTGGGTGAGGAAGCCCGTAGGCGGAGGGGGTTGGGAAAGAGGGAGTCGTGGGAGAGTGGGCCGTGCGCAAGTACAGGCGGGGACGCTGCGGGTGGGTGGGTGTGGGAGAGACTGAACTACATACAGGCCAGGGTCCGAGACCGGGTACACCTTGTGACATCGTTGGGGCGCGGGTGGCAGGGAGGAGCAATGGAAAGAGCCGAGGACCAGGGTCAAAATCTGGGGCTCTGCTCCTGATTTCCCTTGCTTTTTATTCCTTGGCTTTGGGAGATGCCTTTGTTGTAAAATGGGGGTGCTTTTACCTGCTTTGCCCACTTCACGGGATTGTCGTGAAGGGCACATGAAATAGTGTTATCTTGAAAGTGCTTTCTGAAATTCAGATCTACTGCGCGTTGTTTTTCTGTGACACTAGAGGGGGCGTTAGATTGGGTAAAAGATCGTGTGTTTCAAGGGACAGTGGCAGGGAAGCAGGAGTGAACTGTCGGTGGTTGCAGACTCGATTTGGGGATCGCTTCAGAGGAAGGAGAACTTAGGCCGGAGCAATCCTTATCTTGGGAGAAAGGTGAAAGCAACTAAGCAACGCTTAGGATGGTGGAAAGAACACAGATTTTGGAGTCAGACTTTTAAGTCTGGTCCCTGCATTGTCACTTACTATGCATTGTCTTGGACAAGTTAGTTCAGCTCTCAAAGCCTCTGTTAACTTATTTGTTAAATGAAGTGGTTCTTGAGGATTAAATGAATTCAAGCATCCAGTGTCTGGCACAGAGCCAGGCACGGAGTAGGTGAACAGTCAGTGTCAGCTTTCTTCGCCCACCAGTGTGTGATGAGACTCATAACAGTGTGTTAGTGTTGAAGGGATGGGATTCCTTTTTCTTCACACAGCTTTCTGGCAGATGGAAAAAGAATGCTGTCTGACAGCAGAAGGGCAGTGGTGACTGGGGACTCGCCAGCTCTGGTTGGTTTTGTGGTTCTGATGAGGGGTGAAGCTGAAAGGCCATTTAGGTGCTCTGGCAGAGTGACCTAGTTCTATCCTGCTTTGGTAGCTGTCAGACTTGATTTATCATTCAAGTGCAGGTCTTGGGAAGCAAATGCTAACCTGACTTCTAGTTAAAGGAGAACAATAGAATGGAAGGAATTTGAGTTACAGGGCCACCTGAATTTAAACCCTGTATTATGTTGGTATAACTCTGGGCAGGTCACTTCCCCAATCTTATCCTCTACTTTCTCCTGCAAAATGCAACTAATTAATATAACTTTTAGGTTGACATTCCCTACTGCCATCTCTTACTTTGGAAGGTACTTCAGTCTCATTGGCAACATTTATAAATCACTTTAGAAAAGAGTTAACAGAGCAGGCCTAAGGCTGCTATCTTCAGAACAGCTTGCTTGCAAGGTTGGCTCCTGCCAGGCATCTGGGAACTTGACACTTGAACTGTTCCGTCCATTCCCTAATTGATAAGCATGGTTCACTGTGCCTAGCCTCTTTGTACAGACAATATGATTTATGTTGAACATCTGCTTTCCTTCTGGGAGTCTGGAATTTTGATGGTTGCTAGGCTGACAGTGCCTATGTGACCAGCCCCCAATGAAAACCTTGGGTGCTGTGTCTCTAGTGGACTTTCCCAGGCACTAACATTGTTTGCTGCTGTGAAAGGGCGTGTGCTCGGGGTATACCCTCACAGGCGGGAGAGGATGATGGTAGGAAGCCTGTGCATGGGTTTCTTCAGATTCTACCTGTGTTTTTCCCTTGCTGATATCCTTCCACTGTAATAAAAGTTAACCACAAGTATAACTATGTACATATGGGTGGTTTTGGAGACCCCAGAACAACTTCTTTCTTGGAGGAGGCTTCTGTAGGTGGCTGATACCATCAAAAGTGTATATGTGAATTCTTCTTATCCTCATCTAGAAGATTGAGGCTTGATTATGCTAGGGATAATTATTACTACTTAGTCTTATAGTATCTGTCTGCTTACTACATCACCCTACTCTAAAACTACCAAAAAGAAGACCTTGGCATTCCTAAGCAAAAGATTCTTGAGGTTCTTAAGAGTAAAGGAATTTCTGAGTACTCTTGTGGACCCTCCCTCATGGACAGATGTGCTTCAGAAGATGAGCTGGTTAACTCTTATCTATAATTGGAGGAATGTGTGGCCCAATGCTGAGGTCAGTGGGCTTTCTGGAGTTTATGGTTATCCAATCTGTCCTTTAGAGTGGTCTGCCATGGAGTACAAATAATGGTAATGGCATTTTTTTCAGCCTGATGCAGCTGAGAAATTTCCATCCTTATTCCCTTTCCTTTGTGAGGTCACGTTAAAAAGAACCTCCATAGAGTGAGAGGAGAGAGACTGAGCATCGGCAGAGGGTATTGTGTTGCTAAAACCATTAAATCTAAAATATGTTATAAGAAAAATTGGAAGAAGAAGAAGAAAGTCTTTACCTGTAAACATACCACATTAGCTGTATTTGTTTGCTAGGATTGCCATAACAAAGCACCACCGAAGTTTATTTTCTCACAATTCTGGAGGCTAGAAATACAAAATGAAGATGTCAGCAGTGTTAGTTTCCTTTGAGGCCTCTTTCTGTGGCTTGTGAATTGCGGTCTTCTCCCTGAGTCTTTACAGTCTTCCCTCTGTGCCTGTCTCTCTCTGTCCTCAGATTGATAGGATTGGCCCACCCTCGTTACCTCATTTTAACCTAATTACCTCTTTAAAGACCCTATGTCCAAATACAGTCACATTCTGAGATATGTGGGGGTCAGGACTTCAATATGTGAATTTGGGGGTAAGGCACAATTCAGCCCATAACATTATCCCATCAGAACTTTCATTTCTTTCTTTTTCTTTTTTTAGTTTAGTTTTTTAAAAATAGTTTTTCAATGACAGAACTTTCATTTCTTAAAGTGCCTTTTTAGTCTTTACTCATATATAGTTATATTCACTTTATGGTCTTTTTTCAGAAATAGCTCATATTTATTTATTTATTTATTTATTTTTGCATCGACAGACCATAATTTACTTAAGCATTTCTCAGTTTAGACTTTCGAGTTTTTTGTTTATATACCTAGCATTTTGTCATCTTCTGATTTCCATACCTGTATTAAATTATAGATGGGTCTTGATGTTTACCACCCAGCTGTTTTCAAAGGACAGCATCAGCGAGACACCTTGCGCATATTTGTCTATAGTGTCACCAATGTTCTATTTTAATTTTTTCTGCCAATTCAGTAAGCATAAAAGGGTACATTATTCTTTTGATCCCAAGATAATGATATTTGAACATGGTTGTCTATGTTAAATTATAAACAATCATAAAACGCCATAAGGCAGAAATGGGTATGAGATACTGCTATATTCTTGTTTTCTGCTCTGTGGAAACTTGAATTCTGCATTCTCTTCATACTTATAGTCCTGTTGTTTGAATACTGGCTCCTAGCTGTGCTTGCTGTAGGTAGTTTATTTTCTACAGTTGGATCTACTAGGTATGCACACAGTCCCAATCATCAACTAATTTACAAATATGTAGCAGCAGTTATAGTGCTAGGCTGGACCGTTGTCTGTCCAGAAATAGCCTGTGGTGGTCCATGAAGTCGCTTTTCAATAAAAATCCCATGGGAGGATATTTAGCTCTTTTGCACTTTGCAGGGATGTGAGTGGGAGGCACAGATAATTGGGGGGGGGGGCACAAACCTTTTCTCTGTGGCACTTGACAGGTATGTGAAAAATATAATACAAGATAAAAAAAATGAAACATGCTCTAAGAAAATGAAAATGTTGTGGGCTCTTGCTGGGAAGTTACTTTCCCCTGAGATTTTAAGTAGAGAAGGCTTGGAAGTGATGAGGGTGGGCATTTATAAATGCTTAACATGGTTGGCAAGGCAAAGGTCAAAGCACAGAGGAAAATAAGGAACAGGTAACAGAGGTTGGCAGAAACAGTATATTTAAAGGAAAGAGTGGAAATGAGGCTGGAGGAGAAAGCAAGTGACCTCTTACGTAGTTTGGATTTAACTGATGAGACAGGGAAGCGCCCTTGAACGTTTTAGGACCTGAGAGTGATGTGCATTAAGATTATTATGGCTGGATTGTTTATATGAATGGCCTTAGGGAGTCTCAGAAGTGATGTGTCACTAGCTATTTGCTCCCCCACAGGGCAAAAATGTTCTACTTCTGACACTACTGCAGACTTTCTTTTTTGCTCTCTGTGTTTGTACTTTGTACCCAGTGGTTGCTTCCAGTCCCTTTCACCAGTAGCTATTTCATGTTGTTCATTTTAATTGCTGAAATTTATCTATGCACATAGTTATCCTGATGACTTATTTATATATGTATTTGCTTTTGTATTTACTTCTCTTGTGTAACTTGGCGTTTTGGAAAAATGCTTAGCCTTTTCTGAACATTGCCAAGCAAACCAGAATACTACTTGTATGTGTGAGATAAACTGACACATAAATACAGTGTTGAGGAAAAATCCTCAGTTCTCACTTGCATTTATTTGTTAAGTTCTGAGAGGCTCTTTCTCTGCTGTTGAAGTCATTCTTTTTTCCTTGGTGTTTCTGTATTTAGAGCTAGTCTAGAACCCTAGATTTAGGACAGTTATACCATTATGAAAGCAAAAGATGGTGACATTCATTCATTCATATAAATCTTTGAGTGTTTGCTGTGTGTCAAGCACTGTGCTAGGCCCTTAAAAAGGCCCCTTGGAGGGATGAAGAAATAGACATGGTCTTGCCCTCATGGAGATTACCATGGAGAGAGAGAGACAGACAAATAAGTATTAAAAAATTATAAGTAAATATAATTTTAAATGGTAACAAATGCCACAAAAGTAAATGATGTCGGTGAATTTTGTCTCAATTTTAAAAAGTAAGTGGTGTGAGGAGAGATAAAATGTTTATTTATATAGATATTAGGGAAGATTTTAAACACAGCTAAAGGATGAGTAGAAGTTAGCCAATGAAGTGTGTAGAAAAGAGTACTCAAAAAAAAAAAAAAAAAAAAAAAGTACTCCTAGCAGAGGGTACAGCTTATGCAAAGGCCCAGAGGTAGGAAAATGTTTGACTCTTGATGACCTTAAGAAGGCTAAGTGGTTGCAGCTCAGGGAGCCGGGGCAGTGGTGGTGGGGGCACAAAAATAGGCTGAAGAGATGGGCAGGGCTTGATCACCCAGGACAGGTCATGAAAACGATTTTCAACTATATCCTAAAAGCAACTTAATCATTTTATAGCCTTTAGGAGATTGGTGAGGAATTTAAAATATTAGTAATAAGTAAAATAAAAATGTCAATTGTGATTAGTATAGAGATGGAACTATTTTAAGACCACTTTAAATAGATTTGTGAAAATTATAGTTTGTATGAATGTTAGGTATTGTTTTCCTAGATGTCTTTTCTCACTTAGGAAAATAGTCTTATTAGATCTTTTGGGGGAACTTATAATTACAATTATGTAGTTTTAGGATCATAAGAATTTGGATGTTTCTTCTTTTCTAATACAGTATTTAAAGATATAAATTTCCCTCCAAATTCTGCTTTACCAAGATCCCACAAATTTTGTAAAATGTGTTTTCTTTTTTATTCTGTTCAAAATATTTTTTATTTACCTTATGATTTCTTCTTTGATTCAGAGGTATGTGGAAGTGTGTTGTTTAGTTTCCAAACATTTGGGGGATTTATAGATTGTTTTTGTTGCTGATTTCTAATATTTTTCTGGTGCAGTCAGAAAACATACTCTGATTTCACTGTCTTCTGGTATGAAGCCAAGGCTCACTTTGTTTCCTCTCTCAGGTATTGCACCAGGTAGTGTGTGAAACCAGTGGTTTTATGTACTTGTCTATTTTTCTAGTTGTTTTATGGCAGGAAGATGAATCTAGGTCCTATTATTTCCTCATGGCTGCTCGTGGAAATTCTTGAATCACAGGATTTTATTGCTGGGGCAGACATTGCAAAAAATTAGTCTTGTCATCTTTTTATACATGAGAAAACTGAGGTTTGAGGGAGATAATTTGCCTGTATTGGCATAGTTTTAAGGCACAAGCAAGTTTCTGTATATACACATACTTGTTGTTTTGTCCACATTTTACAGAAGGAAATACAAGGGCAGAGATCTTCAGTTAGGTTTTGTCACTTATCAGGGGTCACTTAGGTACAAAGTGGAAGAGCTGGACTGAAAATCAGAACCTCATGACTCTGCAGCTTGCCTGATCATTGAAGTACAGTACTGCCTGTTGAAGTGATGTGCCAGAAATCAGAGACGTGCATTGTATGTGCGGTGCCCTGCCAGGCACACAAGCAGGGCTCAAGAATGGTGGCTCATTAGTTGTGTGTAAAGGCCCATGTGGGGCTGCCCGTGTTGAATGTTGTAGAAAGCCATGCAAATAGGTCACACAGTCATCTACCCATGATCAAAAGAACATCTTTAATGAAACCCTCGCCCAGGGCTGCTTGTAGGAGCAGGTGCTGTGCCACCTGCACCTGCAGCTTCTTGTGCATCATGTCACAAACACCTTTGTTTATCCTCATAGCTCTGTGTCACTTAGAAATGTTAACTATGCTCTCTAAGGAGCAGTACTTTTGAGAAAGAACGATCTAAAAAATGGTTTTAACAAAAATACTGCCACTAATACTCAGAGCTTTATCTTTAGTTCTCAGGGAGTTTTGTTTCTCCAGAAAGACTCTTCCCAGAGGTTTCAGGTAACAAAAGTTGTATGCTTTTTAAAAAAATTGCTTAATTAGTCAGCTTGTACTGCTATTATTGTAGCTTTATTTTGACCCAAATACCTTACTGGCACCCACTGTTATGTCTGATTCTCATCTCCAACTTGTGAGAGCATCTTATTTTCTCCTTGGTTTGGCATTTCCTTACCTTGGCAGTCTAAATTCCTCTCTCTCTCTTTTTTAAAGAATGTATTTATTTTTAGAGAGAAGGGAAGGGAGGGAAACAGCCTGTTTCCTCCCACACATGCCCCAACTGGAGATCCAATCCACAACCCAGACATGTGCACTGATTGGGAATTGAACAGGTGACTCTTTTCTTTGTGGGGTGAGACCCAACCAACTTATCAAAGTCTATGTTAGTGATCTCTGTTGCCTCCCTGTGGTCCCTTGGCTTATTTTCTCCTCCAGGTTTTGTGTAAAGCCCCTCTGGATCCTTTTTGTAAATGGGAGTAACCCTGGCTCTCTGGTGATTTTGAGCTTAATGACTTTTTATAATGTCAGGCTCAACAACCCCCCAAAAACAAACAACTTGTTAGTTTGTTGTAAAATTCTGAAAAAAAATCACTGTTATTTTCTCTTTTCATTTTTAAATTATACCATCAAAGCTTTATTCTGCATTAGGACTTTGACCTTTCTGTATCTCAGTTGCTTAATCCGTAGGATGGGGATAATTCATAATATTTACCTAATAACGCTGTTATGAGGATTCGATGAGATAATGCAGACTAGCACCTGACATGTGATAAATGCTCACTAACTGTTAGTTGTTTGTATTTGGAGAGTGGCACTCACCAGAACTGGTTCTCCCTTACCTGATGTGTTACAACTTCTGTTGGACCTGGGTTCAAGTCTTCACATGTTATTTTCACAAGAGTCTCAGTTTCTGAGAGCATTTTACATCAGAGCCTGGACCTTGTGCCAGGTTTTCTGGGCTCTCCATCATTTGGTTTCTGACCTGTGTTATTCAGTAATTGTCATGTCCTTTTTGTTGGTTTTGTAACTCTCGGTGGACTGTAAGGCTTGAAAGGGAGTGACTGTCATACATCACTTCTTACAATCTTCCTTCCATTCATTTGATGACACAGCATGTAATTGTTCAGTGCCAATTGCATGCCAACACTGTGCCTGGTACTGATTATATGACAATTATCATAATATAGTTTTAAACCCTACAGTAGGAAGCCTGAGTTCTAGTGGTACTCTTTCTTTTCTTTCCTTCTCATTTCATTAATTCCCTGTGACACTGGCGTCTTTAGGTCCACTAAGTAGTTATTAAGTTTCTGGTTAAGTAGGGTGCAGTAAATACAGTTGATTAGGGGGACACAGTTCTGTTTGCAGTGAGTAGAAGGTAAGTATACAAGTAACATCAAAATAAGATGTAAAAAAATAATTATCTCAAGAGAAGTACAGAGGTGTGATGGGAGAGATCACATCTCATTGTGGGGTCTGGCCCTGGCCAGTGTGGCTCAGTTGGTTGGGTGAACCAAATAGTGGTGAGTTTGATTCCCAGTCAGGACATATACCTAGGTTGTGCGTTCAATCCCTGGTTGGGGTGCATGTAAGAAGGCAACCAAACAATGTTTCTCTCTTACATTGATGTTTTTCTCTCTTTTTCTTTCTCTCCCTTCCTCTCTCTCTAAAGGCAATAAAATAATCTCTTCCGGTGAGGATAAAAAATAATTTTAAAACATTGTGTGGTCTGGCTTTGAGAAGCAGGAGTCATGAGATGGATAGGTAGAATTTTTATAGGAGAGTTGAGGCAGGTTGAATGAAATGTTGCAGATGGGTGAAGACCATGGAAAAGGCCAGGCAGGGAGAAGTGAGGGTTGTATTTGGGTCTGGGTGTTCAGGAGAAGTTAGGAGGACCTTCATTGCCAGGGTGGGAGTGTGCATGAAGTGTTCACTGGAGTGGGGAGCCTTGAAGGTGCATGAGCTAGTAGTGGTGATATTGGAGTAGGGAGAGACAAAAGTCAGAGAGAGGCCTAGTTAAGAACCTATTGCCTAAGACTGCCTAACCTCTAACACAGGATAGAATAACACACAGTGATCTGCCTGCAAGTGGATGTTTGGCAGTTGACTCTGTGAGAGCTCTTGCAACCCTTCATCTATGATCCTGCATGTGTTTGGGAGTTGTTAGTGGTCCTCAGGTCTGAGGTCCAGGTGAGCATCGTTTCAGTATAGTAGTTGAACTTGTGTGCATTCTCTGTTTCTTTAGAGAAATTATACCAAGTAAAGCTCAATGTCACATTCCATTTTTTCCTTGTTTTTTGTTTTTTTTTGCTAATGAGATAATTTAATAAATTTGGCTTTATTTACACAGAGCTGTGGAATATAGTAGTCCCTCTCTATATTGCGGTTCACTTATCGCAGCCTCACTGTATTGCGGGATTTTTAAAAATATATTTAATTATTTATCGTGGATTTTTTGCTGTAAGGTTAATAAGGGACTGGGAATGGTTTATAAGTGTGTGGGAAGGGTTTATAAAGTCTTGAAATATATATAAGTACTAAAATAAATGTAAGGTTCCTACTTCGTGGATTTTCACCTATCACAGGGGGGTCTAGATCATAATACCCGCGATAAGTGAGGGAATACTGTATTTTCAAGATCACTTGTGTGGCTCGGTGGTTTGGGCAGTGACCCACAAACTGAAAGGTTTCCAGTTCGATTCCTGGGCAGGGCCCTGCCTGGATTGTGGGCCAGGTCATCAGTTGGGGGCCTGCAAGAGGCAACCAATCGATGTTCTCTCCCTCTCTTTCTCCTTCCCTTCCCCTCTCTAAAAATAAATAAATAAAGTCTTTTTAAAAAAGTTGTAGGACCATTGTATGTGGAAAACATCTGTTTAGCTTATTTGATCCGGATTATCTTTGTGTTGCTTCTTTGTTCTTGGAATACCTAGATTTTATCCATTGAAATTTCTTTTTAAAGAGTAGTACTATTTTATTATTTTTATTTTATTATTTATTTTTTTTAAGGAGAGGAGAAGGGAGGGAGAAAGAGAGGGAGAGAGACATCAATGTGTGGTTGCCTCTCATGTGCCCTCATCTGGGGACCTGGCCCACGACCCAGGTATGAGCCCTGACTGAGATTTGAACCGGTGACCCTTTGGTTCTCAGGCTCTCAGGCCAGTGCTCAATCCACTGAGCCACACCAGCCGGGGCTCAATTGAAATATTATACGTTGTTCTCTTACTTTCTGAGCGCTAAGAGTATAAATGTTATTGTCCTTTCAAAAATAAGATTTCTATCAATGGCAAAACTGTTTGTACTATTAATATTTTTCTATTCTGAAGTTAACGTTCATTAAGGAAAATACAGAAAAGATTAAAGAAGGAATTAAATATTGCCTGTAATGTTATTACTAATTTTTGTACCTTTCTTGCTAGGCAGGCCAGGTTATGAGTTTTGGTTAATATTTGATGACTAATTGTATTAGTTTCCTATTGTTGCTATGACAAATTACCACAAATTTAGTGGCTTAGAACAATACACATTTATTTTTCAGTCTGTAGATTAGAAGCCCAACACAAGTCTCAACTGGACTAAAATCAAGGTGATGGCAGAGCTGTACCTTTCCGGAAACTTTAGGGAAGAACCCGCCTCCATGTCTTTTTTTTTTTTTAAATCCTCACCCTAGGATATGTTCATTGATTTTAGAGAGAGAAATGATGTGAGAGAGAAACATCGATCAGTTGCCTCCTGTATGCGCCCCAACTGGGTATCAAACCTCCAACCTCTCGGTATACAGGACAATGCTCCAACGAGCTGAGCAATCTGGCCAGGGCTCCATAGCACCTCAGAGCTCTCACATTGCTGGTTCATGGTCTTTTCCTTCATCTTCAAAACCAGCAATATGGATCCACCCCTCAGATCACATTGCTCTGACCTCTTTTTCTAGCTCTCTTGTCTATTGTTAAGGACCTTGGTGATTATACTGGGCCCACCCAAATAATCCAGGATAATTTCTCCATTTAAAGATCCTTAAACTAATCTGCTAAATTCCTATTGCTATGTAAGGTAACACATTCACAGGTTCGGGGGATTAGTACACAGATATCTTTGGGGGACAATTATTCTGCCTACCACACCAATGTGGTTCATGCATCTCTGAATCATTTTGTAGCTCTCTTAAGTTATTTATTCTTTTGTTATCTATGTTTCACATTTGAAAACTTTGTGCCCAGCTTTTAGGGTAATTTCTAAATTGTCAGAAAGGATTTGTTTAAATATTTTTAAGTGAGTGGGAGTTGAGGGAGGCAGGTCTGAAGTCAGAGTAGCCCAGAGGCCTGGGTGCTTGAAATCGGGGTATCCAGGCAGTCCAAAGGAGACAAGGATGTTAAAACCTGTGCTTCCTTTCAGATATCTCTATCAGACATGGTGACAGCTGCATGTGCAGTAGGGTTGAGATATGTTCGTGATGCTGAAAACTTATCCTGGGATATTGCTGGAGCGCATGCCTGTGCCCTTTCTGAGTATTTAGTTTCCACAAAAGAGTGTAATACTAAAAAACAAAAGGACTAGCAAACAGAAAAACAGACACAACCCAACCCAGACAGAATACCTATCCTGCAAGGAGAAATCCATTTATTACATTTGACATAAAGAAGGAGACCTTGGCTGGGAATCGAACCAGTGACTCTTTAGTTCATAGGCCAGCACTCAGCCCACTGGGCCACACCAGCCAGGGCTAAATCTTGATTCTTAACTTGAGTTGTTAAAGCCTCTGTGTGTTCCTCAGTGGCTGTGGTTTCCCGTTGCTGTTAGAATGCAATCCAAGCTCCCACCCTGGCCTGTGGGGCCCTATAGGGTTGTCTCTGCTTACACTTGGACTTCTGGGCATCCCTACTCTCCCTTTCCCACAGTGTTGCCACCCCAGGGGACTCTGCCAGAATGCTCTTTCCTGATTTGTCCTGGCTGGTTCCTTAATCAGCCCCAGTATAATGGGCACCTTCTTAAAGAGGCATTCCCTGAGCACCCCATCGAAAGTAGTCCTGCAGGCACTGTCGTTGGGGGAAGAAAATTAAAAACAAAATCTCTCAACCCAGAAACACTTTCCACAAAGGTAGTAGAGAAAGATAACACTTTTATTACTGAATAAGCATTAAACCAGAACATGATATGCCTCACAGGCAATCCACTAAGAGATTGCAAAAGCAGAAAGAAATCTCACTCTTTTATATAACCAGTCAGCTACAACCCATCACATACATGTTTTCAAAGTAAACCATAGCTAGTTCTCAGGTAAGAAGACTTGACAGCATGGTTTGTCACATGTAGTTCATTTACCTTCTAATTGGAGTGACCGTCTGTGTTAGCTAACTGGCTTTAATTAGAGGAAAGACAAACTTCTCTCTTTTATTACAGGAGGTTGTTTCCCAACTTGGAGCAAGGAGTCTACTGAGGTTAGGCTCCTACTCTCCCAGAAACTGGAAGATAGGGGTGCTATCTCCCTTGATATTTACATTCCGGGTCCTTGAGAAAGACATTCCCAGGTCATAAAGCTTACAAATTGCCCATCTAGTCTTCAAAAGGATTTATGTACATTTCCAGAGTGTACAATGGTGAGTTTTCAATGTAAATGAACAAAGACAAAGGAGGAGAGGGAAATGGCTTCCCTTATTTCAACAAGGAGAATTAAGCCTCTTGTTTTAAATTTGTATTTGTTTTTACCTCCTCTCATCTCAGTATTTACCTGGTTGGTCTCTTCAGGTCTAGAGTGAGAGCAAGGGCCTACTCTGCCTGATTTCAATGCATCCAAAGTTCTCAAGGCTGTATCTCCCACAAAATAGGTGCCCAGTAAATAGTGAGTTAAAGGCATATTGACTTGATTAACTCTTATTATATAAGCCACTTGGAGGGCATTATTGAAGAGCAGTAGCATGGACAATGTTTATCAGGTACTGTGAAGGAGTCCTCAGTTCGGGTCTTATCTAGCTCCACAAGGGCTGCTGTGTAGACTGGGAAGCTGAGGATCAGCATGTCACCCGAGTGGGCTGTGCCAGAGCCAGGATGTGACTCTGGGTCTAAGTCCAAAGTCCATCCATGTGCAATTCACTCCCCTTAAAATTGTCAAGATTAGATTTAGATACAATAGAAAAAGAAAGCAGTCCTTGCCCTGCCCCCCAAAGCAATCTCTAGGAACAGACAAAGGAACTGAGAGCATAATTAAGTGTCGTGTGTGTGCGTCATGTGGGAATATTGACGGGTTACCTTTTTTTTGTAAAGTTGTATCTTTTCCATATTTAATGATGAGATTGTGCCAGTTGTGATGAGTTTCTAAGTCTCCATTCTGTCTTCTAGCACATTAGTTTTACCTCCCAGGTCAGAGGCCCAGTATGTCTTCTGTGTGTTCAAGGAGGGTGTTGATTAAGTATTGCACAGGACAGGGCATCGTACGTGGACTTTGACAGGGCCCCATATTCTTTGGTTACCTGTTGATTCGTTAATCAATGTCCTGTGCATCATCACACTGACTCATTTTGATAGAAATCTACCTTCTTTCCATCTCTTTATTTATAGGGATATTTCATAAGAGACTTTTTCTGTTCAAGATACATGATTCTCTGGTGAAAGTGGCTGGAGCCTGTGAAATGATCACTTTATTGTGATTGGTGTGCAGGTCTTTCTTGTATTTTATTTTCCCTCTGGTTGTGAAGCACATTATCCTTGTGGAAGAACACTGAAGAAAAGTGGGAATTTACATTTCCATTCCTCTTATTACTACTTTATACTTTATGCTCTTTTGCCTAAGCATTTTAATCAAAACAGCACAGATTTATCCCCCCCATATGTATATGTTTTTTATTTTAACTTACTGGATGTTTATCCTGATTATATAAGTAATATTTTCCCCTAGAACATATTTTGGCAAATATGAAAAAGCACAAAGAAGAAATGTAAAGCCACTGGTCACCCTGCCTTTCAAAACTATTAACATTTTGCTATATTTTCTTATAGTATTTTTTCTGTATATGGTAATTCAGATCATTCCTCTCATAACATTATAGAATATTTAGAGCCTTGTTCTGTCGTTGCTTGTTTTTAGAAAAACATTGTTTTTAATGTCTGTAGTATTAGGTTAAACTTTATGAAAGCATTGGTTTTGTAGTTCAAAAATGGTTGAATATCAGTTATTTCATGTGATTCAACCTAGTATTTCATCAATTGGTTGAATCATTGAGTCTTCTAATGTTAAATAGATAATTTCTGATTTTCAGTTCTACTTACAACACTGTGATGAAAGTATTTCACATAATCTTTGCCCAGGTTTCTGATTATCTCTGTACAGTCATTCCCAGAAGGAACATTGCTAGGCTAGGACAGAGACTGTTGGCTCTCTTCAGATTAGAAGTTGCTTTTCTTTCAGGCCTGTGTTGTCTCTTTGTATTTGCGCTTTTAAAATCCAGGCGAACAAAAGCAGTTTCCTTTTTTCTAAAACTTACAACAGAAATTGATGCATTTTGGGGGCAAATGTAGAGCACTACTCTTCCCTTCGCCATTAAAACATCCCATTAGGTCCATATCAGTGCTAGTGAGAGCTAATCACTGGATTGGCACCCTGAACAGCAAGGTTAGGGCCTCCTGATGTTTGTTAATACTTTGTTCAAGAGCTTCTTGCAGCAGAGATTTTAAAGATTGAGATCTTTTTTCCTATTTATAGTAAGTCCTTTATGACAGATATTTACTGTTGGTTTGTTTTGAAGATAATTCTGATTTTTCCTCTTATTCAGTAAGTTACTGATTTATTCCTGCTTGCTTTCTGCTAACCACTATTATGGCGTATCCAGTTATAATAGATATTGTTTACTGAGCACTTACTATGTGCTGTGCACCGTCTTAAGTGCTTTACACACATCTGATTTTTAAAGAGCTTTAAGGGGAGGCACTGTCTCTGTAGGAGGTGTGGGTAATCTGCTTGTAGGCACCATGGGAAGTGGGGTGTGTGGACTGGCCTGACACCAAAGTGCAGGTGTTGGCTATTAGCTGTTGTGCTTTACCTCCTCTGTGTATACATCATCGTATCCCTCTGCCTGGGTCCCTCAGAGTGCGTGTGTTTTGAGGGCACATACAGTATATGATAATTTCAGAAGCTGGAGATGTTCTTTTTATGATCCTTAAATTGGAAAAATGGACATTGGTTATATAGACTCACTGGGCCTTTTATGGTATTGGTTTATTCCAAATGTGGGGTGATAGTTTTTTAATCTATGGGTTTTTGGTCTAATTTTCTAGGTTGAGAAGCTGCTTTGTATGTGTCCAGTAGATTTCCATGGGATCTTCCAATTAGATGAAAGGCGGAGAGATGCAGTGATTGCATTGGGCATTTTTCTCATTGAATCTGATCTTCAGGTAACTCTTTTCTAAATTGAAAGTGTTTCTGCAGTGTAAAGGGGGGTGTGTGAGTATAATTTAAATTTATACCTGCTTATGTTCACCTAAAGCAGTACTAGAAGAATGCATACAAATCTAATAAAGGTGGTTAGCGGTGGGCAGGACAGTAGGTGGAATGAGATTTTTTTAATGTACATCTTATGAAATTTTGTTTTTTGAACTGTGTGAATAAATTATGTTGTTAAAAGGTAGGGTTTTTTGTTTACTTGTTTGCCAGAAAATTAGTTAAAATCTTTTGTGAAGTAATTGTGTGTCCTCCCGAGTAGACTTGATTTTTCAGTCTCAGGTAAAATGTTCATTAATCAGACTCGGAGTAAGCACTTGTTTTCCTTCCTAAAGAACGATATTCTTTGAGATAATTTTGATATAATATTATCTTTTTCAAAATGGTGATAGACATAAATTAAGTTTGAGTACATGTTAAATGTGCCTTTCATTTCTTTAAGATCAAAATAATATGTTCAGTCTTAAATTTTTATTATGCATTTTGGATATAAAATATTTTAATACAAAACCGAATTCTTTATCACATACATATTTTCTGACAATTAGGTATATATATTTTTAATTTTATTTTTAATTAAAGTTGACATTCAATATCAATATTATTTTATATTAATGTCAGGTGTACAGCATAGCAGTTAAACAATTATGTAATTCATAAAGGGATCCTCCCGGTAATTCAAGTACCCACCAGGCATAATACATAGTCCTTACAATATTACTGACTATATTACTTAGGCTGTACTTTACATCTCCGTGACTGTTTTGTAACTGCCTTGCAGGGCCCTTTGGAGTTCTGTGCCTGTTAATACACTAGGATTCTGGATACATGTTGTAGTCAGCGCCTTTTTAGCCTTTTAGAGGAGAAATTGTTTTGTTTTCACTAAAGAAAGTTCTCTGGTTATCAGTTGTGGTATAACAAACTATCTCGAAACTTGGTGACTTAATACAACACTTTCTTTTTCTCATGAATCTGCAATTTAAACAACCCAGAAGAGTCACTGTTTCTGCTCCATTTGGCATCACCAGGGATGGCTTGAAGGCTGGGATCTGGAATGTCCTGAAGCCTCATTCATGTCATGTCTGGGTGTTAACCCTGGCTGGGGCTCTTGGCCAAGTCACGTCTATATACATGGCCTTTCCATGTGGCCTGAGCTATGTTACTGGGTCACACCATAGTGTCTTGAGTTCAAAGGACAAGTGTCCTGAGAAAGAGCCAGGTGGAAGCTGCACTGCATTCTCTAACCTAGCCTGGGAATGCAGTCCATGCATACGGCCCTCTAGATCCACTAGAAGCAAGTCTCTAGGCAGCCCATTTTCTGGAGATGTGAATTCAACTCCACCCTTCAGTGGAAGGAGTGTCACAGAACTTGCAGCCGTGTATTCAAAACCACCACATGTTTTTTCAGTATTTCAGAACGTCAAATACTATTCCCCTTCTCTGCAGCACACTTGCCTAATTTTTAAGTGAAGCGTCTATAAATAGGGAAACAACCCAAAGAGCCAGTAATGGAAAGTTGTGAAGTTATATGCTGATTGGCTAGTTTGGAAATGAGAAGAAAGTAAATTTTCATTGGCTAATGATGACTATAAAATCTAATATTTAATTTGAGAATAGCCAAAGGAAATGTGAAGCAGAATATAAAAACAAAACAAAAACAAAAAGCAGAAGCATCACTAAGTTTAGAAGCATGTGGCTGTGAGATTATCTCCTGTCCAAAGGATATGATCCTGGAGCCCACTGAAGGGTTTGGGGGCAATCTGAGCACCTCTCGGTGAAGGCAATTTTGAGTGTGCATGTACACACACACCTTCTTCTGGAGAGGCCCTCATTGGGGCCTGGGCCCCGCAGAGGAGGCCAGAGCTAGGCTGGGCAGTCAGCTCCAGAAGGGCAGGTTTTAGCCTTTCCCTTAGGCACTTAGGCTGATGGAAAACTGGAAGGGTGCTACGCCATGTAAATGTTCATCTTAGAGATGATTAGGCTGTGGATATACTTTGCTTTGTGTTTAATCTATGCTAAAAGGCTACCAGTCATGGATTTTATTAAATATAATCTTTTTTCTTTTTTAAGCACAAAGATTCTGTGGTTCCTTACCTCCTTCGACTTCTTAAAGGTCTTCCAAAAGTGTATTGGGTAGAAGAAAGCACAGCTCGGAAAGGCAGAGGTAATTTTGTATAATGTTTTCCCTGAATGCAAGGAAGAATATATGTGTTCATTGTAAGAATTAAGTGTTTAATTATACTAACACATGAGTTAGGTTGCTTCCAGCAGGTTCCACCCCTGGGTGTGGGACAGCTGCCTGCCTGCAGCCACGTGGCCTGTGCCTACTCACTCTTGTCCAGTGCCCATGGGCAAGGGATGGAGAGGGCAGGGCTGAGGAAGCCAGCTTTCCATTGCACTCTGAGAGTAAGCAGGAACTTTGAGACCTTCAAGAACCTTTTCTCATGTCTCATTGGCCAGAATTGGGTCACCTGCCTGTCCTTGAACCAGTTTCTGTCACACTCGGATGAATAGGTTCACTCCTGGAATGAGGTCAG